>NC_079322.1:40003541-40718541 GCF_029931775.1 Euleptes europaea
AAAAGAAAACACAAGCATCGCAACATACAAGAACACCATGGCCCAAATAATTCAGCTCCAGGGTTCTTTTTTGTTCCAGAAAAGTTCTTTGACACCCTGTACAAAATCAAAAATGGGCTGAAAACTTTAATGCTTTATTATTGTTGGGCAGTCAAATTACCACTTCTCTAATGCAGGGAAATAACTCTTTAGTGCTGTTATATGCTCATAGAAAATGATTACTAAAGACAGTAACCCTATAGAGCATTAAAATTTCCCAGTACCATCAGCAGTTTCAAGTAATACAGCTTTTCCCTTTTGTACAAAGATGGGTCCACAATTCCCATGGATTTACTACACCATACTGTATTTCCCACTATGCCCAAAGGTGACCTAATGTTCAGGAACAGCTTTTCAAAAAGAATTGGGAGGTACTAAAGAGATGTTCTGTTTATGGTTTGTTGGACCTAACACATTAAGCTGAGCAGAGGATTTGGGATGACTGACTCCGGTTTTGCCCCAAACAGCTGAACTTCTCAGAACGACCTGGGAGACCAGAGAGTAGCCGGAAGGGAGCTACTACAGCTTCAAAGTTCTATTAACTTTACAAAAGTGTATAGTATTTTAAGATTTTTTTTTTTTTGGGCCTCTCACTTAGGCAGTGGTTCTCTGCTACTGACACTTTCAATGGCCCTTCATCCTGGAATGTCCACCTAAAATGTACTGCAGAAAATCAAACTAAATAATCAGTCTAAACATTCTATCCCATGCTTTTAACATTTCACTGTGACCAAGAAACAGAGTCTAACATGGAGCAGTGCAAATAAGAGAAAGTTTGGGTTTTTTTTAAAAAAATGCCTGGAGCCACAGGAGCAGAGAACATGGTTAGTTGCGATCTCATGTTTTCAAATATATGTCCCTTTACCTCTTCCTGTGTGAATATTTGCCATTGATTTCTACAGAGTAACACTTAAAGAGAATGGGGACCCAAAGTGGCTTACGCCATTCTCCTCCATTTTATCTTCACAAGCATATGAGGTAAGTTAGGCTGAAAGTGTGTGAAGGGCCTGACGACACCCAGTAAGCTTCCATGGCGGAGACTTTGCTCCACTCATTTGGTCACTTGTTAATGACATCTCTGGATTTCAGTTAAGACCCAATATTTTTAAAACGCAGAAAAAGCAGAGAGCTTTTGACCCATAACCATTACACGACAAAACAGAATAACTTGTGAATTTCTTTTCCCCATCCCGTGACTTGACCTAAAACAAAAAGTATAAATTGTGATCATACTGCAACATTTTCCAATATGTACTCAATCTCTTGTAACCAAAAACGATCCAAATATTCAAATAACAATCACAGTCTTGTATAAAACTATTCCTCATTTTCTTTTGAACTGAGCATGTAATTGTTGCTGATCCAAAGGATTAAGATACAACCAACAGCCCAGTGTCCCATCCCATAGTGCATTATTATACTGTCTGTGCAGGAACTTTGGCAGCTCAAGGTACAGTTGATAGGATGGAGCTAGACTAAATTTTCCCATGCCAGAAGGAACTTTTCTGCTTCCCCTTCCCACTGCAGCCCACTGATCTCCACCAAATACTGCTCTTGGGGGATGAAGGTCCCAGAGGAATGGCATGGGGGGGGGTGGTCTGCATCTGAAAGAGGAACCAGCAGAAATGGACATGGTAGACTGGATCCCACCTGATGTATTCTCTTGGAGCTTGATAATCCCTGTAGGGCCAAGACCTTCATGTGAAGCACAAGCTTGGTGGCCTAACTTCATATCAGGAGGAAAGATACTAGAGAAATAGAGCCTTTTTGAGAACAGCTCTTTTTATTTTTGCTAAAAAAACAAACACAGCACATGGGTCATGCAGGGACCTGACCCCAATGAGTGATCATAAGTGCATGACTCTTCTTGAAGCCTTTTGTTGAAAATACATATTTCTTTGTCTCCTGTGCATCCCACCCAGTCTCTGAGGAGCTCAGGGTGGTGTCGACTGGCTGACCACATCTCATCCTTGCAACTCCATGAAGTCACTGTTAGACAAAAAGAATGTGATTTCCCCCTCTGTGGAATCCCAGGATATTTGAGGCTGCTCAGAGATTTTAAGCTGAGATGTCCATATACTAACCTATTGGTGTAGCTACCACACCACATGCCATCACCAGCTAGAGAATCAGGCACAGTTTGTCCCCATTTCCAGAACAATGACTCTGGGAGGACTAGCAGAGGGGGACCAGAAGCTCCCACACTGGAAGACTTGAAACAGACTAATCCTAAAGCTACTAAAGGGGGGTGTTACAAGAAAAACCACAGAGAACTGTTGACTGGGCAAGCACAAAGAACCATTCTCTAAACACAGGCAGGCAGGCGTGTGAAGAGGAGGGCTGGAGGGAAGAGAGACAAAAACATGCTGACGGACCCCACCACAGAGACCACGAGGAAGATGATGCCGAGACCCCCAGCAGCTACTATTGCTGCTACTCCCTATTGGCCAAGTTTCGGGCAGGCGGGGAAGAAGAGTTTCGGCTCACCCTTACCTGGAGGGGGGGTAGGGAGGAGCAGGTGTTGTGGCTCACCCCCTCTCAGGCAACAATGATGTGGCTGCAGCAGAACCCACCGCAGCTGCACTCAAAGCTCAGGTGAGTGGAGAAGGAGGAGGAAAGGGAGTATCTGTGCCTCCAACTGCAGCCTTTCATTGATGCAGCGAAGAATCCCCCACCCCAGGTGGGGTGCTCCCCCACTGGCTGGAGGCAAGGAGGGGAGGGGAAGGACAGGAGCTGCCTTCGGGGCAGCAGAGAGGACCAAATGGTTGGTCTGAGGAGAAAGGATGTGGGGGAATGGCAGAGGGGAGACAGAAGGAAGGGGGCATTTACCTTCAAGCATGTACATTATTCAGAATAAGGGATAAGCTATAGTTGAAGCCATAGTTGAGGTGAAGCTTGTGAGGACAGAAATTAATTTTTTTTTGGGGGGGGGGAAACTACCCAAGGAAAGTAAAAAACTTATAAAACTGAGCCAAATTGATGAGGCTACATTCAGATCTACAGAAAATCCATCAAATTTGATTTAAAAAATGAAGTTACTCAGTGTGGCACATGGGCAAGAGGGTAGGCGAGTGGGAGCAGGAACACAAAATGAAAACTTTGGCAGGAAGGCAATCAAAAACAGTTCTTCCTCTGAGCTAAATATATTCAAAGCTGGCAGAAGTTACTACTTTGAGGGATCACTGTGTACCACTGATGCTTTATCAGCTTCCAGCTTGACTCCCATTACCGTTTGCTCAAGGTAGAGAAAAGCAGTGTCTCATGATTTTGGCATTTATGGCTCCTTCCAACTCTATGACGACTTGTCAGTGGTGACTACTGCAGAGACAAGCCTGGGCTACCCCTTCCCCACAGAGGTGTGCTTCATAATTGTACTGTCTCTACATTATTGTAAATTGTATGGACTTATATGGAGCCTGTGGCTCAGTCGTAGAGCATCTGCTTGACATGTAGAAGGTCCCAGGTTCAATCCCCGGCATCTCCAGTTAAAGGGACTAGGCAAATAGGTGATGTGAAAGACCTCTGTTTGAGACCCTGGAGAGCCGCTGCCCTTCTGAGTAGACAATACTGACTTTGATGGACCAAGGGTCTGATTCAGTATAAGGCAGCTTCATGCGTTCATGTGTATACTGAGGTGCAGGAGAACTGATTGTTATATTTGTAGCCAAAGTCCACTTTCCCATGTGACACTAGCAGATTCCAAGGATATTTGCTTTGTTCCTCTTTTATTACTGACGTAATAATGAAATGTTTTCTATTTAAATCCGTCCAAGAATGCATATTTTTCTGTGGTATGCATCAGCAATGAAGAGAGGGCATTTTCTCTTCAGCCCACCCCTTTCCCATATCATCTGTACAGCCATAATACAACAGCTACTTAACCATGAACCATTGTCAAACTTGTCCTCAAGCCCATGGCTTGGGACAATAGGAGCACTCAAGTCATAGTAGCCAAGGTGAAATTTAGAGTCAAGGGGCAGAAGAAGTCTGTATAATTTACAAGTCAATGGCTCTGAACACATCTGTGAAAGAGTCAGAGCTGTATCTATTTATCAAATAAAATATTTGATATCAGCTCTGTAGCTCTCCAGTAGACTGAGGAAGCACGCTGATACTCTGCTACTGTGCATGATAGGAAAGACCGATCCTTCCATTTTGGCTGCAATGCTGAAGGTTCTGGGATCACTTTTTATATGGTGGTAACCATAACACATGTGGGCTGTTCTGTGTGTGAATCACATGAAAAATGTCTATGCTAGCACCAGCCATTGCTGCCAATTACATAGTTCTGACATGCAGACTACCCATGCTATAGGGGAAAGTCACAGAGCTAGTAGCCCTCATAAACTGTGAATGGCAATTACGACTATCTGACATTGACCTCCACATTTGGGTGTGCCATTAATGTTCTTAGAATAAAACATTGCATACTGATTCACTGGCCAGAATTTTAGCATCCATTCCTTGTGAAGTGTCCTGGGAATGTCAAAGATGGCTAGACCACATGCAGTGGCCACATATTGAAAAAAATCTTCATAGTGACATTCAGTCATTGAAACAGGGTGTTGAATCAGGACTCTGGGGCTTTTTTGAGTAGTACATACTGGACATTTATCATCATCTTAATCTATATGAATACATGGTTATGTTAATTTCTAACATTCTATTATAAAGAATGAATGAAATAATCACTGAGGTCTTCATTTCTGACCTGGAGATGTAACAACATGTCCAGATGGTTGTTCCCCAGAGTTACAGTGAGCTAAACCAGGACAAGGCGAGAGAGAGAGAGAGAGCCAATTAACTGGGTGTGTATGTGTGCACAACAAATACTGTTTTAGATTGTGTCATCTATGCTAATCCTGCTAGACCCAAGTCTGACATCCAGACTAGTATCAATCAGCACAGATGCTGGCAGAATCCTCACATGATTGTCAAAGTACTAGGTGGGCCAAATTTCCACAACCGGCACTTTAAATAGCCTCTGCCTCCAAGTTGTTATCAATAAAACAGAGGTCCTGACAATTGCTCATTCAACAAGTTTGGTTGGGATACACAGCTTTATTTATTGGGGTGGGGGGGTGGGAGAGTAACGAAAGAGGATATGTGTACTGTTATTCACATAGCACCCTTTGGTACATTACAGAGTTTAATAGACAAAAAAAATCTCAAGGTATTACAATAAAAATAAAGGGCTAAACAGAGGGAGGAAGGAAGCAGTACACTTATTTGGGACAAACACAGTTAAATGGATTTAAAGCTTGGTTACCAGCACCAGGGATTAAAGGTTAAGCCTTGACTGAGGAGAGTGAAGAGTCGGACTGACTGGAATTTCCACTTAAAGAGAACTTGGATTTGCTTCAAGGTCTTCGGAGGGCAGATTCTTTAATTGCTATTATTTCCCCTGGAAGAATGAGGCATTCAATAGTAAATGAGGTCCAGAACATGAACACCCCAGTTCTAAATGCACATCCATAGGAGTGTCATTTACTTTCATGAAATCAGCAGCACATAAGTATTATAGCCTTCCAAGTCATTAAAGTAGTGAAGTGACATTCTTTTTGATGAAGAGAAAGAGAGAGAGAGGAGCTGATGATGTGCACTCAAGTAGCCCTATATGGACTTCAAGCTGCTTGAATCAGTTGCAAGGCTGCGGGGGAAAAATGTGTAATGGTGTTTTATATTTTAGTGCCCTAACAGATAATCATGCCTCAACACTGCAGCAATAAATTGCAGTTAATCTGCCTTGCCAACAAGTGTTTAAGTATTGTGTGCCCTTTTTTTGGCCTCATGCAAGTGACTTACACTCAGCCATTTATGGGTATAGCTATTACATTGTACTGAAAGTATACATTTCTCTCTATTTCAGCATATAGTTCCTGGGTAAAGCAAGTGCCCTTACACTATAAAAAAATAAATCCATGGAACTGGTTTAATGTATCCTTTGTGCACATGTCCCGTTCTGCTACAGTTGCAAATAACAGACATGGTATATCAGAAACCATTGTGCAAAAAAATGCAGGAGATAGAAATAATTCTTCATTTATTGTTTTGAGTTTTATTTATTTCATTTTATACCCTGGCTTTCTCTCCAGTGGGGACCCAAGTAGTACACTGTTCTCCACTCCTTCATTTCAAACTCGCAATAACCCTCTGAGGTAGCAGAAAAGAGCAAGAGTCCAGTAGCACCCTAAAGACTAACAAAATTTCTGGCAGGGTATGAGATTTCGTGAGCCGCAGCTCACTTCTTCAGGTATCTGAAGACATGAGCTGAGCCTCACATGACAGCCGGCTCTCCAGGGTCTCAGGCTGAGGTCTTTCATATCACCTACCTGCCTAGTCCCTTTAACTGGAGATGCCGGGGATTGAACCTGGGACCTTCTGCATGCCAAGCAGATGCTCTACCACTGAAATCACGAAAGCTCATACCTTGCCAGAAATTCTGTTAGTCTTTAAGGTGCTACTGGACTCTTGCTCTTTTCTATTGCTAGTGACAGACTAACACGGCTACCCATTGTGATCTCCCTCTGAGGTAGGTTAAACTGAAATCGTGGGACTGGTCCAAGGGCAGAGTGGGGATTTGAGTGGGGATTTGAACCTGGGTCTCTCATATCCTAGTTGGATATACTAATCGCAACATTTATAAACTCGACTTTCTCCCAAATAACTGGGACCCAAGGTGACATCAATAAAAACAATACAACATATAAGCCTTTAAAAGAAAATTAAAGATTAGATTAAAACAACCATCGGGAAAAAACAGAACCATAGATTATTTTGAAAAATTGGATAACAAAAAACCAAGACAACGCAAGATGGCGGCTAGAGTGTTGGACTAGGAACAGATCCTCATTCTGCTGTGGAAGCTTGCTGGTAACCTTGTGCTAGTCACACAGACTCTGCCTAACTTAGCTCACATTGTTTTGTGGATAAAATGGGGGAGGGGAAAAGGTTGTAAGTCCCTTTGCATCCCCATTGTGGATGAAAAATACATGAAATACATACATACATACATAGCTGAGGTTTGTAATTTAAATCAAAATTCAGATGCCCAAATCCGACATGTACAGATGCAAGTATTGTACATGCACATCAAACGGTTTGCAAATTTGCACCTACATTCTGACGGTGACCTGGGTTCAAATTGCACATTTCATATCCCTACCTTATTATGGTCCCATGTAATGGGCTACACCCATCTTCAGTTGCCACTGGGTATGTGCATCCTTATCTATGAATCTGGTATGCTAGAAGAAATGGTTCAGGAGGACTTTACATTTTTAAAATAAAAACCACAGATGTGTGCCTTACGCCCACCCTTGACTCAGATATTTACTGTTAAAAGATCTTTGCAACTGTCAGAACAAGGTCTGTACTTCAACATTCCCATGGGAAAAGGGCTGGATAGTTATTAAACATCTGGTAGTCTCTCTCTGTCTAAGCAGAGTCAGCACAGAACAATTACTATGGGCCTGGGATCCATGCTTTCTTGCTGAAGAAGAACTGAAGGTCTCCAGCTGCATTCCATTCTTAAATGAAAGCAAATGATTCCATCACAAAATACCTTATCTGCAATGTTATTCAACCAACATGAATTACAGATGGCATATAGATTACTTCCACAAGTGAGCCACAAACGGGAGCGGGGGGAGAATGTCACTGTATATTATCTAGCAGCAAAGTGCTCAAATTAGGCAAATTTATATCAGTCTAATTGGCTTTGGTGCTGAGCGTCATTACACTTAACAGCAAAGAAAATAACCACCCTTTGCACAAACCTTTAAACATTCAATTTTGAATGTGGGATACCTTCTACATACTAGCTCACCAGCCATGTTTTCCCCCTTAGAATCTCCATGGACTCCAGACCCCAGGATGTCAAGAAAGGCCCACAGTTTATATGCAAGCCATAAACAACATAGGTCAATGAATATATCCAATGGCGATAGCTATTTGTTAAATGCATCAATATCTTGTTGTGTGGCCCAGCGATCTTTAATAAGTGGAAATAAAATTGGGAGTGAGCCCACTACTGGCCAGTGCAATAAAATGGGAGCTCGGGTGGGTGGGGGAGATACGGATACAGAGGTCTGCGTGTGTGAGAGAGAAAGAACTGAGCAGCTGGTGTATACAAGTAGTTATGAATGTGTCCTGGCAAATCTCAACACTTTCCACTCTTACCTCAGCCATGGATTCACCAAGTAGCCACCCATGCATATGGGCCCATCACAGGACTGATGTAAAGATAGCTGAAATAATGTATAGGAAATGGTATGAACCTGAAATACACAACACGTAGTTAATTGTAGAACTCCCTGCCCCAGGATGTGGTGATGGCTGCCATCTTGGAAGGCTTTAAGAGGGGAGTGGAGATGTCCATGGAAGATAGGGCTATCCATGGCTACTAGACAAAATGGATAGTAGTCATGATGCATACCTATTCTCTCTAGTATCAGAGGAGCATGTCTATTATATTAGGTGCTGTGGAACACAGGCAGGATGCTGCTGCAGTCATCTTGTTTGTGGGCTTCTAAGAGGCACCTAGTTGGCCACTGTGTGAACAGACTGCTGGACTTGACGGGCATTGGTATGTTCCAGCATGGCTTTTCTTATGTTCTTAAAGTATATATATGGAACAGTGTGGTGCCACTTATTGGAAGAGCTGTAACAAATCTTTGGGGAATCACCACACACATGGGAATACTACACTCAGCCTATGTTGTTTTCTGTAAGTACAGGAAAGCAATGGTTGTCAAAATCAACTCCAAATGGTGAAGGGTTCAGATACAAATGCTCTTATCATGTGCAGTTGGCTTTATTAATTCTCTTTGGACTTGTAATATTTTCTGCTCGGGCGGCCCTTAAAATTTTGGAGCCACAATTTGCACAAGAAATAGGTCTTATTGCAGGACTCCAGCATGCCTAACTGTCCTGGCCTGTGGCCTGAGAGGAGCCAAGGGAAGCCTGCTGACTATCACCCAGAACGTTCATCATAACTGCATAAGCCAGAAATTGAACGGAACATTGTGGACTGCCATGGCCATTCAGTTCCTCCTTCCCTATCGGAACCAGGGTTAGACAGGCTGTGTCTCTGCTTGGCATGAAGAAGGTCCCAGTTTAGATCCCTCCTATCTCCAGTTAAAGGGATCTTGTGGTAGGTGATGTACAAGACCTGAGAGCTTGGAAAGCTGCTGGTCAGAGCAGACAACACTAACCTTGACAATCAGAGGCCTGACTCAGTAGAACGTAGCGCATCATGTCCAGCCATGCGAGGGGAGTTCCAATTGCTCACCTGCACCAGCAGCCGTCTCCTAATTGCTCATTTATCCTGTGATCTTCCCAACTCCAATCTGAATCAGAACCTTAAGCCAGATGTTTATATGTTCGATCATCTTCAGTAATGTAATATTTGTGAGAATGTTCATTTTGCATTGTCTTTTCCAGATTCAAGATGTGATGGGAGTTTTCCTCTCCATCTCCTCTTGTGTATAGGAATTGGCCAGGATATCTAGCAACCTTACTGAGATATGTTAAAAAAATTAAATCCTACTCCAGATCATTTTCTAGCACATGACATCATCTCGCCTTCCACAATCATGCATTACCATAATTGCTTTATCCAATTTGCACACAGTATTAGCAAGACTCTATGGGGTATTGAGAGTAAGCAGGCAGATAGGATGACCCTTTAAGTGACTGAAGGGACATCTGGAAAACATTCATGCACCCCCTATCTCAACTACCTTTACTTGTAACTCTCCTTGCTTACTTCTAAGTAAGTATGCTTAAGATCAGAACCTTATTGTGTATTGTAGCAGAAGCCTACAATTTATTCATGAGGAACGCACAGAGTGGGCCAGATACCTCTGTTTTTAGCAGACAGTTTTCAGAGTGTGGGAGGTGAGCTTTGAAAAACCTGATCCCCCAGCTGCGAGAGGCATGATTTGGCCATAGTTAAGCATGCTCTGATTATATCCAGGTTGGATCATGGAGAAATCTATGAAGACTGTCCAGAAGCTTCCGCTGATTCAAAATGCAACAGCTAGGCTGCGAGCAAGTCCAAGTTATAGAGACCATGCCTTGCCAATTCTAACAAATTATCAATGGTTTCTAGTTTGATTCCAGGCACAATTGAAATTGCTGGTTATTACTTATAAAAGTGTACACGGTCTGGTCCAGGAGTAATTCAACATTACTATATCCTATACATGCCCCTGCTGATGAAGAGACCCTGTTCTGGGCCCCACCAGAGCTAAGAGGTGAGCACCAGAGACTGGGCCTTTTCAGTAGTGGCACCCAGGTTGAGGAATTTCCTGGTGCCAAATTTACAGTTTTTTAGGGGGGCAGGCCAGGTTTTTATTATCCCTTCCATTTTAGATGGTCCCCCTGACTCATACCACACAGGGTTGCTGTTAGGATAAAATGGAGGAGAAAAGAATGATGTAAGCCACTTTGGGTCCCCATGGGGGAGAAAGGTGGGGTATAAATGAATTAATTCAATAAATAACCCTAATCATTCTGGATGTTATGGTACTTTTGCTTTTAAAAGGGCTTCTTCTGTGGTATTGAGTGGGGATGGGGTTAGATTTTTAGCCTAGTTTTTTATCCAGTGCTATTTTAAGGTTTTTAATTTCTAAATTTATTTTTATTCTTTCGCTGCCTTATTATGGCCCCACCTTTTCTGTTATTTATGCTGTTGTGAGCTATCTCCATGTAGAGAGGCAGATGTATGCTGCTTTGGGTCCTCATGGAGGGGGGAAAGGCGTGTAATAAATGAAGTAAATAAAACAAACATATTTCTCATCTGAATATGACAGCTCTAAGCAAGCACCATAGTACTAAACAATGGGGAAGAAGGGCTACACACATATCAGTTATGGGCCTTCCAGAATCCAGAGTAGATCTGGGAGAATTTAATTACACTTAATGGACTAGGTCATGCTATTTCTCTTGGAGATGCGGGCATCATTAATTTTACGATGCAGTCTCCAGAGTCCCAATGGAGGCCCAATGCGGTATAGCAGTTAGTGCTAGACTGAGTTCTGTGTTCAAATCCCCACTGTCTCATGAGGCTTATTCAGCCTAATCTTCTTTACAGGATTGTTGTGAGGGTGAAATGGAGAAGGGAGAATCGTTTTTGCTATCTCGAGTGCCTTGGAGGCAGAGTAGGGTACAAATGTATGACTACTAGAGAACTAGATGTCAGTTCACTTCATAATTTGAAATTGGTTTAAAAAAAAAAAAACTGCAGCCAAGGCCCTCAGTTTGCAAGACCTGAGCAAGGACGTTTCTGAGGATGTTCAAGGGAGTAGACTTTCCAATTTCCGGGGGGGGGGGGGCTGGGGCTTCATAAACACATAAATACATACTAGCAAACAGGTACAAAGCCCCAAAGAATCATGGAAATTGTAATATGATGCAACAGGAAAATAGGACAGTACTGTGCTTCAGCTGCCATTGCAACTGAGCCCCTCATGCGGCACTGGTTGCGAGCCCCCCCCCCCCCCGGCCAAGTTGGGGGGGGGGTCGAGCCCCTCAGCCTCCTCATAGTTTACACCTATGAGGACGTTGATTCATAGGGTCACCATGAGTGGGGAGCGACTCCACGGCACTTAACCCTCTCATACCCAATATAGCACAAGAGATGGACGGACTCAATAAAGGAAGCCGCAGCCTTCAGTTTGCAAGACCTGAGCAAGGCTGTCCAAGAGAGGACATTTTGGAGGACTTTCATTCATAGGGTCGCCATGAGTCGGAGGCGACTTGTTGCAGTCAAACAGGGGTTGGCGGGGGAGAGGGAGACCCAAGATCGTTATCAAGAAAACAGTTTATTTGCAGCTGCTGCCTCAGAGGCCCTAAGGGGCAGAAATCTCTGAGTCCAGATTATACCGGGGAAGAGAGATTTATCCAAATTCAAGTTATGACGATACATCAACACGTTATGCCTCTCTGATTGTATTACAGGCAGAAAGGCGACTCAGGACAGTTGCAGTTTCATCCCGTTTCTCCTATCGTCGTTGCTCGTTCCCTCTGACCCTCCATGACTCTTAGCCCAGTGACCCAGCGCACAGACAGCAGGCTTGTAGCGAGGCAGAAATTCCTTCCCTGGCAGTCTGGAAGCCAGCTATCCCCGGGAGATCTCTGGGGTACTGTCACAGACTTGACGGCACTTAACACCCCCCCCCCCGCCCTAATATCCTGCAAGAGTCATTCTTTTGAATACGAGACTCCCATGCTGAGTTCCTGCTTGCAGCAGCCCTTTCCATCGGTGGTCAGCCGTGACCATGACCTTCTGGCCGGCTTCTCTTGGGCGAAGGGGGGGGGCGACTGAAACCTCGGAGGCCTTGATCTGCAGCCCACGTGGCTCTCTGTCTCCTCCCTCCCTCCCTCCCTCCCCCTTCCCAGACGGCGAAGCTCCTAACCGCGAGTCTCCCGCTCCGCGCCCCTGCCGCTTGGCTACCCCGCGCCGGGCCAAAACAACCCAGTCCCAGTCGCACCCCCCGCCCCGTCTCCGTCCCACCCACCCGCCGGCTCCGTCCTCTCTCCTCCCTCCCCTTCCCGTCCGTCCCCCCGATCTCCCAGCGCGTCGCCAGGCGGGGGCGAAGGGTGGGAAGCGCGCGCTTCCGCTCCGCTCGCCTGTCCAGCCCAGAGAGCAGCCCGGCCGCAGCCAGCGAGCGGGAGGGTGGCGGGGCCGGCCGGCCGGCGCTTCCCCCTGCCTCCGGAGCCGAGCCGAGCCGGGCGATGCAGCCAGCCCCGGGCTGGGGCTCCGACCCCCGCCCGCCCGCCGCCGACCCTCGCGGGGGGTAGAAGGGCGAGGCGCGTGCAGCGGCCTCCCTCCAGGCTCGCGCGCCTGGCAGCCGTCGAGGCCGCTCTGCAGCCGCCGCCGCGCCGGGTCGCGAGGGGGATGCCGGAGAGGCGGGGCAGCAGCCCGCCGCTCGCCCGGGCGGCATGGAGCGCGCGCTCGGCCTGATGCGGCGGCTGCTGCTGCTGCTGCTGCTGCTGCTGCTGCTGGGCGGCTCGCTGGCCCTGCTGCGGCCGGCGGCGGAGCCCCTGTGCCCGGAGCCATGCGACTGCCAGCAGCGGCAGCACCTCCTGTGCACCAACCGCGGGCTGCGGGCCGTGCCCAAGGCGCCGGAGCCGCGGGGCATCCTCACCTACAGCCTGGGCGGGAACTTCATCGCCAACATCTCCGCCTTCGACTTCCACCGCCTGGGGGCGCTGCAGCGCCTGGACCTGCAGTACAACCGCATCCGCGCGCTCCCCCCGCGGGCCTTCGCGCGCCTGGCGCGCCTGGAGGAGCTCTACCTGGGCAACAACCTGCTGGCCGCCCTGGCGCCGGGCACCCTCCGCCCCCTGGCCAAGCTGCGCATCCTCTACGTCAACGCCAATGAGATCAGCGACCTGGGCGCGGCCTCCTTCGCCGGCCTGGGCAGCCTGGTCAAGCTGCGGCTGGACGGCAACGCCTTGGCCTCGCTGGGCGACGCCACCTTCGCGGGCCTGGCCAACCTGGTCTACTTGCACCTGGAGGCCAACCGCATCCGCTGGCTGAGCCGCAGCGCTTTCTCCGGCCTGGGCAAACTGCGCTTCCTGGACTTGTCGGGCAACCGGCAGAACTTGCTGCGCCACCCGGACGCCTTTCGGCCCGTGCGCTCGCTCACCACCCTCCTTCTCTCCGGCAACGACCTGCAGCACTTGGCCAAGGGGCTCTTCCAGCACTTGCCCAATTTGGCCAAGTTGTCGCTGAGCGGGAACCGCCTGGTGTGGTTGGCGCCAGAGGCCTTCGTGGGGCTGGGGGCCCTCAAGGAGTTGCGCTTGGAAGGCAACCTGCTGAGCCAGCTCCCTGCCGCTTTGCTGCACCCGCTGCGTAGCCTGGAAGTGCTCGACCTGAGCCACAACTCGCTTGTTAGCCTTCACCCCGACGCCTTTGCCCACCTGCACAAGCTGCGGGAGCTCAGCTTGCAGGAAAACGCTCTGACCACCGTGCCCGGGGACCTCTTTGCCTCCAGCCCAGCTCTCTACCGACTGGAACTGAATGGGAATTCCTGGAGCTGCGACTGCCGCCTGCGAGGCTTGAAGCGCTGGCTGGGCTCCTGGCACACCCAGGGACGCCTCCTGACCGTCTTCGTGCAGTGCCGCAAGCCGCTTGCCCTGGCTGGGAAATATCTCGATTATCTGGAGGATTCCCAGCTCCTCCCTCCTCCCAATGGCTCTTGTTCTGAAGCGGCTGCCTCTCCTTCCCCACTCCCTCGAGGCAACATCAGCTACAGCCCCGGCCTAGTGCAGGAGAGGCTGAGCTCTTTGCCCTCCGCCTCAACCATGCAGCTGGTCGGCTCCCAGAAGATGTTGGTCCCCCTGCCAGAAAGAGGCGGCGGGGCGACTAACGCTAGCCCTACCATCTCAACGTCCAGCTTGCTGCTCAGCACCAGGCCCCCTCCGCAGCCTGGTGGTGCTTGGCCCAGGCGGGCAGGGAAACCCCACTCGGTCTCTTCAGTGTCTGCCGTCCCTCCCCTGGTCACTGACCCGTGTGATTTTAACAAGCTGTTTCTGTACAACCTGTCAGTGGAGGCAGTGAGCGCCAGCGCAGTCTCCGTACACTGGGGGGTCCGCCCGCACCGTAGCCCCCGGCTGCTGGGGCCTGTGCGCTTCAGAATCCTTTTCGACCGCTTCGGGGCTGCCGTCAAGTTCCAGCGTTTTGTTTATCTCCCTGAGTGGAGCGAGCCGATGGCCACGCTCCAGGAGCTGCGCCCTGACACCCCTTACTTGGTCTGCGTGGAGGGCGTCATCGGGGGCCGTGTCTGCCCAGTGGCGCCGCGGGACCATTGCGCGGGCCTGGTCACCTTGCCTGAAGAGGATGCGGGGGCGGCGGCGGCTGTGGCAGGCGGGGCCCGAGGCCCAGACCAGCAGCTTCTCACCCTGGTACTGCTGGCAGTGAATGCGCTGCTGCTCTTTCTGGCCCTGGCGGCCTGGGCCTCCCGCCTGGTGCGGAAGAAGGTGCTGGGGTGCCGTCGGAGGAAGGCAGCGTCGCCGGTACACGTCAGGCAGATGTACTCCACCCGTCGGCCTTTACGCTCCATGGGCACTGGAGTCTCCATGGACTTCTCTGGCTTCCAGTCCCACCGTCCTCCCCGCAGCACTGTCTGTGCCTTAAATGAGGCTGACCTCATTGAATTCCCATGCGAGCGCTTCCTGGACAGTGCTGTTGGCGGAGGTAGCAGCAGTGCCCGGCGGGGAGAGGATCACCTGTTGCAGCGCTTTGCGGACTAAGAGGGATGGCCTTAAGAAAGCTACAGCTCGCAGGAGTCTGTTGTGGAGGAATCTGCTGCATGTTGAAACCGTGGTTTAGGAAGGTCTTGTGGGAACTGTAGCCCATACTTGGCTAAGGGGCCACCTCTGGACAAAAATGGTGGTTTCGTCTGACAAATGGGGGATGGCCCTAGAATAGAATATGCTCTGAAACAGCGATTAAGGAAGTTTTCTGTTACTTAAGTGGTTGCTACTTAGGGACCAAACTTCACTACCATGGGGTTCCACCACTATTCTTTCCTGAAGTTAGATGGGCACTGATTCTTGTTCATTGGCAAACAGCAGTATTTTAAGAAGTCATTGTGTGGGTTCGTTTTTTTTAGTTGTCCCATGATTATTTTTCCACACTGGGAAAAAATATTTCTTTCATTATATTCTCTGCCCCTAGGTTTAACTCTGTTGCTAATCATAATTTTTCTTGAACAGGAAATGAACCAAGATAGACACCAAAAGGGCAAAAAAAAAAGTGATGCTAAACTGGTTTCTGTGCCTTTAATGTTGCTTTTACCCGTGATCTTGTACCATTTTAAGTGCTGTTCTCATTAATGAATACAAGGTCACGTGGAGGGCTCCACTTTCACAGGACTATGATCTGGTTAGATTTTAATTCCCTTGTGAACTTAACAGCAGAACAGTTTTCCGTACTGGCGTTGCATACTGGCAAAATCAGTAACGTTTGCCACCCAATCATATGAAGCCCACACATTCTGCTGCTGCCATCAGTAAGGACATACTGACATTGTTGTGCATACATGGAATACATTTGGAACAAGGCACAAGCTAAAGGTTGAGAAAGGGCTGTGGAAGAGCATAAATTTTGCATGCAGAAGGTCCCAGGTTCCAATCCTTGGCAGCTCCAGTTAACGAATCTCAGGGTGCTGGGAAAGCCCTTTCTCTGCCAGTCCCTATTGAGTAGCTGCCAGTCAGAACAGACCGTTCTGAACTAGGTAGACCAGTGGCTGACTCAGCACAGGGCAATTTTGTACATTAATTGTAGTATTACTTCTGTATCTCCACTCCAGCAACGGCTTTTTCAGTGGTGCCCTCAAGAGGTACTGCCATATCTAAAGTGGACCTAAGAGGCAATAGAATTGACCCCCTAGTGCCTGATTCACAGCTAAATTATGGTATCTGGAATCAGTGAAATTCCAGATACTGCCTTTCATAGATTTGATTTTGTTAAAAAGAGCCAGGTTTGCCTCAATGTTGCCAGATAATGTGAACCCAACTTATTACTATAACACAGTAGTAGGATTATTCTTGAATTGATAACATTAACCACTGATGTTTAAAATTCAAAAACTATTCTGACTCCTAGGCTTTGAATAAAGCATTTTTCCCAAGGGTTTCCTTGAAAATGAATGTTATGTTCACAGTTGTTGTTTTTTAAAAGAGAAAGAATGGTGCATTTTTACTGACCGGATATTGTTTTTTAAACTCCAATGAATGTGAGATTTTTTAATGTGTATTTCTATAAATATGCAGAAGGTTAATGCAACCAGATTTTAGTTTGTAAGGCTAAATTGCTGACACCATTAGGAAAAACTAACCAAAGTTTGTTACAATGTGTTTAGAATGAATTATTTTTACAATGATCTTGAATAAATCCATTTTGGTACTTGTACAACTTACCTTTAAAAAAATGTTTATGGTATATACTGGTAAGTTAATAAGTAAGTTCACAGTGAAGAATGGAGTGTGTTCGGTAGATAACATGGATATATCAATTCTGAAAATAACAATCAGAATATAGTTCAAACATCTGAAACATTTTTAGATACCCCCAATTAGACAACCCCTCTTGGAATGTACTTTATTTGGTCTGGAAGTTATTTTTAATATGAAGAAATTCCGCCAATCTATTGTGTGATACATTGTTCTAAAATATTTTGACTCACATTAGAAGACTTATATGTGCTTACATTTAATTTGATTCACATTAGAAGCTTTATCCCTGACCTGGATGGCCCAGGCTAGCCTGATCTCGTCAGATCTCAGAAGCTAAGCAGGGTCAGCCCTGGTTAGTATTTGGATGGGAGACCACCAAGGAATACCAGGGTTGCTGTGCAGAGGAAGGCACTGCCCAACCACCTCTGTTAGTCTCTTGCCATGAAAACCCAAAAAGGGGTCACCATAAGTCGGCTGCGACTTGACGGCACTTTAAACACGCACACAGAGAAGCTTTATATGTGCTTTCATGGGAAATCATGAGTGACCTTGGGCCAGTCACAGTTCTCTCAGAACTCTCAGCCCACACAGAGGCAGGCAATGGCGAACCACCTCCGAAGGTCTCTTGCCTTGAAAACCCTACGGGGTTGCCATAAATCAGCTGTGACATAATGGCACTTTCCATAACAAATTTTATATTTTGACATTAGTTTTTTTAAAAAATTTCAGCTTGTTGAGCTGTGATGTCATCACAGTCAGGTAATTCATTGGGTCATAATGCACTGAGAAGTTTTCTAGAGGGAATTCTTCAGAAATACATGGGGAATATGTCCTGTGGGGTCCTGAAGATCTGTTTCCTTCAGTGACTCTTGCACAGGGGAACTTCCTGCCGGATTATGCCTCTGGAGAACACTTCTCCAAAAGAATGAAATTGATGTAGCCTTTGGTTTGCAAGAATATGACATTTTCTTGGTACCTCTTCCCCCCTTAGTGCTGTTTTAGATCTTACACAAATATTCCTTTTATATTTGGTTCAGCCCAGAAAAGTTTTGATTAGATTTCTGTACACACTCCATGATTCTTGAACCTATGATACTTGGATTTGTATCAGACTCCATATTCTTGACGTGTTCCACACCATACCTGGAAATCAATGCTGGTCTGTTTCCTGGTGCCCAATAAGAGCCTAGTAAACAGGGAAAAGAATTAATGGATACCACTGATGCTCAGATCCACCCATTTTCTCTTTGTATGTGGGTTCTTCCCTGCAGATATCTTTGACCATTTTCACATCTGACACTAAAAAGCACAACTTACCTTTTTTGTGTGTGCTCTTGTGCTCTGCATGAATACTGTTAATGTGAGATAGAATACAAATGAATTTTATATATTGCATGTGGGGAAATGCTCTTTGTTTCCATGTTTTATGTGCAAGGTAAGCCCAAAGGTCTTTGCTGTCTTGGAACTCTCCTGTAGATATATTAAAACTTCTAGTGATTTGGTCTCCCCCCACCCGCCCCACAAATTGATTAGCCAGTGTGGTGTAGTGGTTAAGAGCAGTGGTTTGGAGTGGTGGACTCTAATCTGGAGAACTGGGTTTGATTCTCCACTCCTGCACACGAGCGGCAGACTCTAATCTTGTGAACCGGGTTGGTTTTCCTACTCCTACATGTGAAGCCAGCTGGGTGACCTTGGGCCAGTCACTTCTCTCTTTGAGCTATCTCAGCCCCACCTACCTCACAGGGTGTCTGGGGAGGGGAGGGGAAGGGGATTGTAAGCTGGTTTGATTCTTCCCTAAGCGGTAGAAAAGAATCGGCATATAAAAATGAACTCTTCTTCTTCTTAGCTGTTTTGAAAATATAAAGTTACGAATGCTGCTTAACCAGGAAGCTGAGCTTGGTTGTGACAGCACTAGAACAGTGGAAGCTGTCTCTGCTCCATGTTGACAACAGGGAGGGGGAAAGGAATGCCAGTGTAGTAGGATCCACTTCTCCAAAACATGGGAAAAGTCTTCCGTGTGCATAGCAATGAGCTCAGGCTCTTTCAACAGATGTGTGCTACACACACAGAAATTCCATTCTAGCTGTGTAATGTGGGAACCAGCCACTGGAAAGTGCAGCTGCAATCTGAATAATGCTTCAAGAAGGCAGACAATATAAGATCCACATTAAGAGGTTTGGTTATATAATATGCTACAGGGCACATAAATCACAAAGTGCTCCTGTGGCATACTTAATACACAGTAAATGGTGCACACTCACCGTTACTAAAATGAATGGATGATTCCTTTGTGTCTTTCAAACACTGCAGTCATGGTGCCTAAAGAGTAATGGTTGGTGCTTGGTCAGCATGCTCATGTCAGAAGTGGAGAGTGTACTTCACATTATTTTAAAAATGTTTTGATAGGATTGCTAGTTTTCCTATCACTGTACAAATCACAATCTTTTCGTCCTCACAAATGTCATTGTTATTACAGATGAATGAAGAAAGGGCATATTTTAAAAATGGGAATTGTGGCTAAGAGACAATAATTTAGCCAATGCTACCTACCCAGCAAAAGTATAGCTGACTTTGAATTCTGACAAGCACTCTCGCTACTCAGCTGTGTGAGTCTGGCACATTGACTCATAACCTCGCACTGCAGGTTTGGTGTGCTGCAAAATCCTGTTTCCAAATGAGCGCTGCATCCAGAAGAAAAAGAACTCCAGTCACTGGAAACTCTGCATCACATGACCTTCTGCTGCTCTGCCGCTGACCCAAGGCCCTTCGCTGAGAGAGAGCAAGAGAAAGAGAAGAAGAAGGAGAGTTGGTTTTTATATGCTGACTTTCTCCACCACTTAAGGAAGAATCAAACCTGCTTACAATCAGCTTCCCTTCCCCTCCCCACGACAGATACCCTGTGAGGTAGGTGGGACTGAGAAAGCTCAAAGAGCTGTGACTAGCCCAAGGTCACCCAGCTGGCTTCATGTGGAGGAGTGGGGAAACAAATCCAGTTCACTAGATTAGCCTCTGCCGCTCATGTGGAGGAGTGGGGAATCAAACCCGGTTCTCCAGATCAGACTCCACCTCTCCAAACCACTGCTCTTAACCATTACACCACGCTGGCTCTCTTCAGAGGCACCCAAAGCCTTTAGTTTACAAAGCAAGACCTAACTGTTACTGTTTGCAAGTATGTAAGCTAGGCAGAAGGATGGATTGATGGCCGTACTTTGGGTGGCCTGATGAACTGCAGAGTACAAGAGGTCAGGGGTGTGATCTCATGTATTGTGCGCACGAGTGTAAAACCCAAGGGATTTCTCTGGCTTACCGAGTTCATTCCATTCGTGCATCTTGCTAATTTGCCACTGCCAGAGATGACTTGCCTCTCTGATTCATAAGGTTACACTTAAGGTTACGCTGTGCTGACTGACTGACCTGACGCAGGCCACATTACTGGTTTCTTTAGAAATGCTCCCCAGGCAGGATGAGCCCAGGCTGCTCCGTGAACAATATTTTACCCGCTCTTGTAAACATTCCACAGAATGAATACAAGAGAGGCTGTTTTGGAGAAAGAGCAGCTGTACCTTCCAAATCATGCTTGTTAGATACTTATTGGACAAATTAGACTAACAAAGTAGGAGCTCCAAGCGCATTGCAGCTGTTTCTCTTCCAAATTAAACCGTTACTTATAAAGTAGCCATTGAAACATAAACAAATAGGGCCAAATTTATCCTTGAGACCTAGCTTAACATTCTGGGCACATCTAGCAAATTCCCCCTTGAATTACAAAAAGACCGCAACTGGCCCAACCAATCTCTCTGTGACTCTCTTTTCATTGGTGTCCATCTCAGGGGTTCTTTGCCAGTCCTTAGTCAAGAACACCCCATAGGATTGGATCCACTGGAAATTTCCACTGTCCGCAGGGATTTTTGTCAGTGGGAGCATGACTTTTTCACCTTCTGCTGCAGCCCTAAATGTTCTCCCAAATGCTGCTCTTGAGGGATAGCATGGTGTAGGAGAAGTTGAACTGCAGCAGGAAGAGGAAATGGTTGAAAAATTATCTCCCCTTCCATCAATGGGAATCTTCCATTGGTTCCAACCCACTTTCCCCCTTTTATGCCTGTTCAAGCACTCAGAAGCTGTGATGCCACACCCAAAATGATGTGGAATGACCTTCCATGCTACTGGTATTTAAAATGTCCTTACAACTAGGGCTGTCAAAAAAAAAATATTCGGTACAGTTCGGATTCGGCCGAATTTGGCCCTTGTGGGTTCGGTACGTGCCGAAGTCCGAACTCCCCCACTTCGGATCCGTTCAATTCGGCGGGAATTCAAAGTTCGGAAACAAGTTCGGCCGAATAAAGCCATTAAAACCACAACCGCGCCTTTCCGTGGCTCTGGGGGGGGGGCATTTTTGGGCTTAGAGGTCCCAAACTTTTGGCAGAGCTTCAAAGGACGTTTATTGATAGACTCCCCAAGTTTTGTAAAGATTGGGCTGAGATATGGGCCCTGAAAGGGGTCCCCCCCACCCTTAATGTGCATCTCTCAGCAGAGCTTGCCGCCCACGCACAAAGCTCCCAGCCCCGACAACAGCGGAGAAAATAGCAAAACAACTGCAAACACAACCTTGTTAAACAACACCTTTGCAACACACAACTGAAACCTCCCCCCTCAAACCAGGGAGCGAGAGACTCGAGGGGGAACACACACCCCAGGCAGAACCGACGAAAGCCCCCTTTGGCTTCCCCCCCCACCCACAGAAACTGCTCCCTCCCCACACACACACAGACTCTGCTTTCCCCCCCACACACACACACATACACAGGAGAAAAATTATAGATTAAAGCCCCCAAAGGGGTCTTACTGTGGCTGTCTTCTGTTCCATCAAGAGGGGCTGTAATCCAATATGATTCCAATTAGGCACGAAACGTTTTGCTCTGGAGAGGAGATGCACACACACAGGATCGGCTGCTCCATTCATCCCAATAGGGGAAAGGGGAAAGGGGAAAGCCCATATCTCGGGACCCCCTGACCCAATGTTCACAAAACTTGGGGGGTATCTTAAGAACACTGGTCTGAAACTCCGCTCAAAGTTTGGGATCTGCACCCCCAAAAATGCGCCCCCTGCAGCCATGGAAAGAGAAAAGGGGGGAGGCGATATTTCTGCCCCCACTGAACCCATCTTTACAAAACTTGGGTAGTATCTTAAGAATAATTCACTGAAGCTATGCTAAAGGTTTGGGGGCTATATCCCCAAAAAAGCGCCCCCTGCAGCCACATAAATGGAAAAAGGGGGGAGGGAAAAGGGGGAGAGCCCATATCTCGAGACCCCCTGACCCAATGTTTACAAAACTTGGGGGGTATCTTAAGAACACTGGTCTGAAACTCCGCTCAAAGTTTGGGATCTGTACCCCAAAAAATGTGCCCCCTGCAGCCATGGAAAGAAAAAGGGGGGAGCCCATATCTCGGGACCCCCTGACCCAATGTTCACAAAACTTGGGGGGTATCTTAAGAACACTGGTCTGAAACTCTGCTCAAAGTTTGGGATCTGCACCCCCAAAAATGCGCCCCCTGCAGCCATGGAAAGAGAAAAGGGGGGGAGGTGATATTTCTGCCCCCACTGAACCCCATCTTTACAAAACTTGGGTAGTATCTTAAGAATAATTCACTGAAGCTATGCTAAAAGTTTGGGGGCTATATCCCCAAAAAAGCGCCCCCTGCAGCCACATAAATGGAAAAAGGGGGGGAGGGAAAAGGGGGAGAGCCCATATCTCGAGACCCCCTGACCCAATGTTTACAAAACTTGGGGGGTATCTTAAGAACACTGGTCTGAAACTCCGCTCAAAGTTTGGGATCTGTACCCCCAAAAATGCGCCCCCTGCAGCCATGGAAAGAAAAAGGGGGGAGCCCATATCTTGGTACCCCCTGACCCAATGTTTACAAAACTTGGGGGGTACCTTAAGAAGCTTCATCTAAAGTTCCAGTGAAAGTTTTGTGTCTGTACCCCAAAAAATTCACCCCCTGCAGCCACAGAAAGCACCCCCCCCACACACACACGAGGATTTCGCGCTCTCTCTCTCTCTCCCTGGCCGGGCCGCACATCAGCTGATTCCTCCAGTACTCAATCCTGACTGATTGGCCAGAAGAAGACCCAGCTTGCCCACCGATTGGCCGGGGGAGGAGAATGCTGCTTACTGACGGTTATGCTGCTTACTGACGGCCGAATTTGCTGAATTTATTCGCGAACTCCCGAACTCGCTGAATTCGGGCCCCCCGGTTGCCCGCCAGTTTTGAGTTGGATCTGTCCGAACAGAAAAGCACCGAATCAGGGGAAATTCGGTTGATTTTCAGTTCGGGCTGAACCGAATTGACAGCCCTACTTCCAACAGCAAAGGTCGCCTTTGCTGCCCTGTCATGATATGATACAGTGTAGTGCCAAGGACTCAGTTTTGTTTGAAGGTTTTTATTGGGTTGGGCTCCTGTCAGCTTTGCACCAAGTCAAGCTTGTGGGTTCCCCCAGTTATATGTGTATGCTTTTGTCCATAGGACAGCAGATGAAACTGCCTTATACTGAGTCAGGTTGTTTGTCTACCAAGGTCACTATTGTCTATTCTGACTGGCAGCAGTTGCAGAGTCTCAGGTAAAGGTCTTTCACATCATCTGCTACCTGATCCCTTTAAAAAAAAATGGAGACCTGCATGCAAATAAGACTCTCTAGCCGCAGCCCCTCCCATTTCCATGTCTTTCTCACAAGGTAGATGTGAGCAAACACTTTCATAAGTTTTTTTAATAGCTAAAAGTTGATAAAAAATTTGGGAAGTACCCTAAACCAACTGTAGTTTCTCCACTAATGTTAGAAACCATGATAAGAAAAAAGTCCATGGGCAATACCAACAGTTCTTCTCTGGTGATCTCCAGGTGATTTCTTTGTAGGTTACCAGCTCCGGGTTGGGAAATACCTGGAGATTTTGGGGGTGGAGTCTGAGGAGGGTGGAGTTTGGAGAGGGGAGGGACTTCAATGCCAGAGTCCACTTGCCAAAGCGGCCATTTTCTCCAGGGGAACTGATTTGTATCGCCTGCAGATCAATTCTAATAGCAGGAGATCTCCAGCCACCACCTGGAGGTTAAACAAATAACAGCAGCACGGAAACATCCATCCAATTAGGAGGAGTAAGACTGAACCCCCGGCGGTCTATTTGCAGATTTACCCATCCATTTCATGATTGGAGGTTTGATATTTCATGTGAATTAACAACGGACAAGCTGAAGAAGGATCTTTGAAATGCGTTTAAGTATCTAGAATTCACGTTCCTGCTCTGTTGGACTTCACGCTCTATACAGCTCTATAAAGCTTCTACTTTGTGATGCACACATGTTGTGAATTAGACTTCTTGTCTTCTATTGTTTGATTCATGTTATTCGTAACACCTGTATATACCACTGGCTTGTACACTTGATTGTTTTTGCATTTATATTGTGTATTACTATTGACATTTATTAGTACTTAGGATTTGTCTTTGCATGTATTATATATTTTGCTACAATTTGAGCCTCCGTGCTGCTTGTTATTTGGTTTTGCGTTGCTGTTGCAGCATAGGTTTTTGTTTGTATTTATTTACCACCTGGAGGTTGGCAACCCTATTTCTTTGGTAAGACATTTGAAGCTGGTTCTACCAATCTCCGCATTGTGATATCACTTCCTTTTTTAAAAATTAAAACACTCATCAAAGTGATGTATCTATAATGTAAAGGTTTCTCTAGGCATATTACTTCTACAACTAATCGCAAAAAATATTACATTAGTAAACGTCACAAGTTCACAGATTTATCTGAACCCATGTGCTTCACATATTCAAACCCAAAGCAACACAGAAGAATAGGAATAGACACTTCTGTCTGCTTTTGCACCAATACCTATGTTAAGAAGTAAGCTTCTCTGTGTGTATATTTATGGAAGACTGCTATGTGCAGAATTCCTTTAACTGTGACAATGGACCCCCACCATGAGCCAGCATTTTTTGGTCTGCCAGTTCCAATTGCTAGGAGGAAGAAACTGGTGGAGGAAAATAGTAGCCCATTAAAGGTTATTGGTGCCTACTGGAGATTGGAGTGATGAGTGTCTAACTCCTGAACGAATGTGAAATGTATACAATATTCTTGAGGGAATACTAGATAGGTTGTGTGGTTTGAAAGCTCAACTTTTGGCTCTAGCAAGCCTGGCAAAATAGCTTTACTTCAGTCCACAGAAAAGTAAAAAATAATATACTAACAATACAGGGGCCCATATAGAATCTCAGGGAGAATAAACCTTTGGGAGATTTCCCAGTGTCCCAAATCTCCTCCTCCAGGGTACTCTTCAGAGGTTTGGAAGGCCTACACGTCCCCATAGGTCCATTTCCCCTCCTTTAACAGCTGTATAGCTACTGCTTCCCATGCCTAGAACATGGTTTGTCTTCCTGAGATTATTTACAAACTAATATTTTTCTGCATACTCTATCATATCTGCAAATGTCCCCATTTCACTGCTCTTCTAATAGACAAGCTACCATTAACTTGGTTGTTTGAAGGAATTATATCTTTGCTATAGGAAGGAATGGAGCTTTTTAAAAGACAGACATTTGATGAAGCAAACCAGTGTTCAGTTTTGTTATTGTGTTACAGAGGATATGGTCTAATTATTCATGACAATGCTTGAGAAATTAATTAGTCTCGGAAAAAAGGGTTAGTCTCTGATTCATCTAGATTTATGATATCTTGGAATACATCACATGGAAAACAAGGTTAACAAAAGGAAACATCTGCTTTTTATTCCTGTAAATGAACATTTGTGCGGTTAAGGAACACATAAGCTTCGAATCACTGCTTATCATGTTCTGGGCCAGAAGTGATTTTAGAAGTAGGGCCTTGCCTTGGATCTGTATAGTGGGAAAACACTTGGCAATAGTGTTCCATTTACCAAGTTCCAGTTTTTCCTCTATATTTGGATTCTGGAAGTAAAACAGCATGTTAATCAAACACAGTTTGGAAATAAAAACAAATAGTAAAGGGAAGAACATATAGTTTCCTTATCCATGACTTTGAGGGAAGGTAATGGGGTATTCCAGAATTTTTCTTCAATGGATCTTTCTACTATTGATATTCTTTCTTATCGTGCCCTTTTCCCAATTTGGCATCACTTGTTGACATCTACTTCAGAAATAGACAAATCTATTCATTGGTACCAATAGCTGTGGGTGTGTTGATATGAAGATATTTTTTTTAGGACAGTATTACCTTTCTGGCTGAATACAAAGCCACGATCAGCTGCGTCCTGTCGAGTCACTTTCGCAGTGCCAGAGGAGCGATCTTCTGGAGCTGATATCCTGGAGACTTCCGATGAGATATTAATCATGCAGATGATGCTGGGGATGGGGGGTGGGTGGGTTTTAACGCTGACTACGTGCCTGCTGATTCCTTGCAAAATGGCTTCTGCTGGGAACTTGAACGGGATCACAGGAAAATGGATGCCCTCTGGTTCACTGGAGGGGTTGACCTGGCCATGGTTCCTTGGCTGCCTGTTTCTGCGGGGTGGTGTGGGAGCCCTTCTATAGCATTTTGGGGCTGGTCGCACGTCTGGAACAGTGATGACACGTGTGCACTGGGGTTGCCAAATGACCAGTCCGGCAGATTGGCAACCCGTTTGCTTACAACCCAGGAAGATCTGTGCAACAGGGGAAGGTTAAAGCCCCCTTTCCCCACCAGCACAGCCCCAATCCAAACCAGGTCTCCCCTTCAGTTATGGATGTTAGGCTTTTTGCTTTGCAAGCTTGGCTTTTTTGTTTTTAATCCCTGTTAGTAATATTAAATTAGTCCATAGTAATGAGTAGTATAAAAATATTTAATTTTTGGTATGTGGTATAATCTCTTTGTCCTAATATTCCCTTAGAATAGAAATCAGTAAAGCCTGGGATGAAACAGAAAATCCGTGCACTTCAACTTCCTCGGTTATTTAACGGTAGTTACCCTTTGAGAGACCTCTGCATTTTAGTTTCTGTACAAATGTGATTTTGATCATAAATCCACATCCGGCCCTCTCTGTGATTCTGTGTTGCAAGGATGGCCTGCTGTGTCTTTGCACAGCTGTGCAGAAGGACTTGTGAAGCAGTCGACTTTTCTACCATCAGTAGTAGGATGAATATCCCAGTGAGATGCATAGGATTTTGCTCTTTTCAGTCCAGGGCATCCAGAGTGCTTCTAGAATCCACAGAATCCACCAGTGAATCATACTTTTTTATGAGTAGAAGCCAGGAAATAGTGACACACATTGGACTGAGAAAAATTAGGAAAGAAAAACGTCTGCACAAACATTAACCTAAAATAATCTTACTTCACACACTTGTGCTTCACTTCCCAAAGTTCTGCTCCCATGAAGAATCATGTTTGAACATCAACTATTTAAGGTTAGCTTGATATTTGCCACTTTAAGTATCTTCAGTTTGATGGTGAATTCGAACCAGATGTTTATTTTTGATCAGGAGTATTTTCTGTTGTCTGGTGGGGGCAGGAGCAAAGAAGAAGTACAAAGACTTATGGAACGAGCCTGTTTGTACTGCAGCTGATTAGAACAAATTAGGAAGCGGCTATGCTTCAGATTTGAAACGCCGAGGCGTTTATGATCTCAGCCCCAGCAATTAAAACAAAAACATAGGCACTGAAAGAATTATGTCCTGCAACCGCTAAGTGGGATACACAGGTCAGCAACAGCTGGATTTCGTTGAGTCTCAAAACGTTTAATAGCATAAGCCTGCACATCTCTTCCTCTTCAGGAGATCATCTGCCAGGTGGGGGGAAATTCTACTCCTTCCTCCTCTCCTCCTCCCACCCCCAGAAAGGCTTGTACTTTGGCATTTCATTTTACAATAAAAGTTGTTGTCACAACGTGCTTTAAAAGAATCTGTCTTTTACCCACAGCAGAATTTACACCCCTGGAGGAAAGGGAATTCAGCCTACTGTGAACTGAAGGCACATACTG
Organism: Euleptes europaea; assembly: GCF_029931775.1. Lineage (NCBI taxonomy): Eukaryota > Metazoa > Chordata > Lepidosauria > Squamata > Sphaerodactylidae > Euleptes > Euleptes europaea. The sequence goes on from NC_079322.1 coordinate 40,031,542, forward strand.
TGTATAGCTATGAAGTGTGCTTTTTATCCTTGGCCTTCTGACAGAGAACTATTTAATAGCCCCTTCTCGCCAAAAAACATGTGAAAAGAAGGCTCCCATGTCAAAATTGTCTCCTCCTATTCTAAGCAGTTAGGCTTCCATCTTCCACAGTCAAGCTTTTCTTAGCTCTAGTAGGTAGGGAAAATGTCTGTTGAAACAAATTGATTCTTTCCTTTCCCTCACTGGTAGGGTTGCCAGATCCGGGTTGAAAAATACCTGGAGATTTTAGGGGCGGAGCCTGATGAGGGTGGGGTTTGGAGAGGGGAGGGACTCCTGTGCCATAGAATGTCAAAGCGGCCATTTTCTCCAGGTGAACTGATCTCTATCATCTGGAGAGCAGTTGTAATAGCGGGAGATCTCCAGCCACCACCTGGTGGTTGGCAACCCTACTCACAGGTGAGTAGAGGGCCCTTAAGGTTTTTCTGTTAAATGTGACGTGATGGGCTTAGACCCATGTGGGGAACAAAATACTGAAATAGCTGGCTGCTACTGCCAGGTGGCAGCTGAGGAGAGGGCTGAAGGATTTTTTTTGGCTGCTTCTGCCATCCCCTCACAGTGTACGCCCTTTCCAGCCTGTAATAACATGCCGTTGCCCTTATGCATAGGTTTGCCAGGTCCCTCTTTGCCACCGGTGGGAAGTTTTGGGGTGGAGCCTAAGGAAGGCAAGGTTTGGGGAGGGGAGGGGCTTCAATGCCTAGATTCCAATGGCCAAAGCAGCCATTTTCTCCAGATGAACTGATGGGCCATTTGTTGTTGTAGTTCCCGGTTCTGGGAGCGCAACCGAGACACAGGTGGTACCTCCGATTACTGAGCTCCTAAAGACCAAGGGGAAGGGGGTTGCTGCTACCAAGCCTTCTGCAAAAATACACTGGACCCCGGAATGTCAGGTTGCCTTTGAGACTTTAAAACATTTGTTCACAACCGAACAGGTGCTAAAGCATCCGGATTGTGGCCGTCCACTCATTGTCCAAGTTGACGCTTCTGAAGTTGCCATGGGAGAGGCCCTTTTGCAGGAGGGTGAGGAAGGCCAGTTGTACCCGTGTGCCTATTTCTCAAAACAATTCTCCCAGGCTCAGCTCAATTGGCCCATTTGGGAGAAGGAAGCTGCAGCAGTTTGGAGACACTTTCTTGAAGGTTCTGACACTCCCTTCCAGGTGTGGACGGATCACAAGAACCTAGAGGCCTTAACTGGGACACATAAGCTCACCGCAAAACAAATTAGATGGGCAGACTTCTCTCGTTTTCGTTTTGTAATCAAACATATTCCAGGCAGGAAAAACCTCTTGGCGGATGCTCTTTCCCGGCTCCCGCAGTACCCCACCAAGGTGGAGAGCTCCACTGACTCTCTGTTCACTCCGGAGCAAAGAGGTATCCTACCCACCTTTGTGGTTCAAACACACGCTCAAGCGTGACAAACCCAGACCAGGAGTAACTCCTTTCTGCCCACTAATGGGGCTGCCCCTCAAGTTCCTCTGCCGGTGCTCAGTGACATTATCGGTGGCACTCCAGCCCAATCCCCAACAGGGAGTGAACCTGCCGTTCCGAAAGGACTGCCTAATTCCTTCTGTGACGCTTTGATCCACGAATCACAAATTGAGGCAAATAACAAGGCCCTGCCTGCTGGTCTGGAGCATCGGGGGGAACTGTGGGTTAAAGACGCTAAACTATACATGCCTAAACCTTTGCGGGCGGAAGTATTGGGACTTGCGCATGGAGCAAAAACTGCTGAACACTTTGGGTTTGTTAAGACTTTGCATTTACTCCGTCGTCAGTTCTGGTGGGCAGGTCTGCGTTCAGATCTGGACTCCTTCATCTGCAGCTGTCCGATATGTGCCACTGCAAAACGTCCTACCGGCAAACCCCCCGGACTATTGAAACCTTTGGAAATACCTCAAGGGCCATGGGAAGTTATCGCCATGGATTTTATGACTGATCTTCCTTTAAGTCGGGGGAAAACTGTACTGTGGGTGGTTACTGACCTTTTTTTCCAAACAGGTGCACCTAATCCCATGCGCTGGCATGCCCTCTGCTCAAAAATTGGCTCATTTGTTTGTAACACATGTTTTCAAATACCACTCCTTCCCGTGCAAGATAATTTCCGACCGCGGGTCTGTATTCGTAGCCAAATTTTGGAGGGTGTTCCTCAAATTGGTTGGGGTGGAACAAGGGTTGTCCAGTGCATTCCATCCCGGTTTCAGCCCCTTCCGCATTGTGTACGGCAAAGAATTTGGACCTGTTGGTCAACTGGAGGTTTCAGGGGAGGAGGGGGGTGCAGAGATATCAGACTGGGTGCAAACCATACAAGCTACATGGCCTTGGTTAACCAAGAATTTGGGGCGGGCCAAAAGACAATATAAAACCCAAGCTGACAAACATCGGGCTCCTGGCTGGACCTTCAGGGTGGGGGATCTGGTATATCTCTCCACCAAGAATCTGCGGTCACTGCATCCCTCTAGAAAACTGAATGAGAAGTACATTGGGCCCTTTCCTATCTCTTGAATCATTAACGAGGTAACAGTGGAGTTACAACTCCCTAAAACTTTAAAGAGAATCCATCCAGTGTTTCATGTTAGTTTACTGAAGCAATACGTGCCAGCGCCCCAGTGGCATCCAGAAGATCCCCCAGAGGTTCCCGAGATGGTGGTGGTGGGGAGGAACACTGCGAGCTTTCCAAGATCCTTGATTCCCGCATCCATGGGGGGGGGGGGCTGGAGTACCTAGTCCGTTGGAAGCATTTCAGCCCCACCCATGACGAGTGGGTTAAGCATCGTCATGTTTCCACACCTGGCCTGCTACGTCAGTTCCATGCCTCGTATCTGGAAAAGCCTGCCCCATTGAACAAGGAGGGGGGGCTAGGGGGGCAGAATGTGAGCTCCAAGCCTGGGAGCGCAGCTGCCCTCCAAGGTTGTGTTATTTGGAAGGTTGTTATGACTGCTTACTCTCCGTTGGTGTGATCACTGTAATCTATCATGGGAACCAGGCTTGGCTTGGTATCCAACTGTGCCTTTGGTTTTCTGTATATGTTCCATCTTGCTCGTTCCCCCCCATTAGAGTCCTCGTACCTTTCCCCGTAAGTTCCTGCTACTCATCTTATGCTTCCCAAATAAACCAGCTTCTTAGAATACTATGTCTGGATGTTTGGTGATTGGGATTCAACAGGTGAACTCAGACCTTACAATCGGCTGGAGATCAGTTGTAATAGCAGGAGATCTCCAGCTAATACCTGGAGGTTGGCAACCCTACTTATGCATGCCACTGTAAATCTCCAGGAAGATTTAGGCTCAGTTCAGACATCATGTGAAAACATGGTTTAAGTCAACTAACTGAGTATGATCATCTGAATGCGGGCCATGCAGTTAGTTAGGGTTTGAAAAACCAGAATATGAAACAGTGATTTTAATCAGAGTCTTAGCTATGACTATGTGTGATGTACAAATGCAGATATCCTGGTTTAACTTTGATTTGTTTCCTGGCATTACTCTTGTTCACTTCCTAGAGACGTCTGGCCAGATTAAAATCAATGAGACCAAGGTTTGTCAAGGCATACCAAGATTTATCTGGGAGCTGAATCTTGGTTTCAGAAACTAACTATAGTTAAAAGAAAGTTAAAAGAAAAGGTCTTGCATTATGTCTGACCTGAACTACAGGGGAGCAGTGTGGTGAAAATGTTGGACTATGATCTGGAAGATCTCCAGGTTCAAATGCCCACTTTGCCATGGAAGCTCACTGGTGACCTTGGCCAGTCACACATTGTCAGTCCAACCTACCTCACAGGGTTGTTGTGAGGATGAAATTGAGAAAGGGAAAATGTTATTGGTCTTTTATGCATGGGTTGGATCTCCCTGCTTGGACCTGGGTTCATCGCACATTAAAGTAACCTGGGTTGCGGGAAACTGTATGCATTGGCTTGAATGATCAGGGATGAAACTGTGTGCTAATCGAACCATGAATACAGAAAAACAGTCTCCCCAGCTCAAATCAAGTCCCACCCCTTTAAATACTGCTCTGTAATTGGCTTATTTCGCAGTGCTCCCTGTGAGAGAAGATTTCCTTCCCTCCAAACCCAACTGTCGCATAGAAAAGCATTTTAAGAACAAAAAACAAAAAACGGAGCTACCTGAAAGGGGGGGGGGGAGAAATCCAAGCCTCGTTTTAAAAAAGCCTTTCTTTTGCTCAGAAAGAGCTCTGAGGTAGCAGGAAGCACTTGAATCCCCACCTCTTTACACACTGCTTTGTGATTGGCTATGAGAGAAGCCAATCTTTTGTTTTCCCCTGTTTAACCATTGGCATGCTGCTTTGAGGAGGGGGTTGGAAAAGGGTGGGGTGTAATGACACGGGGAAGCTCAACCCGAGAATGGAGCATGCACACTCTGTGACTCCAGAATGAGCCAGGATGAACAGTTTAATTCTGGCCAGAAGAGGAATGGGAAAAGCTGGGTTCGTTTTTCGTTGAAACAGCATTGAGCTTCCAAGGAATGAGATAGCGTGCATACTGAAAAATTGATACTGGTTGAAACAGGGAATAAAGGAGGTTAAAGCGACCATGCATAAAACACCTTTGTAAGCTGCTTTGGGTCCATTTTGAGGAAAAGAATAGGTATACATATCTAAAACGAAATTGTTTAACACTGTAATCACTGCTCCATGCTGGGTCTGGAGCACAGGAGTTTTCATGAACTGCTTTTACCTCTGATCCCCAAGCCTCTTTCCTCAGCTTGCTTGAATTTAAAGAGACTACTATTAAACAAAGCTTAATTTGGATCTGAAAAAAAAGGAAAGGGCCATATTGGCCCTTGCGAAAGCCATATAATACCTTTTACTAGAACCAACCAAATCAACTCCAAATATTGTGCAAGCTTTCAATAGCTATTTTTCTACTCTGTACCTTTACAACGTAGAGCTTTTCTATTGGCCAGGGTAAGTGCCTTTCCATTTAAGATGCTCTCTGGTAGATATTCCCAGATTCCAAGGCACAAACGTCTATGCTCTTGCAACTCTAACTCTATTGACACCATTGATCATATAATTTTAGAATGTCCTCTTTATGAATGTCTGCGGGAAAGATTGCTATCTACTTTATTAGCTACCAAAAGATTTTTGAATAATGATCTTAAATGTCAGTTTCTTTTGAACGATTCGATCCCTGAAATAACTAAGACGGTGGCCCAATATCTCGCAGAAGTGTTTAAGATTAAAACTGCTTTTAATTAGTATATTTTATAATATCTTAGTTTATATGGAATTTTATTGTATCCGTCCAATCTATATTATGCTTTAAGTGTATTTTATATGGATTTATGATTATGACATCGTAATTATGCCAATAAAGGTTTGTGTTTGTGTTTGTGCAAGCTTTCAAGCTCACCAGAACTCTTAGTCAGGCTGGATGTTACAATATTTAAAAAAGAGAGGGGTGAGAAGCAGATTTTTCAGGCCATGGTGTTATGACTGATTTTACAAGCACCTTCCGTGAAATGCAGCAGGCACAAAGCTTTAACTTTACTGCTGGTGTTAGGTTACCGCACATTCTCTGAGAAGAGGCATTCTGACGCTCTCAGCTCTTTGTCCACATGTTAGAAATGTAGAAACCAGCAACAGTTTAACCATGTTCCTCTTCAATATCAAATGAGATAAACTGTTCCCTTGCTGGCTGACAGTAAAAGGCAGCACCTAGTAGTTTTAAGATTATTTCAGGTAATGCACAAGGTATAAAATCCATTAACACCAGATTTGCTTTCATTCTGTTGACAATTCCCTTTCTTGAATGAATGAATGAATGAAATTAGGTATCCTTGAAGTAAAGAAAAAGTTGAAAACTGCTGGTCTATGCAAAATCTGGAAAAAAAACAAAATCTGTATAATACCTGCAATACCATATAAGACCTGGCCTAAAGAACGCAGCAGAGAGCACTGACTGCAAGCAAGCAGTTAGGGCCACATGAACGTATTCATTATTCCTAATATCCAGAACTGAACACAGGCCATTTCTACATGGTAATTAGCAGTGCATTCCAGGCTGAATTGCCCCACAGATTTTTTTGAATTTTGCACGCTGAACCATCATTCCGGAAGTGACTGTGAAGGCAGCGGATACCTGCTTCACATTACAAAAGAGCCCATTTAACATGACCTCTGGTGTTTGCAGCGAAGAATCCCGCTCAAGGAACAATGCAAAACAACAGAGGCGTGTTAGCTATGTATATGCTAATGGCTATGCAAACAGGAACAAAAGAGCTGGCAAGTGGGGGGGAGTGGAACTTCTTTTGCGTCGGGACAGTGAAAAGGCATTTTTAAAGTCGCATTTTAAAAAAGAGCTTTGAGCGAGCATCAAAATTGACCATGCAAAAATGGCCTGAAGGTTTGTGGCTACTGCCCACATTCTGTTCTGTAAAGCCGAAACACTTTGTCGCTGTTACATAGCATGACATCTCCAGCACACATCAAAGGTGATGGTTTTACCCCTTGGGTATGAGAAGGAACAACTCCAATAAAAATAAATAAATGTGGCATTAATTGGAGTCGTGCTGCTCATGCATTGGATTACAAGGCAAAAAACACAACAAAATTAAAGCAAGAAGCCAAATGATCCAATCTCATTGTATATCATGAAATTGTGATGTCAGACATCATAGGGAAAGAGACAAGGAACTAGCCTTAAGCAAGTGCCAACTGCAGTTCATTCTTTTATATAAAGCCTAATTTTTTTTGATAAGTATCTTCCTCAGGGTCAGTTATGTCTGATATCCTCTTCTCATGGAGACAGGATAAGGGGGGGAATCAATTCCACATATAACAGTTTTCTACATGAGCTGTGACTGCTGAGCTGAGACTGTCCCACAAACCCTTTCAGGGTGACAGGGTTCTCTTCGGGCCTTCGATGGCCGGGATGATATGGCCGAGGTGCTGCTGTGGTGCCTCCAAAGCCGTTCCCCGGTTGCTGAAAGGCTTTAAAAAGCCTTTAAAAAGGTTTTTTATTTTTAAATGGGGCATCCCGGCATCCGTGCCACCCGGGATGGCATAAGTAGCATGGGCGCCAGCACAGGGGGCACGAACGCTGTTGCAGCGCCTTACTGGCCTCCTAAAGGCTTTCGTCCTGGAGGCTCAGGAATGGGCTGTCAGTGGTAGAAAGTGCTGTCAAGTTGCAGCCGGCTGATGGCAACCCCATAGGGTTTTCAAGGCAAGAGGTATTCAGAGGTGGTTTGGCATTGCCTGCCTCTGCGTAGTATCATTGGACTTCCTTTGTGGTCTCCCATCCAAATACTAACCAGGGCTGACCCTGCTTAGATTGGGCTAGCCTGAGACTTCCAGGTCGGGGCCTCCTGGACTCTTGGCTGCATTTCAGAGGTCATAAGAGTCCAGGTGGCCCTGTGTTGCTCGCTACCTTGGAAGCAAAGCCTAACTGCGCAATCTTAAGAACACTTTCCTGGGAGTAAGCCCCAGTGAATAAAATGAGACATATTTCTAAGTAGACCTGTTTAAGATTGCTCCCTGAATTGGGTAGAATAATATTTATTTATTTATTTATTCGATTTATAACCAGCCCTCCCCGGCCAAGGCCAGGCTCAGGGCAGGTAACATCACTTAAAATATATTAAAGAATTAACAGCAAAATTAATGATAATTCTAAAATTAAACAATAAAACCCCAATTAAAAACCTTAAAAAAGTTAACCAATAATGCCCGGACTAAGCAGCAGGTTGCCCCCCCCCATTAACAAAAATAACATACAAATGAGGGGGGGGGGTAGTAGGGAGGCCAGCAAAAGATGATACCCGTGGCTGCCCTCAACTGTAGGCCTGGTAGAAAAGCTCTGTCTTGCAGGCCCTGCAAAACTCTTTAAGGTCCCACAGGGCCCTGATGTTACCAGACAGAGCATTCCACCAGGCTGGCCCCAGGGCTGAAAAGGCCCTGGCTCTCGTCGAGGACAGCCACACACTCTTAGAGCCAGGGACTACCAGTAGGTTGTTATCTGATGATCGTAAAGGTCTTCGGGGGGTATACCAAGTTAATTTTTTATATGAATAAACAAAATACTTCACAATACACAATATTCTCAGTCAATCATCTAACTGTATCCCTATGATTGAATGTTATGGTTATTCCTTAAATGTCTCTGTGAAAAAGTGATAAATATCGGTCAATCACCTTTTTCATCTAGGCATGACTGCAGATAATCTGGTATGTAGGACCAATATAGGAATAAGGCACATTCATTTAGATTGGGGGATCATCTCAACCGTGTGCTCTCTGACTCAGTAATCCAAATCCAAGAATTTGATAAACTGGCCACTAAATTATAATATTTGTCGTATTGACTTTAACCTCAAAGAGGAGAAGTCAAACAAGCAATATTACATTTGAATCTGCAGGACTTGAACTCCTGTCAACAGATGGATTGCTGTCTGGAGGAGCAGCTAGCTCCTTTCTAGAACCCGCATAACAGCACATTCATGGCGAAAATCGGTTCCACATAACCATTTGCTAAACAAGCTGAAACTTAGTTGAGTATGGTTCCACAAACCTTTCGTAAAGAAATCATGAAACTACTACTGCATAGCTCTCACAATGGGCGAAAACGCATGGCGGCTTTAGCTTCCTTTATTCCCTGTTTCAGCCAGGATTCAGCCAGGATCGAACTCATGCGTTTCGCCGAATGTGCATCCATGCATTCGATCCTGGCTGAATCCTGGCTGAAACAGGGAATAAAGGAGGCTAAAGCCACCATGCCTTTTCGCCCAATGTCTTCTATAAAGTGAATTTTGTTGTCTCAGGTTTTATTTAAAGATACCTAGTGCCACCTTGTGGGATCTGGGATTTATTGCAGAGCTTGGAACAAAATCTAGCTCTAATCATGTTCCTCTGCTCGTATCTCTATTCACATCTGACGGAGGGAACTTTGACTCTTAAAAGCTTATACCCTGAAACTCTTGTAGGTCTCTAAGATGATACTGGACTTGAATCTACCTATCTCTAATTTTGCCACTGATGGGGGCCAAACTAGATGCTATGTGTCTCTTATTTTACTCTCTGTTCCCATGTTTTGTAACTTTGGGATCAATCTTTCTCTGAAGCAGCAATAAAGAAACACATGGCATGATGACATCAGTTTGTGGATTATAATAAATGTTATAAGAAAGACAGAGTTAAAGGGGATCGAGCATTCCTCACTTCTAATGTCTAGTTTGGCCTTCAGTGTCTAGCCGGAGATTATTGTGGTCAATCATATTTTAAAACACGGGTTTCTGCCACAAAGCAGGAGTGGGAATGGTTTTGTGTGGTGAAGTAGCGGGCAGAGGTGGTGAGGCCAAAATTTCCTCTCCTTGCTGATCTTCTGTAAACTCTGCCACACAAGAAGAGGAAGGGATCTATTCCTTTTTTTAGGGAGGGGGGAGAACATAAGCAGGTAAAGGTGCAGTACCCCTTCCCACCTGCTACTGCTTCACTGTAAGTTCAAGTTCAACCCTAAATCATCAGTGCGGCAGTACTTTTTAAACATACCTTTCCCTTACATCTACATTTCAATGGGATACTGTAAACGTGCTCTTACCAACTCTTGATTTCAGATTTTATTTTTAATTTTTTTAAATGAAAGAGTAGGCAATGGATGCCCTGACCTGGATGGCCCAGACTAGCCTGATTTTGACAGCTCTCGGAAGCTAAGCAGGTTAGTACTTGGATGGGAGAAAGTATACTATTTGTTTTATCACAAAAAATGGGGAACAGAAAAAGAGTTTGTTGATATGATATTTTAAAATTCTGAAAAATCTCTTTGATACTCTATATTCAATATACACCAAACATGGTGCAGAAAATTAAATGTTTAATTCTGAGAAGAAATATTAGAAATATAAAATAATAATTAACTTTTACTCAAAATATAATAATTAACATTATGCATTGTTAGCTATATTACTTTATAACTCATTTTAATATACTGATTAATATAAATATTGTGGTTATTAAGTATCAAACAAAGAATTTGATGATTTAGGATAAGACTATAACAGAGCATTCCTGACTTTTAAGTGCAAAAGACCTTAGGAGGCCAGGAAGGCGCTGCACCGTCGTTGGGGCCCTCTGCGCCGGCACCCGGGCTACTTATGCCAGCATTAGTGGCCCCAGCACTGGTGTGGAGGCCCAGAGGCCTTCTGCCAGTGTCCCACCAGTGTAAAGGCCAGTGCCGGCATTCTGGGGTGCGTGTTCACAGGGGCGTTCTGGGGGGAGGAGCTGCCATTAAGCAACCTCCTGCTCCCTTTCAGCCCCAGATGCCAGTGCTGAGAATGGCATTATTGTGCCTGCTTTTTAGCAGGCGCAGCCTCGCTATTCTCTATGGGGCAAAAAGGCCCGTTTATAATTTTAAAAGCCGCAAAAAGGCTTTTAAAATGTTTTCAGCATGCGGGGAACGGCTTAGGAGACACCGCAGTGGCGCCTCCTTTCCGCCATCCCCGCACGCCACCAGCTCAGGAATGGGCTCTTAGGATAATCATTAACTAATGCTGTCTATTATCTTAATACTTATTATAACTGCCAAGCGACAAGCAGATTTAGCAAGGGTGCCTCTATTCATGGCACTCCTCCATTCTAAATTCATCCTTGCAGCAGCAGCCTAACTCCACTACTTAGAGATAAATAATTATAGAAGGGCCTTTACCCTGGCCAAGTGTGCAGCCTTACCCTCTGCTATGCTAGAGGGGAAATTTAAGAAGATACCCAGGGAGGAGAGATTCTGCCCCTGTAAATCAGGGGGCTTAGAAACTATTGAGCACGCCCTCCTGAATTGTAATTTTACACATTACCCCGTTCTAAGTTTATTGAGCCCCTCTTATTGAGAATGGGACCTGACAGAGCAGGAGAAAACATTGAGTTGCTCCTACAAGGGGATAATCCTTCAATCACTTTACAGGTTGCGAAATTTTGCTCGGCAGCAATGAAAATTCGATGCCATAGAACAGTCTCTTAGCCCAATTGGCAGAAGTGTCTCGGTTATTTCTTTTTTAAGTGTTATAAGACTCGGACTGTAATTCTTTGTTTGTAAGAATATTTTAGTCCATGTTTCTGATTTTATCTGGCTAAGGGCCATAAATAAGCAATCTATCTATCTATTATAACTGCCATTATATTCAACACTAATATTCATATATTTTCCCTTTGGTATAATTGTCTTAACTGTCCAAATTGTAAATTAGATTATGATGATTCTTTTTTGTTTTGTACTAATTCCAGCTTTTTAAACATGTTTTGTTTATATTCTTAGTTTAAAAAAAAGGAATACCAGGGCTGTGACGCAGAGGCAGGCAATGGCAAACCACCTCTGAACATCTCTTGCCTTGAAAACCCTACAGGGGTCACCATAATTTTTCTGCAACTTGACAGCACTTTTCACACACATGCAGGTGATAGAGAGACCATAAGCAATGATGTCAATAAACCCATTTAGCCATGCACAGCAGCAACCAATGGATTTGTGCCTCAGTTTTTGAGTATATCAGCTTGCTGAGTACCAAGTATTAGAAGAAAAGATCTCACCTAGTCATAATTCCAGAGAGGCAACTATTCTAGTCGGCTGCAGTAAAAATAAACAGGAATCTTGTGGCAAGTTAAAGTCTAACAAGGTTTTATTCCAGAATGAGCTGTCACGGACTAGAATCTCGAGGCACATTAAATACTAACATGTTTTTATTCTAGCATTAGCTTTGGTGTTAATGTTCATGAGAGTTTATGCTAGAATTAAAAAACAAACTTGCTCATCAATTAAAGTGCCACAGGACTCTAGACTCTGTTCTCCACTAGCCCTCCACGAGCCAGCATGGTGTAGGGGTTAAGAGTGGTGGTTTGGGGTGCGTGGAGTCTGATCTGGAGAACTGGGTTTGATTCCCCACTCCTCCACATGAGCAGTGGAGGCTAATCTCTGAATTTGTTTCCCCACTCCTACACACGAAGCCAGCTGGGTGACCTTGGGCTAGTCACAGTTTTCTTAGAGCTCTCAGCCTTACCTACCTCACAGGGTGTCTGTTGTGGGGAGGAGAAGGGAAGGTGATTGTAAGCCGGTTTGAATCTCCCTTAAGTGGTAGACAAAGTCAGCATATAAAAGCCAACTCTTCTTCTTCTTCTTCTATCTCGAAAACCCTATAATACCAAGTGTTATTAAGGTAGCCCTTTGTGGCTGTGGATATCATATTGCTCCCTGGATATTTTTTTTTCTGAGAATGCTCAGTGGAAGGGGTAGAGATGGTGGTTGTGCTGGACCAGATGCTCTATATTGCCAATTTCCATTCCTTTCCATGGGGGTTTCCACATTGCTACCTGCCCTGACCTGAACAGCCCAGGCTAGTCTGATCTTGTCATACCTCAGAAGTTAAGCAGGGTCGACCCTGGCAAGTATTTGGATGGGAGACCTCCAAGGAATACCAGGGTCATGATGTCGAGGCAGGCAATGGCAAACCATATCTGAATATCTCTTGCCTTGAAAACCCCACTATGGGTTGCCCATAAGTCAGATGTGGCTTGATGGCACTAAAAACGCTTCCCTGTATGTGGTAGTTCGCCCTTGCTCTTGCAACTGTTGAGATTCCAAGAAATTTATGCTCTGAGGGGCTCTGAGATCACAAATCTTATATGGCAATGGCTGCCCTTTTTCTTTACCTCTGGAAATGTCTTGTCCTTTTGATGTGGGTATTTATTATTCATGCAGTCCTTTGTGGCATGGATCGTGGGAGTGATTTCAGTGGCACAGACCCCTGCAGCATTTCCTGATGTGTGAGCTGTGTTCATTTACTTAATGGGTTATTTTTAAATCTATCAGCTGGGTGTCTAATGATGCTGACACTCAAGTTTGCTCACAACAGCATCAGTGAAACCCAACAGCAGTTTCTAGGTGTCATGTGGTAAGGCGTGAACAGAAGAAGAAGAGTTGGTTTTTATATGCCAACTTTCTCAATCACTTAAGGAAGAATCAAACCGGCTTACAATTACCTTCTCTTCTCCTCCCCACAACAGACATCCTGTGAAGTAAGTGGGGCTGAGAGAGCATAACTAGCCCAAGGTCACCCAGCTGGCTTCATTTGTAGGAGTGGGGAAACAAATCTAGTTCATCAGATTAGCCTCTGCTGCTCATGTGGAGGAATGGGGAATCAAACCCGGTTCTCCAGATCATGCGCCCCAAACCACCACATTTAACCCCTACACCCCCTACATGCTGGCTCGTGGAGGGTTAGTTTGCCCATTTGCCCTAGTGGCTCACACGCCACTGGGAACAGGATGGCATCATGTAGATGCTCCAAAAACCTTGCTGAAGTTAATCCTGGGGCAGAACAATCCTTCTGCCTGGAAGCATCCCGAAGTAAAAAAGTTGCTTTAGCAGATTAGACTGGAAAGTGGGAGTAGACAGTTACAACCCAAAGTGGTTTGATTCACCATTTAAAGCTAAAGATAAGCTTGGCCATGAACAGGTAAAGAAGTAAACTATTCCTGATTGGCAGTTCATCTGGCAAGAGCTGACTCACACGTGCCTCTCATTCCCCTACAAAGTGTTATATTATAGGTGAAGTAGTGGTAATGTGAGAAGACCTATCTCTGGTTTTACATTTGTGAGAATTGATTATTTCATCCAGTGATGAATGTGAAAGGGAAAATCACCCTAGGCATGGCTCATGGGGAAGGGGTGTGTGCTACAACCCTTGTGTTGACTTCTAGAGAACTGCCAAGTTTTTACAGGCTGCCTGGGGCCCATGTTTCAAGGGCCTGTGTCGGCCTGGTATCCTTCTTTTTGTTTGGCTTGTCTCCATCTTTTGGACTAGAGGTACAGTCCCAAGCATAATTAATTAGAGGTATGTTTCTGCAGAATCAATGAAACATAAGCCCCAGTGACATGGCCATGTTTATGGGTGGAAAGTCTGAACAGTTTCATAACACTAAGCCAGTGCCATAGCAACTCAGTTAAATATCATGTAACATCAACTTTACACATGGGTGGGATTCCCCATGGGTAAAATGAGAACGTATTTAAAGTCTATTTTCCCATCCTTTCAAAGTCATTCTCCATTTTTGTTTTCCCCACCATCTTGTTCCAGTCCCAAATTCTAATGGCACGCTATTCTGATCAGTGAAAGAATGTGCAGTACCATTTTGTTCTGTGGCTTTCAAACTGTCCATGTTATTAAAAGGGGAAAGATATCACCTGCAGTTGCTGATGCTATAATTTTGAGTAAATGTAAACTGTAGGAAATAAGCTTTTGCAGCCATTGTGAAGTGAACATAGTTGCCATATTTTATGAAGAGAGGCGATTATAATAACTTTGTCCACTGGCTAACTCAAATGATACAATTGCTGTGTTCACTGATCGCCTGGGCCATTTTGTCCTCCCAGCAATTCTGTGGTGCAGGCTGCAACAATCTTGTTTACAGTTTACAGATTGGAGAAAATTTTAAGGATCTCTCCGTGATAAGGCAGTAGTTTCAAATTGGAGCCTATTACAGCCTCTGACATCTCTTGCTTCTTGTGCCTCAGATCTCACACTCTTCCTCATCGAGTGAAATAAATGTTTGAAAATGCACCCATGAAGTCTAGGAACAAGAGAAAAAGAAGAGTTGGTTTTTATACGCTGACCTTTTCTACCAATTAAGGAAGAATCAAACTGACTTACAATCCCCTTTCCTTCCTCTCCCCACAACAGACACCCTGCCAGTATACCCCAGCCAGTATACATGCTTCTCGTTTTTGATACCCAGATGTAGAACTCTGCACTTATCCTTGGTGAATTGCATCTATTTCTCATCAGCCCACTTTTTCAGTGTGCTCAGATCTTGTCAATTTCTATCTCCACCTCCTAGGGTGTTTGCTACTCCTCCCAATTTGGTGTCATCTGCAAATTTAAATTTAAAGTCACCCCCTCATCAAGATCATTTATAAAAATACTGAAAAGTAGCAGGCCCAGAATTGAGTCCAGAATTGGCATCACACTGGACACCTCTCTCCATTCAGAGGAAATGCCATTGATAACTACTCTTTGAGTGCGGTTCTCCAACCAGTTCCCTATCCACCTAACTATCCTAGAGTCCGTAGTCTTCCAGTTTACCCATCAGAACATCATGAGGAAACCTGTCAAAAGCTTTACTGAAATCAGTACAGCAAAAAGGCTGCAGAGATTGGTTAGCTAGCAGCTACAGATCGGTCACTTTCTGCTGCAGGAGACTTATGGGGGTCTTGGGTAATGCTGGGATTATAGAAGGATGTTTACATATCTTTGAATATTGCTCATGCTCTCCAGCATGGCTTGTAAGATAATAACATTCATTTACAAAATACAACTGCAGGTGATAAAAATTGTTCTTTAAATCCTGCATTACTTGGATTCTGTAAGAAGAAGCGAACACCAAACAGCTCCAAAAGCCAGTGTCATGCTTCACAAATATTTGTCTAACTTTTGCTTGAAGGAAAATGATTAAGAAATTTGAGTTGTTTATACAATAGGCATGAGTTCCAATAAAAGCAAAGGAGTTTACAGAAGAATCCCCAAGACACCACCAATGTTTTGCATCTGGACAGCCCTGTTAACTTTGTATGCATGGAACAATTTATAAATAAAATGCTAGAGTTGTGCTAGACAGAGAATGAAAGAACAAGAACCAATTGAGACTTTTGAGGCAGTGGAATCTAAATAGGTGAGCACTGTTTGGTGTTCTTATTCTTACAGATTAGAAATATAAAAATGGCTGCAATTTATTGGATTTGAAAAACCCAGTTTCCATCCAGTGGTCACAATTAACTGCCCTTATTTTAAACCGCGCTTTATTGAAACAACCACAGTTAGTACAGCGGAGAATCAAAACTGACTTCATGCTGCTTAGAAATCGCAGTTTGATGCTGCCAGTGAAAATATATGACTTTGCAGGTAAACCTGAACCAAAAATAAACCCGAAAAAAGGCATTTTGGCTTTATTCGGGTTTATTTTGAGCCGAATACTAAAGCAGAGAATCAAGCCTAAGCTGGATAGCCTATTGACGAAGAAGATGAATAGGTATTCGGTTTTTTCAGCTCCAGCTTTCCTAAGGCTTTTCACTATGGGAACTTTTTTTGAAGTGCTCTGGGGGGGCATTTTGTGAGAGTTACCAAATTTTCGGGGTAGCTGCAAGGGGATCACCCCCTCTTCCATAGGAAAGCATTGTAAAATTTACAATTCTTTGGAGCCCCATAACATTGGAAACTCTGTCCCAAACTTTACCAAACTCGGGGGTTCATGTAAGGAAAGTCCCTTGAAGCTACCCTGAAAATTTGGGAACTCTACCTCAAAAAATTCCCCCACAGGAGTGTTGAAAAAAAACCCATAGGCTAAAATGGACCCAATTTTGTTTTTGGCAAACCCAGAAATAAAGCCAAATACCCATTTACTGGTATGGGTATTCGGCTTATTTTGGGTTTACCAAAAAAAAATTGGGCCCAATAAACCCAGATCTGAAATTAACCGAATTGTTATTATTATTATTATTATTTTTATTGTTATTGTTATTTTGCACAGCCCTATATATGACAGCAGGAGATGCAAGTTGGAGGAGGGGGAGGTTTGGCAATTCTGCAGCTGGGACTCTGTGCCCAGAGGACAATGCTGGGATCAATGCTGGCATCTGGGTGTAAGGACTAATCAGAGTCACTACAAAGCAGGACTCATGAACCAAGGTGTGACTCTGGCTAACAATACTGGTTTGTGGCCCTCCTGCAGTGTGCGGTGGCTAGCATTTGGATGTCACATTAAATAGAAGTATAATCAAATTGCACTTTAGTGTCTGAATGTCATCCTGCTGTTATCAGGGACAACACTGTTCTTCAGTGCTATTCGGCTATTGAATCTTGTTGATGCTTGTAAGACAGTAAAAGTGAAATTTGTATTGTATTCTGCTGTCAGGCCCACACCTGCTATTGGACAGGTTGCAAGAAGCATCTAGCCAACTGTTTCAGAACTGCTCATCTATGAGGCAACTGAGCTGTAGATGTAAAGGTTCTTGAGGCTAGTATGCCACTGTAATATTCTTTGCTGCGATATTCTGGAATAGCAGGTGTAAGGGTTGTAATTCTGGATTCAAGGCATGTGCTCTACCACTGAAAGTCCCAGATTCAGTCTCTGGAATTTCCACTTAGAGGAGCTCAAGTGAAAGGTATTAGCCCTGTCTGTACCTGAGACCTTGGACAGCCACTGACAGTGGGCTTTTCCTCATTCTCATTTTCCTCGCTTGTCTGTTTCTTCTGAGGTGTGTGTGTGTGTTTCAATTCCCCACATGTTTTGCTCCCTGTAATGGTTGATTCGATATCACAGAGGTTTATATCTGGCATGAAAACCTGCAGTTTAAATGTGCAGGGAGATATGCTGTATTAAAACCTGAGTGATACCTAATCAACCAATTGAGAGAGCAAAACATGTGAAGAACTGACCCCCCCCCCCAAAAAAAAACCCCAGGAATTTCAAGGTGAGGAAAATGAGAATGTGGAAAGCCCAGTGAGAGTAGACAATACTGAATTATATGAGCCAAAGGTATGATTCTGTATAAAGAATCTTCATGGGAGATAGGAAGATAGATGAGTGAGTTGTGGGATGCCTTTTGGAAATGGCAGCATGTGTGAATCCTGGTTAAAAATCCAAGGAAAGCAAACATGGATGTTTGGTCCACAGCACGAGCTGTTGACAGTGATCTGCACAATAAGGATTGAGAGTCAGATCAAAAAGCACCAACGCTGTACTTCTTTGAGTGTGTTAAAAAAAATAAGTTTTAGGATAGTATGTTGGTTTATTTGGGAGGGAGCAAAGGTCTTCAGCTTTTCCAGGCTGGAATCCACCTACAATCCCTAGGTAGCGGAATGGGCCAACTGAACTGCAAGCACATGACAAGAAATCACATCAGAAACAATGGGACATCGAAATATAACCTCACCTATGTTGAAGCCAGGACCTTGAGCTGTAGACCAGGAGAACTGGTGACAGGAAACACAAATTGAGCATCAGGAGGCATACTATAGTGAGGAACAAGCTAAAGGTCATAGCTATGGGGAATCCTGTATAGTCCGGAGGGCCTTTCTTCCCTTAGCATACATGTAAAAAGAGACAGGGGGCATGGAATCTTTGCTTTCTGTACTTACATCAAGTTTCCCCCCAAAAAAGGATGAAAAATGGTGGCTCTATAGGGCTTGTGACCTAGTAAGTGGGGCTGTTTGACCTACTTAAGGGTCCCAATGCATGGGCTAAAGAACAAAATATCAAAAGGCAATCCTTGTGGCTTTTCTGCAGCTGGCATATGTGTCAAATACATTTTTGTACTCTCCAATGTCTATCTCCCAATCGAAACTCAGTCCCTAATCTTCTATTACCCTTTGTGTCAACTGATTTATATTAGAAAGAGATGTTTAGTAAGCCAACATTTCCTAAGGGGAAATCTGCTAATGATTAGCTGAGATAACAATGCCCACAAACCTTCAGTTAGCACTAGATTAAATATTGCCACACACTGAAATAGGCCATGGAGTTGTTATTGTATACTGATATTTATTATGTTTTAGAGACCCTTGAAACTGAAAGTGACAGTGCTCTTTTAAAAGCAAATTTTGAATAACTGAAAATAATACATTTAATAAGAATTCCCACATTTTGGCACAACAGAAGAGCCCCGTCTACCATTGGTCCATCTAATCCACCATCCTGTTTCAAACAGTGGCCAACCAGTTACCACCAAACAGAGCATAGAGGGCAAGGACCTCACTCTGATGTTGCCTTCTAGCACTAGTATTCCTAGATTTACTGTCTCTGAATGTGGAGATTCCCTTTACTCACCATGGCTCATAGACATTGATGGATGTCTCCTACATGAATCAGTCTAACCCCATTCAAAGCAATCTATGCTCATTTCCATCACTACATCCAATGGCAGTGAATTCCACAAGTTAATTACTCATTGAGTCAAGGTATTTCCTATACTCCATAAATTGCCCATCAACTTTATTGGGTGCTAGTATAGTTCTAGTATAATAGAAGAGAAAGAAAAAGTTCTTTCTATCCACTTGCTCCATTCCACACATAATTTTATAGATCTCTGTCATGCCCTGCCCTAGGTCATTTTTTTTCTAAATGGAAAAGCCACAGAACAGCTCCTTGTGTAGACATAGTTTAAATGACTGGCAGCCAATGACAAAATGCCTTCAAATAAGGAAAATTAAACCTTCAATAAGTATTGAAATAACTACTCTGTTAAGTAGTCTTTATCACATTTGCACCCTGCCCTTACTATAAGGAGCTCAGGATAGCACACATGAGTCTCTTCTTCACCCACATCATCACTGCCAGGAAGTTTCAGTTGACAGAGCTACTGGGTTGAGGTCACTCCAATGAGCATTTCTGAGAGGGTTTGGACTCCAGTACCCAACCTGCTAACTACAACACCATATTAGTTCTGTATATGAAGAAGTTACCAATGTATCTTGTATTTACTGTACCATATGAAGTTATGGATTTTTCCAAAAGTTGGCATCTAGTTTGCTGGGGGGGGGGGAAGTGGAGAATAGTCATTGTTTGACATCCTGCACTTACTCCCCCACCCATTGTCATAGTGTCAAACCGCAGTCTCAGCACTTGCAGAACTTGGTTTTTAATGTAACTCCCATGAGCCTTCATCAGCTCTCTGGAGTTCAGGAGAAGACATTGTTAGGAAGGAATATTTTGCATCTTTAAAGAACGGTCTTTGCCCTTTTGCTCCTGTTGCTAATTGTTCTTTAGGGACTAATAGTCAAATGTGAAGAGTCAGCTCTCTGTTCCAATCAATGACTTTAATGAGAAATCTCTGTGCAAGGGGTGAAATGTGCCAAATTTTGTTCAGCCAGGAGATGGCATTTCCCCGTGCGGAATTCCCAGAATCCATTTAAGGTGGAGAGCCTACTGAAAAGTAATCAGCTATGATTGTCACAGGTGAAGAACATTAACCAAGGGAACCTGCACTCAGTATATAAATTTGCCAGGAGTTATGTGATGGTGGGGGACATTTCAGTGAGATTTTTGTGCCTTTTGGAAAAGGACTATGGGTATGTCCCTAGACTGATTCTCAAAGCAGTATAATTAATTACTCAGGAGAGTTTGGGAAAGTGCAAAAACTCTTTGAAAGGGTATCCTAAGTTCTAAAAGGGCCATTTAAACTATTAAAAAACACCCAGCACATGAGATCCATTTCAATGTTCAGTACTTAGCAATACTGCCCGCTGTTCAAACGAAAGTCTTAAAATTATATTTCAGCAGCCTAGGAAACAGATCACCCCGATATTTTACTAGTTTGAGGTGTGGTAGTCATGGGATGAAGATTAGGAGGCAACAGTGAAAAGGGGGTGTACCACAAAGTGTTTTCCTACTTCCTTAGAATGAACATAGTGCATGCTTGAAGTTTCCAGCTATAGCTCGAACTACTGGGCATCCTATTACTAGGACACTATGTCCCTCAGCCCCATTATTAGCTGCAAGTCTTGGATTTCTTCCAAAGCATTGGCAGTCTAGAGATTATGTTGTTGTCAATGGTAACCTTCCAAAATACAATTCTTGGAAGAAACAGTCAAGTGAACTTCAGTCAAAATTGGACATTTTGAGAGCTATGTGGGGTAGGAGGAATAGATTAGAAGCAGAAGAAGAGTTGATTTTTATACCCCACTTTCCTCTACCATAAGGAATCTCAAAGCAGCTTACAATCACAACCCTTTTCTTTCCCCACAACGGGAACCTTGTGAGATATGGGGGACTGAGAGTTCTGAGAGAACTGTGACTAGCCCAAAGTCACCCGGCAGGCTTCAGGTGGAGAAGTGGGGAACTTAACCCAGTTCTCTAGATTAGAGTCCGCCACTCTCAGCCACTACACCACACTGGCTCTTGTGCTATCCCTGCTCTTGTGTAGAGTCTATGGAAGTACAACTATATGTGTAAATGGCTCTTTGTGCAATTGGAAACACTGTTTTTGTAAGGTGTAGTGTATGCACTACAGATGTATAGGTCCATGTAGATGTTTCACTGAATGCATGAAGATTGGGAGTAGGGATGGTGCATGCGACAATGCTTCCCTATTCCATGTATTGTTTGTAATGTGTGTACAGACTTTAGTGATGTCATGCATGTTCCAAAAAAGGGGTGTGTGTCATAGATCAAACATCACTGAGAGGGCTTTTGTGTCCTTGGAAATAATTGCTGAGATATTACTTTCTGATGAAGGCAGTCCATGCATTCTGCTGCAACTCATCAGGTACATGAATGTGGGAATTAGACCCACATAGAGAAACATGTCTACAATGAAGACACCTTCCAAAAAGTTGTGGGGGTTGGTTTGAGTGCACATTTGCTGTACTTTGATACATTTGTTTTCCAAGTTGTGTTCAAAGCTCTTCCGTCTTCTGTAGGACTGTCTCCAACTTTATTGCATTAGTGCAAATACCTAACTATCAAGAGATCCCAGTGGAGAGAAATGAGAGAAAGCTTTGGAGGCCTGGAATGATCCTTGACAGATAAGGCTCCAAACATTTCATGTAATTCATTATCTAGTTATGTATTCTCGGAACCACATTTGGCTTTGAACCCCACTTTCAATACAAACTCTCTTCCTCTTGATATACTGTGGTAAGCACTTGGATCAGAGAGGGTGGGTGGTCTCCTTTGATAAGTGTCAGAGGTCTATAATGTTGTCAATGTCAACATGCATGACCACTGCTTTTGGAGGTCGCCTTTGCCATCCTCCAACTGCCCCCTCCCTTTTTTCACAATGGAAATGCGAGGTTTCAAAGTTTGCTAATTGAATGTGATGGAAACACCGAAGGTATTTCTAAATTTGTACATATAGAGCTTAAATAGATTATCCCTTCTGGCACCAGTGCTGTCAAGTTCCCTTTATAGGGCCTCACAAATGCGGAAATAACCAGAGTGGCGTATTATCACTTGAAACATCTGCTGTGAATAGCTGGATTAAACTGATCCTAGACTCTTTTCCTCTCCATGGCAGTCACATCTCCCCCCCCCCCCCCGAGAAAGATGTTCTCTTGTGTCTGGACTCTGTTGACAGGTTCTCTGTTGCAGTAATACTAGGATTGGAGGCAGCTTTCTTCAGTGTGGTGTAGTGGTTAGGAGCAGTGGACTCTAATCTGCAGAACCAGATTTGAGTCCCCACTCTTCCACATGAGTGGCGAACTGGGCTGGTTTCCCCACTCCTACACATGAAGCCAGCTGGGTAACCTTGGACTACTCACAGTTCTCTCTACCCCACTCCCTAAGGATCTCAGAAAAGTGCACTTAAATGCTAATCCATTCTTTTCTGTGCCTGATCTGCAAGATAGAATTTTAATTTCATATAGAAGGCAGATGCCCCCTCCTAAGCAGCCAACATTTGGGAAAGAGGATTTCTTAGGTTAAAGGTTCAATCCATAAGAATTTTATCCCAATTGGGTGGAAATGTATTTTCCGAGTCAAACTACTGGAAACAATGATCGGGTTAATCTCCTGATAGGGTTTGCTTTCATTTTAATTTTACTCCTTACATGAATCAAGTTTTCAAAATGAGCTAAGAAGCAAATCTGAATCTTTGCTTTGGCACACCCCTTATTGTGTTTACAATGTAAAACAGGCAACAAGGAAAGCTGATTCTGCACTTGTACAGTTTCTGCCTGAAACAGAGAAGTTTCAGGCAGTGCTTAATATTGCACTGTGTTCTCTGTAAAAATCCAGCCGTCTCCACCCACAAGGACCAGATACTACTCAGAAGTAAACTGAGCAGTAAGTCCCACTCAAGAAAGGATCATTTATTGCAACTTTTCACCCTCATCTCACTTGCAGCTGAAATAATTACTTCCTGCAGTTGCAGAATTCCTGACACTTAGATTCATGCTCACTTCCTGTTCTGTGAGTTCAAGGCTGAAGATGGGACCTTCTGCATGCTCAACCACTGAGCCATGCTTCTTTAATTTTTTTAATTTAAGAAAATATTGTCATTATATCATAATAGTACTATAACAATAATTAAACAAATAAAAATGAGAATGGCTTTGGTTGCAAAATGAAAAACAAAACAAAACAAAAAAACCCTGTACTTTCTTGCTTTTTCTGCCAAATGGGCCAGACAGTTGATTAATGAATTCTATGGCAGACCAGGGAGAACAAGAAGTAATTTATTAAACTGGAAACAGAAGAAAAGGGGGGAAAGGAGGGATGGTAGCCCTGAGAAACCTCAAGAGTATTTTGGCAGTCCACACCGAAGTCTGAAACTTAAGTTCTGTTTTATGTTTTAAATATTGCCACAAAACAGATCTGAAAAGGATGGAAGGACTACTGGGAAAACACCGGAATGCAAAAGATTGCCAGTGATGCCATCTGGCCTCTCTGTTAAAATGAAGTGAACGAATGATGGCAATTCCAGGCTAATAGCTAATGTGGAAGCACCACAGGGTGGGAACGAAGACAAGGCTCAGAAGGGAGAGATGAATGCAAGCAAATGCAATTACATGCACCTAAGCTTGGCTGAAGTCTCGAACAAGCGTCAAGGGATTAAATTACAACCCACACCAAAAAAGTTATTTTTTAGGAGAAACTTGAAGAAGCAGAGAGAGAAGTGGCAGGAACATGTCTGTAATGTTGGAGATAATGGAGAGCACTTGAGAACTGGCCACATAGATGACATGTGTCATTGTCAGTGATGGTTTTCTTTTGAGGTCTCTGAAGCATCATTGATTCACTAATAAAAATGTTTTGTATCTCTGTATGCAAGCCTGTTTGCTTATAGCACAATCTGAAAATGCAGAATTCAATTATACCTACCTTCTTAGTTACTTTGTCTTATTACAGACTAACAGCCCATTCCTGACCTGAAAGGATGAAAGTCCTTTGGAGGCCAGGAAAGGACTGCACTGGAGTAAGCGGCTCGGCCACCGGCAGCCGTGCCACTGATGCCATTCATGTTGGCACGGATGCTGGCAGGGGAACCTGGATGCTGCTCTGCCAGTTCTGACGTGGCAGCACCACCCAAGGATGCCAGCTGGACCTTCTGCCGGCATCCCAGGGGGTCTTCCCGGGGCACCCCGGGGGGAGGCAGAGCTGCCAGTAGGCAGCTTCCTGTCCCCTTTTGCCCCGGGTACGCCGACGGGGAGAACAGCGTTGCTGCACCAGCTTTTTGCTAGCGCAGCCTCGCTGTTCTCAATGGGGCAAAATGCCCCATTTAAAAAATAAATGGTGGTCGGGGAATGGCGTTTGAAGGGATGCGGAGGCGCCTTGGCCACACCGTCTGCCGCTGCCGAAAGCTCAGGAATGGGCTGTAAGTTCCCTTTCATATGGGCTCTTTAACCCATTTTGTCTTCTCAAAGCAGATAATTTTTTTTAAAAAGCATTCACATACCTTAAGGATCAAATACACACAAAAATTGGAGCCAAATAGGTTTTTGGGAAACCTGGATTAATTAACTGCGAGAGGACAGTGTTTTAGTCTTAAGGCATGTGAAACCTTAAAAAAATCTTGTTTGACTTTAGAAGCCAAAGTGTGTTAAAGAGCTGCATAAAAGGGACTTACCTGGCTCCAATCAAAGTCCCTGAAGTTTTTTACATAGGATTGCAGAGGATAGAATCCTGCTGTATCCCACTTGCAGCGAATGTATTTTTCATCACTCAAATGTTTGCAAAGAGGTGAAACAATCCTGATTCCCTTTTTCCTGACTACTTGTGGAAGGTTTTTGTTTTGTTTTTGCCATCAAGTCACAGCTGACTTATGGTGACCCCCTTATGGGGTTTTCAAGGCAAGAGACATTTGGTTTGCCATTGCCTGCCTCAGCTGTCATGACCCTAGTATTCCTTGGAGGTCTCCCATCCAAATATTAGCCAGGGTCAAGGCTGAGAGTGTATGACTGGCCCAAGGTCACCCAGCAAGTAGTAATACAGGATGAAATAAAAGTGTTTGGAACAGCAAGAAGCCCCTTGCTTTGAGAAGCAGCTGTGGAAACCCTAAACCCTTACTAGGGCTCAAGAGTGCCACCTAGAGCATCTGGGATCTTGGACACCTTGGGTTTACATTAGAATAGCCCATTCATTTCCATTCCACATTGGACTATCCTGCCAGATTTAATCCTTTTTGTTCAAAGGACAATCCCGTTTGGAGACCACCTATTTGTCATGGACGTTCAGAGCCATTACCAAATGCTTAATGGGGACTATGTTTTATAAGTGAGAGGGAGGGCATCTTGGCCATCTTCTGGGCATTGAGAAGGGGTCACTGGGGTTGTGAGGGGGGGAGGTAGTTGTGAATTTCCTGCATCGTGCAGGGGGTTGGACTAGATAACCCTGGTGGTCCCTTCCAACTCTATGATTCTATTATTCTAAGTCTCTGATTGCTAATAGTAACCTCAGCCATGAGAGATGAGGCTTTGCTTGGAATTGGCTAAATCAGCTTGTCATTCTTAGAAAGGAGGCTGGCTTAAGTCCAATATCATTGACCATAAAAATCGGGACATTTGGGATTTTCCCTGGGCTTCAGTCTTAAGTCTTCAGTGGAAACTGGGGGTTCAAAAAAAGTTGGGTAGAGGATAAGAACTCCTCCAACATCTTGTTACTGGAAGGAACTCTGTACATGTTCTGAATAACCTGCTACAAGCTTGGGTAAAGTGAACTTAGCAGAATGAGTTCAACTGTACTACTTTTCATTTGGAATTCTGTCCTCTGTGTTCTTGTGTGGTTTTTTCTCCTGTATTTTGTTCTGCCCTTCCCTCACCCTTTTTGAACTCAACCATCCTTTTCTTTCCCCCACTCTTTTATAATAAACCTTTTTTTTTTTAAAGGATTTTTGGGGGGCTTCATTTAGTACCATAGGTTTCTGTATCTCTTCCCTACGTGCTAGGCTGCATGATGCTACATAGTTAGTTATGAGGTATTTTCTAGGGTTTCTACCCTGTCACTGTTATTGCTCTAGTACTGCGCTAGAAGGATACCTACAGGTTCTCAGGAGGTTCCTGAGTGGTGGCAGCTGGTTACTTAGGTGCTTTCCAGGTAACTCTTAGTCTAAGAGTTTCCCAGCAAGGAAAGACAGTCATCATCCCCCCCTCCTTCCATAATAGCAACTATGACCCTAATGGGGGACCACGGCTTTGTTAATGGTGCTCAAACAAGCAACCCCATACTGTTGAGCCTTTTAAGACTCCCAGAACAGGCAGAGAACTGCATAAACAGACATGCCCAGTAACTATTTATCTAAACATGCCAGTGAGGGATCCCACTTTTTAAAGAAAGGTAAATGGTAGCTGTGGGGACCCTGCTCAGACTCTGAATGAGGGTGTAGTACAGGGTAGGGGTGTGTGGTTAATTCCCCCCCCACACACACACACAAACCATTTTTACACCATTTTTTGCAAACTTGGGTTGAACTCTAAAACACAATGTTATCCCTTGTGTATAATATTGTGTGGTGGTGGAAAGTGCTGTCAACTCACGGCTGACTTGTGGTGACCTCATAGGGTTTTCCCAGCAAGAGATGTTTGGAGGTGGTTTGCCATTGCCTGCCTCTGCTTGGGCTGAGAGAGTTCTGAGAAAACTGTGGCTGGCCCAAAGTAACCCAGCAGGCTTCATGTGGAGGAGCAGGAAATCGAACCCAGTTCTCCAGATTAGAGTCCGTCACTCTTAACCTCTACACCACGTTGGCTCTTGTATAATATTGCATGTATACCTTAATATTGGCATCCCTATATTTGTGGATGTCCTATTCTTGTTCATTAGACTTTTAAAAAAGCGAAGGATTGCCTCTTCAATTTTTTTTTGACATGAATCCCTGAGTTTGCCTCTGGGGAAACATTACAAAAATGTAGTTACGTTAATTATTTTTCTGATCTCTGAAAGAGACTTGATGCCCCAAACAAAGGCTAATGTGAGACACATTAGACCATTGAAACAATATTTCTGTTGTTGCTGCATTAAGTTAAGGTCTTTTTTTAAAGGATGAACAAGTATTTCATTGTTTCTGGTTGTCATCTCACAGGAATATAATCTTTTTTCAAAAGCCTCTGGAGAGTTTGGAATGTAGTCCAGTCAACAGACTGCTTGGGTGAAAGCAGCATTCTGCAAAACATTGTTCTGCCTCAGACAAAGGTGAGGATGCCCTTATTCACTCCACTAGAGGGCATTGTGGGCTACATAAACAAGGCATGGTTAAGTAGTGTTTTATCAAGTATCTGTCAAAGAATGCCATTTGCTAGGCAAACACTTTTATTTTTTGGCTCTGTTCATGGATATTCTCTTCCCAAACACCTTTTTCACATGCACATGGGGACCATAGCTTTGTTAAAGGTGTTTACACAATCCTTCCTTCAGAATACAAATAACCATTTCCATTTTTGAGCTTCGATCCTGACAAGGCATGTTTGGCCAGAGAACTGTGTCACATTTTGAAATTCATGAGGTTTTCCCCTGACTCGCCAATTCTTGTTTCTGAAGTCAGAGAATCTGCAAGGAGTTTGGTCATGCCAAGTCGCTCAGTAACTTTTTTTATGGGTGTCTGTTGGCTTCCATTGAATTTTAGACTAATTTCTTAGTACTTCAGGTGGTTACCAGATTATTGATTTTTCAGGGAAGCATGCACCAGGTGAGAGCCCATCCTTACTTGGGCCAAATTATTATGTTATGAAGAATCAGAGACTGAATGAGTTTAAGTAGTTATCTCATAACTAGTGGTCAAAAATGAACAATATTATCCAACAATAGCACAATAACTTGTTTTCTCTCCACTTATGGTCTGAGGTAAATAAATATAAACCAGATCAAGGCAGGACTGAAATGCTACTGGTGATTGATCATATAGCTACCCAAGGACCCAGAAATCATCTAGTTGAGATTGTATGTCCCCCCCCCCCCGCCCAAGGAACAGATTCACAGCTTGGTAGGGCACCTGAGGGTCATCGCAGGCCAATCAGATAAAGATTCCCTCTATGCTCTCTCATACCACCTAAATCCATTTCAAACTGTCACAGTCTCTGACATCTTACAGCACATGAACTATGACATTGAGTTGTACATATGCAGAAATAATTCACTATAAAACTACAACTACACATACAAACAACAAACTCAGACTAAACTGCAAACTATATAGTAGAAGTTTTAGTTACTTTTTAAGAAGGAAAGAAAGCCTGGAAATATTAAACCAGAGGCTTATGTTTCTGAAAAATGTTTCAGGGTCAGAGCTGACTGGCTTGTTAAGCTTTTCCTGATTTTCTTCCCCATCCATTTCACAAGAGATGTTCTCCACCCTCCACACTACAAGGCTATTCAATGCTAACTAATGATGACATTATGCAATATAAGCAATAATTGTGTTTTATGATTTAAACATGTAAACATAATACTATGGATTCATAAATGAATGTAATGAAACCGTATTGTGCTGGAGATGAGAATGATGTTATAATTGAGTATATAGAGTGATCACAAAGCTCAAAATTGATTGTTTATAGTTTAGTAAAATAGACTGGAGGAAAGGAAGCCCATATTAGGTAATAAGAAAAAGGTTACTGAACAGCACAAAGGAAGGCTGTTGAGCAGTAACATTTCTAAGAAACATTTCCAATACGTGGAAAGGTTTTAAGACAGGGGTGGGGAACCTTTTTCCTGCCAAGGGCCATTTGCATATTTATAACATCATCCAGGGGCCATACCGGACATAGATCTCCGGGGGGGGGGGAAGAGGGAGGGAAAGAGGGAGGGAGAAAGAAATGGAGCGAGGGAGAAAAAGAAAGAAAAGTAGGGAAAGAAAAGGACAGAGGGAGACAGAAAGTGGCTGGGAGGGGGCAGCTGTCAGCGGGGCAGGACACCGAGCCTCCGTGGGAAGGGAAGGGTCTCCCGGAGTCCTGTGTGCTGCGGGCTGTTCTGTGCGCGTGCCCCACTTCTCTGCTGAGGGGGGAGGAGGCGGGGGGCCGTGTGTGTGTGTGTGTGTGGAAAAAGCGGGAAGCCTTTTCTGTCTCTGGCCATTCATGTATGGGAGGTTTTGCCTTAGGTTTGCCGCTCTCCAGATGCACATTTTCCCCATCCGGATTCTCAAAACTCTGCATGGGGACTTATTGATGAGTTTTGAGAATTTGGATGGGGAAAATGTGCATCTACAGAGCAGCAAGTCCAAGGCAAAACCTCCCGTGCATGAATGGCCAGAGAGAGAAAAGCCTTCCCGCTTTTTCCAAACACACACACACACAGCCCCCCGCCTCCTCCTCCCTCAGCAGAGAAGTGTGGCGCGCGCACAGAACAGCCCGCAGCGCACGGGGTGCTGGGCGACCCTTCCCTTCCCGCGGAGGCTCGGTGTTCTGCCCCGCTGACAGCTGCCCCCTCCCAGCCGGGCCCACCGCCAGCGAGGGAGGAGAGGGGAGGGAGGCGCCCAAGAGCCTCCGCCCGCCCCACTTCCTGCCCCGCAGCTCGCCAGCCACCAGCCTGACGGCCGCGCCCTTCGCCTGTGGGCTGGGCTGGGCCCCGCCGCCTCCCACGTGCCTGGAGTGAGCAGCAGGAGGAGGATCCCCCGGCCGGCTGTGCCTTGCCGCCACCTCCTCCACCCACCCCTTTCAGAGGTGGCCCGT
The DNA here is from genome assembly GCF_029931775.1 of Euleptes europaea. NCBI lineage: Eukaryota > Metazoa > Chordata > Lepidosauria > Squamata > Sphaerodactylidae > Euleptes > Euleptes europaea. The sequence goes on from NC_079322.1 coordinate 40,061,160, forward strand.
CTGGCACGGAGGGAAGAAGGGAGGGAGCCCAGCCCAGCGCCCCACTCTGCCTGCCTGCCTGGCTTGCCCAGGCCCCTAAGCCCCCCGCCCAGGGGGGGATCTCCCACTGGCCGACCTGCCCTGAGGGGGGGCTCCTTCCTACCCACTTGCGAGGGGGGATGTGGTGGTGGGGCACAGCTTCAGTCATGTGAGAGGCGAGCGGGGTGGGGCAGCCACCCTCCAGCCATGCCCCTCCGCTCACACAGGCCCAGAGGGCGCCAGAGAAGCCGCAGGCCATGCCGAGTGCTGGCACTTGGCTTCTGTTCCCCACTTGCCCGGCCATCTCCGCCCGCTCTAGTGGCGGCAATGGTGGCGGCTTCTGTGGGAGAGTCCCCGGGCCACTGCCAATGATGTCGGAGGTTCCCCACCCCTTTTTTAAGACAACTCCTTTTCAAGGTGCTTGAAACAGTATAAATACAGGCACAGAAAGACTAGATTTTCAGATCTCTCTCAGAGGGACTTGAAGACGGTATTGGTATGAATGGCTTTGAATATTGTGAATTTAGATACTTTGAACTCAATCAGACTTATTTGACTGTTATATTTTAAAAGTTAGATTTTAAATCTGAATAGTATGTAAGACTTGCTTGCTTTACTGTATACATTGTAACTGAATACATTGTTACTGCATACATTGTAACGAAGTGTAAAGACTTTGTAACTTGCATTTACACATATTTACTAGAAGTATATCAATAAAAAGACTTGCTTTTTAAAAGTAGGTAAAGTCGTTGAGTCCTGCTTAGTAGGTGACTATCTGAATAAGATAACATATCACTTCTCAGGAAGTGGTCCATTCTAAGAGTATAGTCACTCAAAGGCACAACCCGCTTCAAAACATTATATGACAACAAATTGTGTGATTTGCCCAGCTCTGTGGTCCCTCACCATGACAAGTCTCTCATTCAGATTTTTGTCCCCCAAGGCCGTCCATTGGCCTCGGGATGCTATTAGTTCTCCTTCTTTAGATGGAGCCAGTGCTGCATAGTGGTTAGGGTCCCAGGCTGAGAACTCAGGTTGGAATGTCCACTCAGCTATGGAAGTTACTGGGTGACCTTGGGCCAGTCATTCTCTCTCAGCCTAACCTACCTCACAGGTTTGTTGTGAAGATAAAATGGAGAGGAGAATGATGCACACCACTCTTAAGTTCTGAGGAGAAAGAGCAGGGTAAAAATATAATAATAGAAATAAAGGTAACTTCAGGACTATAGTGTGTCACACTTTTAATCAACTCTGGTTGGTGTGTCAGCAGTGCCCCTACCTGAGAAAGAAGATCTTTTTTTGGTTATCCATGTTCTATTCTCATCCAGGTTAGATTACTCTTCAAAATTAGACCTTGTAAATCAAAGCAAGTGCCTAGCTCCCCCTTTAAACATTCTCCCAGAATTTCAAAATGCAAGATTTTAAAATTAATTTATTTTGTTTGTTCGTCATTCTTATATCCTGCCCTCCCCAGCACAGCCGGGCTCAGAGTAGCTAACAACAAAACAAGAACATATTAAATTATTAAAATACACTAAAACCATTGGTAACAATAAAATCCAGCCCCAAAACATCAATCAATAAAACCAGAATAAATAAATGCATAGGTGCATAAAATGGTGCTCCTCAGTGGTTTCCACCTTGCAGGGCCTAGGAGCAGTTAATCCCACCACCTAGCAATCGAACAAAAAAAAATGTTAAAAAGAAAGGGGGAGATATGGAGTCTTTAGAAGTCTTTAGAAATCTCATTTGTCAACAAGCATGAAAGGAATGACTGCCTGACACAAGCTACTCTTTTACACATCGCTACAGATAAAATCAGTTTTGATGAGTGTTCATTTACCATTGGCTGCGCACTGATAAGAAACCCACGAGGAGCAAGAAGACATGCAGGAAACAGTGGTTAGATCAGAGGAACTCACCATGCTCAACACTAGGTCTAGTTGAAGGACCAATCAAAGTCCCACGCAGAAGGTGCCTCAATCTTGGTTTACACATGGACACACGTTATGAATAGAACTACAACCATGAGCAGTACGGTTGCGGCACTTATATATCAGATGTATGGGGGGCTCCTTGATGTGTTCAGGCCTGATATAAAAAAATTCTTTTGAAGCACTTATCATTATAATAATATAAAGTTTTACATGCAACCTGCTCTGACTTGAAAAATAACTGTGTATTTATCCTTGTATGTGTATAAATTTTCTGAGTCCACGGAGGAAGGCCTTAGGGTCAAAACGCGTCTGGTCACAGTGATTTTATGTGTGTAACCAAACTGTAATGTGTATATATATATATGGTGGTTTTAATACCTCTATGAGGCTTCGGTTATTAACCTTTTAATGAATTTGTGCACACAATAAAGAAACTGTTCTTAGAATCATAGAACTATAGAGTTGGAAGGGATCACCAGGGTCATCTAGGCCACCCCCCTGCACAATGCAGGAAATTCACATCTGCTCCCTCCCCACACCTCCAGTAACACCTACTCCATGTCCAGAAGATGGGGAAAAAAGCACCCCAGGATCCCTGGCCAATCTGACCTGGAGGAAAATCGGCGCTTCCTGACTCCTAAATGGCTTTGCCCTAAGCATGCAAGAAAGGGCCATGAGAGCCAAACACTGATGCCACCCTTCCTGCCTTGCCTATCATGATCTGCCTAAATTCACAGAATCAGCATTGCTGTCAGATGGCCATCTAGCCTCTGCTTAAAAACCTCCAAAGAAGGAGAGCCCACCACCTCCTGAGGAAGCCTGGGGCAAAGGTTTCTAGGCTCTATTCAAAATATTATGCTAAATATTTCGGGGGGGGGGATTACATTCTGGTCATTCAGTGTCCTACTGATACAAAGGAAGGAGAATACCACTGAAAAAACTTCAGTCATGAAAAGTGGTGAATAAAATCTATTTCCATAGTTCCTTGGTTGAAAACTTGGACTTTAAACATATGGTATTTGAAAAACATTGTAATCTAGAACTTATTAAAATATATTCTTGCCACCTTGAATGAATGAAGATATATCAAGTAAAACAATTTATATTTTACATTCGTTTTGTTAACAATACTTTTAAAATTAGTAATCTGGAGTAAACAGAAGTTATATAGCTTGGAACAATCAAGCTAGTGTATTGCGGTTAATGAATCCTACTGAAAATGAACCCATTCCAAGGATATTCAGCACAGTTTTTCTACAAAAATAAGAATTAATATATTTTTTCTTTAAAAAAACCTGTGTACGCAGGTTGCTTACTATTAAAGGACTAATTGTAGTGTAAATCAACCATAAGTCCACAGCCTATTAAGATATAGTTTATAGGATTTTTACCCTCAGGTAAGGACCTCTATTAAAATATACAAGAGTACACATAGCTAAATAACTTTTTTACAGAGCTCTATATATAATGTCCCTTTTTAAATTTGCTTCATTAAATGTTTTTGTAATTAATGCATTTAATGGGAATGCTGTGGTAACAAATATAGAATTTATTACTTTTTTTAAAAAAAGAAACACACCATTTCGCTTACTAGACTTTCCATTAGCCAGTGTGTGAAACTCCTCGTAATATTTACGTACCCAGACCAGGAATCTACTACCAAAAACAGGTGATGTTTTCAATAGTGTAGGGAAATATTCCACATAAACAATCCTTACGAAGGAGTTAGTGGTGTGTATAGAACATGAGGCAACACCAAAGGGTATCTTTAAAGTAATCCAAGGAAAATGTTTCCCATGGTGATAGCAGTATATGTACGTAGGCACCAGAGCTTGAAGGAGTGAGTTATGGAGTGTAGAAAGGTATAGCTCAGAAAAACCCATTCTCTTTCTGAGTTTAAAAGTAAATACTACTCAGCTGCCAAAAATAGGATACATGAAAAGTCCAGAGTTGATGCCTGAATTTACAGTCTATGTAGAATTTGAACTGCCTCCCCGTACCTTCATTGGTGCCACTTCCACTCATATGAGGTACAGAGCTAAGTTCTGGAAAGAAAAAGAAAGCACTATGAAACTGATCTTTGGATCAGGAGACCAGTGGTGTAGAGGACCCACGTGGTCCAGGGGTTTAGAATGTTAGACTGGGGTCTGGGAAACCTGGATTTGAAACCCTGTTCTGCTTAGGGTTGCCTACCTCCAGGTGCTAATTGGAGATCTCCTGCTATTACAACTGATCTCCAGCCGATAGAGATCAGTTCACCTGGAGAAAATGGCCATTTTGGCAATTGGACTCTATGGCATTGAAGTCCCTCCCCTCCCCAACCCCCACCCTCCTCAGGCTCTGCCCCAAAAACCTCCCACTGGTGGCGAAGAGGGACCTGGCAGCCCCAGTTCTGCTGTAAAGCTCATGTGGTGATCCTGGGCCAGCTGAGCCTCACCTACCTCACATGATTGTTGTGAGGATAAAATGGGGTAGGTAAAACCATGCACAATGCCCCGAGCTCCTTGGAGGAAAGGTTTTCAAGTAACCACAGAGGACTCAGAACCAAGTTCTAACAAATTTCAGTGGGACTCCTTTGTCTAGGAGCCTTTGTAGATGGTAAGTGACTTAAGAGTGCACTCTTAAAATCCCACAAGTAGGGACAGAAGGCCCTCAGTCAGCTCATCACTCTTTTGGCCTTCTCTGCCTTCAATATTTCAGACAGAGGCCAGTTGACATATTATGGGAGAGCTGTGCTGAAACATCCTGGCAGAGGATCGAGCCAAATCCCTCTCCTATAACATGCAAATGATTTCCCATGGCACTCTGGATGCTCCACCACTCTGCAGCACTGAAGGGGAAGGTGGAGGTGGAGGAGAAGGTGGATATATGAATAAAACCATATTTGCAAAGAACACTCTTCATTTTTAAATGTTGCATGTATAGCAGGCAGCATCTTATTTTTTTTTTAAGAAAGCATTCTTTCCTATGTATGGGAGGAAAAAACCTGTAAATTGCAGGGTTTTTTTAAAGTACTGCATATTTATAAACAACATTTTAAATAATTATTAATCTGGCCCCTTTGTTTAATTTATACTTTTTATGGATTGCCTTTCAACTAAGATCCTCAACATGGTTTACAAAATGCATTTAGATAGTAATAATATATCAATAAGTTAAAAAACATATGAAGCTCACCAATATAAACAAAGCAAGTTGAAGGGCTAACAGCAGGATACACTTAAGTAAAGGTGCAGTTTCTAAGAAGTACAGTAGGAAAAAAAAATGTCTTCACCCAGCCCTGAAAATGTGTAAGGGAAGAAGACAAATGAGTCTCTCAATGGAGGACAATTTAGGGTTCTGAGCCAATCATGGGCCATGTTCTTTGGGCTATTTATTCCAAATAGGTGGTTCTCTTAGCAGGGCTGCACTGGCTGATCTCTTGGCTCAGGAAGACCAACAGGATCATATGGCAGAAGATGCCCTCTGAGATAATGTGTGATATTAGACAGTGATGAGTAGTGTTTAGAATATCGGACAAGGACTGGGGAGACTTGGATTCAAACCCCATTCAGCTCTTAGGGATGCCAGCCTCCAGGTGGGACCTGGGGAGCCCCTGGAATTACAGATCATCTCCAGACTACAGAGATCTATTCCCTTGGAGAAAATGGATGCTTTGGAGGGTGGACTCGATGGCATTGTACCATGTTGAGGTCCCTGTCCTCCCCAGGCTCCACCCTAAAATCACCAGGAGTTTCCCAACCTACATCTGGCAACCCTACCCCCTCATCCCCTGCCAACCCTAAGGATGTCCTTGGACCAAGCACACTGTCAAAAAGCCAAGCTACCTCACAGGGTTGATAAAGGAAGGGAGAATCATGTGTGCCACCCTGAGCTCCTTGGAGAAAGAGAAGAATAAAAATGTCATAAGTGAGACAGATGATTAATCGGGACCCAGAGTGCTTAGAGCTCTAAAGGTCAGACCCAGCACTTCAAGTTAGGGTGGAAACCAGTTATTATAAAATAGGTGTGATATGTTCATTAGTTTTATTTATTAATTAAAATATTGATACCCCACCTTTCCTCATGAGTCAAGACGGCCAACTTATCCCTGTGGTGTTTTCAACCTACTGAAGTTTCTGAATGGCACCTCACAGAATGTGTTATAGTAGTCTACTCTGTAACTTGCCTAGGCAGGAACAACAGTGACCAAGCCTAGATCAGACACATCTGGCAGACAAACCAAACCACAGCTGGCAGGCACACTGGGGTATAGTACTTCATGGTCATTCCGAAAGTGGGGCTGGGTCAGGGAATACCTCCACACTCTTCCTTTATGGAGAACGTGACCTTATCCAGGAAATGTATCTTCCCAACTAAAACAGTCCAATTACTCTCCCAACATCCTAAACACTGTCTTTTCTGCAATAAATTTGTGTTTGCTTACTATCATGGTGAACAATCCATCATGGATCTTAGATATTTGTTCTGGGAGGTCACTGTTTTAAATGGAGCTCCATTTCAGTGGAGCTGAAAAGGAAAAGGAAAAAGCTGAATTTTTCCAGATTTTTTTCGATTTTTCCAGGTCCATTTTATCCTAGGGAAATCTTTGCGGGGCTCTGGGGAGCCTGTGTTTTGAGGTAGAGGCACCAAATTTGCTGCCTAGCTGCAGGTGACTCGCCTTATCAGAACTCCCAAGTTTGGTGAAGATTGGCTCAGGGGTCCAATTTTATGGCCCCCCAAAGAGGGTGCCCCATCTATTCTCCATTGTTTCTAATGGGAAAAAAATGAGGTCCTGCAAAGATTTCCCAATTGTTTCCTTATGCTGGGGAAATTTTCTCTCTGTGATTCTCAGCTCTGACATAGTTCAATGTTATGTCAATGAAAGATCTTTGCGGGGCTCTGGGGAGCTGTAGCACCAGGAAGAAAAGGGATGATATTGCATGGTTTTTCTCACATTTTTTTGCATTGTGTGAAGACCTCCAACTCTGCTGACCCTGCTGTTCACCTGGTTCTTGTAGACTAGGGGAATCAAACTAAGGACTTGGGGCAAAAACTATTATTCTCTCTGTTAACTGTTCTGTTAACAGTTACCAGATATGAAAGTATGGTAATATCTGAGCCCCTTTAGGCATGGTGGGAGCTTTAGTTCACTGGGAGAGTGTATGTCTTGCATTCAGAAGGCCCTGGTATCCCCAGCTAGACAGAAGCAGGGATTGCAAAGATTAGTCCTTGAGGTCCCAAAAAACCCCCCCACCACACTAGACCAGATAGATTAATGTTTTAAAGTCAGCATCATGCTAGTACATTCATCCTTACATTGGACTAGGAGGAAATTATTCAGTCTTCTTAGTTTAAGTAAGCATATTCCAAATTCTCTGTATTTAAAGTGACCAATGTCTTTCTTTTCCAGGCTTTGTCTCAGCAGACTTGACATTCTCAGCAGTTCTGTGTCAAGTCTCTTTTGTTTCTGTTACTGATTACCACAGCCTGTGAAGTGCTGACTGATATATTTTTCTTTTAGGGAAGCCTCGTTTTCCAGGGGACTGTCAGTTAGAGCAACGCCATGCCTCCCCAGTTTGCAAGCTCCTTTCGGACTGGGAGGCAACCTCTTTGCATTTGCCTCGGTATCGAGGGCCCATCTTGATTGTGCTCCAAGCAAATCCTTGGAGATTGGGCCGATCAGGTTCACTAATGGTCAGACTCTTCTCGGTATTTGCTTACATAACACTATCAGAACACATGTCTTAAATATTTTATCAGCTTTAAAGGGTCGTTTTCATAACAAGGCATTGTGTTGCACTGGAGAAGAGAGATTAGGTTGGAGGAAAGATGGTCTGTCATTCGCTGCAGGAAAAACAATAGCTTTGAGCACATAACCTGTGTGACTTGCTGCCTTTTCAGTCTATTAAAGACATATTTCTCCATTGCAAAAAAAGGTTTTTTTTTTTTACAAATGTCTCCAATGGGAGATTTTTACAGGAACAAATTGAGATGTTTGTTTGATTTATAAGAATATAAGAACATAAGAAAGGCCATGCTGGATCAGACCAAGGCCCATCAAGTCCAGCAGTCTGTTCACACAGTAGCCAACTAAGTACCTCTGGGAAGCCCACAAACAAGATGACTGCAGCACCATCCTGCCTGTGTTCACAGCACCTAATACAATAGGCATATTCCTCTGATACTAGAGAGAATAGGTATGCATCATGACTAGTATTTATTTTTACTAGTAGCCATTGATAGCCCTATAACCCATACCCTCTCCTCAATAAAAGACTCAGGTCAGTTCACAACATGTACAACACAGAATTAAAACTTAAAATAGACAAACCAATAAATACAAATAACTATAACAAAACAGATTCTAATAAAATTCAAGCGGTCATCAGCTCTGGAACAAATCTGGTCAGACGGCCACCTCACCCATTCTCTTAGTTAGCTAAATGCCACACAAAACAAGGCAACCTTGCATGCCCTATGGAACCTTAATAGATCTCATAGGGTACAAGCCTCCTCGAGGAGCTGGTTCCATAGGGTAGGGGCAGCCACCGAGAAGGCCCTTGCCCTAGTGGATGACAAATAGGCTATTCGTGGACCGGGCACCTGCAGTAAGTCTTGTGATGAAGACCGAAGGGGTTGAGGGGTGTCATATTGGGAGAGGCAGCCCCAAAGGTATGAGGGACTGAGAACATTTAGGGATTTATAGGTCAAAAACAACACCTTGAATTGTCACCAGAAACTAAGTGGGAGCCAGTGCAGCTGCTGTGGGGAGAGTGTAACCCCCCCCCCCATTCCTTTTGAAAGAGGCACAAAGTAGCAGGAAGAGGGGAAACCTGTAGTAATAGGCCAGGGGAGGGCTAACAATTTCCAGACAAAAAGGCCCACTGTTTCCTCCCCCCCCCACCATCACCCAGTGAGGGTCCAGATGTCCAGGGATCCCAGGCACAAAGGAAGAGGCCAGCAGGTCCCCGGTCTGTGTGTGTTCCATGCAAACAAACAAGGTGGAGATGCACAGTCCACCCATCCTTCCCCCCCTGCCACGGACATGCCAGTTCCCTCCTGGCCAGAGGGAGGGGCAGGTGCTCACCCCCCTCCACCATTCTGGGACCGACGGGCTCCAGATTCAGGGCAGGAAGGTGGGTGCCCGAGCAAGGTGGCTTGGCTGGAGGAGCCCCCCCCGACTGGGGTGACAGGCAGGCAGGGCCGTGCGCCCAGGCGGCTTCCACGGGGGGGAGAAAGGAGAGTACCCCAACAGCCCCTTCCTCCCTCCCTCCCTTGAGGGAGGGAGATGCACAGTCCATCCATCCTCCCCACCACCAGCCACGGACATGCCAGTTCCCTCCTGGCCAGAGGGAGGGGCAGGTGCTCACCCCCCCCACCATTCTGGGACCAACGGGCTCCAGATTCAGGGCAGGCAGGCAGGCACCCGAGCAAGGTGGCTTGGCTGGAGGATCCCCCCTCCAGCTGGGGGGGGCAGGCAGGCAGGGCCGCGCACCCAGGCGGCTTCCACGGGGGGGGGGAGAAAGGAGAGTCTCCCAACTGCCCCTCCCTCCCTCGAGGCCACAGCGCCAGCCCCCTCCCCGCTCCCAGGGGCGGCCTGAGCATGGCCTTGGGCCCGCTCTGCAGCCCTGGGGGCGAGAGCAGCCGTACTGAAAGAGAGGCCCGTGTGGAAAGGAAAGGGGAGGTGGCGGCCACCGGGGCAGCTTGCTCTCTGCCTCCCCCTCCCCTCCGGGCTGCGGGCAGCCTGAAGCGAGAAAGGCGCCACACAGGGATTCCTCGTCCGGGCGAAGCGCACCCAAAGCAATGAGAATTTCTCTTGAGCCTTTATGAAGAGGGACTCGAGGAGCCGACAGCAGAAGCCAGGAGGCAGCAGGCAGGCTTACCGTGCAAATATTGAAACGGCGGCCGCTTCCTCCGCTGCTTAAGAAACCCCCAATCCCCACAGCAGGCCAGCCAGCAGCAGCAGCACGTGGTCGCTCCTTTGTAATTCGAGCGCAGACTCTCTCCCCACAGCAGGCACGCCAGCAGCAGCGGCACGTGGTCGCTCCTATGTAACCCAAGCGCCTCCTGCACAGACTCTCTCCCGCCCCCCGCCCCTTTCGCTACTCAGCCAGGCCCGCACATGGAAAGAGCCGCACTCAAGGGCTCAAAGAGCCGCATGCGGCTCGGGAGCCGCACTTTTGCGACCCATGGCCTGGGCAAAAGATTTCGGTCATAATATAAACATGGAGGATTGGGAAAGGCTTTGGACAAAGGAGTTTAAATTTACCATTGCTAGCAGTATAAGGGAGAACATGTATAAAATGTTTGATAGATGGTATATTACACCAGTTCTGCTAGCAAAGATGGATAAGTCACTTTCTGACACATTTTGGAGATGTAACGAACAAAAGGGAACCTTCTACCACGCTTGGTGGACCTGCAAAGTTGTTAATTTTTTTTGGAAATCTATAACAATGGAAACGCAAAATTTGATACAGGGCAACATAAAAAGAAAACCAGAATACTGCTTATTAGGTTTATTACCAAATGTTCTTGAGAAGGAGGACAAAACTGTCTGCCAATATTGTTTTGCTGCAGCCAGAATAGTAATTGCTAAATCTTGGAGAGGGGATAAAAAGTTACATAAAAGAGACTGGAGAAGTAAACTTCTGGATTATATACATTTCGCTAAACTAACTAATTCTCTACAAGGCAAGGATATAGATGTATTTAAAAAACACTACAAAGATCAGTTCCCATGGAGAAAAAGGCTGCTTTGGAGGGTGGACTCTATGACATTCTACCCCTCTGAGGTCCCTCCCCAAACCCACCCTCCCCTGGCTCCACCCTCCAAATCTCCAGATATTTCCCAGCCCAGAGCTGGCAGTTCTATTCAATTCCTGTCCCATATGTACTCTGTGGAAAGTTTTGGGGATGCAGGATCTGAAATGGCCTAAAGGCTGGTCATCCTTTGTGAGTGTCTGCATTTCCTCTATTGCTTTCACTGAATAAAAACTGTTGATGATGGGCTTAGGCATAATGGCTTGGAACCTGAGCTACCTTTCTGCTTGTGGGAGGCAAATCCATTCATGGAACAGGTTTAGGGCCATTTTTTTTGCTGATTCTCCCACTTGTTGCAGTCCTGCCATTGCCCCACTCATGTTTGTCAGTGTCTGCTGTCCACTGATCCACAAAGGAACGGTTTCAGAGAGCTGCCAGACACTGCAGCCAAAGTGGGGAGGCAGGCAAGTTATTATTTATGAAGCAGGGCTCTGTGCAGGATCCACGTCCAGTCAACTAAATTGATGACTGTTATCAGGGGCCTTGAGAGGACAATCTACAAATTTTGGGAAACATCCAGAACTTTGGGAGACAACTGGGGCGCATGCGGGGTTTTAGGAAGACCTTTGTACCCACTTGCAATGACTTTTGACTGCAAGCAAAGGAGAGAGGTTTTATGCTGGTTCTTGTAGGTTATCCGGGCTGTGTAACCGTGGTCTTGGTATTTTATGCTGTTCACCCCGCACTGAGAATAAAATCTCAGATCCTAGATTTCCCTCCCAGGTCCTTAATAAAGTGGCCGAGTAAACTAGAATAAAACCTAGAATTAAGGATTTGGCTGATGGTCATAATACACAAGGAGCCCCTTGGTGCAGAGTGATAAGCTGCAGTACTGCAGTCCAAGCTCTGCTCACGACCTGAGTTCGATCCCAACAGAAGTTGGTTTCAGGTAGCCAGCTCAAGGTTGATTCAGCCTTCCATCCTTCCGATGTTCAAATGAGTACCCAGCTTGCTGGGGGTAAAGGGAAGATGACTGGGGAAGGCACTGGCAAACTACCCCATAAACATAGTCTGCATAGGAAATGTCGGGATGTGACGTCACCCCATGGGTCAGGAATGACCCAGTGCTTTCAATGGGGACCTTTACCTTTTACATCATACACAAGGCTGTCATTGAACACAAGCCTGAGTTTTGGGTATCATACACATATATCATAACTATGTAAATGAATTTGCCTTTCCCTGGAGAGCTCTTTTTCTGTTCCAATTTTTTATTTGTGGCTGGGGGACTTCGCTGATAATGTTGTGTACTTGGTGGCAGTAGTGGACTACCAGTGAAGAGACACTGATCTAAACCATGGATTAGGAATATAGTGCACACTCATGCAGTTCATTCTCCTCTCCCCTTTTCCCTTCCCCTTGTGCATCATCATTCCCTTCCTGTTTCTTTCTTTGCCTTTATATATGAGAATGAGGGAGGTTTCTACAGAGCACTGTTTGTCTGGAAACCAGAATTAGGAATTGTGATCAAACCACAGCTTGCAGTTCTGGTTTTCAGGCATACAATGCTTTGCAGAAATCACAGGTGACTAGTCTGCATACTAGAAAGAGGGGAAGAATCCAAACACTAGTGGGCAAGGGGGAAAGATGTAGTCTTGTCAACTTTCCCCGGAGAAAATGGCTGCTTTGGAGGGTGAACTCTATAGTATTATACTCTGTTGAGGTCCCTCCTCCACTCCCAGACTCCACCCTCCACAGGCTGTGCCCCCACCCCAAATCTCCAGGTTATTTCCCACCCTGGAGTGGGCAACCCTAGAAATATGTGTCTCTCTTGTGTATGCCCAGCCCAACTGTCATTTCTGATGAAATCCTTTATTGTGTTTTTAGAGCTGGTGAATTCAAGGCTTGACATTATGTTTCCCTCAGGAGTTTAAAAAAGGGAAAACAACAGACATTTAATTGCATTTTGAGTGCTTTATTATACTGGAATTGCAGTGATATTATTAACATTTGTACAAATGCACAAAAAATCTCTCCTAGTTCGAAAGAGATGTCGAAATTGGATCTAGTTGAAACATCTCCACGAACGCAATGTCCATTTGTAATAAATGCATTCTCAAGGCAACAAAAGAAGCATAACGTAACATTAAACATATGAAAAGCAGCTGCGGCCTTGCTATTTACAGGTATGTACCAATTTTTCTCTCTCCTCCCAGCGAGGGAGGTGGTTGGTTGGGTTTTTTTTTACAGAATAAAACAAAACACAAAACTTTTGCATATTTTACAAAAAGTGAGGCTCATGACCCAGCCTTAGTGAGAGCATCTTTATCCCCCTGTAGAGTTCCATAGTGCTCAGTGTTCCTTTTAAAAATCAATAGCCATGAGTAATAGGGCAAAAACACATGGTCGCTTTATCCTCCTTTAATCTCTGTTTTAGCCAGGATCGAACACACATTAAGTGAAATGCATGTGTTCGATCCTGGCTGAATCCTGGTTGAAACAGGGATTAAAGGAGGATAAAGCAACCACGCGTTTTCGCCCATAGTGTTCCATTGCATTGATCAACCAGTGCTTAAAATGGAAGAGTCTGGAGATGGGAGGGAAGCGAAACAAGGTTTCATGACAGTACAACAGCTATTCCTTTGCTCTCAATCACACCCTCCTTCCCACCAGAATTGCTTGTAACAGGAAAATTTGCTGGACGGTAGAATCCAGCCCTGAGAAGACAGTAAATGCAAAATATTTCCCCCCCAGAAACCTGTTTTCAAGGATTAGATGAGGACTCCAATGGCAAAACGATAAGTTTTACTAATGGTTTCCATGCTACAGCACCCAAGTACGTGAATGTACAAAGCTCCTTATAGCTGTCACCCTGGGTGACTCAGGGCGAAAACGCATGGTCGCTTTAGCCTCCTTTATTCCCTGTTTCAGCCAGGATTCAGCCAGGATCGAACGCACGTTTGGCGAAACGCATGCGTTCTATCCTGGCTGAATCCTGGCTGAAACAGGGAATAAAGGAGGCTAAAGCGACTATGCATTTTCGCCCTCAGTCTTCTTTACTCTGATCTGCAGCTCTCATGATCTCTCTTACACCTCCTACCTGAGAACCTTTAATGGTGCAATCCTCTGCAAACTTGACTAGAAGCAAGTCCCAATGAAGAAAGTGGACTTTGTTCTGAGTAAACATGCATAGGATTGTGCTGTAATTGGAGATATCAAGAAGGCTTGCTTGGCCTTTCTGCGAACAAAGCAGGTGTTCAGACACTGAGCCACGGCTCACTATTCTCTTCTTAACCATTGTTACCCTGTCAGTGCCTGTAAAGGTAAAGGGAAGCAGGGTTATTGGGTGGTAAAGAAAGAACAAAGAGTAGGTTGTTGGCCATGGTTGTTGGCCATGCCTGAGTCAGGAAAATGGGGATCCAAAAACCTTTATTGTTTGTTCCAATGCACATTTCCATTACTTTGAGCAGAGATGTATTGTATACAGAAAGTAAGGCTTTGTTTCCCCGCAGGGTTTCCCTTAGCTTTATTAATACACCAAAATAATTTACAGTCTTGAGGTGTGACACGAGGGGGGGGGAAAGTACCATTTGATGCTGCAATAGTAATCAAATGCTCTCAAACCAGACTGCTTCATGCGATGGGCTAAGAAATATTTGTTTCAATAAAGCAAGAGTCTACAGATGGTGTATTCCACATATTATGCGTTTTGTGTAAACAGAGTTGAACATAATGTTCAGTTATTATCCAAAGAAAACTTGGAAAGCTATCAGTTTTCCACTCAAGAGGATTAATCTTGTAACCCCACACTAACATTTTGGATTAACACTGTCATTAACCTCCCACCCCCTCATGTAAATGACTTAGAGAGGCAGAAAAATAGCTGAAGGACCTCTGTTGTTTTGTGCTGGCCAATGGCCGTAACAATAAATGTAAGCTGAAGGACCTTTCATGTGTTGTTTCTTTCAACGTGTGTAATAATACAAGGATGAACACCATCATGTATAGTAATACTTTTGACAGAAAAGATATATAAAATGTAATGTGAGAATGGCTGCATGAGGGTTCAGCGTTGATAGCATATGTTTTGAAGTTGGCATTTCCCCACTCATTTATCAATATGATAGGTATTAGTCATGTTGGGCAAAAAGGGAAATGCAAAGGAGACCTCGTAAAGGAAAACAAGTGGCACTGGCAAACAATTTTGCTGCAAATGGAAGGTTCTCTGACAAAGAGGGTCTCGTCAACAGATATGGAAGAACAAATACATTTTTTGCCATTAGGTTTCAGATGATGATACGATTCGTCGCCTTAGACTTTAAAAAATGAAAAAGGTGCTCTCTCCCATAATGTTACAACACAACATGACATTACATCAGTTTTGAATCAAACTGCTTCTCTTGCCCCTGCTATTACTGTAACCACATTCCTGCTACAGGCAGACACAGCTCAACAAGGGATTCCGCCTGAGGCCGCCATTGCTCTCCATCTCCCTCTGCCTCTACCCAGAGCTGCCCACCCCGAGTTCTCTCACAAGCATTCAGGAATCCCTGTCGCCACACTGTTTTGAAGATGCCTGGGAGGAGTGGGGAGGGAAGTAGTGGCAGCTTCTTTTATTTTGACTCGGGAGTTGAGGTAGAGGCAGCGGCAAGGCTGGGGGGGGGCGAGGCAGGGGTAGCAGTGCAGTCGGCTGTCCCCCAAACCTGCCACCCATAGGCCCTGCCTCACTTTCCCTCATGGCAGAACTGGCCCTGGATGCATGTTGGACAACACTGTAAAAGCAGTCAAATGCAAAAGAGGCAGCTTCCTGTCATGTGACATGTCAGGACACTTCGGGCATATCCGGGCTATAGACTTAAACTCGTTCAACTGTCCCAGAGAACACTGGGGGTTTGTACTAGACATCTTTACCAGAGGATTCTGATAAAATGGGAGATCAGCAATCTTTAGGAAAAAGCATCTTCTGTAGAAAACAGTAGTATAAAACCAATTTGTAGGAGAGATAGGGGAACTTGGTTCTCAAAGTAAAAAAAGAACAAGAGAAGATTTGATAAAAAGGATATTATGCCACTGACCTAACTTTTCAAATTCCAATCTTCCTAGCACCTGTCTTTTGGAGAGACTTTGAGAGACCAGGGTAGATTATAACACCTAAATATCTCACTGGCTGACATCTTACAAGGGACAGGAAGTTTGGGGGAGGCAGCTAAAGTGCTATTTTCAAATAATATAACTAATTGAAATGTAGGAAGATGCTAATTAGTCACAACCATTTCTGTTCTCCAGGCACCATTTTAGCAATTGTACAAATCAAACTCTTTTCTTTACCCTGGCCAAAGTCTCAGACAATTTATCTGATTTATAGAGTAGCTTCAGTGGCCTAAAACTCCTGAACACTGTGAATAAGGGACCAGAAGAACTGATAAGGCAGTTTAGTGCAACTCACTATGCGATATTCAAAAAGAAGCAAGCATCAGGCAGGATCTCTCCATTGGAGTTGCTTATAATGAGCCTATTCACGAAGGCAGCTTTCCAGTTATAAGGGTTATTTCCTTTTAGCAGGCATGTGCACATCTTTAACAAAAAGGAAACAGTTGTATGTTTGTACACTTTCGTTGTTACAAAAAGCAGATGCTGCTTTAAAGAAAATACTGAATTCTGGACATTTCCAAGCGGTCAACCTCAGCCAATCGTTCCATCGAAGATGGGCAATGTCTGCTTGAGATCCACAAAGAGATATAATATATAATATAATATATATATATATATTTATATATATATATATTTACATAGACATACACTGAACGTTGTGCATTGCAAGACTAATGGAGAAATCCACCCAGGATTTGCTGTTGCCCATCTCTGTTCATTTCAATGAGATCTGAGCGATGGTGCAAGCTCCAGAATGAAACAGTGTGACAGAGGTCACTGGGTGGATTGACCCCCAATAGGTTGGATCCAGCCCCTGGGGCTGGATCCAGAGGTGCCCTTCTGCTCGCGGAAAGAGTTCTTCCACTCCCAGAAGAACACTTTTGGATCAAACCCCGGGGTTTGATTCCAACCCAATGAAACTACAAAAAATATGAACAGATTCTATACAAGAATGCTGTTTAAATGGAATGTGTTAAAAATAATATTTAGTAATAAATACTTTATAAAATTCTATATGAATACTAAATTAATAGATCCCGGTTTATTTATTTTTTAAAATTTCACTTTGGTCCTCATGAGTTTTCATAAATCCACTATATAAGTTTTTTTTCCTTTTCTTTTTTGTAAAAAAAAAAAGTGTTGTTGGCTAAAAAGCAGATTCTAACTAAAAGGCTGTTTTTAATTTTAAAAAACCCTCACTAAATATTGTTGTTTTAAAAAATATAAATCCCCCCTTAAGGAGGGTCAGTTGTAGCTTGCTTGTTAGAGAAAAGAAGAGCAGTTACAATTAAACAAATGCTGATTATAAAGCACCCCTGGCAAAAGTGACAGCCCACAATTCCTTTTCCACTGTTCCAAAACAGGGCTGTACGTTGTGACTTAAAACAGCCTGAAGAAGCAGGCGATTAAATTCACCATTGCCAGGCACCTGAATTGCACTAACACAGCTTGTCCCCCACAGGTTGTGTTAGAGGACTATGGCTTGCAGGGGGGAAAATGAGCAAAGCAAAGCAGAACAAAACAAACAAAAATAACTTTTATATTGCCATATAACCCTTTAGGATAAGTATTGCAAACAGCTGTGTCCAGAATTTCCAAAACACTTTCTTTGTTGCACAGTGAAATAGAAAAAACAAACAATCCCCAAGATGAACACTTGTGTACAAATGTGGTCAGGCCTTATATTTTTAATTCTGAGTGAAATGGCTGGCCACAAACTGCGGATGGGAGGTCTGTTTAGATACAGCGTTTGAAATTAGAAAGACGGGACATAGTAGAAGTGCATAAAATCTCGAAGCTTAGCTGTGTTTAAATGGAGAAAGCCTTTTTTCCCAGCTCTTTCTAATGTAGGGTTGCCAACCTTCAGGTGGTGCCTGGAGATCTCTTGCTATTACAACTGATCTCCAGGCGACAGAGACCGGTTCACCTGGAGAAGATGGCTGCTTTGGAAGGTGGACCCTACGGCATTATACACTATATTCTTCCCTCCCCAAACCCCACCCTCTCCAGGCCCCACCTCCAAAATTTCCAGGTATTTCCCAACCTGGAGCTGGCGACCCTATTCTAATATGAAAAGGAAGAGTGCCGATGTGGGAAAGAATTCTTACACATAAGGGAGGAAAGTTCAGGATTATTTGAAGCCTGGAAGTTAAGTATTTAGGCAGCAAGTCTAAGCAGGTTTACTCAGAAATCAATCTCACATTAATCAATGGGGCTTACTAAGTATCTTTAGGATTGAATTAGGTGATAATAATGGTAACTAGGTGTGTAGTGAGCTCCTTCATGTGTTCAATGAGTGCTGAATACAATCACCTGTTAAATGAAGCTAGGATACAATTACACATTGACCACTATGGCTTCACCATGTATTTGCCTGTTATGAGGATGTGCAGTATCTTGTGAAATATCACAGGGGATCTGGGTAGGGGGGTGGGGGAGATGCTCTTTGGTCCAGAAAGACTGAGGTGTCTAGTTTTCCAGGGATCAATCATTATATGGAGAACAGTATAAGTGGACCAGAAGCATGGTAAGATGGCTTCTAGGTTATGAAAGCTTCAACCCCACTAAAGCTTGTTAGTCTTTACACTGTTCCAGGTCTGTTTGTTATTTTCAACCCCTTTAATTGCAGAGCAGGCAAGCTTGCCTGTTTTCACTCTATCCTGTTTTAGTTGAGCACCTTCACTTCTAAATGGTGCGTCAAAATTAATGGGCACTTTCATTTTTAAAACAGATCCACTCTCAGAGTTTAGTACTGGTGTTTATATAAATAAGTGTTCCACAGATAGAAAGGTAACTTTAATGTGGGAGTGGCAGATTTCTTTTAGAATTCGTGATGAAGTTGTTAAGTATCAAATTAATTTGGTAAGAATCCCCTTTCAAAGGAAGCTTTGTTCCTAGTTCAGAGCTTTGTGTGTGTTCTTTCATATGCAGATGGAACACCTGTCAACTGGGCCTCACCATCCATTTTGATGGCAGGGTTATGCCATGTACGTGTTTCTTTGAAACTGCTGAGTTGTCACCCCCATGAAAGGAGTTTCTCCATTCACTTTAAGTGAGACAGTTACACACACACACACACACACGTGTGTATGTGTGTGTGTGTGTGTGTGTGTGTGTGTGTATATATATATATATATATATATATATATATATATATAGGGCCATTTATGTTCTAAAGCTCTGTTTTGTCTTAATTTTGTCAGAGCCCTGACAAAACAGATATAGGCTGTCCATATCACTTGCCATTTCTATTTTTAAATAATGTAGAAGTGCATTCCCCACCCCCCAAAAAAATATAATAGAAAAATATCTTCTATTTCTAGCATTTATACTGTTGGTTCTTTAAGTGAATTAGCAATGGTTACACTGTATTGTATCCTCAGCGTCTTCTCTTCCCTTCCATACTACCTTTCAAAAATCAATTATGTACCTGAATGGTTTACCTCAGGGCCCAGGGTAGGCCAATCTTTTTGGCCATGGGGCTGGAAAAAATGTAACATCTACCTGTGAAGATACTAGAGTGCTGGCAAGCAAAAGCAGGGCAGCAGGGGGAGGAGAGAGGAGGGTTGCTCTTTGAGACATGCTTAGAGCAAGCCAAACCCGAGCAGAGCTGTCTGCGTCCTTGGTACACTTTGGGTGAAAAAGCACAAAGTGAGTGTGTGTGTGTGTGTGTGTGTGTGTGTGTGTGTGTGTGTGTGTGTGTGTGAGAGAGAGAGAGAGAGAGAGAGAGAGAGAGAGAGTCCTCTGCTTGTTATTTTACCTCCTTGCTGTAATTGTTCACATCTAATAAAACAAAAAAGAAGTAGGATTTTGATTCTGCACCAAGGAATGCCACGAAACACAAATCCCAAAACAAAACAAAATTCTAGGGGTTTCAGAAAGTAGCCAACTATCTGTAAACAACAAATCCCTTTGCTTAATGTTGCTTAAATCCCAATAATGCATTTATTTTTGGTGTCTTCAAACCAAAAAGCAGTTTTAATAGTCTTTAGGCATGCCCAGACTCTGCCCATGCTGTTCAACAAGGATAAGATTTAATTCCTGCCTAGAAAGGTGTTCCCTTCTCACAATGTGCTGCAACTCTAAAGCCTTCCTGACATATTCGGGCAGATTCATAACTGCTGAAGAAGATGATGACTTGCTTTGACTGAGGATCAGTTGTCCATAAAATTAATGAGAAAACCCATTCCTGGTAATTAACATTTTCCATCCAGTCCAAACAGTTGGCTTCGTGACATTGGATTCAAGCATGTAGGAAAAAAAAAACTTGCAGTGATTTAATCCTAAACACACTGACTGGGAAGGAAGCTCCACTGACCAGTGATTTCTTTGAAGAGAATGATATAGCATATCTAACATTTTATGTTAGATCATTTCACCATTTTATAGACCATATTTATTTGGAAGGAGTAAATATTAGTGGCTGCACCAGCAGGGACATAGAAACCACTTCCTCAAGGCTTCTTTCCATGCAGATGCAGTAATGGGATCTTGTGCATTGGGCCAATAGCACAACCCTTTTTTGTGCATCTGTCACCCAAGTCCTGCTCCACTGGAAGGGAAGGCGGCTCAGTGGTAGAGCATCTGCTTGGCATGCAGAAGGTCCCAGGTTCAATCCCGGGCATTTCCAGTTAAAGGGACTAGGCAAGTAGGTGATGTGAAAGACCCCCTGCCTGCGACCCTGGAGAGCCGCTGCCGGTCTGAGCAGACAATACTGACTTTGATGGACCAAGGGTCTGATTCAGAAGAAGGAGCTTCATGTATTCATGGGCATGGTTCTTATTAGTGGAACAGCACAGAAAGAAGCCACGTAGAAGGAGCTTCCATTTTGCTGTGGGATGGCTCCCTGTTGAGCATAATCACTGAGTGTAATAAGGCGGCCCAGTCTTTAGCTGGGCTTCCATTGCCCTGGATAGGGGCATGCACTTTCCACATTGCCTGCCAGTACCAAAGAAAAATTATGAACGGACGTAACGGGACTGGTCTTTCTACAACGAAAATCTTATAAGGCTTTCCTTAGCGTTGCTGACATAAGAAGGGCTTCACCTGTGGCTAAGCTGTGTTTCACTTCTACTATTTATTAAAAACTTTAAATCAGGATCATAAAAATAGTGTGTTTTTTTTGTTTTGGAAAGGCAAACCCTCAGTGCAGCTGTGGATAAGTGGCTATTGAAAACAGTGCCCAAGCCAGCTGTTTCTGTGTGAATAGGCTGCGGGCCTGGAGGCTTTTCTTTGACATTAGTGTTTCTGGAGAGTTAAAAAGAAAACGGTAAGAGCAACAAGAAATAAGGAGGCAGAGCTGGAGGCTGAAGGATCATAAGAACATTTTAGGAGCAGAATATAGAGTTGGCAAAGGGAGATGGAAATGTAGATTGAAGAAAGAGAGACCGGAAATTCTGCATTCAAGAATCATGCAACTTTAAACAATTGCACACCCTGTATTTTTTGTTCATTTGCATGGGTTCATTTACATGGGTGATAGGAATAAGAAAAGGGCTTATGGATAGAAAGAAAGACTGATGCCCTGGCAGGCATTGCACCTCTATCTAGGGCTGCCAAGTGCAGCTTGGGAAATTCCTAGAGCTTTGAGGGCAGCTCTGTCCCTGCGGCATTGCACATCCTGCCGAGAAGCAAAGAAACCTGCTTTAAACCAAAATTGCTGAGAATTTAAATTCCAAGCCACAGCATCCCAGATTTCACATGAAATCCTGGGCCTGTAGAGTTGTAGAATATAAACAGCTTTGGAGAAGGATAGAATGAGAGCTGTGGGGCACATTGCTGCGATCTGCTGTTTGCGCCAGTAAATGTGTAGTGCATAGAAAATAACTGCAAAAAGAGAAAAATGGTATGCAAGGCTATGAATGCATTTGAGGGTCTGGTGCTTTTGCAAAAAAACAAACAAAAAAAAGTGTACTTATTACATTGTCAGCCAGGCTTCCTCCATTTATTTATAGCCCAATTACTCCTTGTTGCCTATGTATAACTTGTTAATATTTCTTAAGCCTCATTTGGGCTAACGAGCGGCAGTTTCACATGTTTCTGATGTCTCATCCTGCAATGGTGAGAAAAAAAAACATGACTATGTACAGGAACAGATTGTTTAACAAAAACAAACAAGTAACTGGTACCAGAAAAATGCAGAAAGCACCAAAGCATCTCTCAAGCTGATAGCATAATCATTTCATAACTCCCTTTATTATTACTAAGTATAAAAGACATTTGAATAACTATAAAAATGCAACTCAAGAGTCTTTTGAGGGCTGAAGTGTCTTCCAGATCTGAGGATTACTCTCAAAAAAATTGAATGCCTTTAATAGAAAGGAAATAGGATATTTTATCACTTTTCCCCATAGCAGTTCCCAACAGATAGCTTTTAAAGGATTGGATTCATATCTGTTCTGTGACTTGCAAGCTGGTTGAGGGTGGAGCTTCCTACGACATCGCTGACCGTAGAGGACGTGGTAATTGTGTTATGCTGGATGACTTGTTGCTGGGAGCAGGCTGGGACAGGACTTGCAGGAGGGCTGCTTTCAGGACCTGGAAAAGAGGACAAATGAAGACTCAAGTCCATATCAGTAGAACCCCTCTTCCCTTTTTAAAATCCTGTATAGATTCATGTGGTTAATGGCACAAAATATCTAGGAACTGCAGAAACTGGGTACTAAAACTGGGTATTAAAAACAAGTGTTGGTACCTGCAGGGTTACCTCTGGGTTATCTATCTATATTTTATCCCACTTTTATTCCAAGGAGCTCAGAGTGGCACAAAGGGTTCTTCCTTCCTCATTTTACCTGCATAACAATCCTCTGATGTAGAATAGCCTGAGGAAAAGTGACTGGCCCAAGAGTACCCAATGAGCTTCATGAAGTGGAATTTGAACCCCAGCCTCCCAGACCCTAGTCTGTCCATTATACCGCCCTGGCTTATGACCGAAAGCAAGATCCTTATCTGGAAATGTCCACATTTGCCACTTGAAATGAATGCAGTAAATCATAAAACAGCACTGCAGCACTTGCAAAATATTACCATCTCCCTTGGTGACATGTGTGAAGAATTTAGAGCCGCCCTAGCAGAGTACTGCGTATATTAGGCTGGATCTTGTAATGTGATCGTGGAAGCAAAGCCTAATTCTAGAGCTCAGCCTAGTTCCGCTTGCACAGGACATTGCACAGGGGCTTCTGTAAGAGCCTTGGAAAACTAATGTGACAACTACATTGTCATCTAAACCTTGTGCTATCTCTTTTACAAGCCTTACCAACAAGACAGTCAAATTGACAGCGCAAGGAACACCTGTGACAACTTTCTTGTGTTTCCACTTATGCAAGGGCTCTCACTCGTGTCAAGCTTTGCTGAACAGGCCGCACTGCCCTTAGGCAGCCAATTCAGCCATTCCATGGGAAGAACATTCCTCTGCAGTAAGAGGACCTCCTAAGAAGTTGGCTGGATCATCCAGACCTTCTTGGACTTAAACTATCACTTTGGAACATTATGTAGCCCCAATAGGGTTGCCAACCTCTCGGTACTAGCTCTTTCTTTCAGCTCTTTCTAATGTATGGTTGCCAACTTCCAGGTGGTGCCTGGAGATCTCCTGCTATTACAACCGATCTCCAGCCGATAGAGATCAGTTCACCTGGAGAAAATGGCTGCTTTGGCCATTGTACTCTATGGCATTAAAGTCCTTCCCCTCCCCAAACCCTGCCCCCTCAGGCTCCACCCCCAAAACCTCCCGCCGGTGGCGAAGAGGGACCTGGCAACCCCAGTCTTGGCTTTGCTGCCCATTGGCCACTTGACTAGGCACATAGTCAGTCTGGCTCCCCATCAAGCATACCAGCATACAATTGTTTTGTTTCATTCCAGCTTTACATTTAGGTACATAATTAAGACTATGGCCTAGATCTCACTGAAGTGGGAAATGGGGGGTCAACACCCAGATAGGGCCTATCGATCTCCTGGAATTACGACTGATCTCTAGACAACTGAGATCAGTTCACCTGGAGAAAATGGCTGCTTTGCAGGGTGGAGTGTTATGCCATTATACTCTGCGGAGGTGTTTACCCTCCCCAAATCCTGTCCTCTCCAGGCTATACCCCCAGATCTCTGGGAATTTTCCAGTCTGGACTTGGCAACCCTAGTGGGAAAGCAGTGAGCCAAAACAGGCAGGATCTGTGAATGATCTCCCAAATGAGATTTTTCTTTTAAAAAAACAGGTTAATGGGTCCCAATTCATATTAGGACCAAAACACAGGGAGGGGGGTTTCCTCCCATGGCATGTTTCTGAAATCAGCCTATAATTGCTGCTGGGGTTGGCTATAGGCCATCATCAGGACCTGTATGTTTGGACCAATGGGATAAACGACAGCTCTACAGGTATGTTTCAGGTTGGGAAAAAGGCAGAGGGGAACCTTAACCCCATCCTATCTTGATCTCAACCTGAGGTTGCCAGGCCTGCACCTGGAAATCCCAAGAGCTTTTGGGGAACTCTGTGGTAAAGACCACAGAGATTGGGGAAGTTCCTGGAGTAGTGTTGTTGATGTGGCAACAAGAAGTGATGTCGATGCATCCCTGATGTCATCCTCCTGTTTTCTCCCATTGCAAGAATGGGGGAGAACCAGGGGGGATGGGAAGTTGCCCACTGCAGGGGGCAATTGCAGTAAACCTATCTCTACTGGAATACTGTGTGACTGATTTTTTTTAAAGCATGACAGCTCATTTACAGAACTCCTACCATCACGTATAGAATGACCCGTGTCTCACTACATCACTTCTGACTGCCGATGGAGGTCAGATGCTTCTTCACAATTAAAAAAATCCCTCCATTCAGAACCTAATCAGGCATGAGGCAGATGAGCCATGTGTGTTTATACATATCTACCTGTTTATATCTAAGTAATAGATATGGGGAGGGGAGTCTATTTTCAACAAAAACAGATTATACAGGTAAGGAAAAATAAACCCCAACTTTTACCCACCTTACCTTCCTTTGGTGCTCTGTTGCTTTCTGCTCTTTTCTTCCAGCCTGGCTCACTTCCTGCATTGGAGCTGGGCTGGAAGAAAAGTGTTGAAAGGAATGGAGCGCAATTGAGGTAAAGAGAGGGAGAAAAGCGAGGGTTTAGCCCCCTCACCTGCATGCTTCATTTTTATTAAAAATCAAACATCCCCACAAATCATGGAATCCTTTCTCCCCCAGTCATGTCTAGTGGGGCTTATAGAACACTAGATTTCCATTGAGCCTTGTCCCTAACATAGTTTTTAAACACTGGGAGTTTTATTTATTTATTGCATGCTGGAACATGATACAGTGTATGCTCCACACCTGCGTTCTGAAGTGGTATGATCTGGGTGTAAGTTTGCCATTTCTGTGAGAACCAGGCCAACAATGACTACACAATAACAGCAATTTAGGAATGGATCCTGCCCACTTTGCTGTTGCTGCAAGAGGGAGAAGTCTTTTGTCCCATAAAAAAATATGTTTGAAATCATGGGATCTATCCCGACGGGGAAGCAGCGAGAAGGCAAATGGCTCAAGATTGCCCATTCTTCTTCTTGTTCCAGATGAAAAGCAGGTAGGATCCCGCTCTAACAGTGCACTCCTAGGCAGAGCTACACCCTTTGAAGCCCTCTGATCAATAGACCTAGGTGGGTGCAACTCTGTATAGGACTGCACTGTTAGTGATTTACAGTACCATACTCAACCAACTTACACCCTTTTAGGTCCATTGAAGTCCAAGTCCAACAGAAGAAAGAGAGATGACATTTCTTAGGTGCTACTGGAAATTTCAAATGCTTTTAGGCATCTATACTAAACAAGCATTAGGGATGATTTCTGTAGTTGCTAATATGCTTTGTCACAGGAACTTGTTCTCCATTGTTAAATTACACATTTTTAATAGATATTCTTTGAAGTTATCGTTCAAGAATTCAGAGGGATCAGACAAAAAAAAGTAACATTGCTATGTAATCTGGAATATACAGTGCAATAGCTACTTACTTAGGTATCCTTGTGACTCTTTCTGCATGGCTGTTATTGGACAGTCTTTATGCGTTAACAACAACTGTTTCAACTGTGCTACCTCGTTTTTCAACATGGAAACCTCATTCTAGAAGAAAAGAAATAAATTTACTTTTAAAATAAACATACCTGAGGATGATAATTCCATATACCTCTCACTGTTATAAATACAATGACATTTATATTCAGATTGCATAGGTTTGATTGTTCATCTAATTCTTTTTTTTAAAAAATAGCTGATCATGGGACAAATCCATTTATGGCATAGGCCTTTAAAGCTTGCCATCTGATATCCCATGATTACTACAGTCTTATCAGCATTATCCCAGAACAAGAAATTCAGACCAGTGACATAAGACCTTTATTTGCAATCCAATTAACAACCTGGTTGTATGCGCTGCTGCTCACCACCATCAGCAAAGTTTAGGATCAAACATGAGTCTCAGGATCATCACAGAATGAGCAAGGAGTTCAGGGCAGCGTATATGGTTCTTCAGTACCCATTTAATCCTTACAGCTTTTTATCCTCAGGGGTAGATCAGGCTGAGAACAAGTGACTGGCCCAAGGTCAGCCACTTGAGCGCCTCGGCAGAACATGGATTTGAACTCAGGTTAGCCCAGTCCAACATTCTATCCACACTGGTTCAAAAATGGGGCTTCTTTCTTCAATACTGGATCTGGCACAGTCCACAAGGCAGAAGAAGCCATCCCTACTGCTTTGGCGCAAGTG
Organism: Euleptes europaea; assembly: GCF_029931775.1. Classification (NCBI taxonomy): domain Eukaryota; kingdom Metazoa; phylum Chordata; class Lepidosauria; order Squamata; family Sphaerodactylidae; genus Euleptes; species Euleptes europaea. The sequence goes on from NC_079322.1 coordinate 40,087,753, forward strand.
GGGAAAACCTTCTAGAAGCCTCATTCCCTCTGTATTCATTGTTTAAAAATCCATGACCATAAATCAGGGGTCCCCAACCCTTTTCAGCCTCTTTGAAAGAGGTACTCAAATGTGCACATGGTTATCCTTTGACCTCTCTTCCCCATATAGGTATGTGTTCAGTGGGTACATTCCTGTGAACAAAGACTGGACCAAATATTGTTTCAAAATGAGACTCAGTCTTACAAAAGATTTTTTTCTACTTTAACAAGACAGCTAAAAAGAATACATTCACTTGTCTGAAAATATATGGCTCCATTATTATGGGTTAGGTTTGTAAAGTCAGACGAAATTAATCAGAGATGGAAATAAGACAGAGGATGGTAGCTAATAGAAATTAATGCTTTGACTAATATCTTCCCCACAATCTTAAAAGCTAATTTAGGTTTGCCATGCATCATAGATCACATCTAGCCATTCATTCAGAAAAGACTGTTGTGTATCAGACCTGCCTATTCTTAGATTTTACTTGCAAATATATAATACTGTATAGTACAGCTGGCAAAGTTCACGCTTACAGCTGAATTCCGATTCACTCACCGAGTGATGCCACACTGTGGAATCAAAATACTTTGTGAAACAGAAAAATAATAATTTGGTATAATCGACCAATGTTTATGCAGAAGCATATGTTTGTTTCCCATTGTTCTCTGAGTACAGAGATTTATTTGTTCCTGAATCATTAAAGAGGTGGCGGTGGTTTGTCATTAAATGCTGCCATTTGGCAAACCCCAGCTCCAGTCTGCCTCAGTAAATTTAACAGTCAACAGATTTTCAGGTATACTTAATTTTAAAAGGGCCTTTTACATTTAAACAAATCCTCTCCAGATAAGCATGATATTTTTGCCTGCTATATTAATCTCCATTTACTCGGGAGTTTAAGGAACCCTACAGTCAAGAAAAATCTATAGATTTTCACTCTTTTATTCTTAAAGGTCAGTAGCGCATTAACCTGTAATGATTACCTGGTAAAACAGTGGAAGTGTCAGGAGAATATCGAAGGAGAGGGTTTTTTAAAAAAAATTCTGATGTTCAAGTTGCAATCCATGGGAAGACTGTTTCTCCTGCAATGCTTGTACAGGAGAACTTCTTAGCGGTCTAGGAAACTATTTCTCATGTTCAGCGATGAGATTAGTAAATCCTGTGCTTCAAGAATGCAGCCATTCCATCCCCCCTCCTGCCACTAATAACGGAGTTCATCTGCAGCTTCAGTCATGGATACAAAGGACACTGCAGGGGTTCACAAACGTAGTTAAACAGGTCACCAGCAACTACCTCTCTCTGGTGATTGCCTGCGTTGGCTATCCAGAACACCCCAAGAAATTCCTTCTACTTCCCAAGAGTAAAGTACAGGAGATTTGTCTGACTTCATGCTGGGTAGGACAGAGAGTTGCTGTTCCTCTCCCCAAGTTCTCTGACATACCATGGGAAAGGGAAGTTCAGACTCTTACTTTGTGCTAGACTTTGTAGTGACTAAGAACAGAGAGGAATTCTTGCTGTGCCAAGGCTTGGTGCAAAGTGAATACTGGATCCTTCTGTTTGCATGCTGGAGGAGCAGAGGGTAAGATTGGTGGTGGCTACAAATGATTTCTGCCATTTGCCAGTTGTTTCACTTTAGTCTCTTCGTTGTGATATACTGTTACCCTGGAAGCTAATGCCAATTGAATGCTAATTCACTCATTCTAGGGATTGTACCTTTGTTTATCTGAATAGTTACTAATATTTCAGCGATAACATTCCTATCCAGTTTTCTCTTGCATGTGCTAGCATTCCATGGACTGGGACAATCTGGCATGGATATATTTAAGAAAACAATTGATGCCCTCTGCTCATGTATATTCTTAGCTGTACAGAGCTGTGAATTATTATATGTCATGCATCTTGCTCTATCTGTATTGAGATTAAGGCCCAGTGTCTAGGTGTCATATTCCACAGTAAGAGAGGGTTCACCTCATCAAAACACAGCTTACTTGGCTTACTTAGGCCAAGGTCCTGAATTCAGAATGGAGAAGAACATTAGTTACTGTATGCCCCTTTTAGCTCTTAGCAGTAAGAGTAATTTGTCCTATCACATCCAGCTTCTATTACTTATTGGATTCAGTGGTAGATTTCTGGGTCTGCAGCATTGAACAGGCAGAAATAGACAGAAGACTGCACTCGCAGCTTGAGCTAAGTTATTATATTCCAACTTGCATTTCTACTTGTATAAGATATTGCACACATAATAAACATCTAGTTCTTCCAATACATTTAGCAATATTTTAGCACTATTGCTTGCATAAGTAGAATTGTGCTAAGTGGGCTCATGTTTCTGCTCATGCATCACAGCATCCGACCCACAGGCATCACTGCCTGCTATTTACTAAAAAAACTTTGTGCAAGAGCTACAAAAAAGATTGGCGATACCAAAAAAAGCGGGGGGGGGGGGGAGCTTGTGAACACTGATGCTCTTCTTGGTTAATGTTTGCCAAATGCAACATTTTATTCCTGAATATAAAATAGTACGATTGTAGTCTTAATAGTCTCATGGGCAGCACCCCCATTTTAGGTCAAGAACATTTTGGTAGCACAGCAGTTACCCACGATACAAACAGTGCCTCTGTGTCCTAGGCATGTAGACAGTATCCCGCACCTGAAGCTGCATGTTTGTCTGGGTGAGTTCTTCTGCTTTCTTTTCCAGTGACATCACCCAAACCTTCCTCTTCTGTCTGCAACGTGTGGCAGCTGCTCGGTTTCGTTCCAGAAATTTCCGCCGCCTCTCGTCTGGGTCTTCGTCCACCACTCTCCTTCGACGCCCCCCAGTGGGTTGAGGTGGCTGTATTGTCTGAGTGGGTTGCATTTGTTGGGCTGCTGCTGATACCTAATAAGAAAAATAACTGAAATCAGTTAAGTTACCAGTGCGGGGGGATGACACTGTTGCTGACAGTGAAATAATAAAAATGAAAAAAAAAAAAAAAGACCAGCCTATGTTCTTTGAATGCAGACATTTTGGCAAGATATGAGAATGGCGTGAGTTCAAAGACTTTACCAGATCCCCTTAAATTACTCTTTGACAAACAAGAGGATGTTTTGGAATAACTTTTTTGAATTGCAGCAGGCAGGAAAAAATAGTTTCAACTCCATCTTATTAAAATGTTTCATTTCATTTCAACAGCAGTAAAGAAAGCATTTGATTCAAGTGTGAAAAGATCTCTCCAGTGACTTGTATTCCCCACAAAACAGTAGGAGCCTTGGGGCATTTCATTTTGTTCATAATTTCAAGACATGTTTTCCCCTTCACACTGTACCCAGGCCTTGTTTATATGTAAAGCCACCCTAAGGTAGCAAGCCATTCATTTGCATTAAGTGTTAGCAAGGAATAAATCTAAGGCTGCAGCAAGTTCAAGTCTGGAAATGGGAAACTAAGAAGTCTTTTACTGGCAAATTTTGCAATCGTGAGGGAACCGTTGGCTGATTCAATGACCATGAATTGGTCTCAAACTGTGGGATGAGTGCATGTGGAAGAGGCACGTCAAATCTTTAGATTTGCAGGGAACCCCAGAACGTATGTGGGGTAATGCTAATTAAAAGTGCCTCCAACTCCATCTATCCATGTACATACAAAAGTGATACATAAAGGGAAATTATTCTGTCCTAGCTTTCTTCTTGACTTGCCAGGTTCATATAAGCTGGGAGAATTGGATGTGGGGATACTTCAAGAAAGCAATCCTCCTTATTCAAATGTTCTGATCCCCCTCAGTGAATAGCCCTGCATGGCACTATGCCTCATTAGATTGTATCAGGAGGATTATTCAAGTATGTCTTTGCTATATACCTAGAACTGATATTTTATTGGGGCACCATAAAAGTTCCCAACGGTTGATTGCTTTCCAATTGATGGCAAGCTTGGTAAAATTAAATGCCAGCTTTCCTCCCTGAGTGAGGAAAGAAGGGTCTGTGAAATAATGCTTGCTTTAAGAAACTGAAACCAGCTCATGGCCACTTCGTTACATGCCCAAACTCTGGCCGCATGTGATCAACCCCCCATTTCAGACTGCTACCAGTGTTGTGAGAACGTGCTGTCAGTGTCTATTGGAGTGAGAAGGGTATGTTGAGCAATGCCAGATGCCCTCTATAATAGTAGTACGTATTGCAGTTCCACAGTGACACACCTGAAATGTAAAAACCTCAAAGGTCTCTTTTAAACTGTCAACGTAACATCAAAGCCCATAAGCAACACTTTCTGAATCATCAAAGTTTTCTGTTTACACTGCTGGATACCCTAATTTTTCCTCAGCACAGGCTTTCTCTCTTTCTTCAATGTATAAATACTGGTTTTAAAGCTCTGCTTCTCAGATCTACTCTTTTATATTGATAGAACAATTCTTTCTATCCTTTACTTTAAATTAACAGTGATTCCTCCCCAATAAGGAACAAGTAGAGGCAGCCGCGATATTAATTTGAAACTACAGACGGTTCTATCCTAGAAAATGATGTGAAAGTACTTGATGTCTTCTTTTCTCTGAAGCTAGGCAGATCCAGGCTGGGTGGGAGAGCTCTATATAAGATGTTCTGAGCTCTTTGGAGTAATGGCATGACACGAATGAAATACATGAAGTTAGATAGGCTAACCAACCCAAATAATCCTACGAGGATTATAGTCTCAAATCTATTGTGTCTTTTTGCACTCAGTTTCTCCCAGTTATTTTTGTAACAGTTTTTCTATCTGTAGTTACAAGACCCACAATGAAATGGGATGTATCATCATTAGTAATATTTCATGTTAAAATTGCTTCCAGCCCTAACTGTCTTACAGGCTTCACTTTATAGAAAATCCATTTTCGATGCCTCACTGTCATTCTGCTGTGTGAAGGTCCTTGCCAATCAGAACTAACCTGCTAAGTGAAACTGTATTCTTTTCAGCCTGACAGCCTTTTCAGCCTACCCACTGGCCCTTCCGCTTTCTGGTGCTTGCAGATGACTGAACACACATGAAGCTGCCTTCTACTGAATCAGACCCTTGGTCCATCAAAGTCAGTACTGTCTACTCAGACCGGCAGCAACTCTCCAGGGTCTCAGGCAGAGGTCTTTCCCATCACCTACTTGCCTAGTCCCTTTAACTGGAGATGCCGGGGATTGAACCTGGGACCTTCTGCATGCCAAGCAGATGCTCTACCACTGAGCCACGGCCCCTCCTCTAAGTTCCCAACTGGATGAGATAAGGAAAAAATGTGTGGTACAGAACTTTGATACTAGTCAGTTGCCATCTCACCTTCCCTGCCTGGTCTGTTCCAATTCTAAGTTTAGGACTCCCTTGGTTCTTGCATCTCAACCTATATTGCAACTAGTGGACCACTAGTCCGGGCATTTGTATGGACTTGTAAGAAAAGAAAGTTGACATGGTGACCATTATAGCCACTGCATGATGCCAAGTTCATTTGTTGGTGCGATTGTGTAGATAACTGCTAGAGGAACAGTTTTGTTTTTAAAATAGAATAATGGTAAAACTGAGATTATCCATATATGTTGTAGATGGTGCTAATATAAAAAAAATGTTGGCAAGGATAATATCACCAAATCCCTATAATCAACACAAATGCACAATCTGCACATAGTAATGCAGAATATCAACCACCTAGCTATGTGTCAAAGTTTTCCTGTTTGGGAATTCATCTGAAATAAATGTTAGTAGTCAAAACAAACTAGTACTTGAAAAATGTGTGTGTAATTTCTGACTGCAGCCAGCCAACACAAGGCAAAGCATCTATCAAGGGGGGTGGGGAAAGGACATATTAAATGGACGGGTTGTTGCCTTGATCCCTGATCCAATACGTTCTTCTGTTCTTTATAACCCAGTGCTCTATTTGTACTCATTCATTTTAGTAACCCATAATTCATTAAGCGCTGCTTGGCTGTTGAAAAGTTTGAAATTTAATGCAAGGGCATGGCATAAAATAATCAAAATTATAGCAAAAGGGGGAACATAGCTCCTAGCAATTCAGATCATGCTTTGGTTTTGACGTGAACCTTGAAATTGAAGTATTTGATTCAATAGAAAAGAGTTGGTTAATAATTAGTAAAGTGTACTATAAGATTAATGTGTCTGCTGAAGCAGTCTGACCCCCAAAGAGGCCAAAACTAAAGGGAATTATAGATGGGTTTGGAAAGTAATAACCTTATGTTTATTACTCACTCAACCCATCTTTTATCCCAGTCAATGCCCTCTTCAAGAAGTGTCACTGCTATTGTGTTCCCATGAGGAATTTAAACTGTTCTGTTGTCCAGGGAACTACCTGACCTATAGATCTTAAGATTTCCATTTATCCTCCAAGCAGTGCCACACAATGTTTTTGAGCAAATATCTTTTTTACATGACTAATATGGAAATGGAGTAATTTCATGAAAGTCAATGGGACTGGACTGAAGTAAGGGAATCGTTCAGCCACTGGTACCTCTAATGTCATGCTCCAGTGTGTGAATGCTAAATCATCTGTTTAGACCGAAGGTGTACTTATCTTGAGGTGAGTAGCAACTGTACCTGAATGGACAACCAAGAGAAAGAACCTATTTTTCCCAGGCTCGTAACCCTAAATGCATCTCTCAATAGCTAGCTAGCTAGCTGCAGTCCAGAAGAAGTAATCTGAAAATAGCAGTTAAATTCTGTGTATAGATTCCCTTCCTGATTGAGGTTTGGGTGTACCTGGGCAGCTCAGTGCCTCCCACTTCTTGTGGTACTATGGGGCTAGCCAGTGGCTATAGGGATTGAGTTGGAATTTTTCCTCTCTGATTGGTTTGGCTGGGGATAGGGAGTTTTTGCCCACTCTGCAACACAAGGCTAGAGGAATATCTCACTTGGTGATGGGTTTGTGTGTGTTAATTAGACTGCTTGATTAAATAGGTCACAGCTTAGAAGGCTTAGGTAAATGGGAGAAAACTGTGATATAAATATTTTAAAAAAATAAATAGTACATTGGTGAGCAGCCTGAGGCATCATTTGGAACATGAAGGCGGTTTACCTACCAGAAACAAGGACTCCCCGGATGCCTGCCTGCCTCCTCACCTACCCAAAGCAAATCAGCTCAAAGATGACGATGACTTGTCCTGATGTTCTTTAGCGTACCATGAATATGTTGTAAGAGGAACAAGCAGCAGCTCTTACAAGTGCCCTGGACTTAGAGGCAGGGTGAGGTCAACCTGGGAGCAAGGCAGAAATACTGTGTCTTCAATGCCTCAGCTCAGACAGTTCATTCCTACACTGAGGCATGGGACTGGGGCAAGTACATTGACCAAAAACCACTGCCGATATTTAATTATTGCAAGACAAGTATTTTGCCTTCTTCTCTCTGGGTCCATGTGGAAGCGCACGTGTTTAAAGTTATGGGTTCGTTGTTCACACTTACATGTGTTTGCTGCAGGAAACCCTCCTGGCTGCCATTGGACCAACTACACAAATTGTAAAGCCGCCATGCGACAGAATCACAGTGTGATCCTAAAAGGGTGTAACTCTGATTAGGGGTCATGGACCTCATCATTCTTTAACCAGAAAATGTTATGCAGACTTCGTTGGTGGTCAAAAGCACTCCTTATATATGTAGCCATTTAACGTTTATATAAGGTTCATCTGTGGACACGCTGCAGACTCGATAGTTTTAGAATACCAGCACCCCCTGCAACAGTGGGGAACCAGAAACATCGGAACATGTCCTCCTTAGGTGCAGCTACCATAAGGAGGACAGGGAGAAGATTCTTGGCCCTCTTTTAAGAAAGAGTACTGGTTATCCTGAAGCTGTTAGAGTTGACATCCTTCTTAAGGATGAATTTTCTCAGGTAACAAAGTTAGTGGCCAAGTTTTGTAGAATAGTAGTTAATCGTAGGAAATCTAAATATAAACAGGAATGAAAAGTTGTAGAGTGGAGTGATTGCTTAAATTGTATTGTTGACCAGTTGTTTATCGAGAGTAACATCTTGTATAGTGTTTTAATTAAACTGTATCGTTTCGTACTGCCACTCTGGATAGGGCAACGTTCCTGTAAATATTTTTTGTTTGGTCAAAGGACCGTAATAAACAATCTGAATTTAGAATACCAGCACACATAAAAGACAAACTAAGCGCCTGCTTTTAAACCTGTATCATCAGATAATATATTTTGAGAAAAAAAAAGGGTTCTACCTGTGCTTGGTTGCCTGTGTGCAGTGGCGGGTGTGGCGAGGTCTGGTGATGCGCCGGGTGTGCGTGGAGGTGTGAATGCGAGTGGTGATGCGGGTGGTTCTGCTGGTGATGAGTCTGAGGATGAGAATGGTGTGTAGGGTGCTGATGCTGGTGGGGATACGGATGATGAGGCGGAAGTGACTGGTGCTGATGCGGGTGCGAGTGCAGATGATGGTGGGCCGTCTGGTCCTGTCGGGAGCTCATCATTTCCATCATGTGACCCATAGTATTCATATTTCCATTTGACATGCCTGCAGGATGGTGAGTCAATGCTGCCTTCAATCTCTGGAACAAAACGAAAGAGAGAATTTACAATAAATATATCGGGTGCGGGGGGAGGGTGTCTCTAAGATGTGAGGCAAAAGTTGTCGATTTTTACGAATTTGGTCCAAACCGTGGGATATTACTGAACCACAGTTAAGAACTTTCACTCTGTTTCTGGGCACCATTCGAAGTGCTGGCTGTTACCTTTACAGCCCTAAATCGCTTGGGGCCAGGATACCTCCTCCACACTGTCCAACCTGCCAGCTAAGATCTTCCTTGCAAGTCCTGCTGTCTGTACAGCACCCCCACCCCGCCTTCAGAGGTGAGGTGGGAAGTGACCAGAGACAGGGCTTTGTCAGCAACAGCACCTTGTCTGTGAGATGCCCTCCCCCTGAGGACTGCCTACATTATTCTCTTTTAAGCACCAGGCCAAACACATTTCTTTTTACCCACGATTTTAATGAAGGGTTGGTCTTTTAACATCATTTTACAGTCTGCTTTGAGCTTGAGAACTGTGTGTGGCTAATTTTAAGCTGCTCAATGTTTTACGTTTTTGTGCTCTGGCTAGGTTTTTATTACTGGGTTTGAAATAATAATTTATAGGCTTTTATATTTTTATTATGCTTTATTTTGTAAGCCATCTTGGGAAGGTTCCTTGAAAAGACAGATATAAATATATAATTGTTACATTTCAGCTAAGGACACCAGATCTCCCACTTCAGCATGAGACTTCCCAACCTCCCTCTGTTGCCCACTGGTCTGTTGAGAGTTAGTTGGGTGTATGTGTTTGTGTTAAAAAAAGCAGCATTACGCTAGCAGCACATCCTCACTTCCAGCAGGTACCACATTGCTGGTTTGTCACATTTTAGTTTTTATCCCCACTTTGCCATGGAAACTCATTGAGAGACCCTGGGCCCAGTCACTGCCTCTCAGCCTAACCTACCTCACAGAATTGTTGTGAGGATAAAACAGAAGAGGGGAGAGTGATGTAAACTGCTTTGGGTCCTCACTGGGGGAAAAGTGGCATATAAATCAATGTCAATCCTTCCTTAAAACCCATATTTCCCACAAAACTTTTACCGTAGCCACAAATTCTCCCTTCTCTACCTAAAGGAAGCAATAACATATAACTGCATGTGGTTTCCCTATTTATTCTGGGCCTCTCCTCTGTCCACCGATGATACATTGTTTGCCACACAATCACTTACTGCAGAGAACCATTTTCGACCTCTAGCTGGAAGTTTTTGAGCAAGCAGGAATCTTTCCTGAATTACTTTCCAGTTATAGTGGCCGCTGCTTGGGAATGTTTATTAGGGAGCTGTCATGGCCCAGCCGGGCCCAGGGGACAATGATGACTCCTCTGATGAAGAGTCAGCCAGCAGCCCTGGCTTCTATCCACAGCCAGCAGCTGAGGTAGTACAGGAAGAAGCAGCCCCTGCGGGGCTAGGCCCAAACCCCCAGCCAGGAACCAACGCAGCAACTCCTCAGCCCTCCTGCTCTGAGCTGGCTGCAGAAAGCCAGCTGCCTGTCTGCTCATGCCCCCTTGTCACCAGAGCCTCAGGAACAGTGGAGGAGGCGAACATGTAGGACCTTACAGGAGGCGAAGTGTTCATCTGGCAGCTCAGTACCGGCCCAACACTGACAGTGGGGATGAGTGTTTGCAGGAGCAGGTCTGAGGTGGATGGCAGGTGCACGGCATTACAGGCTGCCTGAGTGGCCTGCTGTTTATAGGCAGCTGGAAAGGGTGTAGCTGTGAGAAAACAACACATCTATGTACTCCTGACCTTGGTGAGCCTGCTGTGAACTGTTTGCTCTGTCTGGTCCTTGGCTTGAACCCTTGGACTTGCCTCTGTGATGTTTCAAACTGTTTGGTGTGTAGGTGCTGGGGGACCATGACAGGAGTGCAGATTAGGAGAACCACTAGTGCCAGCTGCACCATCTAAGACAGGCTTTCACTTGCTCTTCTTGCTTCCTGCCTGTAGGTATAAAGATTGGATGTGGCCAGAGGGGTGAGCCAGAAGGCATAAGTCAAAGAGCTTTTGGCCTTGGGCGGATGGCTCATTGGACTTAAGACCAGCCTGAGATAAGGTTGGATAGCCTTTTGTATATTTAATTGCATTTTATGCATTATAATTTGGTTGCCTTTTAATAGTTGTAAACTATTTTCCTAATTTAATAAGTGTTCCATTTATATAATCCAGAAAGAAAAATGGCTAATAAATATTCTAACTAATTTCACACAGAGTGTTATTCACTGTTTCTGTTCTATGGGCTTACAGTGGGAAGTTGGTTGTACAAAATAGGCATAGTGAGGAGAAATCAAGTGGCAGCAGCAGTCCAGAGAAGTTGAGGCTAAAGTTGGGCAGAGCCATGAAGGTGTTGCTCATTAAGTGGACCTGTGAAACTGACTGTAAAGTATCTCCCTGTAATGGACAGCTGCATTCTAGGGAGTTGTCTCAGTCATAGAACCCCTGTGATTGACAGGGAGTTTGAACAGAATTCTGAGAATGGCAGTTGGAGAGTTCTGACGGTTGAGAACTGACAGTTGACTGAGAGAGAAGTTGACAGACAGAGTTGCCAGCTGTTTGGTGAAGGATTCTCCTTTGGAGTGAAAAGGAACATATTTGGGTTTTGGATCAGGAAGGATCCATAAGGGAAACCGCTCTAAAGTTGATAGAGTGATCCCTACAAGTTTAACAGGAAATAGCTCTGTTGAAAGGAGGGATCCCAAGCCAGTTTAAAGAAGAAATTAGGGAAGTGTGTTAATGCTCCTAACTCCTCCAACTAAAGAACCATTGTGTAAAAGAAGATTCAGTTTAAAAAACAAACCAGTGACTGCCAAGAGAAATCATTCTCAGTAGAAAATAAAAGTTTAAACACTTGTATGTGAACCACCTTGATACATTTGGAATTACAATATAATGTAATATACAATATAATTGAGGCTTTCCCTCATATAAGACCCCCCCCCCCGCAATTCTTCTCAGCTTTTTGGTAATCCACATTATTTTTCAGGTTTGTGTAATGCAGGAATGCAGCAGAAACACGGCTCAAACTATAATTTTGGCAGTGCACGGTGTTAATATCTACACAAGCCCATATCTTCCTCTTGCAAATGTCATCTGCCTGAACACATTATTCCTATCTGATGATCTTTTTTCACACTATACTGTGGTGACCTGATTGGAATGGAGTTACTTCTGGCTGACCCAGAAATGAGCTAGGTCAGCCAATGTCCCTTTAAGTCAGCAGAATTGACTTGCTATGTTGCACCATGTTTTAAAATATCCCTCTTCCTGTCATGCTCCAGGAATCCAATTTGTGTCATGACACCCACCAGATCCACCTTGGTTCAGAAACAAAAGAATTGGATGCTTTTATCTGAACTGTCTGGGTCAGTAAATTCGGTTGTCACTATCTGAAGGGGGGGGGAAGCACTACAATTATTTTAAAAATGGAACAAAAAAGTTATCAAGAAACTAGAATTTACCCTTACTTCCCTCATCACCCATTCCTCCAACCTCACTGTCCGTTTTCCATGTGGTTACAAAGATGGAAGCCCACCACAACATTCTTTCACATGAACCCATACTCTATCTTTACTGTTAGTTGCTTCAAACATGCAGCAGAATGGATGTTTTTCAAAAAATATGGTAAGGAACAACAGAGACAAATATGCCAAATCTAAGTCATTTTCATGCAAGACATTATGTTTCTCCTTCAAAATGGAATCTGCTGAATGAAACGGGTTGAACAGCTACATTATTTTGGTAGAAGGCCAATAACATGTTATAAGATTGTTTATTCACTCCAAATATAAAACTCCCACAGAAATTTTTATAAATGGTGACTATTAGTCTGTAAATGTGCCCACGCAATGTTTGTCCAAATGATCCTGCTTTGATGGTGAACTACAGCATCTGCCATCATAAACGGCATAATTTTCATGCCTCCTTATTCCCCACCCCTCTCCACAAAGTGTCAGGGAGAAAACAGACCTTAATGTGTGGGGAAAAAAACCTCCGCCCCCCCCCCCAAAAGAAAAAGTTATGACTTTGGATTATGAGAAGAATACATTATTCTGTTTTCTTTCCACAGAGCCTTCAACCATATATATTTATATGAGATTGCAAATCAAGGGACGCAACAAGAAGGTTGACATGCAGCTGGTTTCTGTCAGTAGGGGTCATTTTTGTCCGGCCTGCGTGCTTTACAAGTTCCTTGTTCGCTTCTCTCAGCAGGAGGGTGGGCCAGCTGCCCTGGATCTAAATCCTGGTAAGAAACCAGCGATCTACCTCATATTGTCCCTCAGGGGCTACAGAAAGTGCCCATCCCCAGTCTCTAACTTCTTCCCTAGATCAGTGCTAAATTGATGGGACTATTGTCCACCCCACAGAAACATGCATGAAACACATGCACAATGACCCTTAACTTTCATTCAAGAGTTGCTGTTCACACAATGAATGAAAAATGTCTGAAGAAATACTGTATTCAGTGACCAACACAGATGATGAACCAATGAATGTAGTAAATGTAAAGGGATTTTCATCACTTAGTAAGATGGATGTGATGAGATTCGGAAGAACATAAGAACATCAGACCAAGGCCCATCAAGTCCAGCAGTCTGTTCACACAGTGGCCAACCAGGTGACTCTAGGAAGCCCACAAACAAGATGGTTGCAGCAGCACCATCCTGCCTGTGTTCCACAGCACCTAAGATAATAGGCATGCTCCTCTGATCCTGGAGAGAATAGGTATGCATCATTACTAGTATCAATTTTAACTAGTAGCCATGAATACCCCTTTCCTCCATGAACATGTCCACTCCCCTCTTAAAGCCTTCCAAGTTGGCAGCCATCACCACATTTTGGGGCAGGGAGTTCCACAATTTAACTATGTGTTGTGTGAAAAATACTTCCTTTTATCTGTTTTTAATCTCTCACCCTCCAGCTTCAGCAGATGACCCCACATTCTAGTATGATGGGAGAGGGAGAAAAACTTCTCCCTGTCCACTCTCTCCATGCATAATTTTATAGACCTCTATCATGTCTCCCCTCAGCCACCTTCTGTGATGCTGTGCTTCTTCAGCTAGCTCTTTAAAGGCCATCAACATGAAACTACTTTCCTGTAAATGAACATTCAACCCAAGATTCATAAAAAGGATGTGAACATTACTGATCTCTCTCCAGCATCAGAACTGAAGATACTTAATGATGACACTTCAGAAACAGACAAAACTCTTTATGATTATTCCTTATGAGCCAAAAGCCTCTAACGACTTCAAGGAAAGCATGAACGTTTCAGAAATCCACATCAAGGTCTATGTTTTGGTTTAGACAATGCCAATTTGCCAGTCTTGCTAATTAGCCCCAGGCTTGACTCCCTTATGTTCTTTAACATGGAGGAGCATAGTGGCTTTAAAAGTACCTTACTGCTCACAAGGTGCTGCAAAGACAATGACTGGCTCAAAGTAAGCAGGAATCAGAGGCTTTGTGGCGAATTTGAAGATGGGTGGTAGTTGCTTAGTCCACGATGCAATAAAGTACATGTGGAGTTTTGACCAAGGTTGGAGGATTGTATCTGTAGAATCCCTCCCAGCTCGGTTCAGGTGTTCATATTGGGTGACAAGTTGAGTGTCATATTAGGTGACAGGTGGTGCAGTGAGTCAAGCTGACTACTGAAAGAATGTTGAATACTGGGTGGAGGATGAACTTACATGCATTGTAGTAGCCAAAGGCATTCTATTCACTGACTTAACATAGTTATCCTTTTTGTCAGAAATACCATCCACCTCCAAACATCTATTGCCTTGAAAACCCTACCATCTGTGACTTTTATCAAGCCATGACTTGATTGCACTTTCCATCACCATCTACAGAAGTACTAATTTCCTGTCCTGTGGTTGGCATCTATGTTCCCTCTTCAGGCTGGAACTCTGCACTTCTATCCTTTTGAAAGTAGTCTGGGACAGAGACTTTGCAACCGGGACAAAAAACTTCAACCAGGGCTGCATACAGTCAATACAGTCCATGTGCTGCTGAAGTGAATGGCAAAAGTCTCCCTAAGGGGTCCAGATCTTCTCCTCTCTTCCATTGCTAATGCAACCTACGAGGAGGCAGCTTAGTACTGGAAAGACTCAAACAGCAGTCCAGAGACTACGAAGGAGTGATCATTCAAAAGTTAATGAAATAGACTTTGAAGAACTGCGAATGAGAGGCATAGGTATAGTTACAGCTATTCCCACATAGCGCTGGGATACAGTCTTTGATCAGGACAGGTACCGTTATGCTGTTCTAGTCCAAAGCTTCTTAAACTGTGGGTTGCGACCCCATACGGGGTCACGTAACTGAATGCGGGGGTGGCAAAAAAATTGATTATCAGTAAATGTTTGATTTGTATACCTATTTTACATACCCAGGGTCGCGTAAAAATTTCTCGGGCGAAAAGGGGTCACGAGTGGAAAAAGTTTAAGAAGCCCTATTCTAGTCTAACACTCAGAGGTGGAAGCAGTCCACTTCATTGCATATATTGCACTTCACTGCATATATTGTTCCTTAAAAAACCATTGTCAGAAAATGGGCAATTCCTGGAAGGGCACTATTAACTATTGGAGGGTTATGATCACTGTTTGAAGATCACTGCCATACAGAAAGAGAAAGCAGCACATTTGGGGGGGGGGGGTTATGTGTGAAACCCTATCAGAGCAGCCCTGAAGCTGTTTGGCATTAAGTGAAGATAGAACTGGAGAAAGCAGACACTAAACTAGCAAACCACATCACACACCCACATTTTATTTAACCAGGATCTTTGTGCTTAAGCTGTGGCAGCCTCAGATTTGAATGGGCCTCGCTGATGGAGCAGATGATCTCTCTTTCCCACAGAATGTTCACATCATACCACAGTCTAGAAGCTTCCTGCCCTATTATCAGGCTGGCCAAATCAGTTCCTCTTATGCAGCTACTTCTCCTTGGAACCCTGCCAAAATATGAAAGACAAGTTGTGGGAGAAGCAGGGTGGCGGTGATGGTGGGGGTGGGAAGGAATCAACCAACCCAAAAAGGGAAAGGGAGGAGGGAACATTGGGCAGAGGATGGTTGAAGCGGCTAATTCTTTTCAAGTTGTTTTTCCCTCCTGCGGTTAAGGCAGCGAGAGATAATTTATCACATGTTTTGATAGTGCTCCAGCTGGCAGCAATGAGAGATACCTTTTTATTAATTTAATTAGTCCACTTAGTTATCGATGGAGGCTGAAAAGTGCAATCACGGGGCAAGCAGGGCCCGTTCCAGCCTGTCTAGAGCCTGGATCTTCAGGAGCAGGGCAAAACAGAGTATTTCCACATTTGCTGCTGTGTGCATGTCTATCATGCTTTTACCTTGAACAATGAGAAAAAAAACATTGCACGTTACACATTTCCTGTACTTTGTGGGCACAGTTCTAGAAATGTATTTATGTCTGCTAAACTACCTTTAACTAAGTAAACATGGTTCTGCTTCTTAACGTTCCAGTTCCCAGTTCCCTCTCCTTAGGGTTGCCAACCTCCTCAGCCAGCCATCCGTGATTACAAGGACGGTACACTCCTTTGCTTCATAAATGAACTCTCAGGCATACGGAAGAATTGAAAGCTCTGATATTCAGAGCTTTTCTGTCTCTACAGATGGAGGCTCCTTTCATTAGCCATGGCTAGTAGCCCTAGATCTGTGTTGGTGAACCTATGGCATGCGTGCCAAGTCCGGCACGCTCCAAGCCCTTCAAAGCCCCCCCACTTCCCTGGACTCCCCGCGGCCCCTGTTGGCACTTTGCGATAAACAAGTGGGTTTGGGGTTGCAGTTTGGGCACTCGGTCGTTAAAAGGTTCACCATCACTGCCCTAGATGGACCTCTCCTCCAAGACTTTGTCTAACCTTCTTTTAAAGACATATATGCTTGCGGCCCTAACTACCTCCACTGGCAGTGAATTCCAGTCTAATTATTAGTTGAGTAAAGAAGTATTTCCTTTTCTGTCCTGAACCTATTTCCCAACAATTTCTTTGGGAGTCCCAGAGTTCTAATATTAAGGGGAAAAGCTCCCTCTATCCACTTTTATCACCCCATGCATAATTTTATAATTCTCTATGTCTCCCCTTAGCCAACTTTTTTTCTGGAGTCTGGGAATTTTTTTGATGTTTTATAATTTCTTTAGGTCTTTGCAACTGATTCTGTAAAACCAACATGTTTATTGATATCACTAGCATGGTTTATTCAGACTTTTAAGTGGGATTAAACAAGACTATCAAGAGTTTCATATTACTGGATGCAAAAATCTCTCAACAGCTATGCATATTGTTTTATAGCTCTGCTGTTTTCCAAACGTATAATGTATTTCATGTAAGAATCTGTTTTTAAGCAGATCTCACAGCAAACTTGTACATAGATAAATTATAAAAGCCTTCCTACGGAGGATGTTTCAAGAACAATAGCCATTTCCATTTCAGTTAAGCTTTCAGAGTTTTGAACACAGATGTCTGTATGGCTCACGGTGTGATTTGGTATCCAATGAGAAGATTTGAGGTTTTTTGTCATCGTCCCCCCCAATTATTTTGGAAAGTGAGACTGACACATTTGACAACATTTCATAAATTCTGAAATTTTTCACTGCAACCATATTGAATAGTTTTGTTCAAAGTTGATAATTACTCTTATAAATCAGCCCAATGTGGCATTTCTTGTGATCTCTTTCAATAGTCTCCCTTGAGGACAGGAATCCCATCTGCTACACTCCATTCAGGCTAATTGAAAGGGCACTGGCTTTTTAAAATGGATTCATTAATTACTCCAGTACGCAGGTTCTCAAACTTTGTCACAGCAAGAAGTTGAAAGCAAGAAGTTAAAAACAAAGAACAGCTGGACATTTCTAGGTGTGACTTAGAACAACTTCCCCCAGTCCAATCAAAACAGCCTCCCTAGGGTAACTACTACATGTAGCAAGTTGTTTGTGTGAACCAGTTCAATTGCTCCCATTGTACAGCTTGTCTTTACACCACTGTAAACTTCCACAAGGAATGTTCACTGGGAGAAACAAAACAATGGCAGATGTCAATTAGCAGGAATTGTGACTGATCTCCCAACTACAGAGATCAGTTTCCCTGGAGAAGATGGCTGCTTTGGAGGGTGGACTCACAGAGATCCATCCCTTCCCAAACCCTGCCTTTCCTGGCTCCAATCCCAAATCTCAAAGAATTTCCCAACATAGAGTTGGCAGTTATAGTGGGGATGCATGTGAAGTGGTGTAGAGTACACTGTTTGCCTGGGACCACTGAGTCGCAACCACTGGGGGAAGCCCCCTGTGGCAACCAGAAAGCACTGTGTGGCAGTGGCTTGATGCCAAGACTGCATCGTACACATCCCACAACAAGGCTAACAGCACTCCCTATGGGCATTTACCAGTGTTATGTATGCTCAGATGTTTCCCATAAAGCAGACAACTGAAGAAAATGGTGCTCACCAACTGAGAAAGGCACCACTTATTTGTTAATTATTTAAATTAGCTTTGCTGCCTATTCCATTCCTCCAGGCAGAAAACCCTGAAAAGAAGCAATAAAAGCCCTTAAATATAGTATATATTAAAATAAAACTGCCATTAAATTACATCCTCATTCTGTATACTTATTCCCAACCACTAAATGGTTGCCCAAATAGAAAAATCTTGATTTCCCCTTGTATTTTCTGGAAGAGATCTCAGAGAGAAGACAGTTTTGGAGCTGGACAGTAGCAGCCACTGAGAACACCTCAGAGTCTCGGAGCGCTCTTGCTACTCTGACTGGCCACCACAGGAGTTTAATCACAGTTAACCCCAAAGATGAATTCACAGAGAGACTTAATTTTGTTTCATGCATTCTTCCTTTCCAACATACACCCAATGTAGAGTTGGTAGCCAACGACTACCATCCAGTCAGTGGGATACTGGGGTGGTGGAAAAATGGGTGGGGTTCACCATAGAGTTTCCACTGAATTCTAGTGACATGACATCACTTCCAACTTCACCCCAGAAATGACAGCATGCCGTCAACATCACAGTGACTTTTGATTCCCCCCCTTCTGGCTTATTGGGTAAAAGTTGCCAGCAGGAGATCCTCTGCTATAGCCCAAGACCTGACAACCGTAACCCAACGTCATATGGAATGCACGTTCTCCACATAGAGGCCTATACGCAGGGTGTGCATTCTGAAATTCCCAAGCCAAAAACAATAACAAGAAAGCCGCTGTTTTGGATTGTTACCATAATTTTCTGGAACAGTAACACAAATCTGGCCCTTGTAGCTGGTGGGAGGAAAATGATGGGGGCGGGGGGAGGAATGAGCGATAGTGTGATCACTTCTGTGAAAAACCCAGAAATGATGGTAGTCTGCTCCACGAATCACTGGAAATTCTATACTTTTCCTCCCAAGGGATGTCATGCTGTTGGTGGTTCCACCCCCTCATGTCCCCACTTCCCCCCAGACTCTCACCATTTACTATCCAGTCTAACAGGACCATAAACAAGCAGATGCATAAATCAGTGTGTATCACTTGTGCACATGCACTTTAAATATTTAATAGTGTGAGTAAATACAAGGTGTGATTTATGAGTGCTTCGTGTATTTATGCATGCCATCAGTACCTGATCTGAGACGCTTGAATGAAGTCTAATTGGTGGGACACTGAACGGCAAAACAGCCATGCCTTCTTAGGAAGCCCTGCCTCATATCGACGAGAACCCTGGCTGTAGAGTCTTTTCCGCAAGGTATTTATTTATTTAGATTATTTTCACCCCCTTTTTGTGTATGAAACGAATACAAGGATGTTTAAAGAAATTAAAACATATAAAATACAAAATTAGTCAAAACCATTGAACACCAGTACCAAAAATCAAAACAAAACCCTAAATGAAACCCAGAGATAAAAGAAATCCTATTGAAACTATTGAAGAAAAAGAGTTGTTTTTTATATGCCGACTTTGTCTACCACTTAAGGAAGAATCAAACCGGCTTACAATCACCTTCCCTTCCCCTTCCCACAACAGATACCCTATGAGGTAGGTGGGGCTGAGAGAGCTCTTAGAGAGCTGTGACTAGCCCAAGGTCACCCAGCTGGCTTCATATTTAGGAGTGGGGAATCAAACTCGGTTCTCCAGATTAGAGTCCACTGCTCCAAACCACTGCTCTTAGCCACTACACCATGCTGGCTCTCCTTATATGTTCCTAAATACAGGAGATAGTTTAGCCCAAGTAACTGAGAATCAGACAATTATTTTATAAACAACAAAAGAAGACAAATTCAAGAACAATAGTTTAGAAAAAGCAAATAGGAGGACTCTTGTCCCTTTTTTTCTTGTACCTTTTTTTCTTGTTACAATAAAAGAATAAAATACTATTACATATGAGGAAATTATTTTAAACCACCACTTTGTTCCTGGGGAATTAACAATTGCAGCCAGGGAATTAACAATTGCAGCCTATGTACTGTAATTTTGTAAGAAATACAAAAGAGTTAGAGAAGCAATTATTACTCCTTAGTAGATCTCAGCTCTCTTAACAAGTCGTTCTCCAGAAGATCTGCAGGGCAGCCTTAAGCAGAAGCGGATCTAATATTATTAGCTGGGGCTTACTCCTAGGACTGCAGTCAGAGCCAACCCTTCTAAGCCCATTTACTCTGTTTAGAATTGTGCTGTTGGTTACTTCAGTTCTTGCTACACTGGCACTTTCTACAGTAAGTGGACTTAAAAAAGAAACAAACAGTTAGCCATTAAGCCAGGATACATGTTATTAAAGGAATTTTATGAATTTAAAGTATTTGTATATACCTGTGAGATCAGTTGACCACGTAATAAAGTCATTTCATTGGGGGGGGGGGCTCTATAAAAAATATGACAAAAACCAACCAACCACTCCAGCATTCTACCAAATACTCTGATACATTCAGCAAAAAGGCTCTCCTAAGTAGCACTGCCTTGTATTGTTTTCTAAAGATGAGCAGGGGAATGATCTCCTTAGCTCTTCTGTTCTTTTCCCTGTTCTGGAGAAAAGGACTTGTCCAGAAGAATCCCATGAGGCAGATCTTACAGCAGTGACACAGTCAGCAGGGGTTATTGAGAAGAAGGCAGTTGTTGCACACAGGGCTGGATTAAAACATACTGATGTGAGGGATGCCTGGATTAGAACTACGATTGATCTCCAGACTACATAGATTACTTGCCCTGGAGAAAATGGCAGCTTCAGAGGGTGGACTCTATGGCATCACATCTCTGCTGAGCTCCCTCCCTTCTTCAAACACTTCCCTCCCCAGGCTCTGCCCCCTAATCTCCAGGAATTTCACAACCCAGAGTTGGCAGCTCTGAGGCCTTAAACTACATTGTTTAAGTTGCCTCACAGCAATATGGGGGAGAAGATATTAAGTAATTCTTAGAAATTATTTTGTAGTTGTGGTCCCTTAAAATCTGAATTGAAATGTGGTGTTGGAGGAGAGTGTTACGGATTCCGTGGACTGCCAAAAAAACAAATCAGTGGGTTATAGATCAAATAAAGCCTGAACTGACCCTAGAAGCTAAAATGACTAAACTGAGGCTATCGTATTTTGGTCACGTCATGAGACGACAAGAATCACTAGAAAAGACAGTCATGCTAGGAAAAGTTGAGGGCAGCAGGAAAAGAGGAAGACCCAACAAGAGATGGATTGACTCAATAAAGGAAGCCACGGCCTTCGATTTGCAGGATCTGAGCAAGGCTGTCAAAGATAGGACATTTTGGAGGACTTTCATTCATAGGGTCGCCATGAGTCGGAGGCGACTTGACGGCACTTAACACACACACACAAAATCTGAAGCCCTAAACTGTAGTTTACTTAGATTATGCATAAACCTGGTTCTGGTCGCACGGATTCATTGAGGGACAGACAGTAATGGCTTTAAAACATCCCAACCTCTCCCTATTGCCATCTAAACAGATTATCACAATGTAGGCCTGTCAAGCCTGTCCTGGCAACCAGAAGGAGACTGGGAGTGGGGTGGAGGTGGGCAGTAGTGATGGTATGACATCACTTCTAGGGAAAACCTGGAAGTGATACTATACCTCTTTAGGAATCTATGCTAAAATCATACAGTTTCCAGTGTTTCCTAGAGAGAAAGTAACAGCAGTATTCTCTAGAAATCACTGAAAACTCTATTGTTGCCCACAGAATTTACCATCGAGTTCTTGGTGGTTTCTAGAGAGTCATGATGTCACTTGCAGGTTATTCTTTAAATTTATGTCATCCTGCTGCTGTCAGCAATTTTTTAAATTTTATTTTTCTCCTGCCGGCTGCTGAAGTACCAGCCGGCAAGGTCTGCTGGGGGCAGGAGAACTTCTGCCCCCCAAGTAGGCATATGGCAACCATGTCATCATGCCATTGTCCCCCTTAGTCTTGATCTAAAACAAAAGCAGATGCGCTGGCAGCACTTTAATTTTTACATTTAAGTGTAAAGTTGCAAAACACTTGTAATCCCATTCCTCTTTTGCC
Organism: Euleptes europaea; assembly: GCF_029931775.1. Lineage (NCBI taxonomy): Eukaryota > Metazoa > Chordata > Lepidosauria > Squamata > Sphaerodactylidae > Euleptes > Euleptes europaea. The sequence continues at coordinate 40,109,751 of NC_079322.1, forward strand.
ACTAATTTAAGATTCATTCCACATCAATAAATATTAAGGACCAAACTACTTCAATATGTTTTCTTCTGCACTATCATAAATATAAAAGATGGTTTGTTAGAAGAATAACAACCCTGCAGGTAACAAATCCCAAACCTCTCCTCCTACAACCTCAAATTACTATTATTTTGATGAAAAAATAATTAGCAGAATAATGTGAAATGAATTTAAAATGTGAGGAGACAGCGATAAAGAGCCAAGAACAAACTCACCAGCACAACATTTCAATGCCATTGCCAGGCCATTTCATTGTGATCAGATTTCAGCATGAGCATTTTGCTTACTCAAGAGTCATGTGAAGTGCCAGCTAGCAACTCTGCATGACCTGCAGACGTGACATTATTAAAAGATGCTGGTTGTCAACCATATAACAAAGCCAAAGGTCATAGCCCCTACATTTTAAGGAATAGATTTTCTGTTGTGCTGTGTGCATTTGTACAGCATCGAGGTTCCAATATGCAGACCCTTGCCATTCATGCAAAAGCAGCAAATGGGGTAAAGCACATCGGCAGGAACCATTTCTTCTAACTTGCATGGTCTTTTTGGTCAATTAAAAAAAAAAACAGACTCCTGTTGTATTGCAGAATTAAACCTTTAAACTGGAATTACATTGGAGCACCATGTAAAGACTGCACACTATATGCAGTAATAACCACATATTTTTCTCATAATGGACTGTTATTAAATATTAATTTATATACCTGGTTCTTATTTTACAATTCAGTGTCACACCAAAAACCAAGCCCTTTCTAAAACGCCCTGGGATCTCTAAAGGCTAAAATTCTATACTAGGGGGAAAGTCCTACTAAGTTCAGTGGTGCTTACTTCCAAGTAAGTAGGTGTATTTGCACAGTATTTATATTGAACTTCTGGAAATATTCCAGTGATGAAATAGAGATACTCTAAAGCAGTGGTTCTCAACCTTTTTTCAACTGTGGCCCCCTTCCGACCTTGTTTCCTTCCTGTGGACCCCCTGTCCTACCGGTAGAAAGGTAGCTATTTAAACGTTTTGTTTGTAAATAGCCAAGGAACAAAGAAACATAAACAGCCACACAAAATGCACACATGCAGTTCTTATTGGAAAACTGAAATTTACACACAAAAAACCTCACAAAAAGGGAATACAACACGCTAATAAAGAACAATGTTCACATACAAGGGAGAACAAAACCTCTATCACTGTTTTCTATTTTCTTTTCTCGGTCACTTCTCTGTTTTCTTCACTTCTCACTTCCCTCTGTGGCCCCCTAGTCTCGTGCCGTGGCCCCCCACTTACGCAATTTTCACCTGTGCCCCCCTTGGAATATCCTGGGGCCTCCCAGGGGGCCATATGGCCCCAGGTTGAAAACCACTGCTCTAAAGAAATGGAATTGGATTCAATGGCTCCCTTCCACTAAGGGAGAAGGCTTTCTCAATGGAGGAGGAAGTCTCCTCAAGTGTCACTGGGCTGAACCCAGTCTGCTTGTCTGTGAGCCCAAGCACACTTAGTGGAAATGTTCCAATTAAATAAATAAGAATAAATTACAAGTAAATGCGTTTAGAACTGATGCTAGATTTGTGAGCTACATACATACAAAAGTGCAGCCGTTTCCAGTGATTCTGAACAATGATCATAAATATTTTTATTGATCTTTCAGTGCTGAAATGATGGAATGAAAATTAATGCGAGTTAAATGAACAAATGGTGTCAGAATTTCTTTTCTAAATAAGATCCATTTGTACCCATAAGATCCCTCTGCAAGAGATAATATGCTAATGAAATTTGACATTTCCAGTTAGAAAATGGTCCCTTTCACATGGTCTTTTGCTCTCACAAACACAACATGAAGGACAAAATGGGATAAATACAAGTTATTTGTGCGGATGATGGGAAAATCCATTTATCTGCCACATGCATGAAACTGTTGGCTGGGGACAGCTGAACAAACAGCTTGCAAAAGTCTTTTTGAAGACAGCCAACAAGTTACACCCATAATTTCATCTCTGTTAACAAAAACAACTCATACTGGTGCAGGACCTGGGATTGATTTCCTAGCCTCTGCATTACAGAGTGTCATGATGCACTTTAGGTACCACCTTGCTGATTTATAGGATACAATATGATGTCATCCAAATCCCATGTGAAAGGATAAAAAGTTGACATGTTTCCTTGGTGATATTATTGTATGCCCAACAGAAGAGTGATACAGAACTGCTCAGGCAAAGAACTGTGAACCACGAGCCTTAAGAATGGTTTGTTGTGTCACAGTATGGCAAATGGTGGGATATCTTGGGGAAGGGAAGAAAAACTAAAGGAAGGAAGTTTACATAATTTAAATAAATTAAGAACATAGCATAAGAACGGCCCTGCTGGATCAGACCAAGGCCCAACAAGTCCAGCAGTCTGTTCACACAGTGGCCAACCAGGTGCCTCTATGAAGCCACTAACAAGCCACTAAAATTGTTTGCAATCAGTCCATCACATCCAAAGACTTGCTTCTATGACTTGCTAAATTTCTAATGGTAATATATTGACACAAAATCACAGTGGTAGAAAAAAAAACATAATAGAAAGTAACAGAATGCATGAAATAGTGGAGAAACAATCTTGACATCACACATATCTGTAAAAGATATATGGATAGTAGTGCTCTGGGGAATTATGACAGCAATATATGAAAGAAGGGCAGGAGAGAGACCTGAATCAACCCAAGCAACTGTGGGGACAGTTACAAAGCTTAACATAGCAGAAACAATATTCTCTTCTAATCATATAAGTAAAATAATGCTTTAAAAGTTGGATAAGAGCATATAAGGAATGTCATTTGCTCAACAGTATTTGCAGTTTTTAACAGATATTTAGGAAAACCATATAGAAAAGTAACAGTGATATTATGCAAAACTCTACAAATGCTTCATTCAAAGAGGATCGCTAGATGAACAGCTCATCAAACGGTAAACTATTCTTGGATTGTACCACAGCAGAGTATGAGTACTGGTTGATTAAATGGCCCCCAATTAGTAAAATCACTTGCAGGTAGGAAACCATCAATACTGTACCTCTAACGTGGAATTTTGTGTGTGACTTGTTTTAGTGCAAAATGCATTTAATGCCCCCCTTGAGACCACAGTGGTATATATGTATGTATGTATGTATGTATGTATGTATGTATGTATGTATGTATGTGTCATCAAGCTGCAACTGACTTATGGCAACCCCATCAAGGGGCTATCAAGGCAAGTGAGAGGTGGTTTGCCATTGCCTTCCTCTGCAGTCTTCCGTGGTGGTCCCAAATCCAAGTACCGACCCTGTTTACCTGCTGAGATCTGAAGAGAGGCTATGCCATACAATTCCACATCCCTCCAGAGTGGTCAAGCAAAGTTTTTAGCTGTGATGAGTTCATGCCCAGATATATAAAATTCTGCAACACTGTTAATTATTGTCTGCATGTGTGCATAATAGAATATAATAGGAATGCACAAATCTGTCCTACTTTTAATCTTGTAGAAGAAAAATGTTTACTTTTTTAGAAGAGAGGAAAAGGCAGTCATGGAGAGAGCAAGGGCAAGCCCTCCATGGTCAGATCCTCATTTTCTGAAGAGAAGCTGCAAGGGTCCTACTTGCCACTCAGGAGGTTCACAACACATAATGCTTAACAAAATGGAGGAACCAAAATGTTACAGCTCTCCCACCCAAACACATATGTGAAGCTATAAAATGAAATATTAACAGCACAGCAAATTGGCAGCTGGCGCGGCCAGCTATGTTCAGTGCCAGTGGTGGGCCCCTTTACAGTTTTTTCCCTTAAGCACTCACCACTAAATGGACCATTAAAAGTACACCGACTCACCGGACAAAGTTGAGCTGAATATAATCAGATAAAGACAACAGTCTTCACATTTTATGCTTTCTAATGCAGACTGGATGACTTATGGAACTGAATTCATGACACAAATTCAGTCCCAGTTTCTAAACAGAGGGATAATGCTCTCATATGAACAGGTCAGTTACAAGGCTTCACCCAATCATGTTAAAACGACAAGGGAAAGTCCCAGCACGATAACCTTACCTTGTCATAAAGTAACATGAGAATTGGCCTTATTTATGGACTAGGAAACTATTTAATCTTCTTTGCCAAGCAGATTTATATCTTTATTTTACATCTGGTAATAAATGCAATCTTATGGAATACTTTTCTTATTTAAGTTTGTATGAGAATAATTTATAGTAGAAGTGCTTTCTGTGGATCTGTACTCATGACTGTGGGAGACAGAGAGCATTAACCAGGGGTATTTAATTGAAATGTACTACAAAGTACATGAGAGGTTTGATTGACAAAATGCAACACATAGTAACTCTCCACATCATCTGCAGTGTTTGTTATGTAAATCTGAGTTCTCAGTTCTGTAGTTCACAATACGGTGTCATTGAGTTCTCAGTACTGTAGTACTGAGAAAACGAATCCACATTTCCCAACAACAAAAGCTAAGTGTTCATTCATGGTTCAGCAAAATGGAATTATATTGTGCTGAAAATAAATGATCTTACAAGGACATATACTCCACTGGGGGAAAATGTATTTAGCAATTCCCTACTCTTTAGGTAACCCAATATTCAAACAAAGCCAGAAATGAGAACTCAACAAGCAGTATTGGGAAATCACCTCTAAAATGAAACGGGGGGGGGGGGAGGGACAATCTTAGTGCAAAAACACATTTCACGTTTTGTCCAAATAAAACATAGCAACAGCTCTGGAGGATGTAGCTGGCAGTTACCTACTGAAGCCCATCAGTAATGGGTAAGGAATTGGAGCTGACATTATGACACAACCAGCAATCTGGGGCCTTTTTGTGTGTGGTTAGGAACTAAATCCCACTTTGTTGCTGATGTTATTTGACAGACTTTCAAACAGTGACGTGGACTTGAAGGACTATTTCTTTCACATACTAAAATACCATGGGATAACAGAAACCTGAGCTTGCCACATATCTGGAAAAATCCATGGTATTTAAAATGAGAACTATTCCTATTATGGAATTTAATAAATATGGGCAACATGGAAATGAAGTTTTATCTACTGAATGCCCAAACAAACAATCCTTAGCTCAAACCAAAGCCCCAGTGCATGGGAATGTGTCGAAAGCAAACAGATCCATTCAGTCATGTCAGCACATTCTGTATCATGCACTATGTACAAACAGTGTGCTTTTAAGGGCAATCTCTTAATGTGTCTTGATTTACACATCATGGGAGCAATTCAAATGCACTGTTACCATCTAACCTCCATGGATTTCAATGGCACTTCCACAAAAGTCCTTTGAAATTAATAGTTGTTGTTCCATGTACATATTATCAATTGTGCAAAATCACTCTATTTGTTTTGGAAAATGTGGATGAGGACAAGACACCCATTCTAAAATGTGGGGGAAGTAGACTGAACGCACAGTCCTAGAACGATGCATGCCGCTTGACTTCCTTGGAAAAAAGGAAAGGCAGAAATGTAATCGACGGCTAACACACCCATGTAACTGCTTCGACATGCTCTGACATTGCAGTTGAGCAACTGATCGAGGGGTGTGAAATCCAGTCAAGTGTATAGCTTAGTTGTACAAATGGATGTGGCATTGTATTAGGACAGCAGCTGTGCCCTAAAACCACAAAGGCTCTAGTGTGGATAGTTCCTGTTTACTACCCCTTCTTTCACATGCATGAGAGCCAGTGTGATGCAGTGGCTAGAATGTTGGAACAGGTTCTGGAAGAATGGGTTCCCATTCTCCCTCTGTGTGGGAGAAAGTTGGCCATCCTCTCTTTCTCTCAGCCCAATCTATCATAGAGGTTTGTTGTCATGATAAAACAAGGAAGGGAGAACCACATAGGGTGCTTGAGGCTCCTTAGAGGAAGGATGGTATAAAAATGTACTAGAGGGATCCTATGTAGCATAAGTGGATTGCCCAGTTTGTCTGAGGATTACAGCCTATCATGGACTGAAAAACTGAAGAGCAGGTTCACACTGGAGAACTGAACCTGTCCCTGCCTCAGCTAACCATAAGAACGAATATTTAAATGCCCTAAAACACGTCACACATTTTAAAATACAGGCGAAATGAACAAGGCACAGATCCGTTTTTTAAAGCATTTGCACTCTGAGGCACTGGTTTTCAGGGCAGAGAATGTGTGGTCAAATCATTTTTACCTCATATAGAATGAGCATTTTGCATACCGTGCATTTTCAGGCATAACCACTCCCCCCCACTAAAATTACCGTCATTCTTTATAATTCGAAAAGGAAAACTAAGTTAAAATTGTGCACAGTATGCCCATATGATATTTTATCTCCTATGGGTTTCTTTATGCTTATACATCTGTACAATAACAACATGCTTCCCTCTAAATCTCCCCCTCCAGTTTATTATATATAACATATGTCAGAAAAATACACCAGAAACGTAAAAGCTCCTTTCAAATTGCAGTGTACTGCAACAAGGGAAAGCAACACAATTAATCACGCTGATATAAATGAGGATTTTTGGGGGGTTGAATTGGGTTGTAAATGTACTGACTGTATGTTTTTCATTAATGCTACTTCGGCCGAGGACTTACTTCTCACCGTAAATATTCTTTTCTGGAAGTCAACCAACAAAAGAAGGATTCTGAAAGACACACCATCACAATCAGAATAGGTACAGCACTTCTGAAAAGGCTCGTGGTGCTGAGGATTTGGGAAAGTATATGTTGGGTTCTTTCTGGAATACTAAAGCTTGTACACTCTTCAAAAATATGTAAAGTCAAGGCACATAGAGGGGAGAAATATTGTGTCCACTGACCTCTGGATGTAAATATGTATAACCAAATGACTGCAGCAAGCCCAAGTGTATGCAAACAGGTTAGGTATTTTGCAGAACTCCTGACTCCATGTACAAAGCCTACATGTGTACACATGGATGTGTGTGTGGGGACCCTTCTATGGTTATGCAAGGTAGATACAGGAATCTACCATATTTGGAAAGAACCTGCCCATTTTCTTCTGGTTCTAATGATTCTCTAGCACACGTGCTTCTGGAATGTCATTTTTATGGGAATCTAAGATCAAGATATATTATTCCTCTTCTAACAGATTGGACTAGTAACTCTGTGTCTGAGCTAATTCCCTATTTATTAAGTGACAGAGATCCTAAGGTTACATTGGCAGTGGCAAAATTTCTCTCAGTCCTTCCTTATATCCCGTAAACAACAGATTTAGAATTATGCTGCTCAAGATTTATGAATCAAGGAGCTTCTAAGGGAGGAAGGGAAGGGAAGGATGTGTGTGGGGCTTGCTGCAGATGTTGGGATGATTTAGGGCCAAGATGGACAGGTGTATTCCTGCTCCTTTATAAGTGCATACAGTGTACACAATTCTGAATGCCAGAATGGGATATAAGAGTAAGGATTATTTCACTTTCACAAATATGGCAATCAAAAACCAAAATTATCTCGTTAGCAATCCCTCTTGACTCGAGCACTTCCTATGATTGCGTTGATAATTTGTTTGCAACTTAAAATTGAGCAATATTTCAAGTAGTTTTGTGCCTGTACAGGGGCAGCATCCAGTGTGGCAGATTGCCAAGTAACCTATGCACGCTTATAATTTACTGGTTTGAGGCTTGCCATCACCCCAAGATAATCATGGGCAGTCATGCATCATTTAAAATATGCATGCTGCTTTTGCACCAGGTCTGTTGTTGGTATTTATCAGAGTGGTAAGCTGCAGTACTGCAGTCCCAGCTCCGCTCACGACCTGAGTTCGATCCCAATGGAAGTCGGTTTCAGGTAGCCGGCTCAAGGTTGACTCAGCCTCCACCCCGTAAACAAAGTCTGCCTAGTAAACATCGGGATATGACGTCACCCCATGGGTCAGGAATGACCCGGTGCTTGCACAGGGGACCTTTACCTTTTTAATATTCATCATGTTGGTGCCTACTCAGAACTTACTTGACTGAACTACAGTTCCCAGGAGGCACTGAGACTGTGTAAAATATTTCCAATCCAATTTAGAACCTGGATTAAATGAGCATGGTCAGTATTAGGCAGGCAAAATGAGCAAGACCAGAATACTAGGGAGAGAAGCAAAGAAGGCCCCCCCTCCCCAATGCCAAGCACGCTTGACGTAACTAATCAAAAGAAACATATCTTTTGTAAATACTTCCCCCCCCCCCAGTTGGATGGGTTGTAGGGTTACCAGTACAGTCCTGCCAACCACAGGAGACAGTGGGGGATGGGGAGATGTAAACTGCTTTTTCTCTGACAACACAATGCCACTTCTAGCAAGATCCTGAAGTGACATCACACCATCAGAGCAACAGCTATTTCCCACCAATTTCCCCCCCTGCCATCAGGGCTGCTGGCCTGGAGGTCTCCTGCTGGATAGGGTGGTATGGCAGCCCTTGTGGGTTGGGAAGATGGTAGATGAGGGAAATGGGAAGGGGCAGGATCACTGAAGGATAGGAATTTGAAAAAAACGTGTGATACACTTAGGAATAATGCTGAGTGTGGAAAAAGCTAACCATTTTAAGTGTTTGAGAGAGCTGCTCACAACGAATGATAAAATTGAAGCTCAAAAAGAGGAAAGTTCCCTCAATTACTACTTAAAACTAGCATTGGTTTGAAAGAAGAGAACTTTTACCAATATATTCAGCAATGTCAGAAAATACTCTCTCTTTTGAGCAGATCGGAAAGTGTTCAGCTATGCAGACTAAGTGCAATGCTTGTTGAATTCGTCTTGCTTACTCTCAGTAACATCAGCACAACTAACATCTTGATGTCATTCCATACAGTGGGGTGGATCTTACACATGAAGCTGCTGTTAACTGAATAAGAGCATTGATTCATCAAGCTCAGTATTGTCTATTAAAACTGGCAGTTGCTCTCCAGAATCTCAAGTAGAGGTCTTTCACCTACCACCTTATCCTTTAAAAAAAAAACAAACAAACCCTGGAGACATCATCGACTAAACCTGGGACTTTCTGCATGCCAGCAGGTATTCTACCACTGACCCATGGCTTCTCCCCCTATTATGTCATTGAACAAAGTTTGAAGCCTTCCTTCAGCTTTTGGTTAGAGGAAGGTTCCTGAGGCTTCTTGGAGAATGGCTGGATCTACCCCAGTATGTGTTCCTCAACTGGCTGGGTCTTGTGGGAAGCATTGCCCTCACTCCCAGTTGACTGAGTTTGCCTTCAGAGACCTTATCACAAAGCCAGATCTGACTGACTATGGACTGGTTCTCTACCTGATCTCTAAGGGGTACATAATGAATCAAAGAAGAGTCATTATTCTGAAAAATAAAAAAGGTACCAAACCAACACAGACAGGAAAAACAATGGTGTGTAAACAGGATTTTAAAAAGATGAACATGTTATAATTAAACATTTGTGAAATATTTTGCCTGCCCCCACCCCAAACTCAATGTTTACTCTGAAAAATTGAAATTAAAATTAAAAGTCAATTTCAAAGTGACTATCCCTACCCAAGTACTTGGTCTCAAGTGATCCCTCTCCAGCTCCATGCAATTAAAGCACAAAGTATTACACTATAGTTTGGTAGTAGGGCAGAAGTAGCCATACCTCAGGTTTAAATGCAGGTTTGTAAATTTGTTGAGAGTTTGGAGAAGATCATGGAAAAAGGGAGTTGGTTCATGGGCAGGATTTTCCGAGTTCTCACAGCTCTAATTATGATAGTGGGAAAGGAGAATCTATTGGCCCATATGTTCTGCCGAGTTATTATAAGGTTTTTAAAGTTTACTTAATATGTGGCCAGACACACAGATCTAACAGACTTTACATTACTTCTCCGTTTAACACTGATTCATCTCCTTCACTCACTCTAAATCTCTGCTGAATGATATAACTGCAAACGTTCCCCGTTGAGGCAAAGACGCTGGGTCTTTTCAGTCAAGGCACTGCTTTTCCCAAAGAAAACTGGATGAGTGGGTTCAATGGTAAGTCTGAATAAATCAAATCATTTTTCCCCGCTGATGTCCTAAAGCAGAAATTATGCATGTTATGGAGTATGAGAGTTACACCAACACAACGATAGCAAGAATCTGCCTCTATAGCTGTTTATTATTATTATTATTTTAAAACATAAAACCTAGACTTTAAAATAAACCATATGAGACTTTGCTTACATGAGAGGTGCAAAGAGGTCTCTACAGTGCAGTTTACACAAGCTGAGGAAATAGTATAGTGTGTATCAGACCGTAGAGAACAATAGTGTGTGTATTTTGCAGCCTGCGAGGAGCATTCAGGCATACCACTGGAGGGCCCGCCATGACTCTGCTTCCAGAAGAGAAGAACCGTTGCTTTAAGAATGAGCTGGTGTAGCATGTAGCAGAAAAGCCTGTAGATTCAGCTGTGTTCATACCTCACTTTCCCTTCTGCAGTGACCTCATCTTGTTACAATGCTACCATTCATGCAGATAGGGTGGAAAACCACACACAAATGTTTCATTTAGTCAGATAAACATTGATATTTAGCCGGTCTGATTAAAAACGAAAGCTTAATGCTGTTTTGTATTAATGCTTTGAAGTAATTAAAAAAAAAAACGCTTCCACCATCAACACACATGCCGACATACAAGCCCTGGGCTATACAATGGATTGTTAAAAAGCAACCGGCATACAGAAATCCAGAATGCATCTCGGTCCGATGCAAACCCATAGCTGAAGTGCGCTGGTGTAGATCTATTGATGTCAGGAGACTTACAGCGATTTATGCTGGATAATGGTCAAACACATCCATTTAAAAATTGCACGTTGTTCCACAAAGCCATTACGGAGTCCCTCTTTGGGACCCTGAAAACTTTAAATTCACTTAAGCACTGCAATAAGTGGTACATTTTATAGTGCATGACAATAGAGTTTGCAAATTTGGTCTTACACGGCTCAGACTGGACCTGGGTTCAATCAGTTTATGGTCAGGCTGAACTGATGTCAGATGCCACAAACACAGATGTTCAGTGCTTCAGTGGTACATATCCAGATAGGCTCATGCTGAATTGTCATAGCCTATTATGGGCTCAGGGGAAGCTACTGTGAGCATACTATTTTCCTCCTAGACTGTGGATTTGTGATCAATTAAATCATACTATACTTACCATCGGCCCCCATTCAATTTCTCAGGAGAGTCCCCATCCTATCACTATTCCTTAGCAGCCAAGGTAACCCAACTGATGCCATTTTTTAAGGGACATTACAGAATTCATCCTTCATTTTCACACCCTTTCAACACTTGTAATTGAAATCCAGATTGATGAGTATCCATGCCAAATACAAAAGAAGCACAACTAGTCTAGCCACAACTAATGGGGAATTTTTTTTTGTATGATCAAGGCAGAGTAATCACACTGTCTAAGAAAAAAGGCAGTGTGGACGCAAAGATCAAAGTCAAAATGACAGTGGCCACCATCATTCAGAAGAAACAGGAAACAGGGGAACCACAGTAGTAGCACCCCACAAACTTGCAGGTTTGTCCACCATCTATGGTCCATTTGTCCCCTGCCACAGCACACCACATAATTCACCTCCCAGCAGATGCTTTCCTGAAGCACTAGGGTTCTTGGACCTGGGAGCCAGAAGGTGACCATCTTCAGCGTCAAAACCAACTACGCCATCTTTGCTCTCTTCAAAGTCCAGTTAAGTCAATGCGTGTAGGATGGCACCGTAATGTCCAAGTACAGAAGCTCTGTTGCGCAAGTACAGAGCTCCCTCAGCCATGGTGCTTTCATGCATTTCATTGCAAGGCCAGCTCCACGGACACAAACAAAATGATTAGTTACAGCTTTACTTTCATGGAAACAGAGAATGTTTTTTTATGATCCTGAAAACTAGACTGAGGAAAAATCCATGGCGTTTCTATATATTTTTATTCCTACCATATTAGATTTTATCCAGTGGCACATTTAGTTACATACTTCAAACAAATTCAATTTAGATTTAATAAGGCAGTTATTGCATGCTAATGTAATGCTAATGGATTATTAAAAACATATTATTTCACCAGTTTTAAGAGCCCCAGAGTAGACACATCTATCTGGATTTAAGTACACATTAGTTTAATCTCCAGTTGGAAAGGAGTTTAAACATATGTGCTGAAAGATTAACCATGCAATCCTAAACAGAGTTACCTCCTTCTAAGTCCATTGCAGGCTCAGAAGGGTTTAATTCTGTTTAGGATTGAATGTGATTCATTTGATTATAACACACATATATAATATTTAATTCTAAACTTTGATAGAAAGACCAACAGGTAATATTTATTGTAAAAAGGATGAAGCGGGTTTTCATCATCTGTTCTTATTCCATATGTAATAAACTTTTCAAAATGTTACTTTATGCCTACAGGCCAATCTACATATAATGGGGGAGGGGGGACAACTAGATGGCACTAACTAGAATAGATGGTGCTAACATTTCATAGGCAAACATGTGAAAGGCTTTGACTTACCAAAATATTACTTGAAAGACCCTTCAAAACCTTATTTTTGTTTCATTCCTATATTCCATTCTTACTGCCTGCTACTCAGCAGGTACTTTGGAGACTTCTCCTTGCTGGCTATGTGATCTAGTCAATTGGGGATCATATAGCCAGAATGATAACACTGTGTAGCCATCTAGACCTTAGATTCAGGTACATGATAATATCACAAAGCCAAATCTGAGGGCGGTTATGTTTACTACCCTTATTTTTTTTCCCATTCTGCAATAGCATCACATCACTGTGAAACCAGGGGAGGAAATTGTTTCACAGGTAATGAATTTGTTCATAAAATGCACACACACACACACATTTTGACCCTCCCTCTTTTGTTACAGCATTTTTATAAGAAATATAAATGTTCTTCCTATAGCTGTTTCAAATGACATGGACAGTTCCCAAACAAACCCTAATTTTCCCACACTGCAACAAGACAACACTGGTGTAGAAAGTCTCTACATAATTTTAATGAACCATATAGAGAACAGCAGTCACACAAGTGAGCACAGCATATACAGCAATCCAAACAATGAATGTGCTTGTCTCTTCAGGTTTACACAGGACTATTCGATAAACAGTTCTTGCCGGCCTTCTTTAAAGCAAAACAGATTCCAGTTTAAATGCATTTCATTATTTTTTAAAGATGAGTTGGGTTCTTACAAGATATATAGGGCACTTTTTTATATAGGATATGTTTTTTTTTTAGCTTTATCAATTGCCAAGAATGATGTCACATTTTCGGTTGTTAGCCAAGTTTTCAACCAACTGGAATCTACGTCTGAGAAATGTAAAACCATTTATCTTCCAAAAATCTGGCATTCACATTAAACACTTCAGTTCATACTTCATTAGGTACCCCTAGCAACCCAATAAACACACAATAACTGGAGAGGTTTTCCTAAATAAAGAATGAATTTGGTTAATTAGAAATACTGTTTCAATTAGCTTTCAGTTTAGCAAAAACAAACGCTGATTTAAAAAAAACCAGTTTTGTCAGTGCCTTGTTTTCTATTAAAACAGGCAGAATGTTCATCACAAATGAGTTCTTACAGGATGTGCCTGATAAAGGTAATTCTACTGCTTATTATTTAAATTGCATAATTTCAAATTCTCTTCAGAGCGCTAAACATCCTTTCCTATGTTTTCCTTATAACAACCTTTTCAATCATCATTATTCCCTGTCACAAATTAAAAAAAAACTTCTCAAGGAAACACAATGACTCCTGACTTAAAGTCCGTTATTAGAGCCAGTTACAGACCTTGGTCTATGTCTTCTGCTCAGGATTCACGATCTCTGTGCAGGGGGCTTCATGTGAATTTGGAACCTGCCGTGCAGCAAACCACAGTAGGCAAGAGTAGAAGGCTGGACTCACAATGTTTATACTAACCTTTGCCAGTCCCAAGGATTAATAATGTCTGCCAATTGTAGGTGCTAATTTTGAACATCCCTATGCCATTCTTCTATTCCTTGGCTCAATCATCAACCAAAAGGTTGGCTGCAACCAAGAAATCAAAAGGAGATTGAGACTGGGAAGAGCAGTCTTTAAGATGCTACTGGACTCTTGTTCTTTTCTGCTGCTATTGACAGAATAACACGACTACCCATCATGATCTGTCTCTATAGATATCAGGTAGCTATCCCTTTGATAGTTGATAGTTGATAGTTGAGGGCAGCAGGAAAAGAGGAAGACCCAACAAGAGATGGATTGACTCAATAAAGGAAGCCACAGCCTTCAATTTGCAAGATCTGAGCAAGGCTGTCAAAGATAGGACATTTTGGAGGACTTTCATTCATAGGGTCGCCATGAGTCGGAAGCGACTTGACGGCACTTAACACACAAACATCCCTTTGACATTTTGTTCCTTGTCTACTAATGTGTTTCTGGTCAGTTCACTAAAAAAAAAAAGTTCACTCTATGGAGTGAGGTAAGTAAAGAAAAAGCATTCTTATTCTTTATTGCCTGCAAGTGCAGTCTTATAAAAAAGGAGGTATTTATTTCTAGAAACTATCATATTTATGTTCTAATGCCTCATAGTTGAATGAATGCCTTTCCCCATATCAGTCCAAACAGAGCAGAAGATCCTCAGAACAAGGTCTGCTCTCTTTGTCCCTCCTCAAAGGAGGTGAGATCACTGTGACGGCCAGGAAAGAATACTTTCTATAGTGACCCCATCTTTTTGGGCTGCCTCTTCTCTCATCGAGTTTAGGAGGCTGTGTAAAGATTGTGTTGTTTAGGAAGGCTTTCCCCAGATTTGCTGTTTAATTGTGTCAATGATTTAACATCAGGTTTTTCTGTTCAGCTTTAATATGGTTGTTTCATGGTAAGCGAGTTTCAACAATTAGGAACAGAGATATAAAATTCAGTGAAATGCAAATATACCCAAGCTACATTACACTTATTACTGATATTTTAGAACAATAACAACAGTTCAAAATGTACATCCACCAAAATGGGAATTTTTATTAAAAATGCCCAAGCAATTGTAACTGGCACATCGTCTTTGACACAGTTCCTTTACTGCTCCGGGTATTTTCACAACTGATTTTTAATCAACTCTGTTTTAAATTAGCTTCTAATTCCAATGTAATGCCTACGATATACATTTAATTTCTTTCAAATTCTCTCCCTCATAAAAAGCAGTCATATATCACACATAAAGTGTGAGAAAGTGTCAAATACATTCTTTGATCAGCCTCACTCGTATACGAAGTCTGAGAAAATTTTAATCCATGCTAAATTTTACTAGCGAGAGCCAATTTCACATTCTTTCCTTAATTTATCCAAGCTGCTAAATTTCTTAATTACAGTGGGGTAGATCTTCCAAGTAGCCTTCCTCCAATTTACATGGCTCTTCTTCCAACGGAGGAGCTTCAAGTTGGAAAAAGGCTCCTTAAACTAAAGGAAGATTTCAGACTTCAAAAGGAAAGGTGTGGTATTAGTGTCCTTCCAAAGTGGCCATTTTCTCCAGAAGAACTGATCTCTGTCACCTGGAGAACGGTTGTAATAGTGGGATATCTCCAGCCACCACCTGGAGATTGGAAAACCTAGGTAGGATAAGGGTCGGCTCCAACCCAGTATCTCCCACACTCTTCTAGTATGTAAGCAAAGAACCTTGAAAGTTAGGTATGGAGAGTATATGGGACAAATACAATTTGTTTTAAATCACCAGTATAAAGAGAGGCCTCTTATTCCAGTCTATGCATCTCAGAAACATGTCAGCGTTCTGTCCTTGGTGTGTCAATGCCTAATGCCTTAAAAGAAAACAAGCCACATCCAGCATCCATCCTACTCCATAGACACTTCCATGAACTCACCCTGGGGTTTCAGTCTCTACTAATCTCTAACACTAGATAAGAGTTTCAGAGGGGTTCACCGACCCCCCAGAGGAATCGCTGTGAGAGGTACAAAACTCCCTCTGCACATGTGATACAAAATCCTTGTATTGTTTCCCAGCAAACATGAGGACTTTGTAATGCCTCCTATGCCCTTTCGGCCCGGGAACACCCCTTTCCCTTTCCTGGAGACCCAATGGAGCGGTTGTATGGGTTTTTCAGGAAAGGGGAAGGTTTTGGCATCAGTTTGGTGTGTGTGTGCTGAAACCTCCTTTGGAGGCAGCGTTGCTGAGCTGCCTACAGTCACCGGCGCAGCCCTGCTCCTCAGCAATGGGCTGTTACAACTGGGGATAGAAGAATATCCCTGATGGATAAGGCCAAAGGTTCATCTAGTCAGATTCCCTCCAAAACTGGAGAAGCAAGGCACAAGGACAACACCCTTACCCATGGTTTGTACATAGTATTCAGAAATACATTGCCTCTGGAACAAAACATACTACCATTCTATTCCTGAAAAGACTGATTTTTCTAGGATTTAAACCAGGGGGATAGGATCTCTCACTCCCCAAATGAGGAGATATACCTCTAGACCAGCAAGCCAGACCCAGCAGAAAATACAAACACATTACTGTTAACTGCTATATTTTTTAGACAATTTTTAAACAATCAGAGGGAATGGGAAGAGAAGAAACATCACTGACTCGGTGACACAGTGCGTAATGGACGACCAATTCTTGAAGCAATTCTAAAGTGAAATCCCAGAGGTGGACTTTGTGCCAAATTTTCAGCGACACACTTCAGTAACATGAGATGCTCACTGTTAGCAGTGCTGTTCCTAACAGCCCTCTAAGATTTGGATTCCTCTTCCCCAAGCTACAAAAGCATAAGGCATGAGTTCACTGCTGAAGAACGAAAGGGTCTCAGTGGCACAGGCAGCCTGGTGATTTCCTATAAGGACTGTGCCAGTTATTTTTCTACTTAACTGCTATGAGTTTTAGCCAATGTTGCTTGTTGGTTCAAGGAGAGTGGAAGCCAGTGTAAATGTAATGAGAATAAGAATCAACACAGGCATATTCCGGCTTTTGTTAAAGAAAATGCTGTACTTTAAATAAGAAAAATCATTTTGCAAAGGTGTTTTAAATAAACAAAATGAAAAATAATGTGTGCAGCATGTGCATTTTAGGCATTTGTATGGGAAAGCCAGATCTGGAATTTCAGTTTTCAAAACTCCACTGTACCAGTTTTGGATAGGGTTATTCAGTAGTGAGAGACATGCATTTTCAGCATATTCTGAGATAATTTATGATTCATTATTACTTACCTATACATATGTTACAATGAACTTTGTGGATGGGAGATTTATGGCACTAAAGCCATGGATCCGGTTGTCCCGGTCCCTTTTCCTGTACCAATGAGACACAGGACAGGATTGGCAGGGCTGGAAACGTGCCAGTAAGCATGCCAGAGGAAGAGTTATTATGCAAGGGAGTGCTGCCACTCCTGTGCAGGATCCTGGTGGATGGAAGGCTGCTGACAAATGAGTATGCCATGCATTCCTTTGCACATTGGAATGGCACCTATGGCTGCAAGTTTGGGATTGTCCAGGTCAGTGGTTCCCAAACGTTTCATGCCACCGCCCCCTTGGTTCCACAAACTCAACCCCAGCGCCCCCACCCCATCCAACAACCCAGTTGAAGGGGCCCACCTCTAGTGCCTCCCTGCTGCGCCCTTGCCTCTTAGTGCCCCTCTAGGCAATCCCACAGCCCCCAGGGGGTGGTACCGTCCACTTTGGGAACCACTGGCCTAGGTGAACAATTCAAAGAGTTGGTATGTGGTGACCGAGTGGACTGCAACCTACCATCTGTGTTCTCAACCCTTGCCCTTACTGGATGATAAAAGCAGCCAGAAGGGGACTGGCCAAGTGGGAGAGTGGTGAATGCTTCCTTGAGAGCAGAAGTTGTGCCGCCCATACTCAAGGAGGCAGCAATTAGATCTGTTTTGAAAAAACCCTCCCTGAGCCTTACTATATTATAAAATTTCCGACCAGTCGCCAATCTTTCAGTTTTTGGGCAAGATGCTAGAGTGGGTTGTGGCCTCTCAGTTCCTGGGGTTCTTGAAAGAGAATGATTTTTAGGAGTCATTTCAATCTGGTTTCAGGCCAGGATTTGGAAGAGACTGCTTTGGACACCATGGTTGATGACCTCTATCAAGAACCATACAGGAGGAATGTGACCCTGCTAGTTCAGCTAGATCTCTCAGTGGCCTTTGATACTATTGACCATAGTATCCTACTGAGCCGCCTCTCAGCACTAGGACTGCATTACAGTGGTTTGAGTTCTTTTTTGGGGGGGAATCTCAAAGATAGTGTTTGGAGATACCTGCTCTGCCCCATGGCTATGGGGTGCTGTAGGGTTCCACCTTATTCCCCATGCTATTTAATATCTATATGAAGTCATTGGGAGAGGTCATCAGGAGGTATGGGCTGTGATGTCACCAATATGCGGATGATACCCATCTCAACCTTTCTTTTCTACCTACTTCCAAGAATGCTGTTGATGTTCGGATGCTTGGATTCAGCAACAGGTTAGATGAGGGTGAACAAGCTGAAATTTAATCCTGACAAGACAGAAGTTCTCTGGGTTAGTAGAAAGGCAGACCAGGGACTTCAGATTCCCCCCCCCCCATGTCTTGGATTGGGTTATGGTAGTGGTGGTGGAAACTGCCATTAAGTCTTAGCCAATTTATGGCAACCCTGTAGGGTTTTCAAGGCAAGAGAAGTTCAGAGGTGGTTTGCCATTGCCTGCCTCTGTGTAGCAACTTAGGACTTCCTTGGTAGTCTTCTAACCAAGTACTAACCAGGGCCGACACTGCTTAGCTTTCGAGATCTGATGACATTGGGCTAGCCTGGGCCATCCAGGTCAGGGTGAATGGGATTATACTCCCTTTAGAAAGCCACAGTCACAGTTTGGGAGCACTGCTTGACACAGCAATCACCTCAGAAAACCAGGTGGCTGATGTGACAGTTGTATACTTGCAAGTTTAATTCGAAGAACTAGATGAATACATGGAGGTTGGGTGAGTAAACACAATCCCCCTCCCGCAATAACAATAAAATAATATGTGGCTGCGGCATTCCTAACATTGAGAGAGGGATAGGGGAATTTGGGACATCAGGCAGGTGTCGGGAGAGGGGTTACATTGCATGAGCAATTCTGCATGCCTTATTAGGAACAAGTCTATAAATCCTGTTTCTTTTCCTTTAACATATATCTGAAACTTCATATTGGGTGAGTAGTGATGGCATGATGTGGCCTTTCTTAGCTTAGCTTCTGACATACAGATCTATTATTATCCAGGGCACGAGTACTGGAGTAATGTAAGATCAGTTACTCCTACAAGCAACAGAGCTCTTAAAAGGTATTGAATGTTTGCTGAGTGTCTTCCTCACCCTTGTGTCTTATGATCGCAGCATGAGGAAAAACCTTCACTCTGGTGGCTCTCTGCTTTCTTAATCCTCCTCAAAAGGAAAACCAGCACAGTATTCCTAGAAACTAAGGCAGTGGTGTTTTATTTTGTCTTTAAATCTTTAGAGCTATAATTTCCACTTTCCTTTGACATCCCATACCCTTTTATGGATCCTTTTACAGGATACTGTATCAGCATCTTGAATTAACTGAGAAAATAACTTACCTTTGAATTGAAGTCAGAGATTTTACACAGATGCTCTAGCAACCCCCCGATGGTTTTATCATAGAGTTTTGGAGGATCGCCAGAGTGTTCCAACAATGCATCACATCACTTCTGATTATATGACTGGAAGTAAGGTCATGGCATCATGCAATGCTGTGCACTGCTTTGTACCGCCCCCAGAAGCTCCTGGGGGGTCACCAGCCCTCAGCTGGCAACACTAGCTCTAGAGTGGCTAGAAGTCAGGTTGTTCATATTGAATTTGTTAGTAGCCATATCAATAATGGCATAAACATCTAAATCAGTTAAAGTTCTTGATGCAATGGGTGTTTTTAAGAAACACTAGAGAAAGATTACTAGTTTGCTCTGAAGTAGAAACCTGGGTGGGGGAAGGAATGCTCGATTTACAGTTGCAGTTTCTGGATCAAATTCACCTTGATGGACAGATTAAATGGGCATATTACCTTTGATGTTACATGAAATCTGAGACTGGCTTTTATTTTTTTCTCTTCGCAATTCAATTAGGAGCTTTTTCCTCTTTAGAAATTGTTTAAGAAGCTTTCAAATTAAGTTACGTTTCCAAACCAGAGATTGCAATTAGGTTATATGTGTTTACAATTATATAGAAATTCAGTTTTTTTCAAAAATTACAGATATATATGATTTTACAATAACCAGAATAAATTTGTAAAGTGGAGGTTTCCAAACGTCCCTTCTTCAGTTTCATTCAGGAAAAACAATTTGGCAGTATCTTAAACTATTAGTGCTTGCACATTGAAGAGGCTAAGTAAAATCTGGCAAGGTCACACAACCTAAGTTGCCTTGAATGGTGCAGGGATCTTTTTTAGATATCTTGTATTCAGATGTACATCAGCAACTGGTTTTATATTTGCATTCAGTGCTGACGTGCATTTCTCAGACTAGCAAGGGAGACTCACTTTACCTGCTTTTGCAAGTGGTACACCCTTGGTGGAGCAAAGCGATTATCTTTTTCCTTACAAGGATCTACAATGGTGTAGAAAAAATCACTGATCCAGACATAAGAAGACCCTTTCTGAATCAAAAGCATACATGTAAAGACATAAGAAGACCCCTGCTGAATCAAAAGCATACATGTAAAGACTAACTTGACATGTATGGTAAACGTTTATAAAATAATAATCATTTATTAAGCAGTTATGCAAATATGTAGTTAAATGATATCTGATTTAAAGCAAAGGAATCTTCCACAATGTAGTTTTCTTAAGAATGACATGTTACAGGTCAGCTGTTATCAAGTTGTTAATATACGGTTCCCTTTGAAAGGCTTGACATATTGTATGTATGGGTTTGTATGTATGATTTTTTGGGGTTCTTTTTAATAAAAAGTTATGAAAAACAAAAAACAAAAGCATGGCCCATCTAGTGTTCTGTTTCCCACAATGGCCAACCAGATGTTCCAGAAGGCCCACAGTTGGTGGATAGAGGCAAAACTTTCCCCTGTTGCCACTGCTCACAACTGGCATTGAGTATATGAACATGAAGATCTAATTCGGTCATGGAAGACCTATCCTTCATGAATTTGTCTAATCTCCTTTGAAAACCATCTAACCTAGTAGCCATCACCACATCCTGTGGCAGGGAGTTCCACAAGCTAATTGTGCACTATGTGAAAATGTACTTCCATTTGCCCAGGACATCATGCGTGAAGAGCACACCAATGCCTATGTTCCTTGATGTCCACTCACATGTGAAGTAGCCTCTGTAGGAAGAGGTGAATGGAATGCTCCTTTAATACTGGGGCTAAAACAATTCAGCATTCCACGGTATTGTCACAGATCCAGTGCAGCAGCTGCAATATTTACTCTTGGCATGGGAAGCACCCTCTGTTCCTTAATAACAGTGTACTCATGCTTTGGCCGCTTAATGCTTGCGAATGGATAAGAATATTTCCATGGTTAAATTTTGGATGCAGATACAATTTGGTAACAGATTTGTTGAAATATTTAATATCGGATGTGTGTTTTACATCGCAAAGCATGAAAAAGATATGGAAGGCAACCAGATAAGCATGTTGGGGCTGGCTGTAATTCTGGAGAATAAGCTTGTAACCAGATATTTTTAACCGACAATAGGCTGTCCTGCTGCTAGAACCCCAATGAGAATCCCTACCTGCCGTTTCTGGACCCTTCAGCCAGAAGCCAATATAGACTTAAGCACACTAAGATAAGGATTGTGGCTACAGAATATGAGAAAATAATTTCATACACATAGCTTCCTGATTGCAGCCCCTAACACAGCTTCCTAAGTGTCTAGAATCCACATCTTGGCTTGACGCTGAAAGGCTGTATATATTCACTCTTTTGAACCTGACACCAGTTATAAATCCACACAAACATGCAGCCAAGCACAGTGCTAGTTGTTGATTTTCTTTTTCATCTGAAACAACTCTCTTACACATGACAGCATTATTTATTCATTGCAAAATTGCTGAGATCAGGTAGCAGCCTCTAAAGGGTCCTGAAGCCTTTGAAAGGGCAGTGTGCGTTGCACAAAAGAGCCAGGGGAAAACTAAAGATCCAGTCTTTATTTATAAGAAGAATGTGAATAAGGCGAGCGTTCAGAAAGAAGTTACTAAAATGGTGTTATAAACTAGCTTTTTTTAAAAAAAAACAACAACACCCTCTTAGCAGCTGAGCTTCTGTTGTATCTGAAGGAATATATGAACCAATATCACTCTCACGAGATTTCATTACTGAAAAGGCTCATTAGAAAAGGCATTAAAATACTAATTACCTCATAAACTATTTAGTTGTGTACCCACTGGGATAGTACTTACTAGTGCCCAAGCTCTACATAGATCCAGCGAATCAATTAATGCTCATTATAACTAGAAAGAGTAGGCAGACTGCAGCATGTCGGAGAAATAAATAAGTCAGAGGTTAGCCTGGAAAGTGACTTGGCTGTAACAGAGCCTTCCTCCGCAACACTGCTGTTGTCTGCTCCGATTTAATTTTTATCAGCCTTTCTTTTTTTTGATACTGTGGGTAATGTGACTCGCCCAGGTTTAAGAATCTCAGCAACTGCCATTGGTTTTTAAGTACATTATTTATCTCGGTGAGAGCTATGAATGGCATTCAGACATTGAAGCAGAAGGTTTAATAATTGGTAGCATTTGTTAAAGTAATTGTGTGATAGCTTTCCATTACGTTGGTGCCACAAGGAGACATTTTAAAGAAGAGGGCTAGAGGATATTTCTTGTTCCACACTCAAGTGCTGAGGTATCTGTTTCACTGCTCTAGAGTAGGGTTGCCAAACTCCAGGTACTAGCAGGAGATCTCCTGCTATTACAACTGCTCTCCAGCCGATAGAGATCAGTTTACCTGGAGAAAATGGCTGCTTTGGCAATTGGACTCTGTGGCATTGAAGTCCCTCCCCTCCCCAAACCCTGCCCTCCTCAGGCTCGGCCCCCCAAAACCTTCCACCGGTGGTGAAGAGGAACCTGGCATCCTACTGTAGAGGTAGTGTGCTTCCAGAGTGCCAGTGTATTAAATTGTTTTATCGAATATTTGTATTTTTATTTATGTTTTGTATTTTTGTTGTTAACCACCCCGAGCTCCGATTGCGGGGGAAAGGGCAGGATAAAAATCGAATGACTGAATGAATGATTTCATTAATCTGTATAGCTAGAGTAGTAATTATCAACCTTTCAAGGTCCTTATTTTCACAACTGCTGTTGTGAAACATGTATTGAGCACAGCTGTGAAAATATATTGAACATAGCTGCACAAATATTTCTGCCCTTTTGTATATCTGAAGACAAGATGGACCATATTGGCATGAGGCAATGATTGGACAAGACCTTTCCCACTTGCTTTGGTTTATACCAGGGATCTCCAGGCTGCGTCATGGGAGCTACATGGTGCTAAATGCAGCCATATGAAAGTTGGTCCAGTAATGTTCAGATTATCCGTCTAGCTTACATAAGGGGGTTGAATAGACTGTCTATATAAAGAACTGAAGTCGCAATCTTCATTTATTTGTATTTATTTAACTCCACTGACATTTATGGGATGTAAGAGGCCTGGTTAATGTTTTGGCCAGTTTAGTTCACATTCAAATTCGTCTGGGCAAAATCTTCTGCGTTGCTGAAAAGTGAGACTGGGGTGGGGGGAGGTCTCCTTTCTGCTTAAATAACACAATCCTCCATTTAGCTGCAAACTCCTTCAAAATTAAACTTCCCTTGAAAAATAAAGGTTCATGATTAACATGTGAGGATTATTTTTTTTAAAAAAACCATCAGTTTCATGAAATAAAATTTCAAGTAAAAAAGTTTTTATGCTTTGTGGCATTTAAAATCAGCAGGTGCTATTTCTACAAGGTGGATCATAAAAGTCTAGCAGCGTAAGGTAAATATCACCATGGGCCATGGGAACCAGGATTGTCCATAATGGTTGCACATTTGAAAACAGTCATAAGAAGCTCAACTCATTATTATACACAAGTCTGTTCAATGCCACTGGCTCCCAGGAAAGTAGGATTTATTTCAGCTGGCTTTTGATAAGTGAATTTGTTAAATTTATTGCCCATGGCTATTTGTTTAGTGCTCTCACACATACCCCACTGTTTGTATTGTAAATTATTATTGTTTTAAGATCATGTGAACTGGAAATTTTAATGTTTTGAAGATTTTATATATTATATATTTTTAATTATTCTTTTTTCCTTTCTTTGAAACCTTGGTCTAAAGTAGTATCAAAGGTTTGGGGGTTGTTTTTTTTTTTTTTTGCAAAAGAATTGCAACTGTAAATAATTAAACAGAGAGGGATAATTGATTGCTATTATGTGAACAATGGGCAGAGAACTATTTACTAATAGCAAAACATATTTCCTTAATATTCCACTTTGGTATTTTCACAGTTAGATATCATAACTGATATTCATCTCATGCTTAACAATATTTCAGAAGTTCAAAAAGTAGAAGCTCGAGTCACTTGTATATTCACTTGTTGTCAGTGATGCCGACAAAACTCACATGTTCCTGGTTTCAAGTACAAATTTCTCCAACTCATAGTAACTTGGCCTATTAAGAACTGAGTATAATTTCCCAACAAGCCTTCCTCCAGCTGGGATCATAAAATGAGATTATGTCCACGTGTAGTCATTTTTCAGCAGGCCAGGTATCCAAATCAAGCTGCTTTGTAGGCATATGTACAACATTTTAAAATGTTAAATCCAGCACCTAAATTAGGAAGAAGTCAGGGTAATAAAGAGAATGAAATTCACAAATCCCACATCCCCTGACTCATAGCAGTTTGGGTTCTTCCTATTGCTTCTCCTAACCCAAACCCCAAGCCAACTCCTCTTAAGCCAAATCCACAGTTCTGTTCCTATAGGGTATACTATACCTGGTAATTATGATTATTGATTTTTTTAAGGGTATGCCACAACTTCTGATTGTTCTGATGCACAATCTGTACTCTGGACAAGAGGCTACTGTTAGGACAGAATGTGGAGAAACAGAGTGGTTTCCAATTGGCAAAAGAGTCAGACAAAGATGTATTTTATCTCAGTATCTCTTCAATCTATGTGCAGAACATTTCATAAGAAAAACTGGATTATATTTAGATGAAGGTGGAGTGAAAACTGGTGGAAGAAACATTAACAGTTTGAGATATTCAGATGACGCAGCATTACTGGCAGAAAAAAGTGAAGACTAGAAATGACTGCTGATGAAGATTAAAGCAGAAAGTGCCAAAGCAGGATTACAGCTGAATATCAAGAAGACAAAAGTAATAACTATAGGGGAATTACACAACTTGAAGGATGACAATGAAAAAATTGAAATAGTTCAAGATTTTCTATTTTTTGTCTCCATCATCAACCAAAAAGGAAACTGCAACCAAAAAATGAGGAGGATATTGAGACTGGAAAGGACAGCCATGAATGAGCTAGAAAGGATTCTTAAGGGTAAGGATGTACTGCTGGTAACCAAGATCAAGATAATTCATACCATACCATTCCCCATTGTGCTGTATGGGTATGAAAGTTGAACAATGAAGAAAGCTGAAAGGAAGAAAGCTGATTCATTTGAAATGAAGCATTGGAGGAGAGTTTTACAAATACCATGGACCACCAGAAAGATAAATAAGTGGGTTCTAGATCCATGAAGCCTGAACTCTCACTAGAAACTAAAATGACTAAACTGAAGCTACCGTACTTTGATCACATTATGGGAAGACAAGAGTAACTGGCAAAGGCAATAATGCTAGAAAAAGTTGAAGGCACTAGGAAAAGAAGAGACCCAACATGAGATGGATTGACTCAATAAAGGAAGCCATGACCCTCAGTTTGCAAGACCTAAGCAAGGCTATTAATGTTAGGACATTTTGGAGGTCATTAATTCATAGGGTCGTCATAAGTAGGAACCGACTTGATGGCATTTAACACACACACACATACTATAAATTAGGCAAACAAGGAATTCCCTCATTTAGTATTCTTCTACAGAAATTTCCTCATCTAGTATTCTTCTGCAGCCAACCCTCATCTGGTATTCCTCTTTTCACTGTGCATATGAGAGATGGGATAGAAATAGAAATCCCAGTGCCTGTTTTATCACCAGAGAATGAACACAATATGAGATATAAAGCAGATGGCATAAGATTACAATGCTACCCAGTAGATTACTACGGATCAGACATCTCAGTACCAGTCTATCTACACTGTTGGTGACAAAGATAATATACATAGTGGTCTGATCTTGTTCTGGGCTGGAACTTTTCCTTCTGCCCTTCCCCTAATTACAGAAGAGAGTTTTCCAGAAATTTGTTCTTCACTTTCATGTATAGCATTCTAGACCCTCACAAAGCAAAGAGACCAGATAAGCCTGAACTTTTATTCTGCGGTCCTCTCCCAACATGGCCTCTAGGCTAAAAAGACAGAATCCTCTTCTCTTCTACAACTTTCCTGATGGCTCATCAGGAAACCTTTTCCTTAACCTTCTTTGGCTCATCCCCATGGCCAGAGGTTGAGAAAGTATTCACCCTTGGAACCAGGGTTCTTCTGGGTTCTGTCATAGCCCCAGCTATAAAGTAAGCAAATTTAAGGGACAGAAGTGAAGCTTTTTCCACTTGTCTAAAAATGTCCCACCATCAGCCAGTATACATAGGCTTAAAGACACCTGGGAGCCTTGGGGTGCGGTAGTATAATCGGATTGATAGGACAGTAGTCTCTGGGGATGAGAGCAGGCAACCAGCTAGCTAACTAAAAGGATATTGCCTGGGAATGTAACATGGGTGGATATGGACAGACACCTGAGTAAACAGTGTAATGCCAAGATGGGGACTGAACAGCCCTCCTCAGCTAGGCATGTGTCCATTGACCCATAGGGAAGCTGGACAGGTCCAGGCAGAGAGAGCTAGGGGACCAAATCATATTTTGCATAACTTCTAACAGCAGTTCCTAAAAGGAAAGTCACAAAAAGTACGCTGTGCGGGAGCTCCAGCTCTACAATCTCTTCCACTTGCTGAAACTCTTGTTGATTATTGTGAAACTACATGAACAACAAATCTAGCTTCTCCATACATACATCCACATCAAGCCCTTATTCACTGGAACTTTTATTAGCTGCTGTGAACCCGATCAGCCCACTTGTCCAAGCAGTCTTCAATTTGTTGAATATTTTTTCCTGTTTGGATAGATTGACTTGATTGTGCCTTGCAACCAACTCTTCTTGTTTCCAGGTGTTTTTCAGGTGGGTGGGTCCAGTTTTCCAGTGTGGCTCTCTACCCTGAAGATATTGGAACTAAAGGCACATACATGCAACATACATGTAACAACAGTGGGAGCAGGAGCAGATTGGGGAAGTGAAAATGGCCCCGGAACAAGCCCAGCTGAGCAGCCACTGGTGCTACAAGCCAGCATTTCAGAGGCCACTTAACTCAGTGGCACCAACTATGGGCATTGCCTCATCCCACAAAATGGCAGCAGTACAGGAAGTGACAACTGTTGAGCTGGCATCAGGGTCTGAGCCAAATGGCCCCTAAGGCGCTGGCAGAGTTTATGGGTCTTGGCCAGTAGCCCTCTAGGGCAGCGGCCCATCAGGAAACTTCCCTGGTAAATTAAATTGCCAATCTGCCCCTGAATGGGAGAAAACTCTCAGAAAAACAGGCGAGGCTTTCTGATTGCTCACTGAGAAAACTTCTTATTACTGAATCCATGGAATTGAGCCAAGAGTAGTCTCCCCCCCCCCACCATATCTAGTCAGGAAGAGATCCACTTTTTGCTGCGCCTCTCAAAAGCAGTCAGGAAAAGATTTATTAGTCCTAAAGATTATTTCAGAATTGAGGCCAAGTTCCTCAACAGCCAGGTCAGTATGATTAGTTTCAGACTAGTTTCAGCAGGCACAAGCATTTCCACCCGTGGAATGTGATTATCCTGCCTCCCCTTGCCTGCAGCAGCCTGAACTGTGCCCTGAAATCTGGAGTTCTCCTCTCCCCCAGTAACAGGATTTCGGAGGGAATTTGGGGCTGCCATTGAAGGGGGGAAGCAGAACAATTGTGTCTGTGGGCAGAAATCCATGTGCCAGTGGAAATGATAGTCTGGAACCAACCTTGTGAGAGGATGAAGATAAGTTTATGGCTTCAAAAGGAAACAAACGGTGGCAATAGAGACCATTCAATAGTCCATATAGTGGTGTGACGGCTGAGAAACTAATTTCCCCGCAACATATGCCTATCAGCCACTCAGCATCCATCTTTTACAAAATAATTTGTTCTAAGTCATGACCTTGACAGTCCAGACTAGCTGGATCTTGTCAGTTCTTGGAAGCTAAGCAGGGTCAGCCCAGGTAATATTTGGATGGGAAACCACCAAGGAAGGCAAATGAAGGCAATGGCAAACCACCTCTGAACCTCTCTTGCCTTGAAAACTTTACAGGGTTAACATAAGTTGGCAGCGACTTGATGGCAAAAAAGTCATTAGAAATGAACCTCCTCAAGGATTCCATTTTGGAAGGGACAGAGAAGAGAAAATTATTTCCTGAGTTAGTCATTGACCTACTGAGAAAGTACCTTTAATATATCCTGATTTTTAAAAAATGCTATTAGGGGTGGGGGTTAAAATTATCCCATTTCATCTTACCTATCTACCTCTGTCTCACGTTTTCACATTCCGTCCATACAGCAGCATTCAGACATCATGAATATGTAAAAGGTAAAGATAAAGGTCCCCTGTGCACGCACCGGGTCATTCCTGACCCATGGGGTGACGTCACATCCCAACGTTTACTAGGCAGACTTTGTTTACGGGGTGGTTTGCCAGTGCCTTCCCCAGTCATCTTCCCTTTACCCCCAGCAAGCTGGGTACTCATGAATATGAATAAGCCTACAAAGAGTCATGTGCTCTTTTCCTTTCTCCCTTCCTTTGTGTGAACTGAGACTGAAGACTTCATTGTGCAACCCAGCCTTGAGTCTCACCACATTTTGTTGAAAGTTCTGAATTCCACACTTTAACACTAGGGATTTCTTACCCACAAACCAGGATTTAAACCATTTTTTAATTCTAGTTCAGAATACTGGTTTCTGGGTAACAAACAATTTGCAGTTTTGTTCATGGCATTTGAATGCAGACATGCTTTTCATGTGATCTTCTGGTGTTCATCCTGAAGGGACAAGTAGAATAACTGTTTTACCTATCAATGCCGAACAGTTTTATTGAAAACATTGCAGAACTTAAAACATGTAGGGTTGCCAGGTCTTCCCTGGCCACTAGTAGGCGCTTCATGGGGTTGGGGTTGGGGTCGGTGATCTCCATGTGTGGTGCGATGACGAAACCCGGAAGTGCCGGCATCATGCAGGATGCTCTAGCACTGTCCTCCAAAAACTCTAATGAATCCATAGAGTTTTTTTTTGGGGGGGGAGTGCTAGAGCATTCCAGGGTAAACCCGGAAATGATGTTATCATGCCGCATACATGGATTGCTCCCCCCCTTCAGCTGGGTTTCATGGGAACTCTACATGAAACTCATGTATGCTTCCCTTTATTTCCTGGGCTTGGTCGCATATCAAAGCAACTCCTTATGGTAGCAAAGCCAGGAAAAAAAGAGGAAATTATAAAATGGTTGTGTTACAGGGATGGGAACTTCTGTTTCAAATGATATTTTTTAGTCTTTTCCTTGGAATGTGTGCAGTTTCACTTTCCAGGATTATTTTCATGCGCCCTTAACAACATAAGTTATTTTACACCGTGGGCTCTTCTTCCTTCATCTGGCATGCACTTCAAATGTATGTTCTCATCACACCATAAATGCCCTCATAGACAGAGGGTTTTCAATATTAATAGATCTAGCTTTATCTACAGAAGAAATTTAGCATGCCAAACATTCATGGGGGAAAAAAAACCATACTATTAAAAATGAGCTGAAAAACATTTTCCTCCTCTCTGCTTATTAAAATTTACTTTTATTTCTTCAGTTTTAAACCTTCCCCACAATACAATAATGGATAGTGGTTCTTGAGTTTAGAAATTAATGTATGCTAAGACAATTAATTAACATTGTAATTAATTACATTGCTGATCCTGACAGCATTCATTGTGTTCATAAGCAGCTGCGCAGCATAGCTTCAGATAACCCTCTACCCTCCTGATCAGAACCCCCTCTCTGTGCAAGCCAGTTTTTCAACAGTATCTTTGATAGAAGCTGCAGAAACACACATGTTTGCAGATCAGGAAAAAAAATACAGAGACGCTCCAATATGCCCAAGGGAATTCTTTGGATCCTACTCTAAGTAATTAAGGCCCATGTTCAAGTAAAGTAAATTTATCTATGGAGAAGAAATGACTTGACCAAGATCAAGGCAATTATGCAGTAAAGGCGGGTCACTAACAAAGGAATTCCTTGCATGCCTCTGTATCTAGGCTCTGCAAAGGTTATATTAATTAAACAGAATCAGTCATTATTCTCATGCTGTGCTGTTCAGATAGTGACTTGCAAGAATGGGTTTTGGATATACTTCAAATACCGAATCCCCTGCACAAATTAGGATAATTTGGAAGTCTGGTTTTTGCAGAAAGCCACACAGGGTAATTCGTTACTTAAAATCAGATTGTGCATTAGAACTAATAACCCTTGTCTGGAATTAATGAGATTTGAAATATGTCTTGAAATTTTGCCTTTTGTGGCAGAGGTGTACAGAGTGATTCAGAACAAAAAGTTGCTTTCCCTCAAAATATATATTTAAATGAAAACTTGTAAATATATACTATAAAATATTTAAGTTAGAATAAAGGCCACTTCTGAGCACATATGCAAATATAAATACTACTATTAATATACCCCTTTTAAAAAGACATGGGTCCACTCTGAATGTTTTCAAGAAATATTATTTTTATAATAGTATTTCAATGCATATTCAAGCTAACATGAGAGATTTGGTTGTGCCGTATTATCAGGTGCCAAGGTTACACATGAATTCTAATGGGATCTAACAAATGCTTAAATGTGTCTTAAAGTCTGATGCCTAAAATAGCCTTTACTAGACCTGTACAAATTATTTTAAATTACATAAATATTTTTAATATGTCTGGCTTCTGACAAAACCCTACTATATACCAGAGGATGGCACTGGTTACTTTTTGCTAGCATTTTCCGTTTTCCTCCTTTCATCCTCGCCCTCCTCTGAAATAAGTAGCATCATTATTCGTTTGAGCTACAGTTTGCTTTTATGTATTGCTGGTGGCTTATCATCACTTAAACAGTGTGCAGAAGGTGGACTGGTCTAATGGAGACAGGCACTTCATTAGGATAATGTTGGAAGTGGTAGGGCATGATCCAGCCAAAGTAAATCACTTTTCATTCTGTTGACTTCAATGGGAGACCAGCTATGTGTGTGATTTACCCTTCCACTGAAATCAATGAGCCCTGGCTGAATTAGCACAAACTGTGACTGAGTAATAACAGCAGAATACGAAGTCCCATTTCCTTTGCTCTCAGTAGTGTGTTTCATTGCTGTTAAAAATGGGGACAGTATGAACTTGTAAGGAATCTGGAGAATTGTCCTTCAGTGATTCGCAAAATCTCTTAGTTTCCCAAACAGTACCCAAATAAAGAAAGTACATTCACAGTAAACTGAGTTACACCATTCTAAGCCCATTGACCTCAATGGATTTAGAAGGATGTAATGCTGTTTAGGATTGCACTGTATTTGTTTGTTTATTAGATTTATTCCCCAGCACAGCTGGCCTCAGGGTGGCTTTTAACATAGTAAATACAACATACACTGGTTCTTGTAGGTTATCCGGGCTGTGTAACCGTGGTCTTGGTATTTTCTTTCCTGACGTTTCGCCAGCAGCTGTAGCAGGCATCTTCAGAGGAGTAACACTGAAGGACAGTGTCTCTCAGTGTCAAGTGTGTAGGAAGAGTAATATATAGTCAGAAAGGGGTTGGACTATATATTACTCTTCCTACACACTTGACACTGAGAGACACTGTCCTTCAGTGTTACTCCTCTGAAGATGCCTGCCACAGCTGCTGGCGAAACGTCAGGAAAGAAAATACCAAGACCACGGTTACACAGCCCGGATAACCTACAAGAACCAATGAACTCTGACCGTGAAAGCCTTCGACAATACAACATACACTGTGTATCAACAGTAAAACATGAAAATAAGAACTTTAAAACTTGACACCTAATGGTGCCTCAATTCCATACTAACTCCTATAACTAGTCATCCTCAACAATTAGGTTGGCCTAAAGATGACACTCAGAGAGGCCAATAACCACCACAAGGACTACAGGCCCAAGACAAAAAGGCAATGGGAAATGGAGAGGACAAAGCACAGAAAAGAAAAAGGAAGGAAAAAGAAGGGAAGGGAAGGGAAGGGAAGGGAAGGGAAGGGAAGGGAAGGGAAGGGAAGGGAAGGGAAGGGAAGGGAAGGGGGGATGGGAGGCCAGCTAATCCACTTAACCGTTACTGTCCTTAATCATATGCCTGGTGGAACGTCTCAATTTTATATGCCCTGCAAAACTGAGACAAGTCCTACAGGGCATGGGTCTCATTTGACAGAGAGTTCCACCATGCTGGGGCCAGGAGCTACCCAATAGTTATTTTCAGATGAGTGTAGTGCTCTTTGGAGGGTGTATCAAGAGAGGCAGTCCAGTAGATACAATCAGTTTAAATTTCTTAACTGATCAAATAAAACTAATTTAAACCCATATTTCATTCACTTACAAATATGTTTAGATTTAACTGATGGATTGATCAATTAAATTTAAATAAATTTGCCAGTGAATCAACATTAATTCTGAAGACAAAACCATTCTTTGGTTGGATCCAGTGATTCCCATCCAATAGAAGTAGTCTTCCTCTGACAAAAAGAGACCCCAAAAGAGGAAATCTGCCTTCTATTGAGGAAGGCAGATTAATTAGCAGAAAGGTATTACTGTATACAACCCACTGCTTTTAGATAATGCCTACATATGTTGTAGCAGGCACCATCTTAAGCATGTGGCACCGCAGGGTGATGACACATTCCATTTTTAAGAGGACACCTGCCATCAAACAGGTTTTATACATACTTCTGTTGAAAACAATTTATTTTCTTTTAAAATGTACTGTCCAATTAATTGGAAGGACCATTTTTAACCATAAAAAGAATTCTGATGGATTAACTTTACTGAATTATTGATTGATGCTGCATTCAGACATCCAATGTAACCACAGTGCACGAACAGCTTAAGCTGGGCTCACAATGAAGGAACAGGCATTTAAGATTAACTCTGGTTCCCCATGAGGCACAAATGCAAGATTAACCAGGGTTAACTTTTCCTTCACAAACTTGGATTTTTTAACCAGTGTTTAATCTCAATTTATGATCCCAGTTAGTGAACAAAATACTGTCTGGGTCGGCTGTGTGTCTGCATTCGTATAACAGGAGTTCATTTTAAACCACTATTCCTTCATTGTGTTCTGCCTGAAAAGGGAAGGGGGCAGAGGGCAAACTCAGGTCTATATGAGTTTTTGCATTTTTGTACATTTTTTAATTTAATCTTACTAAAGTTTGAATGCATCCTAAATACTGCAGCTCTGTTAAAAAACTGATTACCTGGGACATATATTTTAAAGCTCTTAAATATGCATGGGCCTGTTCAGTCCCAGGGTGCTGGTATGTGAGAAACAAAACCACAAGGTTGCAGTGCACACATACACCGCAGCCACATGGGATAGCACAACGGAGAAGCAGCTCCCACTCCAGGTTTTGGGGGGGGGGCAGAAAGTGCTCAGGGTTCCCCTCCCTACTGCCACCCCCATTTCCCCCTCTTCCCAGACACATGCTCACCCATCTGTTTAGACCTCCACCACTGCCCAACCATGTGCCCTACACTGTGAGCCCTCCCATCAGCTGCACTCCCAGCCACATGTATCGCTGGCATGCAATGTCCTTGGTAGTGCTGGGCAGCATGTGCAACCCGGTGGCAGGAAAGCCACATGAGCCGGGGGGGCGGGGGGGAAGTGGGCCCTGCTGAAAATTCTGGACGCTTGGCAGCTGCCCCACTAGGGATGCCAGCATCCAGGTGGGACCTGTGGATCCCCAGAAATTACAGCTCATCTCCAGACTACAGAGATCAATTGCCCTGGAGAAAACGGATGCTTTGGAAGGTGGACTCTACGCGTTGCACCCCACTGAGGTCCCTGTCCTCCCCAGGCTCCATCCCCAAATCTCCAGGAGTTTCCCAACCTGGATCTGGCAACCCTACCCCCCATCCCCCGCCAGTGGCCAGGGGGGACCTAGTAACTCTGTGCCCCACTGTGGGGTATGCTGATGCCAGCCCTGCCCACACTGCACAACATGTACATGACGAAAGTAACTGGGGTGGGTCCCACAAGCTGTCTGCTCATGGGGTGAGTCTTTTCCTGCCTTCCCTCTCTCCCAGCAGCCCTTGATACCCTGCTACATCGTCTGCTAAGTGTCTGGGACCATTGTTAATAAAATGTATTTTAGCTGGGTGGCTGCAGTGAGGAAGAGAATTTTTGTGAACCTGTTCACCTCCCTCTTGTGTGAGGGGAACACTTACATGATCCAAAGCAATGCCTCTGTTTCATTGCATCCATTTGCACACAGCTTCTGTACTGCTTTAGGGTTTAAGGACTTGGATTTTAATCGTTCACCGATTATTAACTAAACAATTATATCTTCTAAAACGCTGTCAAAAGTAAAGAATAAATGCATATATCTGAAGAAATCCAAACATTACCCAAAGGCCATTTATTAGGGTCTATCCATTTATATCAACAACCAGTTAACCCATTCAAACACAGTAGGTTATAAGAGTCTTTGTGGAATCAATTTCCTAAGCAATAAATAGCACAACCCAATGGAAAGTTTTCTTGCGGAATGGCCCCTAAGACACTTGCGCGGGAGATCTTCTCAGTGGATTGTGTTCTTTATTGCACAGGACACGGATTCCACATAGATCCTTATCATGCACTAGAAATGAAAAACAAACAAATAAACTGTCAATATACTTCCTTCTAACAAGCCTAACATACATTTCAATTGACTCAGCAAATTTCTTCCAAGTAATATACTACAGGATGTGTGAAAATGCTTGGCAATTACAATACAATATAATTCTATGCTACAATCAATTTACTCAAGGCTGAAGATGGCTTGGGAGCAGTAGTAGTCACTGACCTACATTGATTTTGGAAATTCAGATCATTCTCAAATTCTGACTATTCAAGTTTACAGTCAGTTCACAGTTTATAAAGGTTTTCAGAAATATTACTCTTCGAGACTGGGGAAATATTAATGCGTGGTCACATTCTAATCGTATGTACAACTAGTGAATGAATCACTGAATTCATTTAACTGTTATGTCTATACAAAGAAATTAACCTAGAGAGTTAATAGAAGTAATAGCTAAAACAATTCAATTACGCATTAATGCGTGTTAGTCATAATGTGTAGAAATGGGGTTATCAACTATGGGTTGGGAAATTCCTGTAGATTTGGGGGGTGGAGCCTGGAGAGGGTGGGAGGGATGGGACCTCAGGGGGCAGAATGCCACAGAGTTCAGCCTCCAAAGCAGTAATTTTCTCCAGAGGAACTGAGCCCCGTCATCTAGAGATCAGCTGTAATTCTGGGAGATCGCCAGGCCCCACCTGGAGCGGAGGTTGGCAATCCTAGTACAGAAAGGGTACCTACCGTATATACTCGCGTATAAGCCGAGTTTTTCAGTCCCAAAAATGGGCTGAAAAAGCCGGCCTCGGCTTATACGCGGGTCAATACGGGGGGAGGGAGGGAGGAGGGAGGAGGGAGGAGGGGGGAAACTTACCGCCGTCGCCGCCGCCGGGCCCGTGCCGCTTCCTGCCGCCGGGAGCGGCCTGGGGCAGCCTCCTGCAGCCGCAGGAAGGCTGCCCCGGCCCCCGGCCCCCGCCGCCATTTTTCCCGGGCGGGAGGGGCCTTGGGCAGCCTCCTGCAGCCGCAGGATGGCTGCCCAAGGCCCCCCCGCCCCCGCCGCCATTTTTCCCGGGCGGGAGGGGCCTTGGGCAGCCTCCTGCAGCCGCAGGATGGCTGCCCCGGCCCTTCCCGCCCCTGCCACCATTTTTCCCGGGCGGGAGGGGCCTTGGGCAGCCTCCTGCAGCCGCAGGATGGCTGCCCTGGCCCTTCCCGCCCCCGCCGCCATTTTTCCCGGGTGGGAGGGGCCTGGGGCAGCCTTCTGCAGCCGCAGGATGGCTGCCCAAGGCCCCCCCGCCCCCGTCACCATTTTTTTCCGGGCGGGAGGGGCCTTGGGCAGCCTCCTGCAGCCGCAGGATGGCTGCCCCGGCCCTTCCCGCCCCCCGCCGCCATTTTTCCCGGGTGGGAGGGGCCTGTGGCAGCCTCCTGCAGCCGCAGGAAGGCTGCTCCGGGTCCCCCTGGGCCTCGCCGCCGCTTCCTCCCGCCGGGAGCGGCCTGGGGCAGCCTCCTGCAGCCGCAGGAAGGCTGCCCAGGCCCCCCCGGGCCGCGCCGCCGCCGGACCCTCGCCGCTGGAGAGCCCTGTCAGGTAAGCCTGCGGGGGGGAGGGGTTATAAGCCGACCCTCGGCTTATACGCGGGTGCCTAATTTTTCCCCATTTTTGGGGAGAAATTAAGCACCTCGGCTTATACACGGGTCGGCTTATACATGGGTATATACGGTAGTCCCCTAACCCTAATCCTAAAGAAAAGCCATGCTGAAGCAATATCTTAACGAATCTGACTGTTAGCCAGAACAAATGCATTCAGATTAAAACATGAGTCACTTAACTTGACATATTAAAAGAACAGAATTCTCACCATATGCATCAATAATTTCATTTTGAAGCCTCGGTGTTCCATTAAAAAATAGGTGGGAAAAGGCAAGGAAAGAGCAGAAACTTTAGTCTCCGAAATAGATGCCAGAGTGGTTTTTTTTCCCCAAGCCAAGGAGTATTTTGCTTGGCTCAGCAGTGCTTGGGTTTGAAAACACACACACACACACACACACTTGCCGGCAGCCTAATCCAGAAAGATTTAATAAGCTGTACTGCAGATGCTGTCGTTATTTGGCACATCACAATTACTGTATGGCACACAGCAGAAAGAGAACCCTTGACCACAGATTTTGTTTGGCTGCTGTTGCCAACCCTGTTGGCTACATCTGCTCTTTAAGCCAACCAACTGCATATTTACAGAGTGTGGTTTCAGCGGAGGTGTTAAAAAGCCTTGGGCTGGCTGCTTAACCAAAATTTATATTTGAGGTAAAGTTGTGACCTTTCATGTCTACCATCTAGTGTCTGTCACATCATGTAGCAGATCTATCAACCACAAATGCAGCGAAAGACAGCAACTTCAAAAGTACACACTGTGGCTTTTTATTTAAATCGGCTATAAAAAGTTAGATGCATGTGGTGACAATATGAGTCTCGGCAGCTTTGTGTCTCTTGTGCACTGATGCTGTTTCACATTGGGGCATTTCCCTTGACTGAACGAAGCTGCTCTCTGCTCTGAAGGGTAGTGTCAGAACAATTTGGGTATCTGTGTCATCTAATTTCACACTTACAACATCAAAAAATCACTATAGTTTAGCTTTCTTGTATAGTACTGTATGCCTGGGAACCACCGATATTGAGAGAAAGAGAGAGTCAAAGTATGTATGCATGCAAGAGAAATGTATATGGAAATCAAGACCTAGAACTCAAAGTTGAAGGAACTGTGTATGCTTAGGAAAAGGATGCATGATCATGCTGCCATGTTATTCAAATATTTGAAGGGCTATTACAAGGACAAAGACTTGTTTTCTGCTGTGGGAGGGCAGGAGTAGACCAAAGGGAAGATTTCAGTTGAACATTAGGAGAACCTTCCTAATGGTAGTTGATTAGGCAACTATGGCCCTTTCCAATTCTAGGACTCGATCTGGGTTTGGGATATGAAGAGCAAAAGCTGGGAAGGAAACATCAAAATCTAAGGTTCCGGAATCCACTGTTAGAAACCAACCATGCACAACTTTGATTACAAAATCACACAAGGTTGGAAGAGACCACAAGGGCCATCCAGTCCAACCCCCTGCCATGCAAGATCCCACAATCAAAGCACTCCCCACAGATGGCCATCCAACCTCTGCTTAAAGATTTCCAAAGATGGGGACTCAACCCCCCCCCCGCCCGAGGCAGCCCATTCCACCGTCGAACCGCCCTCACCGTCAGAAAGTTCTTCCTAATGTTGAGGAAGAATTAAAAATTCACTCATAAACAACGCAGCCATCTTGGCAACTAGATTCCTGAGGATTTTTCATCTATTTCTGTAAGCATCCTAAATGTTATTATTTTAATGTTACTTTTCATAAAACTTTTTCTCACCGCATATAGTTGTAAACCAACCTCTCTTGCATAAAAAACAGACACAGCACAAAGCCTATTGTTAACCTACACATATACCAGCAAAATGTCTCCTAATATAAGCCCTGACATTCTTTGAATCAAGTTGTACCCCAAAGAAACAACAATGATTTACAAGACTGGAATCTGAGTAGACTCAGGAGGTCCTGCCAGGTTCTAAACCAGTTCACAGCAGATGTTCAATCACATGACAAGAAATGAATTATTCAGCTCACGCTCAGAGGCCAGTATATCACCTGATACAGTATATATATTTTTAAAAACCTGCAAATTTATAATAAAGAAATATGTTTTCAACATTTTACCATTTTGGCTTCTGAATGCATTGGAGGGACTTGTGATGAAGCACACTGATTACTGAGATTTGGGCCTTGCATCCCCATGATACTGGAATTCATTGACATTTGTCGCTCCATCTTGAAAGAGAGAAAAAAGGAGGGGGGTGAAATCAAATGATATTTGAAAGGACAAACACATTTCAGATTGCACATCTTCTGATTTTCCTCCAGTGGATAAGAGATGGGCTCTTTGTGCTCATCCAGGGTGGTAATTAAAACTTTTCTGAATATATGTCTGATATCTGAAAATGTAGCCAATAATACTGTTTTAAGGAGCCCCGTGGCGCAGAGGGGTAAGCTGCAGTACTGCAGTCCAAGCTCTGCTCACGACCTGAGTTCAATCCCGACGGAAGTCAGTTTCAGGTTGCCGGCTCAAGGATGACTCAGCCTTCCATCCTTCCCAGGTCAGTAAAATGAGGGGTAAAGTGCAGATGACTGGGGAAGGCAATGGCAAACCACCCCGTAAACATAGTCTGCCTAGGAAATGTTGGGATGTGACATCACCCCAAGGGTCAGTAATGACCTGGTGCGTGCGCAGGGGACTACCTTTACCTTTTTAATACTGTTTTATCCAACAATCAATAGGAAACAGCCTCTTTACCAAAAGAACAATAAGGTACCTAGATTTTTCCATAATGATTTCCCATTCCTTGTGGAAAACTACTCCAGGTTAAGTGGCTTTTAAAGAAGCACTTTATAAAATTATGGCTGTGCTGTTATTGCCAGAATTTGTTTAAGAAATAAAAAATGCATGATTTAGAGTACTTGAAAAATGTGGAATTTTCCTGCTGGGGGATATTTTCTTATCAAATGCCTTAGATTATTGTGGTACAGCTTTATTAACACAATGTCAATGAAAAGAGCAA
Source organism: Euleptes europaea (assembly GCF_029931775.1). Lineage (NCBI taxonomy): Eukaryota > Metazoa > Chordata > Lepidosauria > Squamata > Sphaerodactylidae > Euleptes > Euleptes europaea. Next base: position 40,149,382 of record NC_079322.1, read on the forward strand.
ACAAAGAAGTCTTCCTGCAATGTGCATGACAAATGCAAAAGAGTGATTTCCCAAAACAGTATTGCAGTATTTTTAGTGGACCAATATAGAAGTCCAGCACTTCCACTGGCAATTGAGACATTTTCAGTGTAATTGATTTACAAGGGGCAGTGTAAAGCCAGCTGACTGGAACTGATTATGCTCAAACATTGGGCTTGCTTTTGGCTCACATTTGGTGAGCTGTTCAGATGCATCTGAGCAAATTACATAATAGGCTGGGTCTGTTTTTTTTTTTTTTTTTTTTGCATGATTACATGGCTTTGTTGCAGCCCCCATTCCCATGCCACTCACTTGCTTCCACTGCTTCCTCAATTTGAAAAGACACAGAAACAGAAAAGTTTGAGATTTTCTAGTCAGGACTTACTACTTAGGGTTCTCCATGTGTCTTTGGTGTATGCCCATGAACCCAGATAATAGTACAAATTATTGCAATCACTTTGCAAATAGATGCTTCTGACTGCACAAATTTTTAAAAATGCAACGCCGTCTGATGGGTATTGCTCATTTAAAGGATGCATCCAACTGTGCAGGTGCAAAGAGCAAATGAATGATAAGCAAATCCATGTTTTATATAAGTTGGTAAAAACAAACAAACATGACACCAGAGAACAGGTGCTTCTTCTCTGCTAATTGGGGGGGAAAGCATCCACAAGCAGTAACAACCTGTCTCTGTAGCACAAGTGGCTATTTCATGCACAAAAAAGTTTCTCATAAATCTGCCAGGGAACATCAAGGCAGTCTGATCAGGAGCTCGCCTTCTATGCAATCAAGGGAATCTGAACAATGTAAATTCACCTAGTGATCAGGTTTGCGTAGAGGTTCACAGCATGCCTGTGATAGGATAGGAAGCATCACTGGCTCTGGTGCTACCTATGGGGTATAAATGGCAGTTCTGCCTTCTTTGGAGGACTGTAGAAGTAACAACCACATCCAGGAGGGGAAGCACACCTGGATCATTCTCATGCAAACTAACTGGCCTCAGTGGGGCTTAATGTAGTCTGTGAAAAGTGACTCTAGAACTCTGTGAGGGTCAGAAACATGATACATTCAAGTGGGTAGCCTTGTTAATCTGTAGCAGTAGAACAAAATCTGAGTTCCGTAGCACTCTAAAGACCAACAAAATTCCCCGACGGTATAAGCTTTCATGAGTCAAAGCTCACTTTGTCAGATACAAATGAGGATGAAGATCCATCAGCTCTTATGTTCCGGTCAGAAGATGGGATGGGTGTTACAAAGAAGGGCCAGTTGGAGTCAGGGTGCAGAGGGACAATGCAAAATGTAATCAGCTTGACTAGAGCTAGGAGATATATACAGAGGTGGGAAATGGAATTAGAGCTGAACCAGTTTGGTGGACAGAATTCTCTAGCACGTTCTTTAAATTGACTTGTAAAATTCAAATTGATATTTCGCTAATTCTAAAATTTCCCGCTGTGTTCCTGATTCTGATAATGTTGGTTTTATAAGACAGAGCCAAGCATAAAATGATTGGATTTGCTTATGTGATAGTTAACTATTACTGCTTTAAAATTCACCATTTAAGTCTAAAGGTTTAAATTTTAAAAAACTGAATTCAAAAGTGAAATTTGAAAAAAGTTAAAACTGCAAAAATTCTGAAAACTTTCCTATTTGGTCAGTGTACATGAAATCTGTTTTGCTCTGGCTGGCACAGCCCATTATCAATTGGGCCAAAGACCCTCCATTCTACAAGCAACTCATGTTTCTTTATATATCGTTAATTTTCTCCACCAAAGTAAAGTCATGATTATGCCACTTTGTTAAGGCATAAGAACCCGCATGTCATCTAACCATTTCAAGGAGGGATTTGGCTTCAGTAAGAAAGGCTAGGACGCGTGGAGTTAATTAGAGATCTAGGCTTGTTTTTCTCAAAGACCAGCCACCCATGTTGCATGGCAATCTGCCTTTGAAACCGAGGGGACTGTCAGAAGCAATTTGCGATACCGCATGAAGGTCAGCTGTTCAAAGTCAAAAAATTCCAGCGGGTGAGTGCGAGGCAAGCCCAAGGCAGCTTTTGGGTCCCAGGCATCACAAATTTCATTGTAGTGAGATCACAACGGGAAACACAACGGGAGAAAGGCTCCTCAGTTGCTACCTGGCCATTATTTGATTTCCCACTTTTGATTAATGACCCTGCATTGTACAATGAAACAGGTATACTTACTGGCATCAAAACTGCAGAGGATCCAGGCATGGTGGGGTTAGGGAGTGTCCCGGGCATAGACGCAGGCATGGGCTGTCTTTGCCTGTTGTGCAGGTGCAGTAATGATGACAAAGAGCCTGGGAGAGGCCTGGAGGGAGAAAGAGGGGAAACCAGAGCTGAAACAAATTCAGGGAAAATATTTACTCTAACAACAACAACAGCAAAAATAATAATATAAACGTCGAAACTCATAATTTGTAGTGGCATTCAAATTTTTCAGTCCTGAATAAATTGGGAATGTTCGGAAAGCTCATATCAAATTCGGAGCAAGGGTGAGACAACAAAGTATTTTAGAGTTTTTTTAAACGTCAAAAACATTAAAATAAAACAGGAGTCCAGATGCACCCACTTTCAAGACTAACAACATTTACAACATTTAGCCTTAAATATGCTACTGGACTCCTGCTTTAGTTTGCTGCTGCAGACTAAAAGGGCTGCCGATCTGGAAATAGAAACATTAAAAACAGAACAAATGGTGTCAAACATTAATTTGATCCTTAATTCCTGTTACTGAACAGCAAGTATTGTAACTGTGATTGTACTGCTCCTTCAGTGTTTAACCTGAACCACAAATGATTCTGTACGGTAAATTCTCACACAGGCAATCTCACATTTTAAATTTTCTTGTGGGACTCTGTTTTATAATACTACTGAAAGTTAGTCACAGTAACAGACAAAATGTTTATATTATGCTTGCCATGAATAGTGAGAAATAAAGATGAGTATACAATACAGGCGATGTATTGCTTGTTGCATTAGTTCTGCAGAACCCATATCAATGATATCCAGCGGAGTCAAAAGTCTGTGTTGCAATGATGTATTACATCACTGCAAACAAATGTATAACATGCATTAAAAATATTTGTCTCTTTTCAATCTGTTCATCAGTGACCTGGAGCTGCGAGAGAACAGCAAGGTGGCCCAAGTTTGCAGATGTCACCAAATTATTTAGGAAGGTTAAAACAAAAATGGACTGCCCTTTTACAAATCTATGGTGAGACCACACTTGGAATACTGTGTACAGTTCTGGTCTCCCTGCCTAAAAAAGGATATTGCAGAGCTTGAGAAGGTGCAGAAAAGAGCAAACAACATGAACAGTGGGCTAGAGCAACTGCCCTAGGAGGAACAGTTAAAACCCTTAGGGCTGATTCACTTAGAAAAAAGGCGGGTAAGGGGAGACATGATAGAGGTCTATACAATTATGCATGAGGTGGAGAGAGTTGCTTCGGCAGCACATACACTAAATTGGGTGGAGAGAGTGGACAGGGAGAAGCTCCCCCCCTCTCATAGTAGAACATGGGGTCATATGCTGAAGGGTAAGAGATTCAAAACAGACAACATTAAGTATTTCTTCAGACAATGCATAGTTAATTGTGGAACTCCCTGTCCCAGAATTTGGTGATGGCTGCTAACTTGGAAGTCTTTAAGAGGGGAGTGAACATGTTCATGGAGGATAGGGCTATCCATGGCTACTAGTCAAAAATAGATACTAGTCATGATGCATACCTATTCTCCAGTATCAGAGGACCATGCCTAATATATTAGGTGCTGTGAAACACAGGTAGGATAATGCTGCTGCAGTCTTCTTGTTTGAGGGCTTCCGAGAGGCACTTGGTTGACCGCTGTGTGATCAGACTGCTAGACTTGATGGGTCTTGGTCTGACCCAGCATGGCCTTTCTTATGTTCTTATCTCCCCATCCCATTTGGTATCCAAATACCCCAACTTCTTCTTATGCATATATTATAGTCACATTTTATACTCAGTATTTATATAGCCCTTTCTGTGTTTAGTGCAGTAGTTGCACCCTTCTAAACACACTGACATCAATGGATCTGAACTGCACTGTACAGCACTTCACATATATTATTGTAGTAATCCTTACAACAGCGATGTAATGTAAATCAGTAGTGTCCCCATATCACTGGTCGGGGACTGAGACTAAAAAAGAGTGAGTTGCGATTTGAACTCCTGGATCACTAATTCCAGTCTGGAAATCCTATGCTTGCATATGCCCACCTGTCCTTTTTCCTGTCTTCCCCAAACGTCCTGGACTGTGTTTTATCTCCTACCCGGCACCAGGTTGCAACTTGCAAGCAGTTTTTAAATTCCTCAGCTTCTTGGGTAGCAGGGCAGAGTAGGTACAACAGAGGACACATGCATAGAGATCTTCTTTGGACTGGGACCAAAGGAAGAATTCCTTGCATAGGTAGGTATCTTAAAAAGATAAACTAATTCATTGGGAACAGGAAGCACTAGTCAAACAAACCAAAACTCAGGACTTGGGTGTTGGTGTTTTAATTGTGTGTGTGTGACTGCCTTCAGCAATTCCATTTTGATAATGTATTCTCTAGGAGCTGCTTTCAGTGTATTACTTGATGTTCACTTTTCAGGTTCGGGTTATCTACATTGTTTTGCCAGGAATCCCCTCAGAATTTCCAGACAAATCTGCACCATTCAGTAATCTATCCACAATATGTTACAGTCCCTATGTACAATTTTCATGGACAAGAAATAAGTTATGGGTACAAATACTTTGCACTAAAACTTATTATTAACGGCAAATGGGAGGGTTCATTTAAATTAAGCTGTTCAAACCAAGATATCAAACAGCTCAGTTTGCAACCAGATGTGTGTCTTGTAAAATTCCAGCATGTGCATGCGCACATGTGCACACACACTCACAAACACACAATATAGGTACAGTTCCCCCCCCCTCCAATCCCAAAAGCTGGAGGCTAAATGAGAAGATCTTTTTTGAATGGCTGTTTTATTAAACATTACAGATTTGCAGTTGATTGAGATAGATTAGAGAGAAAACAGCACAGTTTAAAACTGACATAACTTTGCCAAATAATATGTTGCTTTGAGGGAGGGGGAGTCTTTTTTCCTCCCAAAATACAAAGTATTCCAACATTTTATATGGCTTTTTAAAATTAGTTCTACTATATACTACATGGTTACTTTGCCAGAAGTTATTACACTTGCCAGGGAATCTGAACCCCATTGATTTGGAGGCAAATTCTATATGTTGTAGCTTATCTTTTCCTGGGTCTAGTTCTGCTAAACCATTCTGCCTGTGATATAATTGCCAACTAAGCATGCTTAACTCACTGTGGACTACTCTGAACAGCAATCTGATAACTGTTTATTGTCAAGGATTATGTACACACCAAAGAGCATTGGTTTTCCAAAACAGCATCCCCACACTTTTTGCAAGCTCTCTTGGAGAGCCTTTCAAAACCTTTGTGTGCATGCGCATGGCCAAACTACATATTACATCTACAGTGTGATAGCCATGGGAACTTGCAGCAGAACACCAGTAGCTAGTTCCCTGTGGGAACTCAATTCAGAAGCACCACAGTAGGTCCAGTTTGGATCAGGACCAAGGCATGAGGAGGGACTTCGGTCTTCCTTCTGCACCATTATCCTAACCGAAACAGCCCTGGGAGCAAGCATTCAGAGCAAATGGAGATAGATAGATAGATAGATAGATAGATAGATAGATAGATAGATAGATAGATAGATAGTCTTGTTTGTGGCTTCTTAGAAGCACCTGGTTGGCCATTGTGTGAACAGACTGCTGGACTTGATGGGCCTTGGTCTGATCCAGCAGGGCCTTTCTTATGCCTTTTGATAAAAAGACTATTTTCATTGCTTGCTTGTGTTTATTTGTTTGCAAACCTACGATGGGGGGATTAATTATTTGGAAATATTGACATCTGCAACACCACATGGCTCCAATGTAATATACTTTTCACCTAGGGTGGGCTTTAACAGTCCTGAATTTTCTCTGGAACAGTTCTATTGAAAAGCACAGCTTTAAATAGTCTGTGAATTCTGCCCACCCTGAATCAGTGAAAGTGTTTAAACTTGGGGAATTTGAAAAGCTAGATTTTGGAGAGGTGGTTGGACAACAGTAAAGAAAACAACACAAAACTTTGCCTGCACATATACAATTCTCTGCTCACATAGCAAAAGATTCACTGGGTTGGCCTACTTGGAACCCTGCTGAACTCTACTCAATGGGGCATACTCCCAAGAAATGTAATTCTTAGTACTGCACTGTTTAACTTCAATAAACTCCACAGAAGTCATGCTACTGGTCAGTGTTTGCAGAGTAACAAACCACAGAGACCAATCCCAGCTCTTCATCTCTAATGTTTGTGATGCAGCACAATTTTATAATTTTCTGTAAGAGAGCTGATCTATAAACTGACGGACATAAAACATGCATCCCCCAGGACAACAGCCCAGAGCCCCACAGCCTGTGAAGCTTACTGGCCCTTTATAAAACCATAATAAATGTAGGTGTTAGGGCATTTGACAGAAACTTGCATTGGCTTGACTTATGCAGTTTGCACAGGTAATTCTCAAGAGTCCATATGGTTGGAATTTGACTTACATGTTCCAGAGCCAAAATATTTTCTGAAATTGATTTAATGAGCCTGGGAATAGGGGCCTTGGGTAAAAAGGAAATTATTTGTATATATTAAAATAGCAAATAGGTTACCTTGCTGTCCTCACTCTCACCCTCAGCTCGGCTTAGCTTTGCAAGTCTGCATTTGCATTGCAGTGGGAGGGAGAGAATTGCAGTTTGTTTGTTTTTTGTTGGGTTTTCCTTTGTAGCACTTTGGAAACTTCAAGGTTTCTCTTGGAAGGAAAAATACACACATTGAAGTTCAGGGGCTAGATTTGTCTATATCCCCTCAGTTACTAGTTGTGTATTTTCCTAATACGCATGCACGGACTACTGTTTAGATCGGCAGGGATCAGTCAGCATCACACAGCCCATGTATGGTGTCAATCAGTGTGCCTTGTGCAAGAAACCGTGAATCTAGAAGTCCCTAATAAATGACTGGCAATAAATAACTTGGAAAAAAGGTCTTAATTCAGGGCTAATCTTGTTCATTTTATAAGCAAAGTTCTGTAGATTGCTGCAATTCCTCTATGATATATGTAAGATACCAATAGTGTGCTATGTGCCTAATAAAGCGTGTGGGTCTTTGCCTAGACCGTATCTTTAGGGTTGCCAGGTCCCTCTTCACCACCAGTGAGAGGTTTTTGGGGCAGAGCCTGAGGAGGGCAAGGTTTGGGGTGGGGAGGGATTTCAATGCCATACAGTCCAATTGCCAAAGCGGCCATTTTCTCCAAATGAATGGATCTCTATCAGCTGGAGATCAGTTGAAAGAGCAGGAAATCTCCAGCTAGTTCCTGGAGGTTGGCAACCCTACATATTTTAGAGGTTCCTACATATTGCTGTTGCTGTGTCAGTGCTTATAGTAATGCCAGGCAATCAACACCCTACTCTTAATCAACACTCTGCTACCCAAAAATGCCTTATTATTTTCTTCTTGCATAGTTGCAGAATGGTTTCCTAGACCCTTCTTTCTTTTCCAAGTTTTGCTTTCTCTTTTAAGACAAATTAATAAAAAAGAAGTGAAATCTGAGTGAAAATGTGCGGTTTCCCCTCCTCTTTGGCAGCCTTATGAATGACTTCAAAAGAAGCAAGGATTTCAGCTTTCTCACGATTTGGACATGTCTTAGAATTAATTCGCATAGGAAGTGGCCTCCACATTTTGGCACCTGTTAGCATGCATTCAAAATGTGAAAGACTCAAATAGATTAATTAGAAAGAAAGATTTGCTGAAGTACAGTGCAACAGAAAGCATCAGTTTCTCTAGAAGACATATTGAGACAAAATCTGCCATACCAAGTACATCACCTAGCACAATTTTGGCAAAATATAAATCTTGACTAACCAAAGCAGGTAGAGCTGTGATAGAAAAATAAATCCCTGCTGCCAGTACAACTGGCCTGACAATCCTTGCCCTGATATTTGAGAAGCCAGAGTAGATATGTGCAGGGAATGAGCATTGAAATGTGCTTCCAAATAAACATCCTATTAAAATTAAGACAGTGTAGATCAGGGGTGTCAAACATAAGGCCCATGGGCTGGATCTGGTCCCTTGAGAGCTCTTATCTGGGCCACGAGCACTAGTGGGCAATCAAATTGCCAGAACAGCAAAATAGAAGCATTGCCCAATTGGCAATGAGGGACGGGTTTCCTTCTGTTTCCCCCCCAATCCAAAATGAAACAATGGGAGAGCGCTATTTGGCCTCAGTGACTTATCACATAGCCAGATATGCTTTGCTATGTGGCACTGTGATGTCACCATGATCACTGAACTCTGAATCTAAACTCTGATCATGCCATGATGAAGAAGGCACTGAATCAGTAGCATACTGGATCTCTCAACAGGCACAACAACAGTGGGCACTTTCATATATCCTGAATAATGCACTTTCGGTCTACTTTCAATACACTTTAATGATTGTTTACAAGTGGATGTTGCCTTTTCCCACAATAAAATCCAGCTGCAAAGTGCATTGAAAATTAATTGAAAATGCATTATTCAGCAGCTGTGAAAGCCCCAATGGGCATTCTGTACCCCTCGAAAGTGTCCTCAAGGGCTCACACAACTATGCTCAGCACGAGTAGGGATTAAGAGCATGCACTATGAGCTGGAATTCCCCAGTTTGATTTTAGCTCAGTCACTGGATCAAGCAAGAAGGGCATCATCTGATTTCCCAGACTGTATAGCTTGGCTACAGACTGTTTTGATGTTCCAGCCAATATAGGGCCATTATTATATTCAGCCACCTATCTGGAATGCCATTTTAGGATTCTGTGGGATCCCCAGCAATGTTCTACAAGGATAGATTTTCGATACATTCAAAATTAAGTGGTCAAAAGAGTGAGATTTAAGAGCATTTGTTGCGGTTAAGTTTTTATTTGTTCTAATAACAAAGGGACACACTTTTGAGGAATAACCATGTGTATAAAAAAGGCATGGGGAAAGAACTCACAAAGTGAACTTGTGTGTTTTAGAGTACTGTCAGTTTACAGTAATTTCTACCAGTTTCTCAAATGTAAATAAGTGAATTAGTTCACAAGTAGGACACATGCTCAAGAAGGCAGCATGAGTCTGCCTCTCCCCCATATACACCTGTGGGGCTGATTGACTTGATGGGATGAGGCTCTCTAGAAGCCTATTCCAAAGGGCAGGAATAATAAAAGAAAGTATAAGTGGGCAGAAACAACACGTCACACTGATGTAGGGTTGCCAGGTCCCTCTTCACAACCGGTGGGAGGTTTCTGGGTTAGAGCCTGAAGAGGACGGGGTTTGGGGAGGGGAGGGACTTCAGTGCCAGAGACTCCAATTGCAAAGGCGGCCGTTTTCTCCAGGGGAACTGATCTCTATCGGCTGCAGATTAGTTGTAATAGAAGGAGATCTCTGGCTATTACCTGGAGGTTGGCAACCCTACAGTGATGACACTACAAGGAGAATTGGTTGTGCTGAACAGAGTTGGCATATGAGTTCATATATGGGGATCATACAGATATTTTGGTACAATACTTGTAATGGCTTTCAAGGTAAGCTGGAAACAAGACAAAACAAAAAGTCTGTAGAGAATTTGAGAAACCTTTTCAGCTGTTGTTGAAAGCAAGGTTTGATCCCCTGAGGAAAAGTTTTGATGTGAAAAGTGTCAGGATCATCGAATAAATACTCTTTACATATTGAAGGTTATCTGTGCACCTTTTGTTTTGCCTTGTTTTCACTTTTTCTGGTGCAGCCCATCTGAGCAGTTTTTCAAGTAAATACCTTAAATTGTTATAAGATGGACATGATATGAGTATAAAGACTATCCCATGACAGCTGATCGGCCACTGCATTCTGCATTGGCTGACGTTTTTGAGTAGTCTTCAAGGCTAACCCAATACAGAGTGTGTTACAGTAGTCTAGTATATAAATACCATAAGCATGGATCAAGGTGGCCAGCGCAACCAGGTACAGAAGGGAAAACAATTTGTGAATAAAATGACGATGAAAGAAAGTGCTCCAAGCAACTATTCCAAATTGCTTTTCCATCAGCAGACCTTATATTAATATTTTTAAAAAAATTAGAGATGGAGGAACCATGTTCTCCTCCCCTCCAGTCGTAGACAGCGTTCAAGTATTTTATTGCTCCATTTTGTCAGGATCCACCTATACTACATATTTGGAGGGAAACCAAATATCAATTACCATTTCTGGTTCACACTGCTGAATTTGTATGGAAAGTCATGTATAATTTTCTTAAGTCTTGGTTTTACTGTACAAATATTTTAAACAATTTTTGAAGTGTTTATGTATTTCAACTTTAACTTCCTAAACAAAGCAGTGGTTTTCCTCTGAAAATGAGAAAGCAAATTACAGTAAAATCATGAAAACAAAGGCCCAACAGTCTCTCCAGTGCAGGCTTGTTACCATGAGCTAATAATTCCAGACTTTAAGCAAGCAGAGCCGTCTTTTTTTTAAATAATTGTGTGCCTCTAGGCAAAGCATTTCTACTAAAAACTATTGAGGCACAGAACAAGGCAAGGTGTGTGAGCTAATGTGGGACTGCTCAGCTACTAAACTAACTCCTGTGGCACCCAGCCTGCTCTGTACTGACAGATTATTTCTCCACATATACTTGTAAAAACACACTGCTTAAAGTTAAAACCTGCTTGAGTTTTTCTTTTCAATTAAAATGTCAAAGGCGACAGCATGTGTTTTCACTGTCCCCCAAAAGTGTGATGGATGCTAAGGTGAGAGCCACAGATGCCTGCATTTTAGATGCCTGCGTAAGGGTCCTTTCATACTAGGGTTGCTAAGTGCCCGGTGTCGGCGGGTAAAATCCCGCCAATCCACCGGCCTGCCCGCTGGCCAGCTGATGGCCAGCGGGCACTCTGTGCCCGCACACGTACACGCGCGCACACGTCACTTTTGGGTAAACTTGAAAGTGACACGGACTCTGGCAATCTTGGATAAAACTCTATGGAAACCATAGAGTTTTAGCCAAGATCGCTAGAGCGTCCGCGTTGTTTCCAGGTAAACCCAGAAGTGATGTAGGCGCATTGTATGGGGTGAGCACGTGCGGGCATCCCGCACCAAAAGCTCCCGCCGGTGGAGCTATGGGGCCTGGCAAGCCTAGGCTCTACCCCAAAAACTTCCCACCAGTGGCGAAGAGGGACCTGGCAACCCTACTTCATAAATTACCACTGTCAAAGACGACAGCATGTGTTTTCATTGTCCCCCAAAAGTGTGATGGATGGTAAGGTGAGAGCCACAGATGCCTGCATTTTAGATGCCTGCATAAGGGTCCCTTCATACATTACCACAGAAGTACACAGAAGCCGTTTTTCTGTAACTATATACTCTGCTGCCATGATTAAGTTTGGAAAGCTAGAACCATTTGGTTGGGGCCAATAGTCTGAGGGTTGTCTCATGACATGTTGTTCTCGCATGCCTGCTGTTAATAACAAAAAAATGTAGCTTCAATGAGGCCATGTCAACATGTCATTCTATGCTTCCTGTTAGAAGTGATTGAGTGGGGGATTGAGAAGCATACCAGATAAAATCTGGGGATATAACCCACATTGAAGACAGCAATCCAGGTGCACTGTAGCATGCGCTGATGCTGCTCCTGCCACCCATCTACTACTGCCACCTCCATCATAGTAACCCCCTCCCCAAAAGTTGAAACTTACTAAGTAGGCGTTGTCTGCCCAAAATCCTTTCTAATCTTGTAATCTCTTACTACAATCACTTATTGAATAGATACACAGGCACAAAAATCAGGCATTGCAATCTAGTTCATGTTGCCAATGTAAAGGGTACATCCAACTGCACAGATGCAAAGAGGAATCAATGAACATTTTCACACTGCCTCATGGGAACTGTAGTTTCTTCAATCTGGATTTGCAAAAAAAAGTTAAAATCTTTTATACTGCTAACAGAGATGTGACTAAGGACTTGTCACTATGCAGTGTTCCTGGCGTGCATCACTCACAGTGGAAACTAAAAGGAAAGGAAGCTGAATTGTTCTGGCTGGGGATAAATTCATGCATGCACAATGGATCCACTGTAGTTCATTTAAAGAATGTATCCAACTAGCAGGCACAAAGAAGGGGTGAACTGTGAGTGATTCTGAACTTGACAAGCGGGTCACTCTAATGACCCAACTATGACCCCGCAGTATACGTGCCTTCTTTGGTGATCTAGAAAATTTAGTTGGTAGTCTGCACAAATGGAAAAATCGGCCACAAAGTACAACACGGGAGTTACAAGTACAGCTTATTGACCAAGGCATGACTAGGTCATAACCCTGAGGCACAAGTGACTTCTGCACAGGTACAAAGCTGCTTGGCATAGTATTCCAAGTCTAACAAGGTAAGTTAGGCATCCTCCCTTTGACCTTGAGCCATGAATCACTCGGTCAGCTCTCTACACCTAACCTGAGAGGGATGAAAGTATGGGATAACCCCATACCCGTAGCTCTTTTTAAGAATGGACAGATACACCAGCAACAACAGTAATGGGATGGCATTTATGTCCCAATTCTTCCATTTCACCCTCTTACCGTTATAGAATGAAACATACTTGTCTGATATGGACCCATTAACAGCTCAGTTATCAACAAACTGAACCTGCAAGATACTTACTGCCTTCACATTTGCAAGTGTATTCAAAGGCCATTATCTGCAGACTGAGAGCATACACATGTCCACCATTTTAAGGGAAGTGCTTAGCAATTACAAATTGCTAGAGCCAGTGTGATGGGGCGGTTAGAATGACCAAGGACTCAAGATAAGCCAACTTCAAATTCCTACATGTCATGGATGGACCAGCCATTCTCTCTCGGTTTAACCACCCACACCATGTTGTTGTCATGAAGACAAAATGAAGGAAGGGAGAAGAATGAACACTAACCTGAGCTCCTTGGGGAAGAGCGGAATAGAAATGAAATAAATACATAAGACCAAATCAGTGGGTCAGCAAAAGACTATATTAAACGTATATGGATAAAGATAATCACTCACACCTTATGGGTATCTGCATACATTTCTCTCCTACTCGTCAAACTATTGCCTCCCCCACCACAAACACATTCTTGCTCATACATAAAGTCGATCCTGTATGGAGCTCTAACAAATTGATTCTATTTATGCAACAAAGCATACGCTGTGCTGCGTTCCCAGTCTCAATCTGAGCTCACTCCAGTCCTTTCAAGGGCTATATTGAACACAAACTTGCAGCTGATTTTGTGGTTGGCATCCATTTGTTTTCACATCAATGAAATTAATTTCCATTGGAAACTGCATCTGAGGCATTTAATCAAAATGGGCCTAAAATAATTCTGAAAAGCTCATCTGTCTCCAATCTATATAGTGTTTTAAAAATTGGACATGTGCCCTGCAATAATATTGCACTTTACAAAGCTTAATGTTCCCTACTTCTGAGTATCTGTTACATCAGAAGTCGGGTAAGTTAAAGCAGACTGAGATTCTAGCTTGCATTGATACATAAATATGTAGACAAAACTACAGTGAACTGTGCCTCTGTGTTGAACAAAGCAAAAATTTAAAAATACTGTTGGGAATTCAAAACACATTAATAATAGATTTGCTTACTGCTATTTTTTTGTTATTTTAACAATAATTCAGGATTCAAGCAACCAGTGCTACATAATACAGAAACAAAGGGTTCAATCAATTTATTGGGGGCATTCCAAACATGTCTTCGTGATACATGCTTAAAACTATTGGACGTTTTGAAAAAGAATGTGGAAATATGGTACAAAAGTAAAGGCCAAATCCCCTCTGGCCTCAGTATGAGCCAGAGATCTGCACATATTTTTGTGTGCAAATCTTGCATCTATGGACTCCAAGTCAATTTACCTGAAGGAGGCAGATGTGCACATTTTTGCAAACCGATTAGTGTTCTCCACCGAAATGTAAAGACAAGATATGCGTACATGCAAAGCTGTGTTGTTGACCACAGAAAAATTAAAAGGAGCTCAAGAAGATGCACTCTCAAATCCACGAAAGACGGGAGTAAAAGGATGTTCAACCCTTTCCTCACCAGCTGTTTATATCCTCAAAATAAACTCCCAAATGACTTTCTTTCTCCAAGGCACCACATGCGTGTTTCAGAGGGACAACACGCATCTGAAACTTTCCATAAGGGACAGGGTCAAGTTACAGTATGCTGCAGCCCCAAACTATGTTCAAGTTTAAGAGTCTCCCAAAATGGTAATTGTTTGTTTGTTTTTAATTTAGAGACCCCTCAGAATCTGAGGCCCCAAAATGTACCTTACTTAGCCTGTGCATAAACCCAGTTCTGAGGATGGAGGAGCTGGATGACAATTTGGAGTGGAAAACTGGTCAGTGAGTAGGGTTGCTAGCCTCCAGGGAGTAGCTCGAGATCTCCTGCTGTTACAACTGATCTCCAGCCAATAGAGATCAGTTCCCCTGGAGAAAATGGCCACTTTGGCAATTGGTCTCTATGGCATTGAAGTCCCTCTCCTCCCCAAACCCCGCCCTCCTCAGGCTCCATCCCAAAAACCTCCTGCCGATGGCGAAGAGGGACCTGGCAACCCTATCAGTTAGGAACAAGTGAAACACTCCCCTGCCACATAATCAATCAATAATTTATTTGCAGTCATAGACCATCAAATAAGACAAATTTGCATAGTTAAATAGCACAGGATAAAAACAAATACAAAATAGATTTGGTATTAAAATGGTTAAATGGTTAAAAATGGCAAGATTATCAAAGTGCATAACTAATTAATGTCCAAGCAAATACTAAATGTGGGTACAATTAGAATGCTTGATAATATTCTAAAATTACAGAGGCTCAACCTAGAAGGGCCCTGACCTGGATGGCCCAGGCTAGCCTGATCTTGTCAGATCTCAGAAGCTAAGCAGGGTCAGCCCTGGTTAGTATTTGGATGGGAGACCATCAAGGAATACCAGGGTTGCTGTGCAGAGGAAGGCACTGGCAAACCACCTCTGTTAGTCTCTTGCCATGAAAACCCCAAAAGGGGTCGCCATAAGTCGGCTGCGACTTGACGGCACTTTACACACACACACAAAACTAGAAGGAAAAATAAATAAACATGTATTCAAACTGCAGGATCAAACAGTATTCATTCTCTATTTCGTTAGCTATTGTAGGTTCTTAAGTACACTCTGCCTGATTTTAATTGCTAGCCAAGCAAACCTGGCCATGCTTGCAGATAGGTTAGCCATAATATCCAATAGGAGGAGCTCTGAACATCGTTTTCTTAAAGGTCTGGGGCAGTCCACTAATAATGGGATCAATGAGCCTGTACGAATTTGATCATATACACTCAAATAGCACGTGTTCGGTGGTTTCAAGCGCATCCTGTTTACATATGCATTTACATGCTTCTAATGCTCGTCCCACTGCCACTCCATCACTCAAAATTTTGTCTACATGTAGTTGATGATCAGGCTCTTTCCTCCCTCCCCCCCCCCTGCCCCAACTTCATGGGCAGGGTAAGTCTGAGCTTGTCAGGCAGGCTAATATATCCACATGCCAGATAGTATCTGAGCTTCCACTGGAAGTCACTAGGATCAAGGCGAATGTGTCTATAAGAACTTTATCTGCTTTCTACCACAATTCAAACAGGTGGTTAAAATCAGAGTTTGTACAGCCCTTTAATTTTTTTAAAGTGCTCAAAACTTCTTTGAATAGTTTTATGTGCTCTAATGGGCCAGGTGGCATCCAAACTATGCTTGACTACATGTAAGTGCATTATTCCACACAGGTTACATTAAATAAATATAGAGCTGAAAAAACTGAGAGCTAACTGTAATTGAGCTTTCAGAATAATAGTTTTAAAAATATCCTTATTGACCTTTGCATGCCCAGGGGGGAAAATTCCAAATGATTAGTGGGCTCTGGTACAGGTCTATTGGAAACAATGTAGCCATACTAGAGGCTCAAGACATTCCTGTGGTTCTAGTAGGAAACTCTAAATTTGCTCCCGAGTCGCAGGGAGTAAAAAGATCTGGGAAACCTCTGCATGAGAATGTGGCTTCAGAATGCAATAAAATGGTTGCTAAATCAGAAAACCGGAAAACAGCAAAATTAGGCCAATTCTCAACACTTGTGAATCCAGCTGCAGCTTCACCTCTGCCATGGAAGAAGAAGAAGACGCAGACGCAGAAGAAGAAGAGCTGTTTTTTATATGCTGACTTTCTCTACCACTTAAGGAAGAATCAAACCACCTTACAATCCCCTTCCCTTCCCATCCCCACAACAGGGTGTCTGTGAGGTAGTTGGGGCTGAGAGAGTTCTAAGAGAGCTGACTAGCCCAAGGTCACCCAGCTGGATTCATGTGTAGGAGTGTCTTCACAAACTAGATCTCTTCCCACACTTCCCATACTAAGTTGCAAACCACATTACTCAGCAAGTCACAAAGTCTGATGCAACAGAGAAGGTTCTACGTGTTTAGGGCTGAGCCAAAATGGCAGGAGTTCTTGTGAAACAAAGCTATAATTTTGCTGAGAATTCAGGGAGGGCGTCTGTAAAATGGGATGAGTGTCTCCCCATTCAAAATGAGTGCAGGGAGTATTGCTTTCACTCTGATTTTTTGTTCTGGGGTTATCATATAGCTGAATCTGATTGGCTGTGTGGCATCACAATATATTCACACTGCCGACATGATGGCTGATTCACATAGTAAGCAACAATTCCAAATGGTAAACAAGCAGTTGCTGAGAGGAGGCAGAAAATGGGAGCAAACCTGAATGAGTAACAAATAAGGATCATGATTTGGGTTGAATTTCAAACATTTTTAGGCCAGAAATTTTAGCCCTGTGGTTGAGCCCTGTTCACACACTAGTTTTATTCTACTGATTTATGTACTGCAGAGCTTTAATGTAGGGTAATTCAAAAATGTAGTCTTCACCATTAGGTTGACTCTAATAACGGTTTAACAAATTGTTACTTGAATTTCATTTCATTGATATTAATGTATGTGGGATGCAGAACATGGAGTACTGACATAATGTAGCAATACGTTGAAACTTTCTGGAGAAATCTGTCACTAATTACATTTTCCCAGATCCAAGCAATGGAATTCTGTGGGAAGATCTAGACCTGAACCAAAATAAATCTTATGCTATGTATACAATATTTGTTCACTGCTTTGTTACTTTTTCTTTCTTGAATATACACCCCAGAAGTGACTGACTATGCATCTGTATTTGTTCAAGCTCAGACAATGATACGGGGCTTTGTTCAAGATGTGCATAAGAGAATTGAAGAAATGAGAATGAGAGTACAGAATGAGATGGTTTGAGGCACAACCAAGCAAGAACTTCCCCAGAGCAAATATCACTGCAAGATCTATGCAAGAGAACTTCCATTTATTTCTCTGGTAAATGTGTATAACTTCCTGCCTAGGTTTCAAGAAAATGTGCAAACACTAAATCTGCAAAAAGCCCATTTGAAAATCTATATGGTAGTCCAGCGTATGTAAGTGTTAATCAGTGGTGGTGGAAACTGCCATCCAGTCACAACGGACTTATGGCAACCCCATAAGGTTTTCAAGGCAAGAGATTTTCAAAGGTGGTTTGCCATTGCCTGCCTCTGCATAGTGATCCTGGCCTTTCTTGGTGGTCTCCCATCCAAATACTAACCGGAGCTAACCTTGCTTGGCTTCCAAGATCTGACGAGACTGGGCTAGCCTGGGTCATCCAAGCCAGTGAATTTATCAGCACCATCCATTAAAATAGACTGGAGTAACTCTGCATGGGATTGTATATCATCTAGCATTTGATTATACAAATGTCCATGATTATACCTTGATGAATATGGCCTGCGCTGGCAAGGTTCCCAAAGACTTGGCTGCCTTGATTTTCTTGGCTTCCCTTCTGAAAACTCACCTTTGGGGACCAGCAAAGCTCCCATTCTTGGTGTGTGCATTGGTGGCCTGTACCGTAGAGCCAGACAATCTCCCAGCTTTCCCTGCACTGTTAATGATTGCCCAATTACCCGTAAGTATTCACACAAGTACTCAAGAAGAAATGGGTCAGATTACCACTCTAAGGTAAATGTAACTAGCATGGACATGGAGACTGTTTAACTACATTCAGCTTCCTGGTTTTCCACAAACCTTACCACTTGCCATTACAAGGCACATGTACGTCCATATCACAAGGCTTTTTTTAAAACTAGTTTAGAGCTATTAAAAGGGTAGGAATCCAGTTTCCTGGGGAATTCTTTAGGAGACATTCAGAAGGTCCCACTATTTTTTGTTGTTGCTGCTGTTCTCTTGCACGCTTGGTTCATATATAGAATCATAGAGTTGGAAGGGACCTCCATAATCATCTAGTCCCACCCCCTGTACAATGCAGGAAATTTACATTAACCTCTCCTCCACACCCCCAGTGACCCCTGCTCCATACCCAGAAGATGACCAAAAAAAAAGTGCTGGTTGTGACCCCTGCTCCATACCCAGAAGATGACCAAAAAAAAAGTGCTGGTTGTCGTCCAGGCCTTTTGTTCTGGCATTGGAAATGGATTCTTAGAAAAAAGGTAAACATCGTATGCTTGTTCACTGCACACCTTTTTGACCAATATGGTCACAGATGAAGTTTCAGTTTTAGCTATATTTTGAATTATAAATTTATTCATTATAACTTATTAATTATCTGAACTGCCCCTGGATTTGAACCTGTGCTTACCAATGTGAAAAGCAAACAAACAAAGTAATGTACTATTTGGAAATGGGTGTTTGGGTTTTACAGGAGCAACTGGCATGGCTCTAAATGCCCAGAAAGTTAAAAGGAAAACATGAGGACCCATCTGGGCAGGCAAGCATTTTAACTAGGAAGTCTGATGGTGCTGTCAGTTTCAGGCATCTGTCCCTAGCATCCCATAAGCAAACTCATCCAGGCAGGTAGCTCTGAAGCAGTAATACTTTATTAGGAGCAAAAGACAGATTAAAGTACTGACTGACTACAGGCAGGTGAGGCTAGTAATGGGGAACACAGGCAGGTTACAAGTTAAAGACACTATGGACTGAAAAGGTAAACATTGCTGGGCAACCTCGAGATAAGCGGTTCCCAGGAAGACAGACTAAACATTATCACAGCTGCAGAAAACAGGATGAGCGAAACTGTACACAGACGTTCATAGGCATGAGAACCAAGGACTTGACGTGGGGCCAGAACCTGGCCTGACTCATGTCAAGAGCCTTTGCTCCAGCAAAAAAAGGCAAAGGCCTGACAGGTGCAAGGCTAGGGTGTTGCATGGTCCTTGAGTGTGCCACATACATAAACTGAATTTATAACAGCGTGTTTGGATAATGTATGTAATTATAAGCAGTGCATTAACAGAAAGGGAAAAAAAAACTCAAAGCAAAGACAGAAATACACAGCAGCTGTTTGGTCTTTAGCTTGTGGCTGAAAATTTAATCAGAGAAAATAACTCCGCTCCTGGTCTTATTCCCACTGAAGACTTATCCCTTGCTTTGGATAAATGTGGGGTTTGGGGTTTGGAGTTAAGTGTCATTTTGTATTAATTCTGACATTTCCTTGAGCTCCTTTTCAGGAGAGTCTGATCTTAATTTGTGGCATGGTTATGAATACAATAAATATCTATAGTTCAGACTGCTTTGGACTACTGTACAGTTCTGGCTGTTGCATTTCAAAAAAAATATTGCAGACCTGGAAAACATTCAGAAGAGGGCAACCAGGATGATTAAGGAAGAATGAGGAAAGGTTAAAGAAAAAAAGACGATAGGGGTCTAAAAATTATGCATGGGATAGAAAGGGTGGGGGATAGAGACCACTTTTTGCCCCGATCTCATAATAATAGAACTTTGGGGCACCCAACAAAGTTGATGGGCAATAGATTCAGGATGAACAAAAGCGCTTCTTTACACAATGAATA
The DNA here is from genome assembly GCF_029931775.1 of Euleptes europaea. Classification (NCBI taxonomy): domain Eukaryota; kingdom Metazoa; phylum Chordata; class Lepidosauria; order Squamata; family Sphaerodactylidae; genus Euleptes; species Euleptes europaea. The sequence goes on from NC_079322.1 coordinate 40,169,439, forward strand.
ATTCACTGCTAGTGGTTGTCATGATGGACACTAGTACAGATTACTTTAAAAAGGGATTCGCTCGTGGAGAATAGGTCTATCACTGGCTATTAGCCATAGAGTCTATAGGGAACCTCCACATTCAGAGACAGTAAACCTCTAAATACCAGTGTCAGGAAGAAACATCAAGGGAAGGCCTTGACCTCTATGCCATATTTGCAGGGCAACTGGTTGTCCACTGTGTGAAAGAGAATGCTGGAGAGGATGGACCACTTGTCTGATTCAGCAGGGCTTTTCTTACATTCTTAAAATGATAGGAATCCTACATAAACCTATCAGTAATATATAGGCCACATCAGCTCTGCCATCTCTTCAACTAAACTGCCAAGCATCTGTTTCTTATTTTGGTCTCCCCATACAACTATCATCCCAGCAAAAGGAGTTCCTTCCTTCATAGTTTTGGAATTATGCTCTGTGCTCATCATTAATTCCAACACATTTCTAACATTCCAGAATTGGAACACATGCAGTTTTCTGCAGCATTCAGCTTATTTGCATCTTTCCTCCCTTCTACATACATACGAGTGCCACAAGAGTCTCTTTGGGTGGTGTTCTACTGATGCGCATGTGCACAGTGCATTGGTAAAATGCCATTTGAAAACAATCTTGGTGACAACCACATGTACAATCACATTGATTTATCATGCAGATGTGCACACAGATACTTGAGAGAAGAAAAATTATACACTTGGACTTAAGGAACTGCACGTGCACAGTTCAAAATTTGGAACAGTTTTCAAATAACACCACAGCCCAGAACAACGGGGAATTCTTCATTCCTTAGTTCTGTTTCAGAAAAAAATAATAGGTAATGTTTAACTCTGGCACTCAGGGAGAAATTTGGATAAGGAGAATTCTGCAAGCGGCTCTATCCAACAATCCTTTCGAATTATTTCTTGGAACCACTGTGCTGTTCTCATAGGACATACTTCTTGCCACATATACCACTAGGAAACACCAAAAAGTGGCACCAGCAACTCTCAAAATGGGTACATGCACAGGAAAGACAGTAGTGCCAGGAAGGAAGTAAATGTGTGGAGTTGGCTGAACTATTGCAAGTGAACTGCAGACTTGGCTACTGTATATCCAGAGAGAGTTGTGCAGTGGCTACATGTTGTATTTCTTTGCTTTTAGACAATGAAATAACCCCAATCCTATCAATTAATTTTTTCAGTTTATTGCTATTGAATTTCTTCATGCTTTTGAAATGTGACATAGTCATACAAGTGCACTTCACACCAGTCATGCCAGATCACAGAAATTAGCGGGGGAGACACATTGGCGTGCTCAAGAATATGCTTTCAGTTAAGATTCTTATTTATTTAAATATTTATTCTCTGCTTTTCTCCCCAAAGCAGAATACATCATTCTCCTCTCTCCTCTCTCAGCCTAACCAGCATCATTGTTGTGAAGTTAAACAGTGATTCTGGTTAGGCTGAGAGACAGTGACTGGCCCAAGGTCCCTCAGCACGCTTTCATGGCCGAGTGGGATGGGGCTGTGGCTCACTGGCTCATCTGCTTTGCATGCAGAGGGTCCCAGGTTTGATCCCTGGCATCTCCAGCTAAAAGGATCATGTGGTAGATAATGTGAAAGACCTCTCTCTAAGACCCTGGAAAGCCACTGAAATCCTAAGTAGACAATTTGGATTTTGATGGACCTATGGCCTGATTCAGTATAAGGAAGCTCTGTGTGTTCATGTGTCTCTCAGATCCTAGTCCAGTATAACCAATGAGCCACACTAGCTCTCATTCTCTTTTCCAACCATGTTTTTTACTAGTCTACTGGCTTTCCTTTGTCATTTATTCTTGCTTCTCTCATTTCCCTCTATTTACCAGTCACAAATTCTCTTTATTTTATTTATGTAAAATATTTCTATCCCACCTACTAGTCATGGTGCTTTACAGAAAATTCTACACAAGATAGAGTCTTCAAAGCTTTATCCACTGCCAGCTCACATTCACAACACTGATGGCGTATGCTCCAGATAGTGAAAAATAGTTTCCAATATTTGGTTGGCATTATCCTGTCCAGTGTAACATTAGCAGGCTATTACGTTTCTTGCTATCTAGCTTCTCCTCCAATGGTTATGGGCTGGTAGTTAGAAACACACAGAATGTTCAGAATTCGATGCTTACTGCACTCAGCTACTCATTAGCTACTGTGACTAAATAAAACCTTGTCTGAAAGTTGGCAAAACTGGTAAAGGATAAACACACTGACAACAGCAACTAAGTACAAGTAAGAGATTTTAATAGGTTCTGATAGGTCTTAATTACCGGTCTAAATTACTGGCAACACTGTGCTCCTTTAATTTCTCAATTATTTACTGAATCATTTCATGCAAACGAAAAGAAGATCTATCCATGTTCAATTATGAGCCACAGTTATTTCTAGCTGATGTAAGCCTACTTAATACTGTTGACTTCCCTGAATCACAGCCAGCTATGAACAGAGGATCTGACATGTTAGGTGCCCAAGGAAAAGAATACAGAATGCAGCATTCCTGTAAGTACTTGAAATTGCACAGCATGTGGAAGTTAGAAAGGATACTTCTCGACCATGTTTATGGAGCAAAACACTCCCCACCTTCACAAAAAAAAAAAAAAACTGTTATATTGAAATATCCAGAATCAAGCAAGCGGGACATAGAAAAGCTGGATGTATGTTGCCTAAGAACAAAACAAGTGAAAACAGAAGACGTGTTTCACAGGTGCAGCTTCTGCCACATACCATGCAATCTTAAGGAGAGTTACACCCTGGCAAATCCACCGATGATAACTGAGAATAACTATACAGGCTGGCAGTTTCCCCACTCTAGTCTCACTCCTGTGCACACTTATCAAGAAGGAAAGACGAATACAGTGGACATTCTCAGTAACCATGCACAGGTGCAAGCGACACCTCGTTTTCCAGAAACCTACATCCTCTATGACACGGGGCCAAGAGTGGCCATTAAGGGTCAAACTACATGTTGCATTATATATTACAGTGTCAGGCAAAGGTGATTGAAGTTCTGATGCCAACTTTGCCACCAAGCCTACTGGGTGACCCTGGGTCAATCTCCCTCTGTCTCATTCAACCTAGCTTACTTCACAGAGTTGTTGTGAAGATGAATGGGGAAGGGGCAGGAGGTCATGTATGCTGATCTGAGGTCCTTGAAAAGAAGAGCGGAGATAATCCAATAAATAACGAAACATGTGTAACTATAGCTCCAAAGTCCTTTTCGAAAAGTGGTTTCTGGAAATGGTGCTCAAAAACAAAGAAGCACTGAAGGAGGCACAAAGAAGCAACGAGTTAACCCTTTCTCTGCCCATTGGTTTCCTTTGCAAATATGCACTGAAAACACCACCAATGGGACAAGGCATATGGGACAGAGGGGTTTATTTGGGATAGGGAAAGTATTCAGCACTCCCCTTCTACGAATTCTCTGCTCCAGATTCCCCAGCTGGAAACAGATTTGCTGCCTGGGCTTTCAGTCAATCATCATATATGTTATAAGATGCAAGCTGTTTGGCCTTACATTATATGCAACACACTGAAAGGGAAAAAAGTTTTTAATTAAAATAAATCAAACATACCTTGCATTGGCTAGTATCTATCTTTAGCTGCTCAGCTCATGGCCGTTATGACATTAAACTGGATGTTTTAATTTTTTTATGTAGTTTATTCTAAATCACTTTATTCTTCAGGTTTCTGTCCCTTAAAACAAAGAGGTCAGTATGTTCAAAGGGGAGATAAGTAATATGAATTGCAAAATGAAACAGTTGGAAAAACATTTTTCTTTGTAAATGAACCCCACATTTTTGTTAAGTTAAGCATTTTTAAAAAAATCAAACATACTTTAAATATTTTGTTCTGTGGTGCTCTGGGACATATTTTGGCCCCTTCTAGATGGAAAAAAAATGGGGGAATCAGTTTAAATTATTTAATTACTTTTTAACCAAAAAAATGACATGCATAAAGTTGCAGAGGAAAAGTCAACAAATAGTAGTGTCACCATATCAATGACAGGGGGAAAAACTAGTAACTATTTTCACAGAACACATTTCTTTCATTTGCAAATTGTAAAACCACTTGCAAATAATTTTTGATCAACCTGCCTGAAAGTTTTCTATTATATTTTTTCCTGAAGAAAAAGGTCCAGTAATATACTTCTTGTATTTGCAGTTCCACCCTAAACAGAGTCACATGAGTCTAAACCCACTGATATCAATCGATATAGACAAGTGTGACTCTGCTTAGGTTACATTTATAAGGTACTCTCCTTTTCTCATCCAGATGATCTTGCCTATGCCCTTAAGCCTTGGGTGAGTTCTCTTACATTACTATTCCTTTGATTCCACCACAGAACTTGACACAAGTTTTATGAACAGGCCAATAAGTTTGAAAATATCAGTACTTTTGGATGCCTTAAGATTATTAAGATTATGGATATTTGTTCTGCTCCTTTATTGTAGTATGGAACAAAATTCCTGGATGATTCACTCCACAATTTTGGGTTAATGAGGAGAATATCTAAAATTCAGAACCTACTGGGATATTTGTGTGTGTGTGTGTGTGTGTTTTAGTTACAAACTGCCTGGAGAGTCCCCATGCATGCAGAAACCTTGTCTGTTTCACTACCCTATTGATAGACACGGGCAACCAAGTTTTCCAACAGCTGTTCCTTAGCTACCTATCCACAGATCCAGGAAGTTTCTGGAGAAAGGCCCATGGGCCTTTCAACACTCAGACCCATGAAGACTGGGAGGAAGGGAGGAAAAAGACAGTCACAAAACTGTCATTTTTTGTCAGCATTGCAGGCCTGAGGACTTTTTGCTTTCTGAGCAACCAGCAGTACATTCCAGGGACTTCAAATGAGGACTTTCAGGCTGGGGTCCTGAATAGCAATATTGTGTATGCAAATAGTTCTGGTGGACCTTGTTATGTTTAGGATCTGGTCGTATGCAATCCAGGTCCATGTAACAGCGGTTTCTGATGTATCACAAACTTACATACTTGGAATCTCAGCAGATGCTTATCTTAATTAAGTTACACATTATATAATGTATATAATGTGCTGACACATTATATTCAGGTTGGTGACCAACTCCTGGGCTCCTTCAGCTAAATCCAAATATTCCTCTGGAAGCCATTAGGACAATCACTCAAACTAAGATCAAATGTCTAGCAATCCATGCTTCACCTCATACCATAATATCATGTAGGGCTAAATACTGATGGGGTCATCTCGGGAGGGTCTTTAGTTGTAAAAAAATCCATTTGGACAAGCTACCCATCTGAGCAAAAGTTTTCTCTTAACATTACATAGTACTGTCCGAGGGTTTACAGCTACTTGTACTTAGATGTTCCCCATGGAATACAAATCTTCCACTTGAGTCTCAGTGAAAAAGGTTGACTATAAATAGCATGAAAAAATAGGGAAAAAATAAGATGAAACAATGACCTAGTGCAGTCCCAGAAAAACACACAGTTTCTGATGGCGAACTGCAGAGCTTCAATGATGGAGGCTTCAACTGGGCTTATTAAGAGCCAAAAACTGTGCTGGACTAACACAAGCCACAGTCAAACATCCCTTAAAAACATCCAGACTACACTATTATAATGTGCTGTTATGTCGGGCTGCCTTTGAAGACAGTCCAGAAATTCCAATTGGTTCATAATGCAGCTGCCAAGATTTTAACCAGAATCAATGAACACCTACGGTCCAGTGTTTACTAACTGCACTGTCTTCTACTTTCTGTCTGTGATCAATGTTTGATTTTGATGTTTAAAGCCCTAAATTTCTTAGGAATAAAGTATCTGATGGATCACCCCCCCCCCCCCGGCAGAAGAACCTACTTGTGATCCAAGGTCATCTGGCACAGTGTCCACGTTAACAAAGGAGAGGATTGTGGGTACTTGGAGCAGGGCATTTTTTGCAGTTGCCCGTTTCACCTGGCCACTTCCTCTTGGCCTTACAATATGCTCTAAATACATATTTTAGAGAAATGCTGCATAAGGTTTTTCTCCATTTCTTGACTGCTTTTTGTGTTTATCTGTACTACTTTAACCTGCCGTTGACTTGTTTTGTGTGTGTGTGTGTTAAGTGCCGTCAAGTCGCTTCCGACTCATGGCGACCCTATGAATGAAAGTCCTCCAAAATGTCCTGTCTTTGACAGCCTTGCTCAGATCTTGCAAATTGAAGGCTGTGGCTTCCTTTATTGAGTCAATCCATCCCTTGTTGGGTCTTCCTCTTTTCTTGCTGCCCTCGACTTTTCCTAGCATGACTGTCTTTTTCAGTGACTCTTGTCGTCTCATGACGTGACCAAAATACGATAGCTTGTTTTAGTATGCTGTTATGTTGATTGTTTTTATTGATATGATTAATATATTTATTTTGATTATTATAAGGTATTTTTGTAAAGTAGGAAGGCAGGATAAAAAAATTTTCCAAATAAATCCACAGATTATAAAAATGTACATGTAGTAGAACGTGTATTAAAAATATTACAGGTTTATGGATCCGTTAAGGAGAATATGCAATTAAAAGTATAAACTAGAGGATGGTGAGGCAGCTTATACTATTAAAAAAATACATAAAATAACATACAACCACAGTTTAAAATCACAATTTAGGGCTGCTTAATCAAATGCAGCCCTATATAAAACAGTCTTCAGCTGCCTCCTAAAGATCAAAAGTGAGGGGGCCAGGCACACCTCTCTTGGGTGGTTGTTCCATAATCTTGGGGTTGCCATTGAAAAGGCCCTCTCTCATGTACCCACTAAATGAGCTCCTTTGATTGATGGGACAGTCATGTGTTGAGTGCACATCCATCCATGTGCATTCTCAGTGCTGGAATTGTCAGCTCTCGCAGCATCAGTAGGCACATTAATGATACCCAAAAACGAGATCAGTGCTGTCAGGCCAACATGCCTAGGATGAAAGTGGGGTGTGGACTTCAAGCATACTGGCCCTGATTTCCTACATATGGTTTCCACACATGGGCACCCTACATGCATAGAAACTGTAAGCATATAGGCTCCATCCCCATAATTGGAAACATTTGTTCACTGCTATTCCTGATCATGCACATAGAAGTTGTGCCCATGTACAGCACATGCATTTAGGACAGGGAGGGTTCAGTGCATTCAGTCACAAGTGGCAGCATGGCCAACATACTTGAACCGGCTCCTCCTTATGCATGTCCTCAAATATGTCCCACATGCAGGAACAGAGGAAGTAGTGCCAACAAGGCTGGAGTCAGCATACCCTGAGGTGGGGCATCTGCCAGTGCCCAGAATTTCTGGCAGGGCCCAATGCCACTGCCCCCCGCCTGCACACCTCCTCTGCCACTTGTTATGTATGCATGGGGGTCAGAGATGGAGTTCAACAGCAACTGCTTTATTAGGAGAACAAGAACAGAACTAACTTGCAGTGACCAGACCCCTGCTTATATGCCCCCTTGGCCTCCTGCGGCCACTCCCCCCAATCCGTGATGGGGGGGGGAGAAACCCCAGTAGCCAATAGGAACATACAGTTCAGGAGCCTTGGGGAACATACAGTTCAGGAGCCTTGGGGAACACCAAGCTGCCCAGGGTTTCCCCTGATGCAATTACAAGGATCGTTATTCCCTTGATTCAATCACACACACCCATGCACACCACCTGCCCATGTATCCTTTCTTCGGCCACTTGCTTGCAAGGACTCTATCTCCCGTGCTCCTAGCTACCTGGGCTGCCCACCACTGCCAGGGATGAATGTGCAGATAGTGATGATCACAGCATTGGCACTCCCTTCATGCCATTGGGGAAAGGGCATGCAGGTGGCTGTGGGAGAGGTCATGAGCAGGCAGGGGCGGGGTGCACATGGGTGGGGGCAGTAAAGGAGGTGTGAGTAGGAGTCCTTGTGGTGGGCACAGGAGGGGAGGGGCCCCTCAGCACTGGAACTGAGTGCTGACCCCGTTATTAAACATGAGTGCAGTCCTATGCTGCACATGAGGATTTGTGACTTGGAAACCATGTGTAAATCAGGAAACTGTGTGTTCTAGATGGGCAGAACAGTCATTCATACTTGATCAATGCCATAACAGCTAGAAAGATTTTAATGATCATTGTGTGTGAATAAGAAGCTGAGAAAGAGGAAACGCCATGTCTCAGCGCCTGAGGGATGACATTTAAATTTAGTTACTGTTGGAAGGGGAATGCACCTATAGTGGAGGAAATCAGATTTTTTTTTCTTGGTCTGCTGGTTTATAGCAAAATCAAGAAAATAATTCTGCAGAAGCTTTTCAATGGATGAGAAAAGGAAAAGCGTGGGAGACTTTAAGGCGAGAAAGGAAAATCTTTCAGTTTGTTCCCTTTTCTCCAGTCTGGTTGGCTGTAGTGTAGAAAGTGGCTAAGACCTCTCCACCCATTAAGTCTTTAGCACTCTCGCCAAAATAAAGAGCTGTTTCTCCAACCCACCTTCCTTCCAAGATAATAAAATGAAGGACATAGTATGTCAATGTCTCTGAAGAAATCTAGAGCACCAGAAGGAGCAAACAGGAGGGTGCAAAATAAACTGGACAATCTCTGGGATTCTCTGACTTTTCTTGAACTGGAAGGGATTGTTAAATGACAGGGCCAAAATTTTTGCTGCCATAGGGAGCAGATCCATGGTGCTCTTCTTATCCCAAAAGCCAAAATATAACATCTGAATTTGGAGCCAGCATTCCATTCTGTTTCATCTACGTAGAAGGCTACAAGAGGGCAAATTCATTTGTGGGGGAAAGGACCAGTGTAAGATGGAATGATTATAATTTACGGCAAGGTGACTTTTTATATACGATCTGTATATTATCGATCTATGTACATCCTATAGATGCAACATAACTTACTATGAAATTTGCTGAACCCTCCTATTTGGATTCTCATGCAAGTGCAAATTCCCCTCTCAAGTGCCATTTGTTTTATTCACATTGTGGTTTCCAGGAAAGTTAGAGCACTGCAGATTTTCTTTAGCTATCTCTAGCAAACAGACTTATCTCTAAAACAAAAGACAAAGTTGTCTATATGTATTGCCTCTGTGCAAGAATTTGCCTCAGGCCTTTTTGTTGTTTGGTTGCATATGATAAACGTACACATCTATCTCATCATATGTACACACAGCGAGAACCTATTGTTTGCTAATACAGACAGTTTGATGGAATGCAATTCCATGATGATGTGGAATTCATACACTTTTCCTACATGGATGTGATTTTCATGTTGGAAATTTGGCTTGTGTGAAGCTGCTTTCAGTATGATGCTATCAGAAACTTGAAGGAGTGGGCAAAAGGTCAGTTGTGTCACCTGTAAAGCATCAATGTCTAAGAATTTTCTTACAACGTAAAACATAAAAGCGTGTGATTATTAAGCTAGTGACTTACATCTTGATCCAAATATGTCATATATATTCCGTCTGTAAATAGGTATAATTCACTGCACTCGGTAAACTGAGTAAAATTTGAATATAGTTACAGTGTGAATATTGCATTTTCGCTTTGGACAAAAATATTTTTAATTTGCTTACACCAGTGATCCGAACCAACAAATGTCCCCACGAATGGGCCGTTCCAGTAATATTTTTCCTGGAATAGTTACAGAGGCCTATTAGAGAGGCCAAAGCTTAGCACGTGCTACTCCCACCCTTACCTCTCACCTGTTGGAGAAAGCAGGATTCTCATATTGCCCCAGAGTGAACAGGAAAGAAGTGTGGGAGGAGAGAGACAAGCCATGACTGCATCCTTTTTTTCCTGCTGTGGATGTCTGGAGATATGCTCTCCAGGATGTGACCTGGAAAGTGGAAACCATATGTTTGGCTATTTTCAGCCACTTTCCTCACTCACAGGAGCCTCATGGAGCAGAATAGTAATCTGCAGTACTGCAGCCCAAGCTCTGCTCATGACCTGAGTTCGATCCCAGTGGAAGTTGGTTTCAGGTAGCCAGCTCAAGGTTAATTCAGCCTTCCATCCTTCCGAGGTCGGTCAAATGAGTACCCAGCTTGCTGGGGGTAAAGGGAAGATGACTGGGGAAGGCACTGGCAAACCACCCTGCAAACAAAGTCTGCCTAGAAAACGTCGGGATGTGATGTCACCCCTTGGGCCAGGAATGACCCGGTGCTTGCACAGGGGACCTTTACCTTTAATTTCCTCACTCACAACAGTGACCAACAGCACAGCCTGTGAGCCCGCACAACTTTTGCAATCTGTAGGGTACTTTGGAAATTCAGAGATGGCAGAAGCTGGCTATTGGCCATACAGTTGAATGGAGCCTCTGGCTTCATAAAGCCCTCCAATTAACAGATGTTAGGAAGCAGCCAGAAGAGGGACTGTTGTCTGTAGGCCCTGCTTATTTACTTTCCTTGTGACTTCTATTGGAAACAGGGTGCTGGACTCAATGGACCAGGAGTCTGATACAACCTGGATTCTCTTCTGTTCCTAAATCCTTACGCTGTTAATGCAAACTTTAGTTAGCAACGGCTACAATTTGCACACTCACTTTTAACCATGGTTGCAAATTATGATTTGGCAGTAAGAACATAAGAAATGCCATGCTGGATCTGACCAAGGTCCAACAAGTCCAGCCATCTGTTCACACAGTGGCCAACCAGGTGCCTCTAGGAAGCCCACAAGCAAGATGACTGCATCAGCATTATCCTGCCTGTGTTCCACAGCTCCTAATATAATAGGCATGCTCCTCTGATCCTGGAGAGAATAGGTATGCATCATGACTAGTATTCATTTTGACTAGTAGCCATGAATAGCCCTCTCCTCCATGAACATGTCCACTCCCCTCTTAAAGCCTTCCAAGTTGGCAGCCAGTTAGCTCAAAAACAGAAAGGGGCAGCAATACCAACAGAAGAGGACTGGATGATCACTCAGAGTGCTCCTGGTCACCTTACCCATAATTAACCAATTAGGATGCGTCATGACCGCACTATACCTACCTGCTCATACCTGATATCAAATAAAGTGTAGCCCATTTGATGTGGGAACAGTGCACTGTCCTATGCTATAAGTCTTTAGAAAACATAATGATGTGAATTTGTTCACTCAAACTTGTATCTATCTGCTGAACTGTGGCTACGAAAAAGTGATATCCAAAATAGATTCCAATTTCTAATAATTTTTTAAAAAAGAATAAAAGTTGCTAACGCTCATGTGCTGCCAACTTCTCAAACGCTGATACTGTTTGTTATCAAACTGTAAAGACTTTCAGAAGAAGAAACGAAAGATGTTTGTCCCCATACTAATAGCTGCAAGTCCAAACTACCAGGATTTGCTGGAGTGGCACAATCTAATATTTATCTTTTTTTATGAAGGTTAACTACTTCCGGGTCTACCGCACCCCACCCCAAACAAACAAACAAACAAACAAAAACAAGTTCTGGCGAAGTACAGCAAATAGCGAACTTATGCTGCAAAATGAAAGCAACAAAAACTGCAGATCTATGCAAAAGTGCCCCAGATGTACCATTTATTCCAAGTAACCAATTGTGTTTGAGGACACACAGTGTTTCAGTTTAGAATTTAAACATCCTTCCTGGGAATAAGAAAAACATCTTTGGCTGTCTTTACGAGAGGCATGTTTTTGGACAGCAGGTTACAAATCACGGCACCTCTTTGCTAGAGAGAGAGAGAGGAAGAACATGAATACCCAAGAGCCATAATTCAGAAAGCACTTCCTCCTAAATTGTCCCAGTGATACAAATCAGGGGCTGCAACCCTTGCAGAACGGCATGGGCCAGCATTTGCCTGAAACTCCGAGCGGCACCTCTGGGACACGTGCTGCACAAATCGCATCCTTAAAGGATTTCTATCCAAGAGAGCGCGTATCTTCCGTGAAACCTGTCCCTCGCTCTCTTAGACAGCGGTCGACTGATCTCAAATTGACCAGCCGCATTTGGAGAGCAGACCCCTCCCCTTTTGGCAAAACGCAGGTTTCAGCCCTTCTTTTTTTTTTTCCTTAAAAAAAAAATTAAACCCCTAGCAGAAAATAATTTGCAGCTGTAATAATATCAGGTTGGGATCACCCTCTCTCTGCCTAAAAAAAGGGAAAAAAACCACTACCCTATAGCTTTACATCGAATAATAAAAGATAAAACAGGAGAGTCTGCGAATCATTAGAGGTTGCTGTCTGAAGGCAGTTGCAGTCGCTGCAACTGATAATAAACTTAAACCCCTTCGAGAGCAGGTAAATGCTTTGCAACCCTGACCCCCTGGCTCTCGCATTACTTAACTACCCTGCAGCTCCAGCATTACATCACCGTCGAAACGATTGGTCCCTGCAGTTTAACTCTCTCCCTGTCTCCTCTGATTAGGAACGAGCGAGCAAGGGAGAGAGAGAGAGAGAGGGGAGAAAGGAGCCCGGAAAGTTCAGTTCTCCCGCGAAAGTTTTGCTGGCAGGTTTGGGGCGCTGTGCATTGGCCCCTGCATCTGTTCACCGGGGCTCGTGGGCAAGCAGGCGACAAACTCCGGCCCCATGGAGGGGTACAGAAGGGGTGGGTGGGGGGTTGTAGTCAAAAGAGGAAATGGATCCCTAGGCAAAAAAAGAAAAAAGGAAGAGAAAGAAAGGTGGCGGGTGGTAGTAGTGATAGTAGTGGAGAGTACAGAGCAATGGGGGGGGGGAGGGGGAAGAAAATTAAAAACAAACCTCATGGACATCACTGAGCTTGAATTCCCTGCTGAGGTGCAGAACATGAGAGCCCTGGAATGAATGTATGTAGAACTTGAGCCAAAGCTTAACTAGCCCGGGTGAGTCATATCCTTCCCATTTGATTCCAGTCCAAATGGTGATGTAATGCTCTGGCCCTCTCCCTCGCTTGCTCCCACTTCTCTACGCTGCCTTTTCTCTCCCCCCCCCTCCTCCTTTTGAGCTCGGTGCTAGTGAAGTCACCATTTAAATCTGGCTGAGCTGAAGCGAAAGAGAGAGGAAAAAAAAAAGCTCAATGTAACCAAAACAGCCCCAGGCGAAGTTCCAGACGCACAGAGACTCGGTGGTGCAAATTGCCATTGGAAACGGGTAAACAGAGAAAGAAACAGTGCCTCCTCAGAATGGCCCTTGCAGCTGCCTGAGAGAGATCAGAGTCAAACCCCGGGAATGGGGCTGTCAGAGATTTAGGGGGGGGGGGTTTTCCCCTCCGAAGATACTACACATGCTCACCAAGCGTACGCACAGTCGCATTCCCGCACATTTTGGAAAGGAGAAAAAAAAAGTACACAAAAGAAACGGCCAGAGAAAGCAACAGAATGAGAGTGAAACAAGAGGAAAGCTGTCTGCTTGGGCTGGTGAGGAAATTGATGCAAGGCAGGAGGGGAAGGCGGCACGGAATGGCTCGATCCCCTCTGATCTAGGAAGCTGAGCGGCCTCAGTCCTTGGAGGGGTGACCACCAAGGCAGACTCTGCAGAGGAAGGCAACGGCAAACCACCTCGGCTTCTCACTTGCCTTGAAAGCCCCTTGGTTTCGGCTGTGACTTGAGGGCACTTTACATACATGCACACATAATGCAAGGCACCTTGATACATTAACCTGTAGGATCTTCATGCTTCTCAGGGTGGTCTAGGCCCAGATAATGCGTTCTGGTGGCTGACTTCCAAACCATGGCTTCTGGAAGGTTCAGGCCCGCTGGACCTCCCAGGATGGCACCACATGTGGAGACGCTGCAGTTTTCTTAAATTCCACCACAACTGTAGTGTTACTATCTGTGTGGATTGACAGGCCACTATTACATCACCTAGTTAGCAGGTATAGCTTGTGGGCTCGTAGAAGGCATTGTGGCTCAGTGATAAAACACTTGCTTTGCATGCATATCCAGTCTTTGGCATCTCCAGGTAGTTGCTGTTGAGAAACAGCTTTGTTTGCCCGAGACCCTGAAGAGCCACTGCAACAGAATACATAACACCATAAGAACATATGAAAAGCCATGCTGGATCAGACCAAGGACCATCAAGACCAGCAGTCTGTTGACATAGTGGCCAACCAGGTGCCTTTCGGAAGCCAACAAACAAGACAGATTGCCGATTGTTCCTACAGCATACAAGAATGCAAATGAAGGCTTGTCCATGCCTTTTGAGGGGAGGGCTTGGCCAGAGGCTGTCCCGCAGCAACGTACCATTCAGTTGTAGCTTTTCAGTAGAGACGGGGGCCAAAAACTGTCAGAGGTTAAAGGGGAGGATAGTGCATCAAAAAACAATTTTAACAGGCTGCAGAAAAATACCACACGAGAAATGCCAATGGGACCTAGGGAGAAAACACTATGGTTGCTGTGATTTGTGTGATTTATGTAGTCCTTTTTTCTAAGATGCTGCAACTGCAAATTGCAGCTGCGGTAATTAACATCCTGAAAGCAGAAGCAAGGAAGGACACCCAGTGGGGGCATATATATCCGATTCTGTGGAAGAGCAAGCTCAGTTGGTACTGATGCTGTATGGGCCACTCAAAGTGACAGCTTTATCAAGGGAAGCCTCTCTGAATTAGAGGTGATCAGCCATAATTATTACTGGCGCCACTGAAGCTGGTGGCTTGACAGTATCATGTGCAGTTGTTATAAAGTTTGGTTCATGGTGTCATCGGCCTGCATAACTCATTTATGTCGGAATGACCAGTTATTGATTTCTCATCTTCTATAACATAATAAAAAAGAACTTTAATCACCTAAAGCCTTCTTTTATTTCCTGGCATTACAAGCTACTTTCATTCAACGATGTACAAAACAGAGATGTAATTGCAAGTATCCCTGTGAAAAATGTCACAGTTCCTTCATTCTAAACATTTCCCATTAGTTTTCTTTTCTAGGCACGTCTTTGGAGTGGAACTAAATAACCAAATGGTATTCAAGGTAGTTATTTATTATATGTGGTTAAAATATAGAATTGAATAAAGGACCCTGGAACTTAAAGAATTTTTGGTTCAAATAAGAGCTGATTAAAAAGGGTCAGTAAAAACCACCAAACTACTACCATTAACAAGTGAAAGCTATCCTACAATTTAGTTATCTGTGTCCTCAAAACGTCGGTCCATTTCTGGACAAATGGGATCATGTCTAGCTATGCCGTGGCCATTTTCAAATTTGCTATGTGGTTGCTCCATCCACAAGGAAAGATACATGTGCTCCATCTATGCAATAAGCCTAGCATTAGCATGTTCCCTCAATTTCTGTACACTGCAAGGCAGTGGTATCTATCTCTCTCTGTGTAAAGTGCACTCAAGTCAAAGCAAGGGGCTTTCAAGGCAAGTGAGAAGCAGAAGTGGTTTGCTTCTTCCTCTGCAGAGTCATCCATGGTAGACTCCTTTCCAAGAACTGACCCTGCTTAGCTTCTGAGATCTGATGAGGTTGGGCTATACCATGCCATCTTCCCTCCCAGTAGAATCTATCTAGTTCAGATCTATTCTGCCCATCCACCAAAGAGCTCAGGGCAGCATACATTTTTCTATCCTCCCCTGTTTATCCTTACAAAACCCCTATCAGATAGGTAATGCTGAAAGGATGTGGGGCCCAAGGTCACCCAGCAAGATTCCATGAAAGAGTGGGGATTTGGACCCTGGTTTCCCAGATATTAGTCCTCTACACAACACCGGCTCTCTTGTATATGTGTGCTAATAAGGCTGGGGCCACAGAATCGGCTTCTCTGTGTGTTACTTTCAGCCATCACATCTCTGTAGCCAACTGCATCGCTTGAAGATACAGACAGAATACCACCAATCTCTTAGTCCCTCTGACCATCCACCAGGCAGTTGATACTTACAAGAACCTGTGTGTGTAAAGTGCCGTCAAGTCGCAGCCGACTTATGGCGACCCCTTTTGGGGTTTTCATGGCAAGAGACTAAAAGAGGTGGTATGCCAGTGCCTTCCTCTGCACAGCAACCCCAGTATTCCTTGGTGGTCTCCCATCCAAATACTAACCAGGGCTGACCCTGCTTGGCTTCTGAGATCTGACCTAGAAGCCTCTTTATTTATGATTTAGTCCATTTTTATCCCACTCTACTTCCAAGGAGCTCAGGACAGTGATCATGGTTCTCCCTTCCTCTACTGAATCTTCACAAATACCTTGTGAAATAGCTTAAACTGAGAAAGAGTGATCGGTTCAAGGTCACCCAGTAAGGATCATGGCAACCGAGCATTTGAACCTGGGTCTCCCAAGTCCTACTCAAACCACTACACTTTCCCTAGATTTAACAGCCACTGGCTATCCATCAACCACTCCACACTTTAAAAAGGGGAAATTAAATTTTTTCCCTTGACTCTATAAAGAGAACATAAGAAAGGCCCTGCTGGATCAGACCAAGGCCCATCAAGTCCAGCAGTCTGCTCACACAGTGGCCAACCAGGTGCCTCTAGGAAGCCACAAACAAGACGACAGCAGCAGCACCATCCTGCCTGTGTTCCACCGCACCCAAAATAATGGGCATGCTCCTCTGATACTAGAGAGAATAGGTATGCAGCATGACTAGTATCCATTCTAACTAATAGCCAAGAATACCCCTTTCCTCCATTAATTTGTCCACTCCCCTCTTAAAGCCCTCCAAGCTGGCAGCCATCACCACATCCTGGGGCAGGGAGTTCCACAATTTAACTATGCGTTGAGTGAAAAAATACTTCCTTTTATCTGTTTTGAATCTCTCGCCCTCCAGCTTTAGCAGATGACCCCGTGTTCTAGCATTATGGGAGAGGGAGAAAAACTTCTATGAATATAATAGTGTTCTATATAAACAGTTGGAACGTTTACATAAGAGAAATTGTAAATGTGATAATATTAGCCTACAACTGTATTTTCTTGACTACTACTACTATTATCACATTTGAATTTACTTTAACCGAATACCAGACTACCTATATGACGGGTAACATCCGCAACCTTTGCACCAGGCAGGCAAGTCCATGCATCCACCAGAAACCCAGCTATCTACATTCCTAAGGATTGAATCCCCCACTACAAGAAGCCCCCCTCCCCTCTGAGGCATATCCTTGGTACAGCCCCCACCTCTCACACACGAGCTCCAATCACAACAACCCCACTTAACAATGGTAACAATCAAGCTTTCAGGCAGCAATCAACCTTATTCACCCACTGCCCCACAATCACAACCCTCTCCCAGCAAACCTCCATTTAATTCTCAGTTTAGTTAGGCTTCCCAGTGTTTTAAGAAAGGCAAAGTTTAAACTCACCCCTGCCTGTAGTCCCCAGCTCAGCTGAATCAAAAAGAGAAAAGTTGCCACATCTCTCATGCAATTGACTGATCTATTTGACAGCAGATAACACAGTATCTGCTTCTCAGAAAGTGTCTTTAGCTGTTTTATCCAGGGAGTGATATATTTATTTCATGCAATATTATTTTGTGGACATGAGAAAACAATGTGGGCTAGGGAGTCTATTTGAGCATTACAAAACCACTACACTGGTCTGGCTTTCTAGAAGAAGAAGCTGATGGCTGCAGTCAGGCACCTGTATAATGTCACATCTGGCAAAATCAGTTCAGCCCACATCAGTACCACCTTGAGTCTCAGAGAAAGGCGGACTATAAATGAAGGAAGGAAATAAACACATAAATAAATAAAAATCTCTGCTCAAGTGCTTACTACGTGAATTGAGAACCTAACCTACTTTTGTGGCTATAAGCATCCAGCTTCCTGACCCTGGGACTCTTTCCTCATTGATGATTTATGCTCCCTTTGAAAAGCAGAGCTGAATGGCTGATAGCAGCCCTCATCAGAAGACTAGGTGCTCCCCTTGCCAACACTTTGCAAGGTTTGCCATAGACTGCAGAGTCCAGGGGTATTGCAGAAAAACACAATGTAGGGTCACACTGGATTTCATTTTGGGCTGCTGCTGCTTGCCCCTTTGCCTAGCGGACAATTTGCTCATCTGCATGGGAAATGGCTGCTCTGTGTTACCCTTTTCCAATGGTGTCTTTCTTTCTTAATCTTCTGAGTGTTTTTTCCTACTCAGTTCTCTGACTCCCAGTCAGCATGCCTTCCAAAGGATATTTCCACTTACTATTGTGAAGTGATAATGGAAGTGACAATCTTGGGCTGGAGGAGAGGCTGTATAATTCCAGCCTATCTCATTCCCTGCTGTAGTTGTACCTGTGGCAGCCCCAGGAGCTTTGCTATTTACAGCTGAAGACAAGCCAGGATGACATGTCCACTTACTACTCAAAGCCCATCCAACAAAGGTGGCCATTATCCAGGTTGTGGCTGGTGATCTCCTGCTGTTACAACTGATCTCCAGCTGATAGAGATCAGTTCCCCTGGAAAAAATGGCCGCTTGGCAATTGGACTCTATGGCATTGAAGTCCCTCCCCTCCCCAAACCCCGCCCTCCTCAGGCTCTACCCCCAAAATCTCCCGGGATTTCTCAAACCAGAGCCGGCAACCCTACAGCCAACCCAGTCAACTGAATGTTTGCCTGGGAAAAGAAGGTTGCTCCAGTATCTGATGCATATGGAATCTCTCATGGTCTTAGGATATCATAGTAGAGGCTGTGGGCAGCATGGCACTCACATCCATGCTTTGCCTGACCTCTTTGCTGGGTTGACCCTCTGCCCCCCCCCCCACACCAGTGCAACATTATATGGTGCAGGAAGAAGGCTACTAGGGGACAAACTATTCCCTTGCACCTTTGCTAGGGTTTCCTGTGCTTGATTCTATGCTCTGGTGCCTCTGTGCAGAAAAGCATAAGACCCAACTTGTACTAACTAGTATGTAAAGTTCTCCTTCAAACCAAAGGGATTTTGAATGGAATGCGGTTGACTTAGACAAATACCAGAATTAGGGTGAAGACAGATGTACTTCAGAGCAGAACAAATGCAGATTTTCCAGCTGTGGTTCAAGCTTTGCCCCCCCTCCCCCAGATTCACAGCCTCTGGACTGAAAGGGCCTCCCTCACTTCAGGTGGTCAGTCCACTTCATTTTTCATTTTATCCCCAGCACTCTACATGTTTATCTATTATAACAATTACTTGACACTTTTAACATTTTCTCCATTGCTAATTTAAACTTTGAAATCATCCCCAATTTTGAGGGGGGAACTAGGTGTCACCGCTCTGAATAACAGGTATTTGTAAAAAAGAAACATTGCATTCCATCCTCTCATTTTTCTGTTCTATAATTACCACACTGGCAACCAGGAATTAATTCTGGGTAAATTCTTAACTGAAAAAGCAAAATGTGTCTTTCATAACGTTAACATGCTTAAAGCAGTTTTAAAAAGAGATTGAATTTGGGTTGAAGGCACCAAAAAGTTTGCTCTGACTGAGGTACTTTGAAAGTCTATTGATTTCCACCACCCTCTCCTTGCAGGAAACACTGTTTTCCCATTTTCCTTCCTGTGACCTGTAAATGATATAGAATTTCCTGTACTCTAGAGGAAATTCCATTCAGATACAAAAAGCTGCACCTTTTCATGTTCTTATGTCTTTTTTTGCCTCCTTCTCTATCTCTTTGTAATCCTTATATTTCTCACAGCCTGAAATGTTTTAGTTCTAAAGCAGTCCACCTCCCGAGCAGTGCCCATAACTCCAGTGTTGCAGACTCACTAAAAAATGTTCACATCCCTGAAACATGCCTCGTCCTTGGGGAAAGGGTGGTGTGATGCACAGTGCAGCTGCCTGATGTCAGCATGGTTACGGTCCCACTGCTCTGGCTGCAAACCTTGTGTCTGCACAACCGGCAACACCTATGGCTTGAAAGTAACGTCACCCTAGGATCATCTGAGAAGGCCGTCAAGGCAAAGCGTGAATAACATCTTAAATATTTTAAAACCTAGGCAGTGGCCATTTATGCACAGGAGGTTTTGCCTTGGACTTGCCGCTCTCTAGATGCACGTTTTCCCCATCCAAATTCTTAAAACTCAAAAATAAGCTCCCATGTAGAGTTTGGAGAATTCAGACAGGGAAAATGTGCATCTATAGAGTGGCAAATCCAAGGCAAAACCTCCTGTGCATAAATGGCCAGTGGCTCAGTGAATCTGTAACTTTAACTCTACCCATGGCCTACAATACTAACGTCGTATTTTAAGCGGGACTTTTACTTTGGTGTCAATCTGTTTATGATCAAGGTGTAAGAGTCTTATCGTCTGCCCATCAACACCACTAGGAATGGTTCTGCTGATTGTAGTGAGTGCAGGATACAAACAGGTATTTGTCAAAAATACCTGGTTGCAATTCACAAAAGGGGAATGCTTGGATTCCAGCTGATGTTAGTTCTGCTGATTGGAGTGGGATCAAATCAGCTTAAACCTAAGTACTTCATCTGAACCAGCCTATGCTGCATATCTTTCTAAACTGCATATAAGTAATTTTATAAGCAAATTTTTTTGCCAACATTACTTAGCCATTTGAATGGGCTAAAATAATTCTGAAATAATTGTTCTCCATGGAGGGACGTCTCGTTTTCATACAGACATTATTTTTTCCTTTTCAACCCAAGATCCTTCTAGTCCCCGTGGAATCAAGAGGGCCAGCAAATTTCAGGGTTAAATAAGCTTTAATGACTATCACATGTACAAAGACTTAAACCTAGCATTAAAAATTATTATTTTTAAAAAAACGTGGCATCTCTTCCTTTTTTAATTTAAAATAACCATCCAGGTGGTTTCCTAAGGACTTCTTTGCAAATTGCTTCCAGTGAACCTTTTCAGTCACAGACCACTGCAAAAACCATGTGGAGTTATTCAGTGTTCAGTTCGACTTGGGTGTCCTCTGTTTTTATAGTGGACAGAACTATTGAGATTTTTAACCATAAGTCTATAGTGACAGAGATACAGCATGCCTTGCTGTGAACTGACCTGCTCAAATTATTCTGCAATAATATAGTTAAAAGTGTTTGGAGTGGAGGAAAAAAGACCTCACAATGTCATGTTTTAGATAGATGACTTGATTGAAATCACATCTAAAGCAAAAACTCAGCACACACGGGCAAGATCCCTTACCAAATGCTTACACAAAAGAAGCATATCTAACTGTAATAGCGTATCTAACTATAATGCATTCATAGTTTTGAAGACTTAAGGTGGAAGGAACAAGTGCATGATTCCCATATTTCAGTGGAACTTGTGAGAAAACAAATGGTGAAACTTTCTTCAAATTTTTCATTCCAATGTATGCCAAACATAAACTGGAGAAATGCTCTCCAGAGATTCACTATCCTGGACTTCTCAGGTGAAATTGTCAAAATCAGTTAGCTTCACCTGGCATGCAGGGGTTTTTTTGTGTGTGGGGGGTTGGTATTGTGTTGTCGACATTTGCCCCATAGGAGATGAGGTGAGAAAGCTGCTGACTCTTTTTCAAATAGGTCTATGTGGGCCAATATTGTGCTGGTGACCTGGAAATTAAGAGTTCTGTATCCAGTTACCATATTTGAGCCATAAGTTTCAATAAGACAGATTTTTAACTGACAGCTGTAAACCATACATCTTTGCAAATAGTACAGCGACTTCTGAAAATTAGTGAAATAGTATTATACAAATGGGATTTATACTGCACTAATTGATCCCAAACCTACTCCCAACCTGGAAAATGGTAAGAAAATGTACCCATGTCTTAGAGGAAAATGAAATATTGGTTAGTACATAGTATGGAGACTGATAAATATAATGCCAAATATTATGCAACCAATTATATTTCTCCATTTCTGTTAGATAAATAGGACCAATTTTTAATTTTTATTCTTTAAGATTTCACAGCCGACCATGAAGATGGGGATTAGATTGTTTCCTTATTTTCCCTTACTTGGTAAGAGTTGTTCATGAGTTAAAATGCGGGTTTAGACTGATTAGACTACTTTGTGTTGTGTTGCAGTTTCCAATAGTTGATGTAAACAGAAAAAATATTATTATTGTAACAAAGGTCACCTAGCCATAAAACAGACTGATCACATGATAACTTCCATAACACGCTTGAAATGCAGTTGCAGAAGGGGATCCTATGAATCAGTGCATCTGAAAATATATAGGCTTGTTTTATTTTTTCTTCCCTGCTTTCTATCCCATTTCAGTAGAGACCGTGGAACTATCCAGTATGCACATGGCTGTGCTGTTCTAAATCCTAGGGTACCTCTTCATGTCACTCAGTTGGGTTGCCAGGACTTTCTTTGCCACTGGTGGGAGGTTTTTGGGGCAGAGCCTGAGAAGAGCAGTGTTTGAGTAGGGGAGGGACTTCAGTGCCATAGAGTCCAATTGCCAAAGTGGCCATTTTCTCCAGGGGAACTGATCTCTATCGGCTGGAGATCAGTTGTAACAGCAGGAGAGCTCCAGCTAATACCTGGAGGTTGGCAACCCTACACTCAGCACATGAAAAACAATATACTAACTGACCAAGCCTAAGATGAAGCAGAGGAGATGCTAGAGCCAGCCATAACAAGCAAGGCACTGAGAATGATTGTTTTCCTTCGGTGATTATCTATATAAAATAGCTAGTTTATTTGCCTTTGGTTAGAAACTGCTTCAGCTGTGGATTATCCTTCGTCATTTAAATAAATTCCAGGTTGAAGCTCCTAACGTAGGAGGATAACAGACAGTACAACAATTATTTTAGTGTCTATTAATATGACTTCCTTCCTTAAACTTTGTTCTTAAACTCATTTTTGTGTGCTAGTTAGTTGCAAATAATTCTACAAGTGACTTATGTGTGGAAATAATAACCCTTTTGTTTATTTAAAACCTGATACGTACTAGTTTCATGTGGTGCCCATTTCATATTTTTCATATTAGCTGAAAGTGTAAATAACTATTTCCCACTCAGCTTTTTCTAGCCAATCCGTAATTTTATGCATTTTGGCCATACTCCCTCATACAAACACTTTAAAATCCCCCAAAGATTTTGAACCAATTTCGGTCAACTTTTTGCAGGAACGAATTAGGGTAAAGCAGAAGCAATTTGGTGACGAACAGAGCAATCCAAAGGGGAGGGGGGAGGGCTTTAGGAGCCGGTGTGACCCCTGCGCCGTTAGTGCCACTTGCGCTGGCTAAATGGGCACTAACGCCGGTGCTGGGCCACTCAGGCTGGTGCTAGGGAGCTGTACAGCAGCACCACACATGGATGCGGGCACAGCCACTGCGGTATTTCTCTGGCACAAGGGCTTGTGTCAGTGCCAAAAGGGTTGTTCCTAGGGTGGAGCTGACTTTTGTCAGCTTCCCTGAACCCTTTTGTCACAGGAACACCCCCTTTTGCCAGCATAGGGTTGCCAACCTTCAGGTACTAGCTGGAGATCTCCTGCTATTACAACTGATCTCCAGCCGATAGAGATCATTTGACCTGGAGAAAACGGCCGCTTTGGCAATTGGACTCTATGGTGTTGTAGTCCCTCCCCTCCCCAAACCCTGTCCTCTTCAGGCTCTGCCCCGGCAACCCTACTGGCAACCCTATGCTAGAGTGAATCTACTCCTACAAAACTGGTGGTGAATCCCAGGGTTTTGAAGAAATAACTTTTTTGGTTTGCGTGCCAACAAGCCGCTCAGGAGGTGGCACGGTGGCACCATCCCTGGGCCCGCCACAACTACCCTAACCTTAGGATTGTGCTGTAAGAGAGCAATCCTGAGCAGGTTTACTCAGAAGTAAGTCCCATTTTATTAAGTGGACCTAACTCCCAGCAGTGTTCTTGAGATTTCAGCCTCAGAGAGCAATCCTGAGCAGGTCTACTCAGAGTCCTACTCAAGTCTATTTAATTAGGCTTACTCCCAGGAAGTTACATCCTACTAAGCCTGCTAACTTCACTCATTTTAGAAGGGTGTAACTCTGTTTGGGATTGCACTGTTAGAATGTTTAAATATATACATATGCACATGGTTTCCCCACTTTAAACGTTGAACCAGCTAATTACATCATGCAACACTGAAATGATTCCAAGGTTCCCAAGGAAACTGTTTTCACTAAAGAACAACAGGATTCCTTCATTTTAATCTTATGCTCATCACGCAAGGCAGACATTCAGTTTAATCTTACTTCATAGCAATCCCATGCTATATAACCCCCTGGTGGCTATTGAGATTGGCTAGGATTGCATGCCTTCAGTTCCAAAGGCAAGACTCCCTAGGGATTGCATCAAGAAACTCTCCGAACAGGGCCTCCTGCATTTGGACTCAAAATCTTTGGTGATATGCCAGGCAGTCTGGCTTGGAAAGCTTTAGAGCACGCTCAAAGGGCCATTAGTTTTAACTAGTATTTGGTTGATTATCTTTAAAGTTTTGGTTGACTTTTGTATTCCTTCTGTTTTGATTGTTTGGTTCTAATTTTGCTTCGGTTGTCAATCTGGTTTGTTCTGCATCCTTGGCTTATTAAGACATTATAGCATACTAGTGACAGCCATAACAAGCAGGGCACTTCGTGATTGTTTTCCCTCAGTGATTATCTGTACAAAAAGCTTCCCCCACCCCTTGGATCATTCTGATGGTTTCAGGGGTGGTTTAAAGGGTTTCTGTGTTTTTAACACTTGCCTAGTTCATAAGCAACAGAATGTGGTTCAACGTAGCATAATGCTTTATGTATTTTCTGTTATATCAGTCTACAGTATAGCATATAAAAGGTAAGGTAAAAGTCCCCTGTGCAAGCACCGGGTCATTCCTGACCCATGGGGTGACGTCACATCCCGAAGTTTCCTAGGCAGACTTTGTTTACGGGGTGGTTTGCCAGTGCCTTTCCCTGTCATCTTCCCTTTACCCCCAGCAAGCTGGTTACTCATTTTACCCACCTTGGACGAATGGAAGGCTGAGTCAACCTTGAGCCGGCTACCTGAAACCGACTTCAGTCAGGATCGAACTTAGGTCGTGAACAGAGCTTTTGACTGCAGTACTGTAGCTTACCACTCTGCGCCACAGGGCTCCTAGTTTATCATATACATCTCTTTCAATTTTGGCAATTCAGTTATGTTGTTATGTTATTAAACATTATAATTTGTTTCCATAATACTTTTAAGTAAAGAAAGTAATTTATAATTTTTATATCAGGGTCTAATTGGCATTACCGGTTTTCCAAAGGAAAAGTAAAGAGACTGATTCACATACCGTACATCCTATCTTATTAGTAAATGCAGACTCAGGTGGTAAACATTCTAAAACTATTCTTGATGTTTTAATATCAAGAGCCTGCATGGTATATTGGTTAGAATGTCAGACTAGGATCTGAGTGACCCAGGTTTGAAACCTCTCTCTAAGGAAGCTTGCTGAGTCAACATGGGCCAACCACACACACTCAGCCAAGCCTAGCTTGCAAGGTTGTTGTGAGGATAAAATAGAGGAAAGGAGAACAATAGAAGGCACTTTGAATTTCCCTTGGGGAGACAGGTGCAACATAAATGAAGTAGATAAATAATAGGGGAAATGTGCCTTTTGTAACAGAAAATTAATATGAACCACAATTAGGTATCTATAAAAAAAAACCTCTAAGCAGGTCTGTTCAGAATCCTACTCAGGCTATTCAATAGAATCAGTGTTTTTAGGATTACACTTTCTCCTCCAACCTGTTTAAGAGTGCTCCCTATGTTGAAGTTCAAGTTATTCAGAGCTGGTATAATCTATCTCTTTCTATCATGCTTCGTAGATGGACACATTATTTTACTTCATGGTTCTTATTCCTTCGTGGTGGTTAGTATTTTTTTTTTCAAATTTAGACAGTCAAGTTCATTTGTTAAAAACTACTGGATTACAGCTATTCATCGTTCAACACATAAATGGGATTATATTATTTTAAAAGCTAGGATGATACATGTAACATGAGTTCAAAGGGAGTGAAAAACACAGGCAGATATAGACAAGGGAACCCCATTACAGAAACCAGTTGCATCTATCTATATTAGAAGAAGAAGGAGAAGGAGAACAAGAAGAAGAGTTGGTTTTTATATGCTTTCTTTCTCTACCACTTAAGGAAGAATCAAGCTGGCTCACAATCACCTTCCCTTCCCCTCCCCACAACAGACACCCTGTGAGATAGATGGGGGTAAGAGAGCTCTAAGAGAGCTGTGAGTAGCCCAAGGTCACCCAGCTGGCTTCATGTGTAGGAGTGGGGAAACCAACCCAGTTCTCCAGATTAAAGTCCACTGCTCCAAATCACCACTCTTAACCACTAACACCAGACTGGTTACATGTGGTTACCATTTTAAGAAACTTCACTCTCTTGGCTGAATTTATATCTGATATTCTCCACCACAGGGGGCCTGTATGGATTATAAATCTGTGTAATCTGATGTTTTCATATTATCCAACCTCACATGGTTAGTTAGAATGGGAGGCAATTCCCATTCCCAATGGGAGGCTGTCTATACAGTTTTTACATGGCAATAAAGGAGGCACTGGACAATATCCCCTATAGCAATTTTTCCACAGCTACAAAAATGCCGATTGCTTGGAACCACAGAACACCTCCAAGAACACTGGAAGGTAGTATTTGAAAACTCTGCCTTTTAAAAACATTTATCAGAAACAAGAAGCAACCTTGTAAATTGCTTTTAATGAAA
The DNA here is from genome assembly GCF_029931775.1 of Euleptes europaea. Classification (NCBI taxonomy): domain Eukaryota; kingdom Metazoa; phylum Chordata; class Lepidosauria; order Squamata; family Sphaerodactylidae; genus Euleptes; species Euleptes europaea. Next base: position 40,195,925 of record NC_079322.1, read on the forward strand.
AAGACCCACAACTGTAATTCCAACATTTCACACTTTTAAACAGCTTCCTTTTGGTATATATTCCATTCTCATAAATCAAGGAGTGCAATTTGCATATTACTAATGAATATGAAGACTGAGCATATCCAAATCAGATCTCACATTAGTTACTAAAATTACATTATTTCCAGCCAAGTCAGATAACTAAGAAACTATTCCCATGTGCCCAAGGAGGCTTGGTATTTCTCAGATAACAACACATGTGTGAAACTGAGACAGAGTTTGTAATATGGCAAAATATGGCGCGGGCCAGTGTGCTTAGCCCTGCTTTCCTTCCATATATGTTGCCTCTGTACACATATAGGACGAAGCTGTGACCATTTGATGAAAACCGATAGGTCCACATCTATCCTCCCTCCCCATTAATGTGAGTACATAAAGCCAGTTGATTCACGCTATATGCAGAAGAGAGCCGTCAGGTAAAAAAGTAACTGGGAAAGGTTAAATCCTAAAAAGGCAGATAGACTCACGAAGCACAAAACCCATTCCAAACCAGAAAAAAATTACTCCATTTACAGTGAATTAATATAAACTGCTTTCTGTTTCAAAACTTCATTATGTATGGAACTGCATGTGAAAACCATTTGCTCATATGGTTTGTTCAGTTTGCATAGCTCGTGGAAGCAACAAAATAAAAGAACTGATTCCCTCCCAATTCCAGAAAGTTAGCTATAATAATCTGTTGCAGCAAAATTAAACAGAAAACCAGTGGCACCTCACAACAGATGAAAAAATGATTGAAGTCTAATTTTCTCTTCAATAACACAGTTAAATAGAATATATTCAAACTAGTAGATTTGGTCTTGCTCAGAATTCAGTGCTTTTGGGACAGTCCCATCCTTACTTGAGTTTTTCATTGTTGGCAATGGTGGACAAAGGTTACATTTCAGCCTTCTTATTCCCATAGCTAATGGTACCTGTGGCCCTGAAGTATAGTACAGAGCCTGACTACACTTAAAAACCAGGCAGAAGTGGTAAGAAAAATCTTACAAAACCAAAATCTTGCTAGGCTGAGGAAAGGGGCACTCACAAGAAACGTAATTGGTAACTCAAGTCATTGTTAGACAATGTTCATTCAAATGTTTACCACACGGTGCCAGCACCACTTTATCACTTTTTGCATTGCTGTTTTTTTTTTAAAAAAAACCTAGCACATGAGACAGCAACATCGTGTTTTTTTGAAAAAAAAAACATGATGTTGCTGTCTCATGTGCTAGTTCTGTATATGCATGTTTTGTTTTGTTTTTTTTAGTGCAAGGGCATTTAAACATGAGACTCCCAAGGGGAAAGACATATATGCACATTTTTTTCTCTGTGCATAAACTCGATACAGACTTTCCAAAGAATATTCAGAGGTCAGGGACAGAGTACGATACCATGTTTGTACTTCTTTGGAATTAGGGTTGCCAGCTCCAGCTTGGGAAATTCCTGGAGAGTTTGAGGCCATGCTTGGGGGACATTTAGGGAGGAATGGGAGCTCAGCAGGAATGTGATGCCGTAGAGTCTGCCCTCCAAAGCAGCCATTTCTGCCAGGGGAACTGATCTCTGTAGCCAGTTGTAATTCTGGGAAAACTCCAGGTCCCACCTTGAGGTTGGTAACCCTTCTTCTATGTCTGTATTATTTTAAAATATGGCCTCAAGGAGGGAATCATTTAAAGAAGGACAATCTCATGGACAGAAGCTTCTCAGGTGGGACAGCCTCTTCAAATTCTGCTGAATTGAATAATAGCTGGTCAGTCTGTATTCAGGACGCTTTACTCTGCTCTGGTTAGACCTCACCTAGAGAATTGTGTTCAGTTTTGGGCACCACAATTTAAGAAAGATGTAGATAATCTGGAACGTGTCCAGAGGAGGGCAACAAAGATGGTGAGGGGTCTGGAGACCAAGTCCTATAAGGAAAGGTTGAAGGAGCTGGGTATGTTTATCCTGAAAAGGAGAAGACTGAGAGGGGATATGATAATCATCTTCAAGTACTTGAAGGGCTGTCATATAGAGGATGGTGCCGAGTTGTTTTCTGTTGCCCCAGAAGTTCGGACCAGAACTAATGGGTTAAAATTAAATCAGAAGAATTTCCATCTAGGCATTAGGAAGAATTTTCTAACAGTTAGAGCGGTTCCTCAGTGGAACAGGCTTCCTTGGGAGGTGGTGAGCTCTCCTTCCCTGGAGGTTTTTAAGCAGAAGCTGGATGGCCATCTGTCAGCAATGCTGATTCTATGAACTTGGGCAGTTCATGGGAGGGGGCATCTTGGCCTTATTCTGGGCACTGGGTGTGTGGGGGGGAGGTTGTGAGTTTCCTGCATTGTTCAGGTGGTTAGACTAGATGACCCTGGTGGTCCCTTCCAACTATATGATTCTATGACACTATGCTTCGGCCAATCTCACCTATGCCTGTTGAAATGCTATCCTTGAACCCACCTCCATAAAACGAAAGAAAATGTGAGTCATTAAATACCTGTTGAAATTCATTACTGATTACAATTTGTTGGATTCCCCCCCCCCCATTTTTCTTTCATTTGAGGTCCTAATAGTTTTTAATAATACATTTTGAACTTGCTTAAAACGGTTAATGGCTACAGAGATGTATGACTAAATATCCCCAATGAGTAATCTGCCTTTCAGTCAGACCATGCTGAAATCTGAAAACAAACAGGGTTGGGCCTCTTGACTCCCATGGAAGACCACCAAAGAAATCCCAGGGTGCAGCAACTGCTTTGGGTGAGTCAAAGGCAGCACTGTGCCCCTCAAACTGACGTTGAAATTGTGAGAGAGCTTTTTCATCCACAAATCCGAATTTCCAGAACACTCTCAAAGGTTTTTTGTAATCACACTTCCTACATCAAAAATTAGTGACTCTTTTTTTTTGCAGGTATTCTCTCAGTAGGACCATCCTGAACTATTTCGGAGTACTAAAAACAAGCCAAAGGTCAATTACAGAAGGCTGCATCCCCCCCCCCATTTACCTTTTGTTTCTGTTCTATAAAATGTTGTTCATTTTCACTGATTATAGCAGCCATAATTTTTTTTATTTGAATTCATTCCCATTGGGAATGATGCTTGTTTTCTTTCCGCTCAGCGTTACTTCCTCTTCCATGTTCATTTCATCTACACTTTCAGTAGTGTGACTTGGAGCTGTTGCTCTGGCTGCTTGTGGGACTACAACTGGCCTGACTGGCAGGGGCAAGCTGACCAGCCAGTGTGTGGAACTTTTGTGTGTGTGCTTAGTTTAGTTTTTTGTTCCACATAAACATTGGAATAATAGAGTTTGGCTAAAATTGCTTTAATGCAGGGGTGGGGAACGTCAGGCCTGGGGGCTGTGTAAGGCCTGCAAAATCATTTGGTCTGGCCCTCCGTGGGTCCTGGCAGATCTCTAGCTCAGAAGGATCTAAGACTGGTGATCTGCCCCCTTCCGCGGACAGGAATAGCCTCTATTCAAGGCAGATGTGAGTTTGTTTTGCTGAGAAAAGGAACCTCCCCCCCCCCTTGCAGAAGAGTCGTTAGCTATGGAACTGCTAGGACCACCCAAGAAACTGTGTTAACCCTTTCCCACCCAGGCCATGGAGAAACGTATTCCCTCTGTACTACAAGAGGGCTGGGGGCAGAAGTGGCGACAATGGAGGGGTTAAAGGGGGCAGGACCAGAATGCGTGGGGGAGGCGAGTTCTTAGCCAGTGTGTCCTCATTTTATCTCTGCAGGCGGAGGTAGCAAGAGCCGGCTATAAAATCTGACCCTGACCATGTAGAGCAGGAGAAACTCCGGCGTGCAGCTGGACGGCTATGCCCGGCTGGTGGAACAGACCATCCTGTGCCACCAGGTAGACGAGTGCACCACTGGTTGTATGCCTGCCTGCCTGTGCGGGGGCATCATCTGGGGCAATTGCCTGCTTGGGGCTTGGTCAGCTAATTTTTAAGTTGATAATTTTGTATGGCCCACGAATGATGTTATAAATATCCAAATGTCCCTTGGTGGAAAAAAGGTTCCCCACCCCTGTTTTAATGTGATGTGCCACACACAAATACAGAGGTAAATGGACAAATGTGCTCAGCATGATTAACATATATGAACTAAAAACAAAATCAAAATAATATGCAAAGCACTGGAATCTATACATGTATAGTCTCTGTGAAAACAGACATAGCACAGGCAATGTAACTGGAAGAGCTCCTCCTTAAATAGAATCAAGCCCTCCCCAAGCCAGCAATGACTGATGGAAATACTGTGGAAAGAAAGATCTATCAGGAGAAATATCTTGTGTTGGAAGACCTGTGCTGTATTCTGCTGATTGGAAAGGCTCCCTGTCAGTTTCATTATCTCTGACTCCTGTTTGAATTCTGAGAAGCAGACAGCCAGGCACCACTGTATCTAATATTAACTAGTATTGTTATTTTTCCTATTGAATGTTGTTATAATTATAATAAAGATAATGAAACTTTAAAGAATTGTTTCTTCCTAGCTAAAACGTAATGCGCATTCATTCAAACAATGGGCAGACTGGAAAATTTCTCTTTCCTTCCCCCACAATCGTGGATGCTATTATGACATCTGAAGTGCATCGCTTCAGTGCAATATGGAGAATGTACTTGCCTGAATGTTGCCTGATCGTTGATTCCAGCAGATTTAAACAGAGATTCTTCCACCCACTCATCCATTGTCTAGTTGGCTAAGCTGGCCCTCTGTCTGACTATGGCATCACAATTAGCAGCAGCAACAGATCAAGATCTCAGCCACAGCAATCCTTTGGGTAAGACTGATCGGGGTGACCCCACACCCTATTTAGAGGGAGCCTATACTCAGTGCCCCAAAGCCACTGCTGATCAATTTGGTGGTGAGGCCAACTTTGTTTGCCACCACAGTTTCCTCTTGTGGGGGTATCGAGCTGAATGTCAATGCAACAGAAATCTCACAGGCCCTCTTCTTTGAATTTTGTGTGTGTGTTGGGGGGGGGGAGGACTAATTTGTTGTTTGACACAATTATGAGACTGACTCCATAAATATGAGTTACGATAGCCTGAAATAGCCCTGTAGTATTTAATAGCCTTAGATCAGACTCTCCTGACATGGTACGTAGCCAAGTTCTGTCTCTCTTTCAGTATGCTTATTATCTGTACAACTTCTGGGACATCTGAGGAGAATGTGTTATCACCAGTGCTCTTTCCTTCAGCTGTCTGGTTTTCCACAACATTCTGTCTTTCTCTGCTGGACAGGCCCTTCACTGAACAGCACTGCCTATTTTATTAATAAGGCACAATGTTGACCTTTTGGCATGGCCTTGTATGCTAACCTTTTACAACCCTTTTGGGCTGTTTAAGATTTAAAATAAACTAGGCTCCAAGACAGAGATTTGTTTTTAAGAACTGAGTTATTTATGCGCTTTTTTCCCCCAAATGGAGATAACTTGTTTCTTTAACTCCAGCAAAATCTCAACCACGACACCAAACATGACTAGTACTTTATCAGACTCGAGGAACTGGTTGTACTAGAGACCCACTGAAATCAATGTGCCAAGTTAATCATGACTAACCTAAGTCTCATTGACTTCAAAACTTATTCTGAATGGGCGCTGTGGCTCAGTGGTAGAGCATCTGCTTGGCATGCAGAAGGTCCCAGGTTCAATCCCTGACATCTCCAGTTAAAGGGACCAGGCAGGTAGGTGACGTGAAGGACCTCTGCCTGAGACCCCGGAGAGCTGCTGCCGGTCTGACAATACTGACTTTGATGGACCAAGGGTCTGATTCAGTAGAAGGCAGCTTCATGTGTGTTCATGTGGGGCCTGAGTGTAAAAATAAACAAGACTATTGCTGGTATTGTGGCCATATTTAACCAATATTTGGCATTTTGGCACAGGGATGTGTGTCTAATTCTTAGATTAGCCTGTACTTAGTTGGGAGTTAGGAGCCCCATGGGGCAGAGGGGTAAACTGCAGTACTGCAGTCCAAGCTCTACTCACGACCTGAGTTCGATCCCAACAGAAGTCAAGGTTGACTCAGCCTTCCATCCGTCCGAGGTTGGTAAAATGAGTACCCAGCTTGCTGGGGTTAAAGGGAAGATGACTGGGGAAGGAATTGGCAAACCACCCCATAAACAAAGTCTGCCTAGTAAACGTCGGGATGTGACATCACCCCATGGGTCAGGAATGACCCGGTGCTTGCACAGGGGACTACCTTTACCTTTAGTTGGGAATAATTCCCACTGTAATAAGACTTATTTCCAAGCAAACATACATAGAATGCATCTGCACATCCCCCTTTTCCTTCATTTCATATAGTTTCCTATCTCCTTAATACTGGGGACTCTGGAATATTGAGTCCCAACTTCTCAACTCCTGCATGTGCTCTCAGCTTGTAAAAAGCAGTGTTGGTTGTTGGCAAGGCTGTGCTTATGTTACTTCTGTGATTTATGAAAGAAAAGGCCTAGGTTTCCCTTTCTTTTTAATCTAACAGTTTTATATATCCCACTGTTCTTCGTTTAAGGCTAACCAATTGTCCTCAGGGAATGGCATGCACAAGCACAACATTTAAGTGTTAATAGGAAACGGATCTGAACAAAGAACCGTGTTTCCCTATTATATTGTGTTTTTGCTTTAGTACAACATGTCTGCTTCCGTCACAGCTGGCTGTTTTCCTTGTCCCTTCAAGGGAAACAACTATCATTCGCCTAACAGTATTCTAACAGTCTTCTTTTCAATCTAATGTATTTCCTATTATAATCATGTGCTTAGCAAAGTTATATATTATACCACTGCTGAATTTAGCCTTTGCTTGGTAGGTCTTGACATACAAAACAGATAGATTATTAGAAACCGTGTAGGTGGGTGGGGGAGATTATAGATGTTCCAGCCCTACAGAAGAAAGCACAGTGTATCGTTACATTCCTATCAGCATAATTAATGATAAAAAATAAATCAAGCATTTACTACAGCAAAGAAAAAAATCTCGGAGGGGTATGAAATAGTTTCTCCCCTTTGTGACTCTGCTTCAATAAAGAATTACATTCAGTTTCTTTTATGAGTTTTCTAAGTAATTTCCTCCATCCTGTGGGAAACATTTACCGCCCCTACTGAAAAGGAAACGAAAAAGAGGGGGGAAAATAATGCATTGATTCTTTAAAAATTGTATTTTTTTAAAAAAAAATCTGAATTTGCAGTTTATCACCCAATTTGGAAGAAAACTTTGATCTGACGGACATTTATGCGTGCCCATGTTGCTTGTGAATTCTGTGCACATTATTACTTATGCAAACGACTATGGGATTTATACATGTAATCCTCTGTACACCAATAAAGGTGCTGTACATTGTATCGTGATTTAAAAGGGAAAAATTCACAGTCAGCAGATGAACTGGGGACTGAAGTATGTGAGCTGGAAGCATTAATTTTGAGAATTATTTTATTTTGGGTTTATACGTACTATTTGCCAGTAATATAATGTCCTTCTTTCCAGATAAGTTTCAGCATGACTAACATTCATGTCAAAAATCACTATCTTCTCTGTCTACCCCTAATATAAGAAGGGTAAATTGTAAACCAGCACCAGACTTTTTGAAGAGGGAAGGCATGACAATAATCTAAAACTGGCATCATGTGCACCTTGATTTGGGACAAAGACTGCAATTTTATGCGCACTTCCCTGGGAGTATGCCCTATTGAACAAAGTGGGACTTAGTTCAGAGTAAACATGCATAGGATCAGACTGCATTGACCACAAATGAATCCGAAAAAGATCTGGAATTATGTTGATAGTACAGAAAGCAGGGTGCAATTTGTCAAGCATTGCTTCTGTGACAGTCCCTTTCATTTAAACGGGGTCCTGTGTGACTCACTGAAAAGTATGAAGGTTGCACAGGAGTGGCGCCTGCTGGGTTGCTAGTAATGGTCCCACCGGGACATTTTTAATCAAAGGAGTCAGATGTTCCACCCATCTTCAATCTCAGAACAAGCCTTTCCATTAAAAAGTGACAACCACATTAAATACCCTTCATGCATACCATTTTGCCATCTTCTTAAAAAAAAAAAAATCATTATCCCCTGTGCTGTTGGATCCTGTCTGCATCTTGTTACAAACTGCTTAGAACATAAGGCCTTTTGTGTAATTTCTGTCTTGTTAAACTCTTCAGAACATTCCCGGTGCTGAATAATAATTCCTTCTTCTAAAAAAGCTCAAAGTGTGACAGGAGATACATGGCAAAGTATATTGTAGCCAGCCGGGGAACTTGTCTGCTTGTTCTTTTATTCAGTGCTTTACACAAGATACGTCACGGACAGAAATGCAGAAGTGCAAACTCATGAAGCATGTCCTAATGGGAAAGCAATTGAAAGATGTGACTCCTTCAGAACATGTTCCCTATTGGAAGTCTTTTTCTTTTTCTTTCATACAAGCGGATTGTATCTTGGCCCCTTTCACTCCTAGTGGTGAGGCAGCTGTCCGCCTCTTCTCTTAATCCCTGTTCACCCCAAGCCAGAGACACAAAGTGGCCTCTGCATTAGCTGTTGTATTAATCAGCCCGGAGCCTGAGAAAGCCAGGCCATGTACTCCTGGGAACGCTAAGAACTGCTGGTGTGGCCGACAGGCCAGACTTCATCTGGCTGTCTATTTGATACCATCTCGTACGTTTTTTGTGTGTATTAGTGCAGGCGTGATCTTCTCAGTGAGTGCTGGAGCACAGCTGCACCGTCTGAATAAAGCGAGATGGGAAAGACGTCTTAGTAAATTAAAAAAGAAAAAAGAGCACACTTTTCCAGTCAACCCTCCACCCCATTTATTTCTCCATTCTGGCAAACAGCTCGGCGGCGTCCGTTATCACTTTGCTTTACGGACGGCTGTATGAGCTCTGGTACCGCTGAAGCCAGGTCTGGTTTTGGAATGCTAGCTCATGAGATAAGCAGTATCACTTGGTACAGGGAATCGCGTGATTGGACAACGGCCTGCAAAAAAAAAAAAAAATGCTGCCGAGCCAGAAAAAATCAGCAGCTCCTTGTTTGATTTCATTAGCAGTAATTAGTGCATGTGATCCGTCTGTCTGTGACATGAAGCTCCCTTGTTGTCTATTCATTGCAAAGGTGATAGGTGCAGAGTGAATGATGTCAGCAACAAGTGATTTAAAAGCATCCCGGAGCCGTAAGCCAACCTATTATACCTGCTCAGTCCGGAAATTATAAGTAGTGGCTGATCCTTCAGTGTGGGCAAACAAAGAGATTGACAAAGACAATAAAGCGATAGAAATATCATCCCAGAATATTTTTTACCTCTCGACTTTATGGTTACATTAATGAGCAGCGTTAGAGTACATCTTGCCAGCCAGTTTCAGGATGGCTGATCGGTTTTGCTATATTACAATGCTGCCGGGGGTGGGGGTGGGGGAGAGAATTTTATGGAATTAATTTTAAATTAAAAAAAAAAAAACTAAGACCAGACCCTCGGGTAGGTGTTAAAGGCAGTACGGTGGTGGCAGCGCCATGAAAGGGGCCTCTGTTTTAGGTCACTCAGTGATTAATCTGACAGGCTGCACTTGAAAGTCGTTTTCCCAATGAAACCTGGTATTAGACGCCGCCTCCTCCACAATGCATGGGAAAATGTCTGGGCTGTCAAGCGGGCAAATTGCCTCGCAGTTACTGTGAACACTTAAAAAAAAAACACAAGGGAAGAGTGAAAAATACAGATTAGTTGAGGATACACCCTTGCTGGTTTCATGTGTGCGTGTGCGCAAGTGTGTGTGCGCGCAATTGTGTGTGAGTGTGTGTGTGTGTGTGTGTGAGAGAGAGAGAGAGAAAGAGAGAGATTCCAAACAACAACAACAACAACAACAACAAGTTTCAGATCCTGATTTGAGTTAGGACACTGTTTTTGTTATCCTGATTTTTTGGGAAGTGTTATTACTGATTAGGGATTTTTCCCCTCAGGTATTTTGTGTGTTGGGAGGTGGCCTGAAAGTTTGGGAGCATTATTTTTTTAACTTTCCCAATCAAGGCTGCAGGTCTGTGGAGAGAGGGAGGGAAAGGGAGGAAGCCATCATCACACTTATCATGCTGGCATTGTCCCTGCTAGAGGTTTCTCTCCTCTACCGGCATACAGGCAGCAGAGTCGGCCCCGTAGCTAGAAAATGGACTCCTGCACTGCTGGGGTGTCACATAGGGTTGCCAGGTCCCTCTTTGCCACTGGCGGGAGGTTTTTAGGGCAGAGCCTGAGGAGGGCGGGGTTTGGGGAGGGGAGGGACTTCAATGCCATAGAGTCCAATTGCCAAAGTGGCCATTTTCTCCAGGTGAACTGATCTCTATCGGCTGGAGATCAGTTGTAATAGCAGTTGACTTGCTCCATTCATTCCGTGTAGCCACCACAGGGAGTGGTTTGTTTTAATAAATAAATAAACAACCCAGACAAGACTGTCAGAAAAGTCTTGACACTTTTATGCTCAATGTTGCTATTTAGATCAGGATACTCTGAATAACTGTGAAGACAGATTGCTCTTGTTAGACTGCCTAAGCCATTTGAAGTGGTGTAATATGCTCCCCACTAAGCGTGACATGAGACAGGATCACAGCTTCCTTCTTTCTACCTTCCTAGCAAAATAGCCAGTGCCCTAGCCGTCAAACATATTGGCCTTGTGGTCTTTTGAGTTACAACAGTATTTATGTCTGGCACACGCATACACAAATCATATCATATGCAATCTGCTGACAAGGATATGATATTTCAGTGTTTTCAAGCCTTTCAACTCGATCCTTCCCAGTAAATATGTTTAGGAGTGCAGTCTTAGACTTCATTTATAGTTGCTTATAGTTAAGAAGAAACAAAATTAATACATATTCAGTGGGAAGAAAGCTTCATTGAACACAATACTTCTGAATAAACATGTTTAGGATAGCAGTGTTATCCTTCATTTGATTATAGCTTACAGTTAAGAGGAAACAGATTGGATACAGTATGAGTCATTAGATATAAGAGGATTGCTGAGTGCTTTCTAAATAAGGTGTTCAGTGAAAGAAGTGTGGACGTTATCCAAATAAGGTATCTAACTAGTTCCACAAGCTAGCAAGAGACAGGTGGTAAAACTAACCTAATAAAACTATTTATTTTGGCAAGCATTTAATACATTACCTGTATCTCAAACATTGAGATTTTCAATATTCTATCCCTAAATTTCCCCCCTAAATTTTATCAATAGCTAGAATTTATGAAATGCTATCCCAATTTATGGTAGGTTGTTCTCTCATACATCTGAAGTGACCACGCTGTTAGGATTAGGACTAATCCATAATTACACATCTGCATGTGTTGCCAAGCTGCCTCCATTTTTATTCATATTGTCATTTTGAGGATGGGACCAGATTTTCAGTGGCACATTGGTCCTACAAAGAGGATCTCTGGCTATTTTCACTACAAAGGGTAGAATGTGAGTGGGACCACACCTAATCTCATCACAATTCTTGAGAAAATAGAATGTGCACTTGGTGTCAGACCATCGAGGCCTTTCAATTGTGCTGCTGGGAAAACGACTATGCCTACATTGTATCTCCCACAAATAAGACACAGGGTTCCAGCAGTGTAATTTGAATTATCCAGTTTCATGAGGTAACTACTATGACTGCCTTCAAACACATTTCTCCCATGCTGTAGGCCACCCCTCTGGAATTATTCCCAGAAGTTTTAGCCTTCCTCCTCCCCCTGGCTGATCCAGTAGTATATTTCTGTTGCCCCTTCTTGCATCAGGACAAAATAACCTTTTGCTTTTGATCCAAGCCTCTTAATTTATAATTGGAATCAGAATCTGCTCCCAAAAATGAATCAAACCACCAATTTTTGTGCAGTGGCTTAAGGTAGCATCAATGTCACATGGATCTTACCCTTGCCTTTGGGGCTTAACGCACGGCCAATTTGTCTCGCTTTTGTGCCTTAATAGTAGCAAATCTCCGTGGTCCACACGCACGACCGTCCAAGGGCTGCGCATCGGACCCACCTTAGTCGCGAATTAAGGCAAAAAAACCCGGGTTAATCAATCCCTGTTTTCTAGCGATCTTTTCAGTGCTAAACCGCTACTTTTTTTTTATTCCGCTAGATTACCGGAACGCCGACGTGCGTGTAATTACTCGGCTAGCTCGCTACTAATGCCCTTTACCGGTCTCCTCCGTCCCGCCCCCTTCCCTGCGCGAGCAAGTGCCGCTTCCCGTCCCCCGTCCCGCCCCCTTTCCTGTGCGAGCAATTGCTGCTTCCGGTCTCCCGTCCCGCCTTTTTTTAATTGACAGGTTGAGACGATGGTATACCGGAACGCTGGTGTTCCAAGAAAAAAAAAAGGGGGAGAATCGCCCTTTGATTGGATAAGTCCTCAGCCAATCCTTGGGCGATGTCACTCCCCTGCTATCCCGCATTGTGAACTATCCCACATTATATGGTTGGTTCAAACGCACGGGGAGCCTCCAGCAGCTACGTGTTTCAGACTTAATGTGGGATAGGCTGGCGTCATGCGTTTGATTATCCAGACTTAAATATTGTGGGATTAAATATTGTGGGATTATTGTGAGATAACAGAGGAGCGAACCAGGAACATTCTGCCCATGCGTTAATGCCCTTTGATTACCTTCCTGGATCCTTGGATGCTCTGGACTTTTTAGATTTTAGACTTTGCTAGACCTGCACAGATAGGTGAAGGAAGGGCTGCAACTCTCTCTCTCTCTCTCTCTCTCTCTCTCGCTCGCTCGCTCGCTCGCTCTACCTCTTTGACCACCTCCCTCCTTCCCCTTCTTGAGTATAATATGTTGCACAAGTCAGTGGGAGTGCTTGGAATAACTGGTTCTTCACCTGGGCATTCTACTGTCAGGGATCAAACTGTGAGCCTGATATTATTTTTGACCGTTAAATTCCTTAATTCTCCAGCCCAACTGTATGTTTTAGTCCCTCCAATAAACTTTAATTCTGTTTTTACTCTGTCTGGATTCTCAGTGTAATAAATCTAGCATTTACCTATTGCATAGTGTTTTGCACTGTTTAATATTTAATGGTGACCTTTTCATTGTCTATGGGCAGCCCTTGAGGTGCCAGTACTTGCCTAGGAAGGGAATGTCAAGGTAATCAGTGTCACTTTTAGTATTTACCCTGTGGGACACAGGCTGAATTCCTAAGAACACTTTCCTGGGAGTAAGCCCAATTGACTAAAAAGGGCCTTACTTCTGAGTGGACCTGCTTAGTATTGCTCCCTTAATTCTCTCCACACTTCTCTACTTTACAGCCTTGTAAGGGATCATATCAATATGGTTTTAAATATGGATTAAGGATACACAAAAATAGAAACTGATGCATGCATGTGCATACAAGTTGCAAAGCTATTTGCTTTGCTGTCTAGAAAGGTGGTAGAATGTCAATACAAGCAGCAGAACCTAACATGGAATGGAAAGGAAAGGTACAAAGAAATAGAGACCATCTCTTAAATAGCAATTAAGTGTGCACCAGATGCTATTAATCTCTTAGAACCTGTAATCAGAATAGGCCTGTGATTCCACTGCAAAAGCAAAACTAGTCAGTTGTTTAAACTTCCTGGATTTATAAAACGGTTATATATCAATCTTTGAAAAATGATAAGTCATCTAGTCATAGAATCATTGGAAGGGACCTCCAGGGCCATCTAGTCCAATCCCCTGCACAATACAGGAAATTCACAACTATCTTCCCCCCCCCCTGCCCCGTGACCCCAGCTTCATGCCCAGAAGATGGCAAAAAACCTCCAGGAACCCTGGCCAATCTGGCCTGGAGGAAAATTGCTTCCTGACCGCAAAGTGGTTATTGGCATTACCCTGGGCTTGTAATGAAGGGCCACAAGAGTCAAGCACTGACACAACCCTTCTTGCCCTCCCTTTCATGGTCTGCCTAAGTTCCCAGATTCAGCATTGCTGTCAGATGGCCACCTGCTTAAAAACTTCCAAAGAAGAAGAGCCCATCACCTCTCGAGGAAGTCTGTTCCACTGAGGAATTGCTCTAACTGTCAAGGTTGTTCCTAATGTTTAGCCAAAAATTCTTTTGATTTGATTTCTACCCATTGGTTCTGGTCCAACCTTCTGGGGCAACAGAAAACAACTCTGCACCATCCTCTATATAACAGCCCTTCAGGTATTTGAAGATGGATATCTTATCACCTCTCAGTTGTCTCCTCTCCAGGCTAAACATACCGAGCTCCTTCAATCTTTCCTCATAGGACTTGGTCTCCAGATCCCTCACCATCTTTGTTGCCCTCCTCTGGACATGTTGTCCTCCTCTGGACACATTTCCTTTCCTGATTGCTTGTCTACATCCTTCTTAAATTGAAGGAGTACTGAACACAGTACTCTAGGTGAGGTCTAACCAAAGCAGAGTAAAGCGATACCATCACTTCACGTGATCTGGACTTTATACTTCTGTTGATACGGCCCAAAATCACATTTGCCTTTTTAGCTACTGCATCACACTGCTAACTCATGTTCAATGTATGGACTAAGACCCCAAGATCCTTTCACACATATTACTGTCAAGACAAGTCTCCCCCATTCTATAATTATGCATTTGATTTTCCCTACCTAAATGCAGAACTTTGCATTTATCTATGTTGAAAATTGGGAGGGAAGGCAGCATGGTACAGCCCAGTCTCGTCAGATCTTGGAAGCTAAGCAGGGTCAGCTCTGGTTAGTATTTGGATGGGAGACCACCAAGGAATACCAGGGTTGCTGTGCAGAGGTAGGCACTGGCAAACCACCTCTGTTAGTCTCTTGCCATGAAAACCCCATAAGGGGTCACCATAAGTTGGCTGCTACTTGACGGCACTTTACATACACATACATGTTGAAAATTATTATTTTTTAGTTTTATCCCAGTTTTCCTGCCTGCAAAGATTATCCTGTACCCTGACTCTGTCTTCTACTGTATTTGCTACCCCTCCCAATTTAGTATCATCTGCAAATTTAAAAAGTGTTGCCTCTATTCCTTCATCCAAATGATTTATAAAGATGTTGAACAAAACTGGTCCCAGGACAGATCCCTGAGGCACTCCACTAGTCACTTCTCTCCAAGTGGATAAGGAACCATTAACAAGTATTCTTTGGGTACTACTTTGGGTACTACTTTGTCAACTACTTACAGACCCATATAACAGTAATAGGATCCAACCCACATTTTACCAACTTGTCAACAAGAATATTATGTGGAACCTTATCAAAAGCCTTACTAAAATCAAGATAAACTATGTCCACAGCATTCCCTTGATCCAACAAGGTAACAACTTTCTCAAAAAGGAGATAAGGTTAGTCTGATATGATTTGTTCTTGAGAAACCCGTGCTGGCTTTTAGTAATCAGATCCATCCTTTCTAAATGCTCAAGGACTGAGTGGATGATTTGTTCTAAAACTTTTTCAGGTTTAAACATCAAGCTGACAGGTCACTGGTTACCTGGATCCTCCTTTTTCCCCTTCTTGAAGATGGGTCAAATTTGCCCGCCTCCAATATTTTGGCACCACACCTGTTCTTCAAGGATTCTCAAAAATAATGGACAGAGGCTCAGAAATTACATCCGTGAGTTCCTTTAGTACCCTTGGATGCAATTTCTCTGGCCCTGATGACTTAGTTTCATTTAAAGAAAATAGGTGTTTATCTACTACCCCTATGTCAATCCTAGGGTGAACTGAACTAAGCCAGTAAAAGTACATATTGTTCTTAATGCTTAACTATTGCCACATAGAATGTCATTTATCATACATGATGCTTTAAAAGCCAATTCTAAATTTATTTCTTGAAATAAATGACAAGGAAAACAAATGGATTAATTTCTAGTCAATGCATTTAGGATCAGGGTTTTAGAAAGAAAACTGATGTACCACCATGGTTTTGTTGCATCTTCCTCAGTGTTAAGTAAATTTAATAATATTAATTTAAATAATACATTTGAATTGTTTCCAAAAGACTTGAGGAAGGTGAGGGCTTTCCTTTAATCAATTTCAGATGGGTTGATGGAAAATAAGCAATGTTTTCACCCAAAAGTAATGAACCTAGCTTGCTTCCACGACCTAAAATGTATACTGGTTTAACAGCCTAATTTTTCAGTTATAGCAAGAACAGGATCTAAATTACAAGACACAAATTAGACACAAAATTCAGCAACTCCAGTCTAAATTGGATATTTTTTCTGCTGATGTTTCTTGTTTGCTTCCTTTTTCCCCAGACAGAGTGGGTATTCACTCTCTTTGTCTATTGGATCACTTCATATTAGAGTTGCTAGCCTCTAGGCGAGTGCTTGGAGTTCTCCCAGGATTATAAATGATCTCCAGATTACAGAGATCAGTTTCTCTGGAAAAAATGGCAGCTTTCGAGGGTGAACTCTATGGTATCCTGTCCCTGCTGAGTTTCCTTCCCTCCCCAAACTCTACCGTCCCCAGGCAGTGCCCCGACTTTCCAGGAATTTCTCCAGCGGGAGTTGGCAATATGTGTATGGCGAAGCTACATCTAGCTTAAACTGTGGTAAAAATGTACAATTGGCTGGAATGGCCAAACACTAGGGTTGCTAGCTCTGGGTTAGGAAATTCTTGGGAATTTGGGGGTGGAGCCTGGGGAGGGCAGTGTTTGGATAACAGAAGGACCTCAGCAGGGTATAATGCGGTGGAGTCTACCCTCCAAATCAGCCATTTTTTCAAGGAGGAATTGATCTCTAAAGTTTGGAGATCAGTTGTAATTTTGGGAGATCACCTGGAGGTTGGCAACCCCTTTCAAAATCACTGCAGGAACTATATGCATGCACTGAAAGATACTTAGATTTCTCATAGATGCAAACTTCCTCACTGAGTTCAATAGAAAGAGCAAATTACAAAAGGAAGTACCCAGCAATCCAAGTCCTCCTTCGGAATGAATGAGGTACGTTGGAGCTGTCCCTGAGACATTGCTGGATTGGGGCAAATATACAGGAAACCATATTTTATTCATTTTTAACTGGTAGGGGTGTAAAGAAGCTGCCAACATAATCTGTGAATCAAAGCTCTTTGCTAGACGTAAAGGAAGGCAAATGTACAAAAGAGCACATTTCTGAAAGTTTTTGCCTCAGGGGAATAAGTTCACATATAATTAGGGTGCATAATCATCCCAGTAAGAGATAATTATTGTTCTGCCGCTGAACAAGTGGCTTGTTTCTGTGATTATTATAACTGTGCAATTTTCAGATCACAATAAAAGTACCACATTCAGAAAAGCCTTTTTGTAAACCAAATTGCCAAAAACAAAAACAAAAAAAAAAACAGCATGGCTTATAAAAAATAAAATAAGAAACACAAGTTGATAAATGCACAATTCTGTTAGTAACAGCTTCTTGCTTTCTGGAAGTTTTAATTACAACTCATGGGACTAGGGGAAAGGGGAAATGGAAGGGAACATGTCAGTTGGTACCCCTACCTTTACTGCTGTTGAACTGCAAAAAGGGAGGGGGAAAAGATCTCCACAGGCTAAAATTCTTTACATTGCGTATAAAATAGTTTCCTCCTGATTTTTATCAGCTAAGGTCCCATAAGGAAATGACAGACGGTTTATGTCAATGAGCAAGAGTTATTGTTTGCAAATTCCCCTCCCTCCTCACCCCTCTTTGTACAAAAACAGGTATTAAAGCAAATGGTTCTAATAACAACCAGCAGGCACCAATTTGGGGTTCTAGCCTGACTGCGGTTTTGTGCTGTACAGGTCTCTAGGAAATGTAACTACGATGATTTGAACATCTTGGCTCCACTCTTGGCTATGAAGCTTTTATCCATTTTCGGGAATGCTGTCTAAACATTACAGCTGCTACATGTAGACTTTCTTAAAATTGCTCCATGTTGTGGATATTGCCAAGCAATATCCAAGCAGTGAGCTCCATATGTGCTCACCAGTCAATTTTCATCATGCAACAATAAATATTCCTTTTTTTCTCTTTGGGAGACTACAAAGGAAAGATTTTAACAACTTTGTTGTAGAGCAATTTCTAGTAGCACCCCCAAAGTAGTTATTGCTTTAAATCTGATATAATGTCACATTATTGCCAGCAAATTAAAATCCACTAAAAGTTGTATAAACACGAACGAATCTGATTTCAACCTGTCTTTGAGATGGCAGAAACTTGATCCCATTAAACCCTTGAGGTTATTTTCTTTTATAGTTTTTGTGAAGTTGGGAAAAAGTCTCCTTTGGTATTTGGTGTGGCAGATGCAACTGGTTTAAATTACGCAGTGCAGGTGGACACACACAAAAGAAAACATATTTTACAGAACATCCTGGATACAGTAAGGAATTTGTCACAGAGAATGGCAGACCCTCCCCCCCCCCCCCGCACCACTTCCATTCAAAGGATGATCTACTGGTCTGCTTTCCTGAGAAGTCTGACATGGGGGAGACTTATGTTTCAGTAATGCAGTGGTATTCAAACTGTGGGTCATGCCCCCAAAGTAGGTTGCGAACCTCTCACAGGTGGGTTGCAAGGTTCAAACTCCTCATCTGGGAGAGAAGTTTCTGGCTCCCCTCCTCACAACGGTTGGTCCTCCCCTTCTTTCTGCACCCCCATTCATTTCCAGGGGGTCACCTCACTCTCAGTCATCAGTGGTGTGGGAAGTGATGGGTATAGATTGCATCCATTGCCTCATGGTCTCACATTGCTGGCAGTCTGAGACCCTGACCTTTCCTACAACAGTACGCCTGAAATTAACTGCATACCTGTAATGGAGGAATGGGTAGGATCTTGTTTATTCTGCTTTCCTAATACATAGGTTCCTTTAATCCTCTACTATCCAATGGAGTGATGAAATGGACTAGCTAAGACTGTAGATTGCTGTTGAGATAGTCAACTGGATTCCTTTCAAAAACAAGCAAAATGTGATGAATTTGTAGGGCACTGATGAGAGAGTTAGCTCTGTACATTTGGGCTGGGAAGGGATATATGAGCACTCAAATAAATCTATTATTTGACATACTAATAAACAAATTAAATGGCTCTCAAGAATAGTTCCAAAACTGCTTTGACCAATGGGAGGAATGTGTTACTCATCGTGGCAACTCTCTGATAGGTGATCAAACGCCAAACCTCACATGGCATCAGTGTTTCATTGGAAATCCCAAGCGTGTTATTTGGCCCTACAATGGAACAAAATGGGGAAAGGGATGTTAGGTATTGAGGTGTGATGCTTGGGAAGAGTAGTTTTCAGCACTCCCATCTATACTATTTCCTGACTGAAAATGGCCCTCCTTGAGCTGTTGAAAGAAACGGTAGGGGAAAAAGGCAGGTATGTTTTGGTACGGTGTGGGAGGGAAAGAGTTAAATCCTCCCTTGGTACTGTCCCACCAATCCTTATTGCCCCTTCCCCAGTTCCTTCTTAGGGCCAAATAAGACTTCCTGATTTCACATCAGAGAACTGCAATATCACATGTGGTTTGGACCTAATTAAAGGGACTGATTGGTTTAGAATATAGTCACAGGCCAATCTTCCATGGCCACAAGAGACTTTTAAAATATCTTTACAATGTTCACTAAGTATCTGCTAAGTGGATTTAAGTGTGACAATATTTGTGTTGTCACCGTTAATTAATTTCACTGACATCAACGATCGTTTAAACATTTATGCGTTTAGATTTGCTAAAAGAATCTGCAAGGCTTAACTTAATACGACAAGATTTCATTTTCTAAATGCACAATTATTTTTAAATTGGAAAGAGTTATTGTGTAAGATTAAAAGTTTGCCTTTCTATTTTTTTAAAACTTTTCAGATGTATATGTCCCCACTTTGCCAAGACTTAGCTTTCTTTTGGTCTGCAGTTCACATCCTATGGGAATCTTAAATAGTTCAGAATTTGGTCCCAACATATAAACAGGAAATACAATAGAAAAAGTCTTGTCGCAAAGTGCTAGTGAATGAGGTATAAAGAAAATAAACAATCTGTGTGCAGAAGTCTTTACCGCATGAAGACTTCACTACATGAAACCCATTGTGTTCCTAATATGACATTTAAGGTATATTATATATTTGCACAAATCATATTTCTAGTACCCAGGGAAAAAAAGTTTTTGGTTTATTACTGAATGGATGAAGATATCGTTCTTCAACACACATAAAAATACTTTGCTAGCATGACGGATCAAAGCCCTTCAGTAAATATACCTTCTTATCCCCTGTCATCTGGGTTTCTCTGTCTGAGATGGAACAGAAGAAATGAAAAGACAGCTGCCTTCAAACAGATGCTTGTAAAATGCCTGATTGGAACAAACTCCCTTTAAGCGTAGTATCACAGTATATGGCATAACATCTGCTAAATCTCATTTGAAATTGCCATGATGGACTTTTAGTATATGGCAGGGGAAAATACTGTACAGAATTCTAAAGGGCTTTGTGTTCCATCACTGGTACTGGACAAAGAGTACAAATTGGAAAAGGAGTTTAGGATTCATTTTAACTTTAATGGGTAGCTCCAGCATGCTGTCATACATACAATTGTACCATTCTCCCAGTAGTACATTCAACACGCAACAGCACATGTCTCCCAGACTTTATGACCAAGAGATAACTTCTTTAATTAAAAATTGGAGAAGCTGAAGAGTGCACTTCCAAAACTGGTTGTCCTGAATTTTTTGACATTTTATCACCCAAAATGAAAACAAACAACACACAAAAGACTCCTTTGTGAAGAGACAATGATGCCTTAATATTTTACCTAACAGTGAGGGGCATTTTTTTTTTGTTATTTTGAAGTCCCTCTCATGCAATAACCTGAGAATACAGGGTTCAAAACAGGATGAAAACATGGGGTTTTGCTAACAGCTTACTTTAAGTCTGTTAACATTAGCCCGATTTGGCACATTTATATTCCCCGCACAACAGACATTAGTGACATCTGTATCCCAAAACAGCTTGGTTTATCCAAGCGATTTTCCAATGGAGCTCAGAAGTGGGCTCAAAGCACTGCCCAGGTCACCTGACCCCCTCCTTGCGCCTTCGGCAGCTAGTAGGGCTGGTGGCCAACCACGCAACTGGCCAGAAGACAGTCTCCCTCTTCCTGGCCAGCCTGCCACGTATCCCTGCCAGAAGCTATTTTGGCCATGCTAGAAGCATGCCCACGTACCTGGGAAATGTAATCCTCAGGGTGTCGGACATCTCTTTGTTTCCTTCCTCTATTTACTCAACATCTTTTTTAAAAAGTTAAAATCCCACCAATCTAAATCCAGTTTCCCTACTTTCTTCCCTGATAAACAGCTGATTGGGGGAGTTTAGCTTTTTGGGGAAATGAACACTTGAACACATCAAGCTACCTTCTACTGAATCAGACCCTTGTTCCATCAAAGTCAGTATTGTCTACTCAGACCGGCAGTGGCACTCCAGGGTCTCAGGTGCAGGCTGTTCTTGGTGCTGCTGTTCTGAGGAGCAGGGTGTTTGTGGGCTTGTGTATGTTTGGTTTCTTCGAAGGCCAAGAACACATGGAAGGAAGGAAGGAAGGAAGGAAGGAAGGAAGGAAGGAAGGAAGGAAGGAAGGAAGGAAGGAAGGAAGGAAGGAAGGAAGGAAGGAAGGAAGGAAAGAGAGAGAGAGAGAGAGAGAGAGAGAGAGAGAGAGAGAGAGAGAGAGAAACAAACAAACAGTCTAGGATGGACGTTGTCTGGATTTTCAGGAATAATTATGTGATTGCCAAGCATTATTATTGTAAGAAAAGGATGGTGTGGAAGCAAAAAGAACTAGAGCTCCATTGTAGAATTAAGAGCATGCATACCGATATGCCGAACTGGGGGAAAAGGATGTCATTTAAACAAAGCCGAAAAGCTGAATCCAGAAAAGGTTAATATTTCCAGCTTTTCCTGGCTTTTCTCCTTACAAAACCCCCCATGTTTGGTTGAGTTTGGGTCAGGGGGTCTAATATTATGGGGCCCTATTTTTCCTCCGTTGAAAACAATGGAGGATGTATGGAAGCACCCTCTTTGGGGGCCCATCAAATTGGACCCCTGACCCAATCTTTATCAAACTCAGGGGTTCTTCTAACAAGAGTCATCTGCAGCTATGCTGCAAGTTTGGTGCCTCTGCTTAAAAAACAGCCCCCCCTCCCGAGGCCAGGAAAGGTACCCCTAGGGGTATAAGGGACCCCAAAAATTTAAGATAGCCAAAAAAGGCAAAAGAAAACCCCATATTGGTGTGGGGATTCATCCTTTTTTTGGATCCCTCCCCCCAAAATTAAACTCATTAAACTCAAATCCAGAAAATAATGAAAAAAAAGATGCACACCCCTATGTAGAATACATTTTTTGTACTCAGAAAGGCCTAGGTAAAGGAGCTCAAGCATCAGAGTTGGGAAAGCCCTCTCCTACTCTGTGACTCTGCAGAGCTACAGCCAGTAACAGAAGATAGTAAAGGCCAAAAGATCAACAATCTGTCTCATTCTAAGGCAACATTTTTGTTCCCCCAAAAGACACTAGACCATTCTGGCTGCTTTTTTCTCACCTATCATTTATGAATTACGGGACAAGAATGGTTTTGCTGCATTAAGGGTTACCCCACAGTAGTGAAAAAAGAATCTCCCATGGCCATTTTGGCTCCAGAAAACAGCATGGGAGGGAGGGCTGAAGTCCCTCCTTCCCCATGCACTGCATTTGCAAGCCATGTCTTTCCATATTAGTTCCCTGACATTATATGTGACTGCAAGTCATGTTTGGGAACCCGGCTGCTGTCACATGTATTTTCAAGTCACAACGATCTGACGCTCACAAGACTTAAGTGCATCATCATGCAATATTGTCACCTAACTTGAAACGAATGAGTGTTCATTACTTCGTATGTAAGGTTGACAGTTTTTTGTTGTTAGGGCTCACACGCCTTTTATAGGTGCATAAAGAACATAAATCAGCAGGCAAAATAGATTCCTTCCAGATTGCACAAGGAAAGTTGACTCTTCCACAACTATTTCTTCATCACCATGCCACATGTACTTTTATCACTTTCCCAAAGTGTACTATGTTGTAATTCCCCTCCCCCACAGGATAAAACAATGTTAAGCATTGGTGCAGGGCTATGAAACAGACACAGGAGAAACCAAAATAATATTTAAACAAGTGGTGGCTATATTGTGACAGGGGGAAATCTTCTACTTCTTTCAGAGCTCTAAGGAAGAGCCATCTTGTGGAAACCAGATGATCCACAGGGGTCGTTTAGCTCTCGTTACAGTAATGTCCTGATGGGAAAAATCCGACTGGCTGAATTTTACCCTTAAAGCCCTCTTGCTATTGGAATGTTTTCAGCCTAACTGAAGCAGAGAACATGCTACATTAAAGTGGTTGATTTCAGTGATGCACACGGGGAAGGAACTTCAAATAGTGGAAGAAAAGTGTTGTATTAATTGGCTGTCTCTTCTCAGGAGCATCTTGGCCTGTTAACAAGAGGCTTGGCAAGACACGTAACTGCTAGTTAATCACCGTCGCACGGCTATCTGACTTTTCTCATTTGATCTATTCAGAAATATAGATGCTTTCATCTGTTCAGCCAAATGAAATGAAAATAAACGAAGGCAAGGGATCTTACATTACATAATGAGAAATAAATTGACCAGCTGTGCAAAAGTTACTCTAGCCATTGGGGAGAAGGAACAAGTCTCTCTTCCTCCGTACATTAAAGCTGCAAAAGTAAATTTATAACATTTCTTTGAAATTTATATTTGCACACGGGAGGGGAAAAGCACAGCAAAGAACCCTATGAATGTACCTTATTCAAAACCTCATGGACACTTAAGAGTTAGATTGGCCAGTTGCTGAAAATCAACAAGAGTTGATCCAGTTGGCATCCCTTGACTGTGTGACTCAATAATCTTGAGAGAGAAGAATAAAATACAGTTATTTCTATTTCCTATTCATAGGCTGAACAAAAATATGAGTAAAATATCTAAGGAAAGATAGCTAGGTAATGAGAAGAAAAGAGAATGTAAACCAATTGTATGAAATTCTATAGAAATAAATAAATTAAACAATAATATTAACTGTGTTTTTATGTAATGGGGCTTACAACAAGAACTGAAATTTTGCCCTTTGCCCTTGGTTTCCAATCACACAGTTTGGGGCTTTTGAGCAGGAATTTTGAAAGGCATCTGATTTGTTTGATTTGGCTTGATGATACCACATTTCTGAAGGTGACCCTACATAATTAGGCGAAAGGCAACAAAACCCTCAGAGTCTAGACTTTCCTTGGTCTCTGAAGTGGTGGGCCCTAGTGAATTCTTTCATTGGAGAATCCATCCTTGCCTAAACCAGACTGCTGCTCAGACTCTGCAGACACCAATGTCCTGTCATTAGTCAACTTCAGGAAATATACAATGTTTGTTGCCCAATCTGCAAAGGCAGGAAAGAGAGGAAATGGAAAAGTTGTTGGGGGAGGGAAGAACCTCTGCTTATTGGTAAGGGATGCAGCACTGTGAGAATATGACAGCTTGTGTTTGTACAGTCCAGTTGCTGAGTGCTTCAGCAGAGGGACAAAGGCCTCACCCTCTGAAACCAAGTAAACAGCACCGAGCCAGAATGTGAGGACAAGTCTAGACCTACACAAGGAGAGGACGCTGGAGCTGGAGGGAAGACTCTCTAGGCCAAGGGACAGAAGCTTCTCTCCAACAGTCCAAAGGGGTTGTTATTTTAAAAAATAAAATAAAAATTAAGATGAAGCCACTTTGGAAAGGGATTGATTAAAAGCCTAGCTAACTCAACCAATGTGCTTCCACTGATTTTAACAGGCCTTTGGGTCAAGCTGAGAATGATTATGTTCACCAAAAAAATATTCAAGTTATATCAAAAGAGTGGATAGTATTAGGATAGAGTGCTTGAGCTGCTCATGGTGCTGATTAAAGAAGAAGAATTTCTGAAATAATCACGTAGTCCTTTAGAAAACGTGGATATTGATACCTTGTGACTAAAGTGCCAGAGCTAAGTATGCATTTATTTTATTTTATTCCATTTTTATGCCACCCATTCCCGACCGGAGTCTGGCTCATGGTGGCTAACTACATGAAAGTTTAACATACTTAATATAATTAAAATGTAAATTTCCTACAAACCCAGATCAGCAATTAAAATCCTCAGGAAGTAAAACACCAGACAGCGCACCTATAAAACTGATGGCATAAATAGGGGGAAAAAGCAGGGAGGGGATGAAAAAAGGGAGGGAGAGAGGGGGGGATACCAGGAGGGGTAGGGTTGCCAACCTTCAGGTGGTGGCTGGAGAACTTATGCTATTACAACTAATATCCAGACAACAGTTTCCTTGGAGAAAATGGCCACTTTAGAAGGTGAACTCTATGGCATTATACCCAATTGAAGTCCCCCCTCCCCAAACCCTGTGCTCCTCAGGCTCCACCCACAAAATCTCAAGGGATTTCCCAACCCAGAGCTGGCAACCTTAAGGATGGGGGAGGAAAAAAGGGACAGGGAAAGGGAACAGAAAAGGGAAACAGGGAAGGGAAAAGGAGGACCGCTAGAGGGGAACTGTTGCTATCCTCAGGTGGATTATCTCAGTCTTGCAGGCCGTGCAGAACTGAATCAGGTCCTGCAGGGCACAGGTCTCATTAGAGAGAGAATTCCACCAGGATGGGATCAGAGCTGAAAAGGCTCTGACTCTAGTTGAGGACAGCTGGACACTTTTTTGGGCCAGGGACCACCTGCAAATTGTTACCAGCTGAGCATAATGTCCTTTGGGGGGGGGTGAATTGCAAGAGGCGGTCCTGCAAGTACGATGGCCCCAGACCATTTAGGGCTTTAAAGGTTAACACCAAAACCTTGAAGCTGATCCGGTGCTCAATTGGAAGCCAGTGCAGATGGTGGAGCACTGGGGAGCATGGGTAAGGGCCCTTGCCTCTGCATTCTGGACCAATGGAAGTTTCTGGAGCAGCTTCAAGGATAGAGTGAGTTACAGTAGTCCAATCTAGAGGTGACCACTGCATGGATCACTGTAGCTAGATCACAGCGGGGCAGGTAAGGGACCAACTGCCTAACATAGCAGAGATGGAAAAATGCCATCCTGGCTGTATTTGTGACCTGTGCCTCCAAAGAAAAGGAGGCATCCAGAGTCACACCCAGGCTCCTGACGGTGGGAGTTTGTATCAATTGTTCACTATCAACAATCAAATACACCATTGAAAACATTTGTTACATTGAGGATCCCAACTATGTTTTCTGTTGGTCTCTTTAGAACTTATATTCTGTAACCATCACTAGGCCTTCTATTCCCTGAGTTCCTGTATGCCAGGGGTGGGGAACCTTTTTTCTGCCAAGGGCCATTTGAATATTTACAATATCATTCGCAGGCCATACAAAATTATCAACTTAAAAATTAGCCTGCTATATTCTTGGGCGGTCCTAGCAGCTCCATAGCTAACAACTCTTCTGAAAGGGGGAAAAGGGTTCCTTTTCTCGGCAAAACAAACTCACATCCGCCTTAAATAGAGGCTATTCCTGTCCATGGGAGGGGGCGGATCACCAGTCTTAGATCCTTCTGAGCTAGAGATCTGCCAGGACCCATGAAGGGCCAGACCAAATGAGTTCGCGGGCCTTAAACGGCCCCTGGGCCTGACGTTCCCCACCCCTGCTGTATGCAGTGTGGCTGTCAACCTCCAAGTGGGCCTAGAGATGTCCTGAAATTACAACTGGTCTCTGGACTACATAGATTAGTTCCCCTGGAGAAAATGGCTGCTTTGAAGGATGGACTCAATGGCTTTACACCCTGCTGAGGTCCCTGCCATCCCCAAACCC
Source organism: Euleptes europaea (assembly GCF_029931775.1). Taxonomy (NCBI): domain Eukaryota; kingdom Metazoa; phylum Chordata; class Lepidosauria; order Squamata; family Sphaerodactylidae; genus Euleptes; species Euleptes europaea. The sequence continues at coordinate 40,222,671 of NC_079322.1, forward strand.
CACTCTCCACAGGCTCCACCCCCAAATCTTTAGGAATTTCCCAGGCCAGAGCTGGCAACCCTAAGACAGAGGGTTCCCATACAGAATCCCAAAGGTTGCCATGCCGCTTGGGTTAATACCACTCAGACAGCAGTGTCTTATCAGAGAAGTTATAAAACTCAGGTAACTTCCTTGTGGCACACAAAGTGATTACAGTGGCATTTCTGCAGCTGTCTCAAACTTTTAATGTCTTTAAAAAATTTTAAATACCTGAAGTGAAATCAAGACTTAAAAGGCCCTGGAGAAATCATTGTTCTTTTTACAATGGCAGTCTTAAGAACAGTAACAGAAAATGGTGTATTAGAGGAATCTACCTTATTTCGCTTTCTTTTCCATAGACATCAAAATTGTGCATTATAAGAAAGCAGATAAAAATCCAAAGCAGTGATGTATGCATCTCTCCTTTGGTACATTTTCACATTTGGAAATGAGCAGTCATAATTATCAAGGAGTTGGAGCATCTTCCATATGAGGAAATGATAAAAGAGTTTGGAATTTTCTACTTCGGGCAAAAAAAAAAAAGAGAACGAAAGGGGAACATGACAGAAGCTTATGGCATTTTGCATGGTGTGATAAGAGTAGACAGGGAGAACTGTCCCCCCCCCCCACCAAATATAATGAATAATTAAATTTATAGGCCGTAGACTCAGGACAGAGAAAAAGAAATATTTTTAATACAAAGCTTAACTTAAGGATGTCATTGCCATAAGAAGTACTGATTGTTATTAACTTTTGAAAAGGACTAGAAAGTACTGGGCTGACCTTGAAAGCACAGAATTTGTAGCTGGTTCAGAATGTTACAGCCTGAATATTGTCAGGGGCTTGGAAATTTATCTTGCCAATCTTAAAACAGTTGCATGGGTTGCTAGTTTGTTTCTGACTCCAATTCAAGGTGCTGTTTATGAACGTTAAAGCCCAGAGCTAGGACCTATATATTAAAAGGGTTGTCTTCTTCCATCTGTTCCTATGCACCAATTATGGGCTCCGTGCTGCTTCTTAGTGGCTAGTCCCCCACTCAAGGTAGCCTGCTTGGCATCAACCAGAGCCCTTTTCCATTTTAGCTACCCCCTTTGTAGAATGGGCTTCCTGAGGAGACACAAGCCATTTTATTTGTCAGGGCTTTTAATGGGGATGGGGGGAGGAAGTAGGTGTAAATTTCCTGTATTGCGCAGGGGGTTAGACTAGATGACCCTAGTGGTCTCTTCCAGCTCTATGATTCTATTATTCGAATCCGATGAAGCAGACTGTGAACGTTTATGCCACAATAAATTTGCTACTGTTTTAAGATGTCACAAAACTCTTGGTTGTTTTCCTGCTGCAAAGTAACCCCCTGACCCCCCCCCCCTGGAATATGTCTTTATTAGTTGTTTTACTACTACTGGATAGGTCCAATCCACAAAGGAGACAATGCATGGAGGTGGGTGGAGGGAGTTAAGTCAAGTCAAAATCCTGGAAAACATTTGTCAGCATTTGTCCTGTATACTTGAATGTATAACTTTCCCTCCCGTGGATTTTCAGCAGAGTAAGATGTTTTCATGGGCTGTGTAGAATTCAGCAGACAGGCATATATAACCACATACACATAGTATCTAGCTAGAACTTTGACCAATTTCATATCTGCCACTTAAGTAAGAGACAGAAATGTAGTTTTAAATGTGCTTGTATCAGGTTTTTTAACTGATTGATGGCCATGAAGGAAAGGGGATTTACAGTCACATTTAGTCTTCCTGCATTTACCATGTGAGTTGTGCTTTATCTGATGTGCCTCCATCTCCCCCAAGTTTTTTTATAGAGTTGCACATATTTGAAAATGGCACATATTTATTTAAGCTTTCCTCCCTACATGAAGTGCCTCATTGGTCACTAGAAACATTTCCTCTGGAGGTCCAACAACAGGGCTTACAGGCTGAGGCCTTCCCTTGATGTTGCCTCCTGGCACTGGAATTCAGAGGCTGACTGCCTCCAAACATGGAGGCTCCCTTTAGTCACCCTGGCTAGTAGCCACTGATAGACCTCTCTTCCATGAATCTATCTAATCTCCTTTTAAAGTGGTCTATGCCTGTGGCCATCACCACATTCTCTGGCAGCGAATTCCACATTTTAGTCACTTGCTGTGTATTTCCTTTTGTCCGTCAGGTTCACTGGCTGTGTTAGTTCAAAAGCAAAGGTAAACACCATGATAACTTCATGGTGTTTGCATTCCCCATTCAATGCTTATCCTTTTCTGATTAAAGTTTTGTTGGGGGGGGGGAGGATCCCCACAGTTCAAATTAGTGAATACTGAATTTTCTATCACATTTCCATCTTACTGGAATATTGATGGCTTGAGCTTGCAAGAGCTCTTGTTTTAGGAGAGGCCACCCTTCTCTTGCTCCTCTCCCTTCCAGCATTCTTGCCATGGGATGACTCTCATCATGCCTCTGTCTTCCATACATGTCTGGCTATGAACTCCCTTGGATCCTGACAATAAAAGGAATTCTAGGAGGAATTCCTAGAGAACAGATGGATAAGATAATGTAAAAGTGTAATTATTCATTAACAATTAATATAAGTCAACACAAATTATTCTGTCATATAAAGGAGTTGTTGATTATATATGTATATTTTAAGCTTTGATTATATACATCTATATAAAGAAAAATGTATATAATTTACATAATTTTGTACTTTTGCCCCCCTACCAGAAAATGTAGATCTGGCCCTGTTAGTATGGAAATATTTTCAAAAATCCATTAGTGGCTGGGAGCCCAAACAGTTGTGACTGAAATGACACAAATGAAATCAAAAAGTCCGTTAGCAACGGGCTGCTAAAACAGATTATAAAGGCTATTTGAAAGGGGCCTTTGTAAGTCTGAGGCAGCTTTCAGAATGCCACAGCTACCGAATGGTCACAGAGTTTCCCATAATAACATAATAGGTGTTAAGGTTGTTTTTCTCCAAAGGTGACATCGCAGGTCTAATTATGGAACTGGTGGTAGACTTTCTTCTCCTGACAAATAGCTGCAGGAATACTGTTTGTACTGTACCATGATGATGGTGATCTCACAAAGTTAATTTCTTTTGGGGGGGGTGCGGGAATGCAGAAGAAGTTTCTGATGGGACTGTAACATTCACAGAGCTATTCTAAACAGTTGCCCCCTTCTAAATCCTGAAGTCAGGGGGGCTTAGAAAGGAGTAATTCTGTTTAGGATTTGCACTGCAAAAGAACGTTAGGCACTAACATGAAAATGTTTCCTAAGAAGAGAGTGTGAGGGGAAAGAAAATCAAACCATCAAAAGTATCTCTCATCCAGTCATGAGGAAGAAAAGCATTGGGAAATGTCAGACTGCAGCACATCTCCAATTGGTATTCTTGCAGTACAAATCCTAGGTACTAATCATTATTTATAAAAAGCCCATAAAAGGTAGTCATGATTGTTTCTAATTCCATAAATGAGTAATGACTTGATCATTTATCACCTATGAGTCATTACCTTTTCCCTTGTAAATAGGATAAGATCAGATCCCACAGCAACTTGTTAGGTCATATTTAAGCCTTAACTGTATGTTTATTTCTTCTTCTCACTTGCACCTTCCACCTTTACGGCTCCCCCTCCCCTTTGTTCCACGCTCTTGCTTATAAAACTGTCTCAGTTCCAGTCACAATACATCAATGACTTGTCTCTCAACAATATGATGAACACTTCCCATGAACAATGGTAAATTCTCAAGTCAAAGACACAAATTCATGCTCTTATTTCCATGGACAGTGTGACAAAACATTGTTCCTTTTTTAAAAAATTGACTGTTCTTTTTTTTTAAAATGGGGGGCTGCTTGTCACTTTACTCATGGAAAGCAGTTGCTACACGCTTTCAGCAGAACTGCACAAAATACTCACAGATTGAAGCAAGGGACAACCATGTTAAATGTGTAATAAATCCTCGCTAACAAATGTCTAACATTTCCACCCTGTCACTGAATGTCTTTGCTATGAAAATAAGTAAAGAGAATTATATTTTTTCTGAGAAGCTCTAAGTGTACAAATCCCATTAGCAAAATGGGATTTGGGTCGGTTAACTATATAATTTGAATACTGTATAGTTACCATGCGGCCACCCTCACCTCACTTTACCATCTTACAAATCTACATTATTTAGTATGGTCTCACTGACAGCTAATTCTGTGACAAGATATTTATTACTGGCTTGTCCTTGGAGGGCATGTTTCCCCATTAACGTTTCCTTATAAAAACTTCAGCATACATTAAAAGCTCATACCAGCGTTCCACATGTTTTACTTGGAAGATTCTTGTTCTCTCTGTGGTATTTTACATTACCTAAATTCTCTCTTTATTTCCCCCCTTCTTTTCTCCTATTACCCAAGACTCCTTTGTAAATGAAATATTTCATGTCCATAGACCCTCCTGGTAAAATGCCTTTTAAACAAAACCACTGAAAAAAAATCAACGTATTACCTCAGAGGTTCATCTGGCATAAATTTAAATAAATGTTCAGTTTGCTATAGGATCAAGTGTGTTGGGGGGGGGGATGAATTTAACATGACTGTTTCTACAAATTGCTGGATATTGCCTTTTGTTTGCTTTTAAGGTTCAATGTAAACATTCTCAAGAAGTGCCAATTTTGTCTTTAAAGGAGAATGCATAGAAAAGGTACATAGACATAGAAATACATAGACATAGAAGACATAGAAAAGGTGCTATGGTTTTGGCAGTCAGCATTCCCTTCTGCTTAATCATGTGTTTCTGACTCATCTGAGAGCATCTCAAAAACACATTTCACAGGGTGAATCATCAAAACAGGTCATGGTACCAATTAGAAGAACAAAGTAATTTCCTACCTGTTCAAGAAAAAATAAAGGACAATGCACATGATCAAACAAGGTTCCACCTCAGCAGTTACATTACAGGAAGAGTTCATCAGATTTTCCGCAAGCCAAGACCTGAGATCTGTGGTTTAACATGTATTGTTGCATTGTAGAGACATTTATCCGGGTCCAATTAAAAAGGATTCTGTCTGTGTAGCAGAAGCATATAGGGCTCTATATGAATTCAACATCCTCAGTCATAAGAACAAACAACTATTATAATCATTTTAAGTAAGACAACTCCAGATAACATGCCGGCAAAGATACAACACTAGAGCATCATTAGATACATGAAAAGAATGGGCACCCGCAATGATCTTGCATTCTATTGTCAAAAGCAGATGGAAGTGCAAACAAGGTGATGTGGTAATGATTGCTGCTGCATAACTCTTGGTGTTTCTTTTTTTACTTCAGTAATTTTTATAATAGAAATATAGTTAGCTTAATATCAGTAAAGTAGCTGCACAATGTCACTGGGCAATCTCCATCAGCCAGTATAGCACTAGTCCATTAAACAGAAGAGTCTTCCTGACTTCACAACATCTGCCTCCTAACAAGAACAATGAAGAAATAATACAGCATTCTTTTTAGGTCTGCTTCACAAAAGGCAAAATGTTTTTTTTTTTTTTTAATGGTGTCAGTCCTGCATATAATTCATCACAGCCAAGCTCATGGGCATTTGTTACATGTGGGATCTACACAGACTTTTACACAGAGATGGCTTTAATGTATCTTGTGTTAAGCGACTGTAAAGGGTCAGTGATCAAAAAACCCAGTCAGTGTCCTCCATATTCCAAATAAACAACTATTCCCAACGGTGTGAGGAGAAAGGTCGTAGGCATATAAATGTTTTAAATAAATGAATAAATACTTCTAGTTTCTCCACAGAACTGAGCATGCCATTAGTCTCATCGCCCTTGTTTTTAGTTTTTCCTTCTACACCAGGGATTTCCATCACTAGAATCTATTTTTGTTTCAGACCTATGGTTACCATTCTGACTGTGCTACAATTAGGACTAAGCTCAACAGGACCAGGAAGATCATGATTAGGATTGTGCATATTTTTGGAAGATTAACAGCAGCTGCTCATTGGTTAAGGGATTCAGTGGGGTAGTCTATTGAAGTAAAAGAAAGAGAAGTATGGTGGCACCTTAAAGACTAACAACATTTCTTCCAGCATAAATCTTTGTGAGACAGAAGGGACTTTAACTTTTCCGCCTACACCATTTCTCTGTTGCAAATAATCCCCCTGGAACTGCTACCTACACCCAGGAGGAAAATACATGGTTACCCATGCAATAGCTGTATGTTTCTCCCTGTAGCTCTGGAGGAGAGTCCAACACCCATGGCTGCAGCATGGATACAAGCCAAGAGCCCATGGTTGTTTTTAGCCTTTAAAACCCACATTAGAGATCCTAATCCCAAATTATATCTAGTATGGCTCCCGGCCAGTCCTCCAAATATGCAGAATTTCTCATATACTTCAGGGAAGATGGACCTTTTGTACAGTCACTAATTGGAGATGCCAAGGATCAGGAGTGAAATTAAGCTGGTCCCCCCTGGCCACTGGTGGGAGATGAGGGGGGTAGAAGAATGAGGAGGACAGGGAGCTCAGTGGGGTACAATACCATAGAGCCCACCCTTCATTTTCTCCAGGGAAACTGATCTCTGCAGTCTGGAGATGAGCTGTAATTCTGGGGGATCCCCAAATCGCACTTGGAAACTGGCAACCCTAGACCAGTATGGAATACCAATAACAAATTGGTACCTCACATCTTCTGCTCTGAACTTTCCAAGAGAGACAGGACTAATAAGATATTTAAGTTATTTTCACACCTGCCAGAGATTGAACCTGGGCCCTTCTGCATGCAAAAAAAATGCTCTACCAGTGAGCCACATTCCCTTCTCAAGCTAATTGAAGTTCCTAGTGAAGGATTATCATCTTTTTGAAAAACTTGGATTTCTAGAAATGCAGTTTATTCTTACGTGCAGATAGGCAAATTAGGAGGGGGGAATGAGGAAGATCTTGCTGGCAGCAGTTGAGTTCCATTTGGCCTAAGTTTGTCGTCCTCTCCTTACAGGTACTTAAAGCCTAGGTAGGACCAATGGTGCAAGCCAAAGGGATCTTGACCCTTTGGCTTTTAGTGTATACCAGTGGTTCCCAACCTTTTTTTGACCAGGGACCACTAGGCCTTTTTTGTTTGGTGCAGGGACCCCAAGGTTCAAAATAAAAATTCTGAGAATTTGAAAATAAACTTTAATCATAAATAACTGTTAGTTAAACATTAAACTTAGAATAATATTTGAATATATATTTTTATAATAGAGAACTTTTAATTGAAAATATTAATTTATTATGGGTTTATAACTTTGTTTCGCGGACCTTAATTTAGTTCTCGTGGACCCCTGGGGGTCCGTGGACCCCTGGTTGGGAACCAGTGGTGTATACCTTTAGTGTATGGCTTACAGCTTGTGCCGTTCCATGTAGTTTGTTCTTTTCCCCCCTTTGTTTCTTGATTGTGATTTCATTTTGTTTGTTTTTTACTGTTGTAAGTTGCTTTGGGTTGCTTCAAGGAGAAAGGTGAGGTACAAATATCTAAAGAAAATAAATAAAATATTTGTATGTTGGGAAATCCATGCAGTAGGGGCTAGATCAGTGAAGCTGGTCACATGGGGTTTAGTAATGAGCTAGATTGTTTCTAAATACATGAGAAAAAAAGAAAATATAAATGACCAGAAAATGCAGGAGAATGCTTTGTTACATTCTTTGTCATTTTGCAGTCCTTCCTAGTTGGTCTTTCTTCTGTCAGTTTTCTTTCCTCTACTGGGGTTAGGGGGGGAAATCAGTGTGTGCATTCATGGGGGTAGAAACACTGCTCTGGATGCTTGTGTGCTGAAGAAAACAAGGTCAGAACAAACTCAAGAGTTATGGGCTCTTTTTTATTTTAGGGACACCTATTTTAAGAATGGAATTCTTATTTACTAATAGCCTATAAATGACTCTGTCATGGATAAATTTGGTTTGTTTTGCCCATAGGACTGCAGTTCCTCCATTCAAGCAAAGGTGTTTTTTTTTTGTCTACACAGTTTTAGCACACTGAAAAACGAATCAGACAAGCAAAACAAAAACGAAGGCTGCCTTCCAAAGGGAACTGGCAAAGTGTCATGGCTACGGGGTGTTTGTAATCGCATTGTGGTCACTAAGTAGAATGCCTTCACCCTCGCTAACCCCACATGTGCCCGAACACAGCTTTTTGCTCATCTCCTTTACCAAGCCAGCACGCTTTACCTAGCTGAGACTGTGGATTATATAAATTAACAGAGAGAAGGAGGGGTGTGTGTGAAAGAGGGGGCTACACTAAAGAGCTTCTAAAATCAGTGCTGTAAAGATTTATTGCAAGGTCTGAAGGGACGGCACTAAGGACCTAACAGTATGTCTTACAGCATGTAGAGAAAGTAGGGAAGAAAAAGGATTTAGAAAGAGGAAAAAAGCATACTCTTGTCTCTAAAATGCTTTTGGGCTTATGCCAACTATTAGTCCGGAGAACAATGTTGACATTAAGCCTTTCTAATCAGTGTTGTCTGTCACCCAGGGCAGAGATTCCTGACCTATGACGGAGCTCTCCAACAACTGACAACACTATCTTTCCTCTTCTTCTGTTCTCTCCTGCTCACTGCAATGTATTCATGCCCATCCTTGCACCCCTCAGAGGCCAACAACTCCATATTGGTCATCTCCCAGTAGTCACAATTGTTATACGGTGCCTGAAAAACAGTAATGCATCTCCTTTGCCTGTGACTCCTGATGGACATACTCTGGTTTCTCTTCAGATCATATAAAGCTTTCGCCTTTTACTAAAGAAAGTCTCCTGATGGACTCAAAAATTAGACATGAGGTCCTCTTAAAGAAACAGGCTTACAACTGCATGTTATAATGTTTCTAGAAAACCAGCAGTCAATGGCATGATTATACATCAGATTAGAGAAGCGGTGATTGGAAAATGCTCAGCATTATCTCAGACCAGTCCTTACTGCTGCTCCAAGCTCACAGAGCAGAAAAATTCTAAATCTGTAGATGATACTTGATAGGTTTCTATAGCTTGGTGTTCCATTCAGTGGACTCCACTACAGGTCTGCCTTTATGATCCTGTTGTCCACTAATGCTAGAAGAGTCCCATTCTTCCTTTTACTAGCCTCATCCTTTCCACTGCCTCGGTCCCTGACATATTAACTGGCACCTACAATATACATTCCTACATGAGCCACAATATGTAGATTATGTTGCATGCAAAGAGCAAAAGCTAATGATATGTATGCCCTACGTAAATGAGTTGCCAACATAATTCAAAGAATGGTTTAGTAAAACAATCCAGATTTCTCAAGCACATATACCTAGATGCACTGCTTTTAATTACTGCCTTTTTCCATTACCAAAAAATTATGATTATTTCCTGTTCTGGCAAGCTTTCCAAAGGCAGTTTGATTGCTTAATCTGCTATTCAGTTATCGTAAAATATTGCAGTGAACCAGCTCTTATTGAATGGAAGGGGAAGTCGAAATAAGCACTCATGCCCAGACAATTTTTTTTCTTGGATATATGCGTTCTTGGAGTTCAGTGCAGCTTATTCCCAAGGAAGTATGCTCCACATTCTAGCTCTTCAAATGGCATCATTTACTACTAAACTCCAACCCTGTCACTGTCTGACAGGTTGATTATTTTTAATTATTTTTAAATATCTGTGTTTTCAGAGTAAGAGCTGCCTAGTTATCATGTTGTATATATTTTAACATATTTTGATCCCTTTCAACCGTTCACATTTGTACCAAAATCTAACTCGGTCGCTCACAAACTGAGATTTCAGATTGGCTTCCAATCAACCTTTTGAAAATGTTTATATGTATATACACTGGGTGATAATTAACATGGGTTAGGACAAACCATATTTCATGATATTCTGTGACCTTCATGCATGTTTTTTGCCCACCCAAATTCAGGAACTTTACTCCCACATATGATGACGGGATGGAAATAGGGGTGGCACCTGTCCCAAAACGCTGAACTGTCTAAGAAAGACAACTGAGCTTCTCTTAACTGGGCCAGGAAGAACACTCGTCCCCTGTGGGCAGGGAGTGGTTGTCTGGCTGACACTCACACACAGCTGGCACTGGCACACTCCAGATGGACCTGTTTCCAACTTTCCTTAGCCAAAGTGAGAGCTGCCGTAGGCGTCACAGGGCCTTTGGGGATGGGTGGAAGAGGGGAACAGTATACAAGTGAACACATGGCAAAAGATTTCCTGTTTCCATGTTTTTTTAAAAAGCTTGACATTCATAGACTGTGCCCATGAAATACTGCATTGCCTAGTATCAGGAAACCGCGCAGACGTTGCTGGCGCATACAGATAACACCATCTGAATTCATCTGCATGTAAATATGGGTTGGGTATGGAATCCAGAAGACGAGCCAAGCAAGTTCTTTCAGTAAATGTCACTGGGTTTTATGCAAGAAAACATTCAGACAAAATCCCCCATCAACACGAAATCACAACCAAAAATGCCGGTGTCAGTATCCCCTGGCTTGCCTCTTAATTGTGTAGTTTGATTTAAAGAGGGGGAAGCATTTTGAAGGAATTGCTCATCATGGCAGGGTGACCCTCTAGCACTCTCCCAAACTCTCTATGGAAAAACTCTATGTAACCCATATGGAAACCCATATATAACCTCTATGGAAAAACTCTATGTAACCCATAGAGTTTTGGGTTGAGTGCTAGAGCATCACCCCTGCACAATGCTGGTGCTTCTGGGTTGCGCCGGAAGTGACATCATCAGTCAGGGATGAAGTCACTGCCCCCCCCAAAAAAAATTGCCCATAAGTGGGCACCTAGCAAGCCTGGTATAAAGCTTCCTTGATGCTTCTTCTTACATCCAACACATTCACTGAAACCCATATGTAATTTGCCTGCATACCTGGCCTTTCTTTGCACTAAGACTCTAAATGGAGGCTTTGACTCCAAGGTCCTCAACTGCCAACAATGTTAATTTTAATAAGCAGCTTTACACTAATGCAGTGTGGGTTAGGTGTCAGACTAGGATCTGAGCGGCCCAGGTTCAAATCCCCACTCTATCCTGAAGCTTGCTGGGTGACCATGGGTCAAGTTACTTTCTCTCTCATGCTAACCTATCTCACAGGAGCTGTTATGAAACTAAAATGGAGGAGGGCAAAGCATGTATGCTGCCCTGAGAGTAGGGTTGTCAGGTCCCTCTTTGCAACCGGCGGGAGGTTTTGTGGGCGGAGCCTGGGGAGGGCCGGGTTTGGGTAGGGGAGGGACTTCAATGCCACAGAGTCCAGTGGCCAAAGCAGACATTTTCTCCCAGTGAACTGATCTCTATCGGCTGGAGATCAGTTGTAATAGCAGGAGATCTCCAGCTACTACCTGGAGGTAGCAACCCTACTTGAGAGTGAGATAAAACCATAGTAAGAAAATAATCAAACAGATTTTTCTTCATTTTTAACAACTTCTTTCCTTTAAAATATTCCCATGAAAGAATTATTAAGTAGAACAACATCAGAAAGGCTAAACATTCCCTGACCATTGGAAATGATGTCACAATAGAAGGGTTGCCTACATTTAGCAAACATCCTATTGGCATCTGCTGACACACAGCATATAAAGGGTTTGGAAATCTAAAATCCAAGGCAAGAGAGCATAAGGAGTGGCAAAGACTTCATTGGAAGGGTGCATTTGTCCGCATGAACTTGTCCTTAGACCTCAATTTATCTTTCAAGAAGAGTCCACACTGTGTGGAAGGCAGTTTCTTGCCTAAAATGGATAGAAAGGAGAAGAGTAAATTGCTGGAAAGTTGTGCCTTTTGTAGCTGAGTCAGACGCAGCCCCCCTGCCAGGAATCCTATGCCACTGAGCAAAATGAAAATCAATTGAATCTGTTATCTCAGCAATTTGATTTTACAGCAAAATTTCCCTTTAACTTAATTCAGCTGCTGACCCAAGGACATGTATAATTGGGTGCTCACCTGTTTGCCCTCATTGGGTTCCTATCTTTACCCCATGGAAAGAGGGAAGTCAGACATTTTCTTTCCTGCTATGATAGATCCAAGTTGTATGACACAAACTGCCATTCGTTTTTAAGACCGATTTTCAAAGCATGCCAGCACAGACGATCTGTCAGTCCAGGCTGCCTTGCAGTTGCATTGCCATGAACTGAGGTGGGCATGTGCCTACTGGCACCACCTGCTGAACTCAGCATGGACTAGCTTTTTCATGCCATGCTTGACATGCTCAAAGAGCCACTTTCACAGCTGTGTTCAAAAACAAAGGTATTTTCATTCCGTGTAAGCACAGGCTGAGCATTTTGTTCCCTGAAAATGGAAATGAGCAGTGGCGGACTGGGTCTAAAAATATTGGTTGCCAGGAGACAAAGGGAACCCACCCACAACTATAAGGCTATCATTTAATTTTTATAAAAAATCAATTTAATTTTCAAAAAATACATAAGTGGTAAAAAGGTACAATTAAAATTTTTGCGAAATAAATGTATATTTTTTAGTAATTACAGTGTACATTTTTAAAATGAGCACTCGGATTGAATCTACATGCCTACCTTCCTTCAACTTCCTTTCTTCAGCCTCTGGATGTTGTTCCAACTGTATCCTTGAATGTAATGGCTGATAACTGCATTCTTTTCTCTCCAACCAATCAAAAGCAAGTTATTTTCCTCTGTTCCTCTATAGCATTTGGCAAAGAGCAGATAGCAGCAGGATGAAGCTGATTTTTATATGATTTACATATGATTTTTAATATTAAACCAATTTCATATTTAGTAGGGGCTAAATTCTACTTTTCGTTGTGTATATAATTCCCACAGTGAACACAAAATTAAATCCAAAGTAGATGTTCAAAAAAATTACAGAAAGAGAAAAGAAAACTGGCTTTGTAACCGTAGCCGACCAGTTACAATCAGCAAAGTTAAAGAATGGGCCAGCTATCTTCTTTTTTTCAGGTATGTACTCAGCAGTTACAGCTGAAAAACTCCTAAAATGTAGAGTACCATAAAAGGACCAATGACTAGAAGAACTTCTCAACAGAGTAATTTATTCAGTGCAGAAAGAATGTTATATGTAGTTCTTTCCCTCTTTGATTAGCCATAGTTATACATATTGATTTTGAGAATTATACATTCTTAATGCATTATATGATGCTGAGGTCCCTCCCATCACCAACCCCTGTCCTCCCCAGGCTTCATCTCCAGATTGCCAGGAATTTCCCAGTGGAGTTGGGAATTAGCCTGAATATTTCAATAATTAGGGCTGAATTCTACACATGCTCCAGAAGCTTTAATGTTGGTAAAAGACTGGCAAAAAGACAACTACAGAAAATTTGTTCTCTCTCTCAAAGTGCTTAGTTATGCAGATGAACCTGGCTGGAGTGGATCAAAAGGTTTAGCATCTAATACCTATCCTAGAAAGTTGTAACTAGGGAGACAGAGATTGGGGGGGGGGCAACATATTATGTCTCCTCCTCTTGAGGAGAACAGCGGGAAATGCTGACTTAGAGGGAGATTGTTAATTCTCTGGGTATGAAGGAGAACAAGTTTTTTCCCATCTTGTCTACAGCCATGAAAGTCTCCATCTTATGTTGTTTTTCTTTTCAGGCTGATTAATTTTTGCATGCATTTGATGCTTCTAATACCTTTTATATTTTATGTGATCTATGCTGCTTTTATAATTGTATGTTTGTCATTGGTGTTATTGTTTTCTGTGTTTTTATTAGAACTGCCTTGTACAAATTGGGCGGGGGGGACTGTAGTATATGAACATGAAAAACAAAAGAAAACGACTAGCCAGTCTAACCGCATTGCATGATTCCTTTCCTAGAAAAAAATCAAACCATTTGTTTTGCAGTGTTCTACTAATGGTGGAGGTTTTTTTGACTCTTGGCCAGATATACTGTTGGGTTAGACATGAACAGCCTAATTCTTGTAGTTTCAGTTGTAGCTGGTAAAGTAAAGCATGACATTAAGAAAAAAGAGTAATATTTGCTACCACTGTTCTGAGATGAGCTCCTATCCAAAATTTCAGCAGGAAGCAAAGCCCAGCTGTAAATTATGTCATCAACGACACCCCTGCATAAGACCACATTAGGCAAGGCAAATGGCCCACAGCACAGTATTGTGTTCACTATACAAAGGCTACTCTTTTTACCTCAGGGAATTTATTGCTGAACTTGATCTTATTGAAGTCAAAGAAGCTTTCAAAAGAATTAAAGAAGCCCCTGGGGTTAGGATTCAACCTACTATCTGTCTTCCATTCATACACAAACACAGACACACCCTCTCCTACGTCCCAATCTTCATTTTCATTTGTCAACTGAAAATTTATAATACAATCAATCAAAAGAGATCTCATGGAAAACAAGAGCTAAGGACAGTTTGTTTTAGTAATGTGGGGTCAGTTGATCAACTTTTCCATCAGGCCAACTATTGCCAAATCAATAACATAATTTTGGTCTCAATGCCTTAAGTTGCTTAGCAGACATTTTTGGTCCCAAATGGCTGGTGGGTTCAGACATCATCGTAGGATCTAGGCAATCTCAGTACTGATTTGACATTAAGGGAGAAAAAATGTGATACATTATGGGCAATGTTTATCTTTAGATTATACCTTAAATGGGGTCATTGGACTAATCTCAGTTACTGATCTTAACAAAACTACATCTAGCTGCATAAAATTTTTATCCTGCCCAGCACTATCCTTACTAGGTAAAAGTTACTGTTTGCTGCTCAAGGGATGCCATTAGTTTTATTTTTTTTAAGAACTAAACCAATTGCCTCTAATGCATTGCATTGCTGAATATTATGATCGCTTGAATATCTAGAGTCAGCAGAACCCAGTTTTCACTATGTTACTACTACACTTCAAAAATTAATATGTATTAAAATTTACTATAAAACAAATTTTCAGAAATCACTGTGCATTAAAATTTTTATTATGAAGCAAATTTGCCACTAGAATCTAAAATATTGGAAATGATTTTTCAATCACAGCTGATGACCTAAAAGATCCATCTCTAGTCAAACTCTCCTAAAAGTTATGCAACAGAAAGGGATGATGCATATGAAAGTTCTCTGTAAGTGAAATGAACTTGTTAGCTGTTTATTTAGCAACACCTGGGTGCTTTCCAAAGCACTCTCTTATTTGGGAACAATAAGACGATAATAATCTCCAAAGATAAATAAACTTGCAGAGAGGTCTTTGCTTGTCTATATGAGGTAGTAAAGGAATTTAATTCATTCATTCATTCATAAAATGTATATATTATGTCTCTGCAAACATGCTCCTGAGGCAGTTGGTAATATCGTAAAGTAGCTCATCAACAATAAAACACTGTAAGAATTAAATAGCCATCACTGATCATAAAAAGCTTGAACAGCATAAAACACATCCAAAACAGGATCTAAAGCAGGAGTGCCAAAAGCAGTGTTCCTATAAACAAAAAGAACCAGATAAACTAACCAAGGGAGACAAGAAATCAATTAAACATGCTGAAATAAAAGCCTGGGTCTGGTGTTGAGCAATACTGAATGATGGCTGAAGATGCAGGTAGTGGGAAAAAGTAGGGGGGCTATTATTGAAAAACCTCTATCTTTCATGACTACTCTCCTCAACTCTCAAGGCAGAGGAACACAATGCCTGAGGTAATAAACCAAATGCCCAGGCAGGAATGTTTGGGAGCAGGAGATCCTTCAAACACCCTGGTCTGGAGTAGTGCTAGATTTTACAATATATTAAAAAAAACTTATTGAAATAGGGCCCAAACTAAACATGCTTCCAATGAAGGCCTTTAAGCACTGGGGCAAAATGCTGCCACTGCTGAAAGTTGACTTGCTGCTTCATTGAAGCGGCGGACTCTGATCTGGAGAACCGGGTTTGATTCCCCATTCCTCCACATGAGCGGCGGAGGCTAATCTAGCGAACCGGGTTGGTTTCCCCACTCTTACACATGAAGTCTGCGGGTCAACCTTGGGCTAGTCACAGTTCTCTCCGGACTCTCAGCCCCACCTACCTCACAGGGTGTCTGGTGTGGGGAGAGGAAGGGAAGGTGATTGTAAGCGGGTTTGATCCTTCCTTAAGTGGTGGAGAAAGTTGGCATATAAAAACTAACTCTTCTTCTTCCTCATTCTGCTGAAGTTTCTGAAATGTCTTCAAGGGCAGCCCCACATGGAGGAGGTGCCAACAGCATGGCTCACATGGCAAGATCATGATTCACAAGAAAGGATATTTTTTTTCTTGTGGACAGCCCACGTGGTTGGTTTCTGAACATGGAGGTTCTATTTACTCATCATTATGACTGATTGCCATTGATGGACCTCCAATGCAGCAATAAATTAGTCTGAGCGCCCTTTACAACACATTCTCTAATTATACATTGTGTGAAGAAATACTTTATTTTGCCTGCCCTAACTTTACTGTCCATCAACCCCATCGGGAACCCTCAACATTCACTATTACGGAAGAAGGAGAACATACCGTAAATAATCTTATACACCTTTCTCTTTGTAAAACTATTAGTTGTCATTTCTTTAAACTGAAAAGCCCCAAACTCTTTTGCCTTTGCCATTCTCCTGGCATTCTCTCTGAACTTTTCCCATCTCTACTCTGTCAGCCCAGCCTTCTTCCTGCAGACAGAAAAGGGGCATTATTTGAGCAGGAAACTTCCTCCTCTGCATTGAAGTGACATTCAAGAAACATTTTCTGCCAAATTCATAAACTGCAAGATCAAAAGTATGCACTCTGTATATATGTACTGAAATGAGATAAAATGAATCTGTTCCTCCAATTTAAAGCAATTAACTGCCGCACCTGAACCAATACAGTAAAAGAACGTTCCTCCCCCTTCCCTTTACTAGCCCTTTCCTCCTGCCCAGCCAAGCCCATGGATTGTGGCAGCATTCTTCCGCCATATGAGTCTACCCAACTTCTTTAAAGGCAAGAATTACGAAAATGTTCTCTCCTGTTACAATGTTAAGAAATAACAACGTTTAAATAAAACACCTTATTCTGGTTTCCCCTGAAACTATATCTTGTGCTCTTGGTTAAGTGAAACCCGATGAAATACAAATCCAACCCAAAGGAGTTCACCTCAACCTTTCACCTCAAAACTTCCCTGTGCTTTCAAAAAAAGAAAAGAAAAGAAAAGAGGAGCAAGAGTGGAAAAGCATTAGAGCTTGAACAAATGTTTCCAAATGTTTTACATTTATTCACATTTATCTGACTCCCACCTCCTACCCTGCTCCAAAATCCCCATAAAAATGAGATGTTTGGGCACCGTTTCTAGTTTTAAAAGAAAATCTATTTTCTCTTTATGGAAAAGAACCCTTGTGTCCTATTCCAAGAAACCCAATAAACTATTGAGGTAGAACTGTTATAACTTGGTATAAAGAGTTTTTCATTTAGGAAAAAGACAAGAAGAAACATGAAGTTTATGAAACAATGTGTGGTGTAGAGAAACTGGGCAGACAGAACTTTTTCTCCCATTAACAGCAGAATTCAGGGATACCCAGTGAAGTTGATGGGTAGCAGACTAAGGACAGACAGAAGAAAGGACTCCTCGTAATTATCTTGTGGAAATCATTGCCATAGAATGTAGCTTAGACAACTTTAAAAGGGGATTAGACCCATTCATGGAGTGCAGACTAAATGATAGGTAAGCGTTTCCATGTTCAGTGACTATATTTTTGAAAGCCAACAGCGGACAATAATGGGGGAAGGCTTTGGTGTCTGTGCCCCATGGATCTTTCAGGGCACCTGGTTGGCCATTGTGGGTTGGCGAATAGACTGGTCTTTGGTCTGATCCAGTAGAGCTTTTCTTACATCCTTATATTATTATGAACAGGGTTCAACAAATTTTAGAACTCGCCAGTAGGAGTGTTAAGAATAGGATATTATCTATGCATTTTTATCCCATCTGCCTTCCAATGAACTCATGATCCCTCTCATTTTATCCATGCAAA
The DNA here is from genome assembly GCF_029931775.1 of Euleptes europaea. Taxonomy (NCBI): domain Eukaryota; kingdom Metazoa; phylum Chordata; class Lepidosauria; order Squamata; family Sphaerodactylidae; genus Euleptes; species Euleptes europaea. The sequence goes on from NC_079322.1 coordinate 40,240,601, forward strand.
ATTTCTTTTCAGTAGATAAGGGTTAGGGTTAGGGCTGAGAGGGAGTGACTGGTCCATGGTCACCCAGTGAGCTTCATGGAAGAGTGGGATTTGAACCCGGCTTTCCCAGATACTAGTCCAAATACACCACACTGGGCTCCTGATGACAACTACAGAGACATGGAAAATTATGTTAAAGCAGTTACATACAGTAGAATTCAAAATGACCATATGTTCCAAAGAGACCATGTGCATCTTTTTATTTAATTAAATTTATGTATTTAAATACATGTAAGAAGAAGAAGAAGAAGAAGAGTTGGTTTTTATACGCCGACTTTCTCTGCCACTTAAGGCAGAATCAAACCGGCTTACAATCACCTTCCCTTCCCCTCCCCTCAACAGACACCCTGTGAGGTAGACGAGGCTGAGAGAGAATGACTTGCCCAAGGTCACCCAGCTGGCTTCGTGTATAGGAGTGGGGAAACAAATCCAGTTCACCAGATTAGCCTCCGCCGCTCATGTGGAGGAGTGGGGAATCAAACCCGGTTCTCCAGATCAGACTCCACCGCTCCAAACCACCATTCTTAACCACTACACCACGCTGTCTCTCTTTAATAATTTAATAAAATTTATGTAACTATTTTAATGAAATAAAATATCTGGCCATAACAGATAGCAAACCAGGTTAGGAACGGGGTTAACATTTAAAATGGTGTTTTGAAAAGATAAGTTTTACCGAATTGTTTGAAAGCTTAAAGAAAATGGGAGGAAGACTTGATAGCTACCCATAAAGGTGAATGTTGCTCACAGCTGATTTAAGCAGACACAATCTAGAATTCAGTGGTTCCCAAACTTTTCGGGCCACCGCCCCCTTGGTTCCACAAACTCAACCCCAGCACCCTCTACCCTATCCAACAACACCGTTGAAGGGGCCTACCTCTAGCGCCCCTGCTGCCCCCTTGCCTCTTAGTGCCCCCCTAGGTAATCCCACTGCCCCCCAGGGGGTGGTACTGCCCACTTTGGGAACCACTCATCTAGATCAGGAAAGGAGGCTCAGAGGCAGACGCATGACTCGCAAATTTGAGGCCTAAGGCAAACCCTAGTTTTAGCATACCACTGTTATGAAAGGCTTTTACAAATGTGATCCTCTATAATGGTTTAAAGCATGGCATCAACAACTTAAGTACTTGCTATTAATTTTTCATAGCTTACCCTAGCCTCTGAAGAGTAAGAGACCCCTCACCCCAGAAAATCAATGGCTTTATGTTTATAATGGAGTTGAAATTAGCACAAGTCCTCTCTCTCTCCTTCTTTCTCTTTCTCCCCCCACCATGCATTATTTATTCAGTGGAACCTTTAACATATGAAGGAATTTGTGATTAATATTGTGCTGAAGACTGTTTGGGGGTGTTCTTCTAAGCACTGTCTTTTTCAGTATTTAAAATTCATATCTTGGCATTCAGGAGTCAAATCACAGAAATAATGCAATACTCCTATGTGGATTCTGCTAAATGATTACTCCTTCGCTTCTCATTTTATCTAGGGATGCTTGAACAACTGGCAGTATTTCATATAGGCATATTCTCACACTGTCTGAGAAGAGTCCCATTTCCTTCCCAAAACAGACATGTCACCAGTGTATGCCCCTCAACAGCCAATCATAAATAAATAGTGAGCAAAGCAGTCATGCATTGATTATAAATTAATACTATTTTTTAAAAAAGTCTTAAAATTTGGTTAAGTTTGTGTTGCCAAATTTTGTGCATGCAGATTTTTGCAGTGCCTAATGGAAGGTATAGCTCCCCTTCCATGTTTTTTAATTATGTGATTTGATAGGGTTGCCAGGTCCCTCTTCACCACTTGTGGGAGGTTTTGGGGGCTGAGCCTGAGGAGGGCAGGGTTTGGAGAGGGGAGGGACTTCAATGCCCTAGAGTCCAATTGCCAAAGTGGCCATTTTCTCCAGGTGAACTGATTTCTATCAGCTGGAGATCAGTTGTAATAGCAGGATAGCTCCAGCTAGTACCTGGAGGTTGGCATCCCTAGTGATTTGACCACCCATGTCCCTGCAAGTCAAGGAGATGAAACTCCACCAGCACTGCTCCTAAGCAGCAGCAAAGCTGCTCACTACATGCTTGACCCAGGTGGTGGCAAGATAAGCAGATCCGAGGCCCAGCTAACAAGTGATCCCAGCTGTTGAACATGGCATATTTGCCTGCCATATTTGTCCATCATGAAATGTGTAGCCTCTCGAGTTTTAACCAATGCACCTAAGTGAAAGAGGGTGAGGGGATTTACCTGGCCCTTGATGTTTTGTCTGGGATGGGATGCATTAGTAAGCGTGCAAAAAAACCAGTGCAAACAAAAAATAGCTCAGTCTTTTTGTTATATATAAGAAATGTTTCATTGAGTATTTAAATAAAGCACATTTTTAGCATCCCTAGCACATAAATTTTCTTCCTCCGCCTTGCATCCTGTTTTCCCCCCTGTATATTCAAATGGCAGAGTTATTGAACTGTCACAGAGGTGTATAACTCAAGCTGCCAGTTAAATGGCATCCAGGTTTTTTCCATCACAGTTCCCAAATGAAAACAACAAAAAATGAAATAAATTCAGATTTAGTGCAAATTTACTGCACTTGTCATTTGAAGTCTTTATTCTAAAAGCTCATAGGATGGCTACTGCACAGCTGAAAGAGAAAAAAAACCCACCCCACATCTATATATGCCTTTAAAGAAGCGGGTGGGGGATGGCAATGTTGACTGCACATTGCAATCGGTCTTAATTCATTCTTTATTGCTGCTCTGGTTTGGTGATATTTGAGCTGGTCTTAACTGTTAAAAGCATTTCAAGTGTTCACATGGTGTGTATTAGGTTACCAAGTAAAAGCAAGTGGAGCCCACCGAATGTAACTTTCTGAATGCAAACCACATGAATTTGATTTCTTTGTGGCATAACTTTAATTGGGTTCAGAGGTCTCTCAGATGTACCTGTCTATGTGCTTTCTGATGGCCTGATCGGATAAGGCTAATAAGAAGAAGCTGGTCTGGACTGCTCTCAGTTATGGTGAGTCCATTACCTTGTTTACCAGGTTGTGGCAGTACTTTGCTTTAGTTATAGTCTTTTTGGTCCCCAGGCTGTGACTATAACTAACTGGAAGTGGCAGGCTGTCATAAGTGCAACAGAACATTGTGTTGCTTACTTGCAAGATTGCACAAGGAGTTATAGGCCAGGCAGCAGCCACACTCAAAATGCTGACCTAGCCTCAATCACTTCCGTTTGCTTCAAGGAAAGTTATTCTTGCTCCACCAAGAATGAGAGGGATGGCTGGATGTGGATATGGGAAGCATGCACAGAACCCCGCAACGCTTGTGGTTTCTCGCACTGCCTCCATGCATAATCTGTGCAATGCGTAGGCACAGAAATGAGAGAAATGGGGGATTTATTGGGCAAGTGGGAATATTGCACATGAAGCGCGCTGGATTATTTATGAGTTCATTGAGGATTAAGTGCAAATTTCACAGTTTACCAGGCAGTCATCAAGAAATGAATCAAATGAGAACTTAGACCTAAAGTCCATATGGCAATAAACACAGCTCATGGTGTTGCCAGATGTAGGGCTGTCGATTCGGTTCGGCCCGAACCGAAAAACAGCCGAATTTCCCCTGATTCGGTGGTTTTTAGTTCGGGACGAACCGAACTCAAAAATGGCAGGAAAATGGGGGAGTCGAATTCAGCGAGTTCAGGAGTTCACGAATAAATTCGGCAAATTGGGGACGCAGCAGCATAACCGTCAGTAAGCAGCATTCTCCGCTGGCCAATCGGTGGCCAAGCTGGGTCTTCTTCTGGCCAATCAGTCAGGATTGAGTACTGGAGGAATCAGCTGCTGCGCAGCCCGGCCGGGGAGAGAAAGAGAGAGAAATCCTTGTGCGGGGGTAAGTGTGCACATTCGCTCCTTTCCATGGCTGCAGGGGGCACATTTTTGGGGGTAGAGACCCCAAACTTTCAGCGGGGCTTCAGACAAGCCTTCTTAAGAGACCCCCCAAGTTTTGTAAACATTGGGTCAGGGGGTCCCGAGATATGGGCTCCACCCCTTTTCCCTCCCCCCTTTTCCATTTCTGTGGCTGCAGGGGGCGCTTTTTGGGGGTGCAGCCCCCAAACTTTCAGCATAGCTTCAGACGAGTCTTCTTAAGAGACTCCCCACATTTTGTAAAGATGGGTTCAGTGGGGGCAGAAATATGGGCTCCCCCTTTTCTCTTTCCGTGGCTGCAGGGGGTGCATTTTTGGGGGTGCAGCCCCCAAACATTCAGCATAGCTTCAGACGAGCCTTCTTAAGGGACCCCCCAAGTTTTGTAAACATTGGGTCAGGGGGTCCCGAGATATGGGCTTTCCCCTTTTCCCTATTGGGATGAATGGATCACCCGATCCTGTATGCATCTCCAGAGCGGCAAATCCAAGGCAAAACCTCCCGTGCTTAAATAGAATTGTATTGGATTACCCATTCCTCCCAGCCCCTCCTGATGGAACAGAAGACAGCCACAGTAAGACCCCTTTGGGGGCTTGAATCTATAATTTTTCTCCTGTGTGTGTGGGGGGGAAAGCAGAATCTGTGTGTGTGTGGGGAGGGAGCAGTTTCTGTAGGTGGGGGGGAAGCCAAAGGGGGCTTTTGCCTGTTCTGCCTGGGGTGTGTGTGCCCCCTCGAGTCTCTCTCTCCCTGGTTTGAGGGGGGGCTTCAGTTGTGTGTCCTCAGGTTTTCCCTCATACATAAGATCGGTTAGGTCTATTTTGATGCTTGTTCAAAACAGGTTTTCAAATGGTGACTTAAAGAATGCATTTGCCTGGTCCTGAGTCCAATGCAAAAGGGGAAATCCACCCCCTCCTGCTCATTATGCATAGCTAGCTGCCTCTGTCCCTTTCCATCGTTTGCAAACTCCCAGGTGTCAGGTGTTGCTTTGCATGGTTGCTTTGCATGGTTGTGTTGCTTTGCAGTTGTGTTGCTTTGCAAACTTCTTCGCACCTGCCCCACCCATTATGCATAGCTAGCTGCCTCTGTCCCTTTCCATGGTTTGCAAACTCCCAGGTGTCAGGTGTTGCTTTGCATGGTTGTGTTGCTTTGCAGTTGTGTTGCTTTGCAAACTTCTTCGCACCTGCCCCGCCCTTGCTCCCCGCAGCTCAGCTGTTTGTCGGGGCTGGGAGCTTTGTGCGTGGGTGGCAAGCTCTGCTCAGAGATGCACATTAAGGGTGGGGGACCCCTTTCGGGGCCCATATCTCAGCCCCCCCTGACCCAATCTTTACAAAACCTGGGGGGTCTGGCAAGAAAGGTCCTTTGAAGCTCTGCTGAAAGTTTGGGACCTCTACCCCAAAAAATGCCCCCCCGGAGCTGCGGAAAGGCGCGCTTGTGTTTTTAATGGCTTTATTCGGCCGAATTTTTTTCCTGAACTTTGAATTCGCGCCGAATTGCACGGACCCGAAGCGGGGGAGTTCAGACTTCGGCATATCCCGAATCCAGACGGGCCGAATTCGGCCAAATCCGAACTATACCGAATTTTTTTTCAACAGCCCTACATGCATTATCTTAGTAGCCCTTGCAACAATTCCGTCAAGTAGGCAAACCATAGCAGCCTGAATAGTACTGACTAGCCCAATCTTGTCAGAGCTTGGAAGCTAAGCAGGGTCAGTGGGAGACCACCAAGGAAGACGGGAGTTGCTATGAAGATGAAGGCAATGGCAAACCACCTTTCCTCACCTCTTGTCTTCAAAACCCCATGGTCCTGGTTGGTTGTAACTTGATGGAACACAATTAGCCCTGACCTGGATAGCCCAGGCTAGCTCAATCTCATCAGCTTCCGGAAGCCAAGCAGGGTCATCTCTGGTTAGTATGTTGGTGCAAGACCACCAAGAAAGTCTAGGGTTGCTACACAGAGGCAGGCAACGGCAAACCACCTCTGAACATCTTCTGCCTTGAAAACCCAAAGTTTGCCATAAGTTGGCAACCACTTGATGGCAAAAAAAGACCAAAAAAAAGAAAAGAAAAGGCAAACCGTACATGAAGGTGATCAAAGAATGATTTACTGAAGACCTCTTGGTAAATCCATGGCTCATGTTAAGACTGGAACTTGGGATTTCATAGTTCACACTCTGCTGTAGCCATATCCCATCTGTTTCACTTTGTCCTAAGCCTGCTGCCAAACATTTCACTGGGAAATAGATAACTGCAGACCAAACTAAATGTGACTTTGGATTGCCATGATCGGAAATCATGGTATATTATTTTTGCTTTCCCTAAAAAGCAGCCGTGGGAAGGAGATATGGATTGGGGTCAAGTACTGAAGGCAGAGAATTTCACTCTTCTGCCCTCTGCTGTTTCCCCAATCATAATTGGCCCCGCTGCTTGAAGCCCTAGCAGGACAAAAAGACCGGCACTGGAAGTTCAAATTCTTCTGCTGCCTTTGTATGGTTGTTGACAGCCTGCTTGCCTCATCATTGCCCCCTTCCATGCCACTGCCACTTGCCCACCTCTCTGCTTCTACTGTCACCCTAGATGAGATAATCCTTCTTACTTTGTCATTAACTCAACCTGTGTGCACATAGGGTTGCCAACTTCCAGGTGCTAGTTGGAGATCTTCTGCTATTACAACTGATCTCCAGCCAGGGTTGCCAACCTCCAGGTAATAGCAGAAGATCTCCAGCTATTACCACTGATCTCCAGCCAATAGAGATCAGTTCACCTAGAGAAAATGGCTGCTTTGGCAATTGGACTCTATGGCATCGGAGTCTCTCCCCTCCCCAAACCCCACCTTTCTCAGGCTCTGCCCCAAAAACCTCCTGCTGGTGGCAAAGAGGGACCTGGCAACCCTATGTGCACATCCTATGGGGCTTCCTGAATTTGCATGAGTTTGTGAATTGATGCAAGTAGCATGCCATGCTATTTTGAAAGAGGACTGTGGGTGTGAAGAGTTAAGGAGAGTTAGCTTCTCCAGCTTCCAGGTGGGGGTGACAGACAGTGACAATAGCCATAAGAACATAAGAACGGCCCTGCTGGATCAGACCAAGGCCCATCAAGTCCAGCAGTCTGTTCACGCAGTGGCCAACCAGGTGCCTCTAGGAAGCCACTAACAAGACGAGTGCCGCAGCACCATCCTGCCTGTGTTCTACCGCACCCAAAATAATAGGCATGCTCCTCTGATACTAGAGAGAATAGGCATGCAGCATGACCAGTATCCATTCTAACTAACAGCCATGAATACCCCTCTCCTCCATGAATATGTCCACTTCCCTCTTAAAGCCCTCCAAGCTGGCAGCCATCACCACATTCTGGGGCAGGGAGTTCCACAATTTAACTATGCGTTGTGTGAAAGAATATTTCCTTCTATCTGTTTTGAATCTCTCGCTCTCCAGCTTTAGCAATTAGACATGCAATTAGCCAGTAGACATGCAGTAGGCAGGTGGCTTTAGGGAGAGGGGAAGCTAGAGTTAGGCAGGACAGGACATGGCTTCCCCTTTAAATCTGCTACCTGGGGTAACTTATCTGCCTCAGGTTGCCTCATTATAGAGTTGGTCCAATGTTGTGCCTGTTTTCCCCCCTATCAGGGCATGAAGCAGTCTAGGGGGGCATATCTTATTGAGGAAACAAGAGGGTTAAACCTCCTCAGAATCATGGTCTAGGTTCATATGATACCCCTCCAATGGCTTAACAGGGCTACTGGGCCATTGACTTTTTCTGGGGATTAAAAGCATGAAGACCATAATCATAATCCGCTCGCCACAGGTCGCTGCCGTGGTTTTCTTTTGCTTTCTCCATATTGGATCATCATACCCTTTAAAATCCAGGTTGAAATTTACTGCTGTGCTCACTGGCCCTTTTATTTTATTATTAATAATGAATTGATTTGCTTTACTATTTCATATCAATGACACTATTCTGTGACTGGTTTTGATTCTGCAGAGGAAGAGACATCCCTTTTCTACGCTGGCAGACCAAAGCTAAATTTTTTGTGGAAATCAGTGACTGAGGGGCCAGTTGTTGAATTTTTTGTCACACTGGCTTTCATTACAGTGGCTGTAGAGGGAACTATAGTATATCCCAAAGAACACTCTAATATATCACAAAGAAAATTCAGGCAACAAAGAAGCAGTAAGGTTTACCACAACAACCTGCAGCAGAACAGCCATGTCGCAGCACAAACAAAAAGGAACCTTGCCCAACCTGCAAGATGAGCACGTATATTGAAGCACAAGTGTCCGTAGAGCTCAGAAAAGCCGGTGCTTCAACAAATCTGCTTGTCTTTAAGGTGCCAGAAGACTCCATTTGGTTTTCGCAACAACCTGGGCACCAGTCAGAGTTGGCTGTATGAGCTGACTGTCATTTTATAATCTCCCCACCAAATGTGTTCAGTCGGGACAGAATTCAGACCTGTACCATGAAACCTTTGCAAAACAAACCACATGAAAGAGCACAAATTGAGAATATTAAAAGGGAGATTTGACAGGAAATTGATTTAAATTTTGGCCTGGTTCTTCCTGGATGCTAATCATTGAATCATTTCTTAGAATTTTATAATGGCGCTTTAACAGGAGTCAAAAATTTACAAAGTCGTGTTTACTTTAACTGACTTTGTTTTGTTAACTCCTCAAGAATTCCACCGCCTCTGGCCTGTTCATTTAACTCTCATTAACACGTGTCCCAAAATACTGAGCTGATGACTCACAATATTAATCTCCATAGCCGTAGCGGAACTGTTGCAGTGGGCACTGTTTCATATAATTATCCTCAACTGCACTATAATCTGAAATATTCAGGCGCAAGAGTTACCCTGGTTTTGCGCAGCAGGAGGTTGTGCCCGTTTTCCACACGAAGCTTTACTCTTATTTTTTAAACGGTCTGCAACATTCTCAGTGCTCTACTACATGAAAAAGTTGTTCTGATTATGGAAGCACTTGTGGAATCACTGTGAAGTGAATAGCCAGATTCCGTTCTGGACAAGATTCCCTTTTCCTTGATATCAGCAGAAGTTTGTGCTTTGTCTAATTCATGTTTAGAGAATGACTTTCACAAATCACTACAGAAGCAATAAATGAAGTCAAATAGATAATGAAGTCTATGAATAATTTTGTTAAAAGACCTATTTGTTACAGGGGCAGCTGTGGCTACTCTCCTAGCCTAACCCTGGCCAGGGGCTATAAGAGGCTCTAGGAAAAAATGATACTGTAGTTCTGCCCCTCTCTAAGAGCTTTAGGGAAGGTAAAGGAAAAGGTCCCATGTGCATGCACAGGGTCATTCCTGACCCATGGGGTGACATCACATCCCGACGTTTACAAGGCAGACTTTGTTTACGGGGTGGTTTGCCAGTGCCTTCCCCAGTCATCTTCCCTTTACCCCCAGCAAGCTGGGTACTCATTTCACCAACCTCAGAAGGATGGAAGGCTGAGTCAACCTTGAGCCAGCTACCTGAAACCAACTTCCGTTGGGATCGAACTCAGGTCGTGAGCAGAGCTTGGGCTGCAGTACTGCAGCTTACCACTCTGCGCCACGGGGCTCTTACATTAGGGAAGGTACCTATTTTTTAAACACATCTTTCCTTGCACCAACAAACCTTGGACTCCTATAGTTACCAACCCTCAGCCTTTGAGGAAAGGTAGCCTGCTGGGAATCTCATCCCTAGGTATGTTAAAATTCTAAATAAAATAACCTGGCAAAACAGTAAAACCTTGTATGCATATATTGTGAGTTGAAATTAAGGACACCTGCTCATCAAACCATATGGAAGACTGCAGAACTGTAGTATAATGGAACAGCTCAGGAGGTTGTTTTTATAAGGGAAAAGGATTGTAGTCTATTGCAGTGCTTATTGTATCATCTTGCTTTTACTGTATTGTTGTCTAATTTGAAACCCGCTTTCTGCATTATGGTCTGTAATGCCTTAAACAGGTTTTTGTTTGTCTGTTTGCATTGCTTTCCATTTCTGTAATCCTAGTCTACTGCATTGTTTATTCGATGTTTCGTGCTGTCTGACTGACTTGTTTTTTTGTATTTCGTAATTTGCCTTGAGTCTCAGTGAGAAAGGTCCTCAACTAGGGCCACGATGTTCTTGGCTCTGGCCCCGGTAGGGTTGCCAGGTCCCTCTTCACCACTGGCAGGAGGTTTTTTGGGCAGAGCCTGAGGAGGGTGGGGTTTGGGGGAGGGATTTCAATGCCATAGAATCCAATTGCCAAAGCGGCCATTTTCTCCAGGTGAACTGATCTCTATCGACTGGAGATCAATTGTAATAGCAGGAGGTCTCCAGCTAGTACCTGGAAGTTGGCATACTGATCTTGATGAAAGTCACAGCTGTTTTAGATTTATTGGCTAGTGAGGTTTGACACTCTAGCAGCAGAGAATAAATTACATACACCTGTAGCTTTAGATCCATGCAGCTTACAGAAGCAGCCTCCCAGGAACATAGAGAGACAAGACATTTTTGTGAATAATTTCTGCACCATCAAGGTATGTGAGCATTGTTTTTATATGTAAAGATTATTAGCTGTTTCCAATCATGCAATATTTATATTGTATATAAGCATTAAGAATAAGACTCAGACGTTTTTGTTAGAAAATTCTTTCAAAATCTTCAGACGGATGTTCTTTAATTAACATAGAGAGATTGCCAAAGTTCCTCAGAGTACTTGGTCTGGAAGGGGAAAGACCACACCACTCCTCTCAAGGAGGCAGTTTCTCAAAGCAAATTGCTTCCTCTGAACCTGTAAATGACCTGCATTGGCTGAAGGCTGGTATAACAGGCATGAAGAGACAAAGCCCCAACTCTACATTGTTTAGCTCTAGAATTTCATTGCCTCTCAGGTAAAGGCCAACAGTCCGAAGGAGCTACATGCTGGCATCACAAATCATATCTAAGTAAATTCTGGATTATCCACAGACATAAGAGAAGTTTAAACCTAAGACTCCTGTATAAAATCATCTAGATCATCAAGAACAAATAACCATGCTTCATGCAAAAACAATGTGAATGAAAGGGTCTTTTAATCATTCTGCTTCTCCGTGTTGTCCTTTGTATTCAGATTAGTCCTAACAGCTTTTATTGGAGGGTCAAAAGATCTCACAAAAGTTTAGGTCAGGAGTACCCTACCTTTTTGAGTCTGTGGGCATCTTTGCAATTCTGACACAAGGTGGTGGGTGCAACCACAAAGTGGCTGCCACGAGAGGTGGAATCAATCACAAAATGCCAGGGAGTAAGGTTATATATAACTCGAATATCAGCTCTTCAACACTTCAAGCTGAAGCTCTCTTTAACAGGACACCTTTAAAAATGAACATATTGTTTTGAAATATTTTCTTGCATACACACAGTCACCTTCAGTCACACAGTGAAGATGCTTGTGTTGTGGTGACAGCTGCTGCCAAACCAAGGTTTCAGATCTCCAATGGCCAATTAGAAGCCCAGCTGGGCAAAAGCCCAAGATGGCCTTGCCTACTTTCTAAAAACACTTCACAGGCACCAGTGGATGCCAGGGTGCCCATAGGAACCATGAAGGGGGTCTCTAGTTTCGGTACAATGTAACTGGTGAAGGGGGTGGCAAGAGTGGCTTGTGAGCCACTCCAACTGAGATACTTATTCATACACGTCAGAATGAATGTTAATTTCAAAATCGCTTTCCAGTTACAGATACAATACTTCCAGGTTCTCTAAGGACCTTTTGGTGAAAAAATTAACCTTATTAAACCATGTCATAGATGTATATTATTGGAACCCCCTGACTCAGCAGTGTTGAAAGCTGGAGTCAGCACATGGTTATGTAGAGGCAGAAAGAAGAAAAAGTCTGAGTTCCCAAGAAACTCACACAATGGCGGAAAGACCTCATGAAATTCTCATGGGAGTCTCTATTGTTTACAACAGAAGATGTTCCATTTACTTTTCTGACACATTTAAAATGTAGCACAACACTACTGACAAGGGAAATTAAACAAGATTGACAGCACCTTATCTTATCAACATTCTTCCTTTGTCTCCCTCCACCTTTATCCCCCCACAGAGGGAGCTGGTGAACTGTAGTCAGAACTCAATGGGCAGCAGTGTTAGTCTGTCACTAGCAATAGAAAAGAGCAAGAGTCCAATAGCACCTTAAAGACTAATACAATTCCTGGAAGGGTATGAGCTTTCATGAGCCACAGCTCACTTCCTCAGAAAGCTCATACCCTGACAGTCTTTAAGGTGCTTATAGTAAGAACTGCAAGAGCTGTAGTAAGAAATAAATTACATGAAATGTAGTTGTAATGAAATGGGAAACTCTACACTGGAAGGCAGGTTCAGCTTACCTACCTTTCTTTTGCTTTTAAAATGAACTCTTTCCTTTGTGTTTTGACCCTTGGTGCAACATCACCACAGTATGCAACACTGCGCGGTTCTTCTTCTTCAGAACATCTAGTCAGATGACTTCTCCACCACATTTCTTTAAAGGCAGTTCAGCAACATCTGGGATGCTTATGCCAAGCCTCCTTGTCTCTTAACAATGGTACTTCTGCTTCCTGTTTTCAGTTGGTTTTAAGTACCCATGTTGCAATGTTAAAGAAAATGTACTTTATCAAAGCACATATATTACTATGAATTTAGAGAAAATTGACATTACACCCCCTGGCACTGGGCATTTGCTCAAGCGGGTGAAGTTCCACAAGAAGCCCTATGCACGTCCAACTATACACATGTTGGTTTTGTATACAGGATCAGTAATGTGGCCAAAAGCAGGATCTCAATTACACAAAGTCTATACATACACACATAAGGTCTCCCTACATACATTCATTTGTATGCACTAGGGTTGCCAGCCTTCAGTTGGTGGCTAGAGATCTCCTGGGATTACAACTGATCTCCAGGCAATAGAGATCCGTTCACCTGGAGAAAATGGCTGCTTTGGAAGGTGGAATCCCTCCCCTCCCCAAGTCTCTCCCCTCCCCAAACCCCACCCTCCTCAGGCTCTGCCCCAAAATCTCCAGGTATTTTCCAACTCAGAACTGGCAACTCTTGAATGTACAGATGTCCTTGGGCAGGGCCGGCCAACAGGCACCAGTCTTGCTCCCTTCCATGCACACAGAGTGTATGCACTTTTAATGACCTAACAGGGCTTCATTCAGAGCCTGCATAATAGCAAGAGTCTATTTAATGTCTGAAAATAGTGTGATTATACACTGTCAGTAATCTTTTCTCAACAAACCTTATCTAGTATCTAGGACTTTTCCATTTCATGCACACACCTCCCAGCCCTGAGGCTAAGTGAAAAAGAAGACTGGAGACGAGTGTGGAAAGAGTCACAGTCACTGCGAACAAACACACCCAAGTCTGCTGCATGGACTGAAATGCCCATGAACACAGAGGAGTCCCAATCTCTCATGCAGGAGCAAAGCCTGAGCAAAAGAAACCTTATCTGCCATTCATTGTTTTTGTTGGCCTGCAGCCAGTGCAAACATTTGCAGGTGGCTGGGCCATATTTTGACACTTCACTATCTACAGTTGTGATAAAATCAGAGCGTTGCTACAGTACAGTTCTCTATAGTCTTTAGGGCCTGATTCTGCTCCCACTTAAGACGAGATACAAGCATTACGACATTGGTTTCTGAAAAGATTCAAGTTCATTAATGGGCACATTCTGCAAGGCCATTCATCTCTAAAGGTAAATAAAGAAAAAACTCATTCTTTATACATCAACCTACATCCAACCTCCAACAAAGTTAGAGACAAAGACAAAGTTAGGATCTGATCATCATTTTAAAATATATTTTCTTATACTTGTCCAAGGCTGGGTGCCAAACAAGAAGAAATAAATTAGTTGTGATCAGAATTTATTTTGTCAAGTTGCATGAATAGTCCAAAGTGTAATTATTTTGATTATGCTATTTATGTTTCTGAGGTACTTTGATCGTTCACTCAAGATTTAGGGCCATAAAGTGCAGACTTAGTCTAAATGGTTACATGAGCGTCATGGGTAGCACTCTTAACTAAAGAAGAGGCACAGAACAGAAAGGGCAATTGTGAGAAGAGGCTTGGTTAAGTAGCCATGGGTGAATACACTGGTGCTATGATGCAACTGAAGAACACATTGCCGCTGAGCACATAATACAAAATAACATACGTTAAAAGTTATAAATGAAACAAAATTTCACAAGATTACCAAAAATAATAACTTCACAAGCAGAATCCAACAGGTGCCTACATTACTCGAAGAACTATATTCTATCAATCACAAAAGCAATGGATATACAAGCAGGAAAAAGTATTGCATTTCCTTAGATTCTCCATGTTTCTGAACACCCAGAACTGACAAAACACAATGCCTCTACAACAGAAGTATGTTCTTTCCCAAATATAAAGAGACCTACAACATGTAACTAGATATTATTTTGGTAAAAATGAAAACCTAGCTGGATGTTCACTGTGAAAATGAGGACCAGGACTGACAGAAACACTCTCATTCTAAATAGGATGCAGTTGGTTTGGGTTTGGAATTAGGCGCTGAACATTTCAGTAACTCTTACAGAGCATTTTTGGTGAGTGATATCCTTCTGTTCACTTAAAGATACATAGCGGAGGGCATGCTATTACAACTATGATTAGTGTTGCCCTGTAAGCTCCCATGTCTGCAGAAGAAATGTGGAAATTCTCTTTAGGATAGGAATTCCCCACATGTGAACAAAGGCCCAGTGTTCTGAAATGAATGGATCTTCAACTGGCTGTGGAGCACTACTGAATCAAGAATTTCTTCTTTTTTCATCATGTACAATTCAAATGAAACATCTGGTATAACACCTGGCCCAACACTTCATCCAACCAAAATTAAAATGACAGAGGGCAGTCTTCTTACCCAATCTGCCTGTTTGTAGAAGGTGCTTGTGTGATGACCGAGCTGGATTGTGGAGACGGCATCGCCTGTTGAATCACAATGCTGGTGTCATGGTTTGGCATCCTCGGATTGGAGAGCTGGTGTGTCCCAGGGGCTGCCATGGCTCCACCAACAGGGTTATGCATTGAAATATTCTGTGAGGAAAGAAGGCAAACAAAGGGGCATGATGGTTTGCTTTAATTTTCCTTATGCCTAAAATTAGGGATCTGGAAGTGTCAACAGAATGAAAAGTGATTGGCTCCTGGCAAACCTCCTGTCAATAGATCTTGCTCTAACTAACAGCTATAAAGAAATGAAAAATAACGGTTTGCTTTTACAGTGCAACACAAATTGAAAATACCCAAAAGTTGACTAATCGCTCTTCTGTACATCTGACCCATGATTTATAATATAGACATTTTGCACATATCCATTTGCCCGTGTGTGATATATATTTCATTTGAAAATCATTTTAACAGTCAGTGCATGGCACATTGATTTAGTATTCTGGCCAGTGCTAAAGTACTAGATCTGTTCAGAATGATAAGTGAAAAGGGTTTGACAGACTCAGAATATCAACCAGTGCAGGTTTTTTTAAAGAATCTTTATTTTTATTTTAGGTACACGAACATATCTAAGTCTGGAACAAAATATTGTTTGAACCATCTTGTCTTTCCCTTCTTACAATTGCTTTTGATGAGCATGATACATTTTGGAGTATTACAAAACTCCTTTTCAGCTCTGGAAAAGGGGGCCCGTGTTGAAAGGGCTACACAAAAACAGTCAACTTCACTCTACATGTAGGTGAGCATTTAATGCATTCAGTAACTGCCCTCTGAAATAGAAATGTAAAGTTCTCTTCTGTGGCACAGAACATTTTCAGATATGATGCTTGGTATTTTGACAGATAAGAGTGGGAAATTCATGAATGTGACATCCTGTGAGGGGAGGGTTAGGTTGAAAAGTCCTTGTGGGGAAGAAGGCAATTTGAATTGGGCCATAGCACTGGGAAAGGGAGACGAACATTTTCTGCTATCTTCTTTTTCTGGCGAAAATTGTCTTCCCAATGTTTCGCCCCTCAGAAGAAAACATACATTGAGATATAATTTGCATTAAGAAAAGGGCATAGAGAGAGGTGTTAAACCTCTTTTTTTTCCCCCAGCACAATTTGAATTTTAAACCTGTAAATACTGTGGAAGATTGAATCACGGCGCATCATTGTCTTATCTCGCCATTAAATTACCTCTCTCAGACCCCTCTCATGCTACTTCTGTAAATATCTGTGATGCTGTTAGTGTGGGACAGAAACGGGAGAGAGGCATTTGCAACTAATTCTGGTCAGAGCAGGTTTGTGTTATTAGCCACCTGAAGCAAAAACAGACACCAGTGTCCAATGTGAGACCACCCTCAGAAATGGACGGTCAGGTGAACCAATGGCCTGAAGACCAGCATGCTGCTATAATTCAGTAAGTTCAGTGTCCCTGTGCAGACATTACTCAATAACTAATTCCCGGATTTACCATTCAGTAAACACAGGGGTTGCTTCTAATCTGATAGCAGTTCAAGGAGAGGCTGCCTGATATTTTTTTTTTAAAGCGAGACCCATCACCAGGCAAGTTTCAACAGTATTTCGCTACCCACAGAATCAGCCCTGCAATACTCCCCTCCCTGCATTTTTCCTGTAATATGGGAGAACCAGTGACCTTTTATAGCATTTGCCTTTAAACCTGGGAATTGTGTGTGTGTGTGTGTGTGTGTGTGTGTGTGTGTGTATAATTTAAATATATATTTAAAAGCAGTTGATCTCGAAGTTGCAGTATATATAAGATCTGCAATGAATAGTACATACTGGCCTTACTGAAGGCAAAAAATGACTGGGTTCGCTTCAGGTTTGTTGGTGTGGCTTTTCCTGCTGCTTCCATCTTTCCTGATTGCTGCCATCTTGGGTTGTTTCCACAGGGGGACCAAGTCCTGCTGTGCTCTTACTGCTGCTGCAGATGCAGAGGCAATCACAGCAACGATGGAGCATCCTTGGGGGGGGGCATTGTTGTCACGACCCCTTTGCGCCCACCATTTCCTTGCCCCCAGAGTGCTTTTTGCCAGCTTTTAAAAATTTGGTAGCAGGTAAGCTGCCATAGTATAAGGACACTATAACAACATACCTACTTCCAATACAAAAAAAAAAAAAAAACAGGTGGCAAAATGCCTGCTAGAGAGGCCAGAGAATGGCAGGAATGAGGGGAAATGGTGATGGATGTGGGCAGGGGGAAGCAGAACAGGCACCTTTCCTGCCACATGGATCCCAAGCCTGCTTTAAGTACAAGATGGATCCTTATTTGTCATTGTCATCTTTCCACATATTGATCCAGTTGGTTTTATCTTAAGAGTTTCAGAAAAGGCTTGTTTGTTTTCCTTCTAAATTGATTTATTTTCGGGCTTGTCTGAGCTGCAATTGAAATTGCCTTCAGTGAGGATGAAAGAGTAGAGCTAAACAGCCTTACGCCTTTATGCAATGCAGCTAGATAAAAGCAATTATACTAATCCCCTGACAACTAGGTGTCTGACTCCAAAGTTCTGCCATCACTAGAGTCATTTCCAAACATGACATGCACGGGGAATGGAATCATGTATTTGCAGTTGTTACACCTGCCACCAAGCACCTATCGCAGATATCTGATTTCTGAATTCTAGCTGCATAATTTGTCAGAACTCCAGCGGACGTCTGGGGCCTCTTGGTTGTCAGCTGTTTGTACAGTCTTCATTCAATCATATTCGTGAATTGATTTGCAGAGCCCGTGAGAGGCAACACCATTTTTTTTTGCAGGGTTTCTGCTCTCCTGGAGTTCTACCCCTACCAATCTAAAACCAGTCTGTGTCATTGTCCACTGTCTTTTTTCTTTGATCTCTCAGTCACAAAAATTTTCATATAAAGACTTTGTATTGTTTCGTTGATGGCTGGGAGGTTCATCACACACTGTTTCCCTGCCTGTCCTCAGCAGATCCTGCTGCAACTGCAGAATCATTCTGATCAGCAGAAGCCGTGCAATGCTACAAAAGTAGGTACTTTTGCAAGGTACCACTGTGATTTTTCTCCTATGCTTCCAGGGTCAAATACAGCTAGTTATCTGTTATTTGGATGCATTCTGATTGCCCCTAGAATGGATTAAATGGAACTATATCATCAATGATACACCCACTGAACAGGGCTGCCTAAGCCGTCATTGGTCCTCAGAACCAGATTTCCTCTGGGCCCAGCCCTCCAATTCCCACCCACCAGTCCCAAACCAAACATCTACTGAAAGCAAATCACTTGACTTGTCCAGACTTCTAGGCTCTCCCAGGATGCCCCAGAATTTTATCTCCCAGTTTTGGCGGCCCTGTAGCTGAACACCTAAATTATTTTTGACTCCCAGATTCACACAGAAATAACTCCTTTAGCAGTAGGCAATGGCTTAATGCGCTTCTTCAACAGCATGCAACTGGTCTTAATGTAAACATCACCAACTTGACCGACTGCCCAAGAATGCAACAGATTTAGGGCTTTGGGTCTTTTATCTTAATTTTTCATGACATGGCCTAATTAACGGTGCCCTCTAATTATCAATGGAAATGCATAATGAAAGATTCTCCTGTTTTCCAAGCCTATCTACAGCATCCACCCCCGTTCTTCTTCGCATCTGAGCAGTTTAACTTCTTGACATAGGCTTTTATATATGCGGTAGTGTCAAACGGGTACCGGATGTACCTATAATAAGTGACTACATTATTGAAAACTGAAAAAAAACCCTAGATAAAAGGAACAGAAATATTTAAAGAATGATGAAACCCATCGTGTTGGAATGTTGAATTTTAATGTTAAGAATTACTTTAGTTCTATAGGATAAAAATATACTTTCTTGCATGGACACTGAACAAGACCATTTCAAGCTTCAAAAAGGAGAATGCATATACTGCGCGGACTAAAGGTTATTTATTTCACAGTCAGTTGCTTGAGATCATCACTCAAACACAGCACACAAAGCGCTTCTTATGTACCAATGAAATTTCAGGAACACAAAATGTACACAGCACAATTAGGGTCATTTAGAATATGTTGCGCTGGGATAACTGCACAGCATCCTGCTAATTGAAGGCTGCAAAGAAGGGAATTCAACTGGACAGATAGCTTTTATTTATATTTTGTCTTAATAACAGTGAAGTCATAAACAGAGCATTCTTTTCTCTCTCACACAGTTGCCTGTTGCGGAGTTGATAAAACAGGGATTTGGCAGCATGTCAGTGATCCTGATTTCCTTTTTTAAATGCAATTTTTAAGACCAAACAAACAAGTTTATTCTGCTAATGAAACATCACATGCTGCTCTGGAGCGAAATTATTATTAGTTAATTTGTTCGTTCTTTTCCTGGTGAAGCAAATGCAGTCCCAATGGCGGGGGGTGGGGAGGACTCAAACTGCCTCAAATCCTTTAAAACTTTCATTTCAATAAAAGTCTGTCACAGCATTACAGCTATTTGTGTCCACAACTTAATTTTGCCACAGAGGATTGCTGCTCTCTAGAATTTAAAAGCCATTTTGTTGCTACAGTTCAAGAATTTTGCAATACTGCTAATCAGACAGAAGTATGGAGAGCATTTGTACTGTACTGATATATTAATGTTCAATGTTTTTAAACTTATGCAAACTAATTGTAAGCTGTCAAAAAGCAACTCTGTTACACTATTCATCTTAATTGATTATTTAGGAGCGCCACAAAATGTACATAATGGTTTCCATTTATTTATTACATTTGTATTCTGTGCATTCCCAAAGGAGGCCAGAATGGTGTACATAATGCATTCTTAAGCATAAATTACTCATTTATTCCTACTGGAACTGTTTTGAACAAACAAACCTTCCTTACTAGCTATGAAATAATGGATTCACTACTTTGATAGCTCTGAAAAAGTCCAAATAAGTCCTGTTTAGGGAACTCTTTGATTGTCCCTGTAAAGAGGTAAGGCAAGGTGCTGATACTTTATGATATTAATTAATCCCCCAAATGGATTTACATTATAATCAACAATTATGGTTTGTAAGGTATTTACTGTGTATGGGTGTGAAAGTTGAACAATGAAGAAAGCTGACAGGAAGAAAGGTGATTGTTTGTATTGTGGTGTTGGAGGAGAGTTTCACGGATACTGTGGACTGCCAAAAAGACAAATAAATGGGTTCTAGATCTAATCAAGCCTGAACTCTCCTTAGAAGCTAAAATGACCAAATTGAGGCTATCGTACTTTGGTCACATTAAGAGATGACAAGAGTCACTGGAAAAGACAATAATGCTAGGAAAAGTTGAAGACATTAGGAAAAGGGGAAGAATCAACATTAGATGGATCAACTCAACCAAGGAAGCCATGTCCCTCAGTTTGCAAAGCCTGAACAAGGCTTTTTAACAATAAGATGTTTTGGAGGACATTGATTCATACAGTTGCCAGAAGCCACTTGATGGTACTCAACAACACAACAACACAATCATCCTTCTGAGGAGAGTGAACACTGACTGGAAACTACATTCCAGAAACACTACAGAGGTTTCCCTTGGTCTCACAGGGGTGCAAGGTGTTCTATGTGAAACGAGTTCATTGACTCCAATACACACATGGATTTTCTGCTCCTGCTAAAATGATCCAAGTATCTCTTGTGAGAGGAGGAACTCCATGTTTTATATTTTTATTTGGAGAATAATTTTTTTTTCATTTAGAGATAAAGCATCCATAATTGTAAGAAACCACTGGCTGCCTTATTTGTTTCAACAGCTACAGTGCACACAAGGAATGTGCACAAGGATCTCCTGTCTTCATTGACCTGCACAGGTCATTGACCTGCACAGAAGGTCTGTGGAATTTTCCTGCATTCCTCTGTGTTTTGGAGCCTCTTCTGACTCCCAGATATGTAATTCCTGGGGCTGCAGGACCCGGGTGCTACAGGGAGGCTGGGCAAAAGGTGCAATCTCTTTCCTCTTAGGAACTGTGCTTACAGAAGACAGAGAAGGAGGGATTTCCCCCTTTCCTTCTCCTCCCACTCCCTGCAGTCTCCATCTGGCTGTTCCTCCACACAGGTACTGCTGATTTTTCCAGGGGTCAGAGGGGCTGCTGGGATGGCAAGAAACATGAGAAAAACCAGCATTCTGTGTGCACATAATTTGATACAGGCCATTAAAATGAAGAGAGTGGCTTTTATGAGCAAACGAGGTCCATGTTTAGTCAGAACAGCCATGTGCATAAGAAACCATTGGACCTTACTGACCACTCGCTTGATCACTGCTACTGCGGGGTGTGATGGATGGGGGGAAACCGAGGTAGCACTCTGCTGTCACAACCTGTGATAGATAATGTCCCCATTCAGATGCGCGCTTACTTTCCACCCAACTGACTGGAGCTGGATACAGTGAACAGCTTGCTGGATGGCACTAATAAGAAACGAACCCACAATTACAGTGCAGCAAGATGTTATGGAGATAGTGTGAATTCTAGCTTTTCCATGCTGGGGCCCACCAGTAGTTCAGAATTTAAAATGCTAAAGCATACGAAGTCCAGACAGTAGTGCAGGACCTGATTTTTTACCTTGAGAAAGGAGCCAGATAGTGATACTATATATTCAACTTGGCCTTTAGCATCTATTGAAACACAGAAGAATCTCCTGCCCTCAAAACAGACAAATAAATAACGCTTACATACAAAAGTGATATTATGCCTAGTGGTTCGTACAGTAAACATTGCTAATGCGTCTGAAGAGGGGCTGACCTTGCTAGCCAATTACATTATGCTAATTTGGTCACTATAACTTCTGCACAGAGGCATTTGCACTCCGACCAGCACAGAGATTTATGTCATCGCTTCCAAGCAACAGACTAGGGATGTTAATCTCTCACCTTCCTGTTATAGTTTTACATGGAAGCATCTATACGAAGCAACGTTATGTCGTCTAAATGATAGTTTACTACTGGGTTCACTTCAAAGAGATAACAGGACATGCTCTATCCTTCTGATAAAGCTGTTTTTTAATCTAAGAAAACATACTTTTGAAAATTAGTTGTTTTCTGAAGCATAATGTTGAGGTTTTCAGTCCACTGACAAGATATTCTAGATTTCATTACCTTCCCGTAGCCATATTACGAAATGCAATCACATGTTAAAAAGAAAGGATTCACACAGGACCAGATCGCAGTGTTTTCATTATGGAGAAGACATCATTCGATGCTGATTCTGAAATAGTTTCATTCAGATAACTCTAATTCCAGGGACTCTCTAATTCCAGGGATGGAGGGCAGAGATGTTACTCTTGCAGTCAACTGTGGCGTTCTCTAAATCATTTGACATAATTTCAGTCTGAAACAGCTAAGTACTGAAGATGTAACATCAATCCAAATAATTAGTTGTATCCTGCCAGCTTTCTGCTGACAGAAGTGGATCGGTCCTGCCTTCCCCTTCCCTCAGAAGAATTCAATGACCCTTGAAAAACTGATGCCTAGAACAGTGGGACTCTTGAGGATAAAAAGCCACACGGATCAGGGGGCAGGAAAATCAAGTGAAATCAACCCTCTCCCCCACTTCTGTCAGCACAATGTTAACCATTTGGTATCAAGTTAAAATGGGAGGTTACTTTTATACTCCACACAATGCAAAGATACCAGGAAGCCAAATACATGGTTCCAGCAATTCTCTTGACTTTTTGCACTACCCCATAAATGGTTGTGTTGGACAACCAGACATACTGAAGGCCAACATGATTACATCAACTGATCTGTATAATGTCTTGTAATAAAAACATCCAGATTATTTTAAAAAAGTTTTCTTCAAAAATTTCCAAATCTGAAAACTAAGGACTGGGTACAGACTATAGAATGTGTGTGTGTGTGTGTGTGTGTGTGTACATGTATGTGAGTAAACATGAAATCTCTGGGGAAAACTTTCTAAAAGCAAAAATTATTAAACTATGTAGTTAACCATTTTATATGTACAGCTGAGGTGTCTTGAAAATAAAACTCTTTCCTGAACCAGAGCCAGTATGTACAGTGGTTAGAGTGAAAGACTAGGGTCTGGGACAGAGGGGTTTGAATCCCCATTCTGCAATGAAAGTTTGCTGGGTGACTTTGAACCGTTCGTCACTGTCTCTCAGCTGATCTTATCTCACAGCGTTGTTGTTCTAAGAATAAAATGGAGTAGAGGAGAATTATGTGACTTTGGGCCCCCATTGGGAAGAAAAGCAGAGTAGAAATATGTAAAATAAATAAATCTTCAAATTAAAATGAACCCTAGCACACAAAAAAATCAGAATTTCTTAAATACTAATTATTTTGGGAGTAAAGTTACCCATGTTACTATAAGCACTAATAATCTTCTCTGCTTTTGATAATATTCTTTAAATAGGTCATCCTTGACAGGCTCATTAAAGAGAAGTTTTCAACATGCTGTGGTAGCAATTTAATCCTAATGGTTGTAAAGAAGTTACTACTTTCCTAGAGCAATTATCATGTGTCATACTAGATTTTTTTTTTTAATAATCAGTTGCACTGTTTTATTTTGGTGATTGCTGACTACCTGCTGGCTATTCTATCACTAAGAGATACTAATGGATGGAAGGCAGGACAGCTGAACTTCACACTGAGTAATTCCCCAGTCTAGTTAACAATGCCCCCTTCATTGTCCACTGTAATCTTTTAAAGATTACACCCTCATTTGGCAACAAGCCAGGAACTAGTTGTTGATTCTCAAGTAAAACTGATATGGCTTCTGGCCCACAAAGGATTTCCTCTAGAAAAAGAATTTCCTCCTGCCTTACTCCCTACAGAATGACCAGTTTGCCTGAGTTGCTGACTCAGGGTTAATGCCTGAGAGGATCAAATATTCATTCCTCTTATTCATACCTGACCCTTCCTCCGAGGATCTCAGGGTGGCATATACGGATGCCAATTATGCCACTTTTCCCCTCACACCAACCATGTGTTACATGTTAGGCTGAAAGACTAAACTGGTCAATGTTATCCAGCAGTCTTCATGGTTGTATGGATATTCAAACCCAGGTCTTCATAGTTCCATGCCAACACTCTGACCACTACACAATGCTGGTTCCTTTTAGGAGAACGTTGTAATAATAATGGTCATAATGTTGCTTATGTCTGCTGTAAGCAATTGAGGTAGGTTTCACTGTTGTTAAGAGTTACCAACCTTCCAGGTAGGGCCTGGAGTTCTCCCGGAATTACAACTAAGCTCCAAACTACAGACATCAGTTCCTCTGGAGAAAATGGCAGCTTTGGATGGTGACTCTAGGGCATCTATGCCCACCAAACTCTTTCCTCCCCAAAAACCACTCTTTCCGAGGTACTACCCCTAAACCTCTGGGAATTTCCCAAGCCAAAGTGGGCAACCCTACTGGCTCTATGAAGAAAAGCACAGCAGAACTGGAGATTTCACCCAGCAGTTTACCTCCTTTAGGAGGCCGTACAAATGCCCCCTAAAGTTATATTGATTGAGGGTATAGCAAATTGATATGCTAAAGAGCACATTAAGCAGATATTAATTAATTTGATAGTTCAGCAACTCTGAAAGAAAGAGCAGTTGAGGAATATACTGGTTTATAGCAGCCTCTGAACAATATGCTGGTTTCTACACATATGCTTTGCAAAGCTTTGAGAGGCCAATAACAGGGCAGCCCCTCATTAAAACAATATAAAGAGCTTAAGGCTGGATGTTCGGTATCCCATTGTTAGCTGCCACTAATACCTAACATATCAAATCTAGATCCTCTACTTCACTATGGGTCTGTTCTTCCTTAGTGGATTTATGCCTCCTGTTTTGTTTCAATTTTCTTTTCCTTTGACCTTGAGGCACAAATTAAGGACCTGCATTGTGGGATTAACTCTCGCGGATACTCCTTGCATAGATCCTTATCAACAACAACTTTTCTTTTAAAAAAGGAAACTCGCCTTTTGGAAATGGGAAAACAAAAAGTACAGTTGGAAAAACCTCGGAAATCCCACTGGAGGCTTAGAAATAAATTGTTCCAATGTGTACAAGGTGAAAGACATTCAGTCAGCGCAAAAACTGTTCCTCTTTGGAATCCTCTCTCTACAGCCAGCCAAGAAGCATGAAGAATTGGACACAAATAATAATACTGAACCATTCTGGCAAAATAATTTAAAGTGCATAGAAGACAATCAGTCAATAATAAAAGGCCAGATATAAGCAAATGGGCCAGTCAGTGAATATGGGGCTCAAGCCAAACAGAGCCAATGTGTGTCTCATTAGAATGGCAAAGGAAACCTTTTCCTGTAGTAGAGGGAAGGGGTGCTATATGGAAATTTCAGAAGTTCCATGGTCTCTTGAAGGACTTTGCCAACAGCAGCAGAACCACCTGGCAGAAAATGACTACCTTAAGCTGAGCAAATACCATTCTGCTGCTTTCTGAAACCTTTATTGGTGTTTCCTGTTCTTAGCTTTTTGGCTCTAGTTTTAGAATTCTCACTAAATAAAGATTGCTACAGCCATCACTGGCTTATTTGCTGTGGCTTTTTATTTAATTTTCACCCATTTCCATTAACAAAACTTCTAAGATTAATGGCTCCTCCCACACATATAAGATACCACTTAAATACATAAATAATTTCCAAACAAGGGTGGGAGGTGAACAGGAGAGCAGGGTGAAGAGGAAGATTGTGGGAGGGAAAGCACAGAACGATGTCCTAAAAAACAGACTCCTTGCATTCATGCAAAAATCAACATATGGTTCTAATAGGCTTTCTGGAATGATTTATCAGGTATGATTAAATCCTTAACTTGTATGTTTGTGTCCATAAATAAAACAGAAGTGCACCTTGCTCTAAATGGTATCAGCAGTGTCCTATTACCCACCCATAGATGCTGAACTCTGCATACCACTGAACCCTGGAAAGAGAAGAATTTGTATTTAATAGACAAAGAGGGCTGCCAAGATTAAAGAAGCTTATTTTAGGAGAAGCTTACTAAAAAGTTATTGAAGTGAAAGTTTGTGCCTTTGATCCATGTCACATGGCCTCAAACTGGTGGTGGAAATGGCCATCAAGTCACAGCTGACTTATGGCGACCCCGTAGGATTTTCAAGGCAAGAGATATTCGGAGGTGGCTAGCCATTGCCTACCTCCACATGGGCTGAGGGAGTTCTCGGAGAACTGTGACTGGCCCAAGGTCACCCAGCAGGCTTCATTGGAGCAGTGGGTAATCAAACCCAGTTCTCCAGATGAGAGTCTCCCACTCTTAACCACTACACCACGCTGCCTCTCAGCCTTAAATTAAAATGTAAAGTTTATGTCAATGGACTCTTAGGCTCAAACCAGATGTGATGGGGACTCACCACCATTTTACATTAAACCAACCAATGTGGTGTAGTGGTTAAGAGTGGTGGTAAGGAGTGGCGGACTCTAATTTGGAAAACCAGGTTTGATTCCCCACTCCTTCACATGAGTGGCAGACTCTAATCTGGGGAACCGGTTTGTTCCCACAGTTATCTCTGTGTACAATGGTTCCAGTTTTACCTATGATTGCACTGAGGGCTTTCTCAGTTCTCTCATATATGCTATTCTATTCCCTGTTGTGCTTGGACATTTCATCTGCCTACCTGCCAGAGACAAATATTTTGCTGCACTTTTCCTTTTGGAGTGTGGACTCTATGGCATTATACTAGGGTTGCCAGCTCTGGATTGGGAAATACATGGAGATTTTTGTGGCAGAGCCTGAGGAGGGGAAGTTTAGGGAGGGGAGGAACTTCAATGCCATAGAGTCCAATTGCCAAAGCGGCCATTTTCCCCAGGTGAACTGATCTCTATCGGCTGGAGATTAGTTCTAAAAGCAGGAAATCGCCAGCTGGTTCCTGGAGGTTGGCAACCCTACATTATACCCTTCTGAGGTCCCTGCCCTCCATTAACCTCACCTTTCCCAGGCTCCACCTCCAGAATCTCCAGGTATTTCCCAACCCAGAGATGGCAACCCTACCCATTGGCCCTGGTTCCTGCCAGTCTCCAGAGTCTAGCCTCTGGGCTGGAGGGACAAGGAGAAGCAGAAAGGAACAAAATAGAAATGTAAACAACATTTTGGTGCACCTCCCATTTGTTTGTACTATTTTGCTGCACCTCCCATTTGTTTGTACTATTCTGCTCCTCATATGAAGCTAATTTGAGGAAGTACTCTGAAGCTACTTTGAGGAAGGGAAGGCGATTGTAACTCGGTTTATAATCTCCTTAAAGGTAGAGAAAATCGGGATAAAAACCAACTCTTCTTCTTTGGTCTACTACTATGTTCTGTTTCAGCATCCTTATTATTGTACAGATATTCACAATAAACAGACTACACTGATGGAACAAGAGAGCTTATTCTCCAAATGCTCTGTAAGCACCCTCATGTGACACAAGTTCTAGGTAACTGCACTGAAAGAACGGCACATTCCAGCTAGCGTTCACATGGATTCCCTGATGATTAACATTAAAAGGACAATGAATCTGGAATGGTAAGCCTAAGTGTCGGCATTCCTAAAAAATGACCGTCTATTGATGTATTTTGAGAGGTTCCAAAGTACAGAGCATAACAAATCATACAGAGAAATGCCACCGCAGCACACTTTTTGAAAGACAGCTATTAGCTCCTAATGTCTTGTGCTAAATCAATAGTCAATAACACCAGTGACCCTAACATATGCTTCTGGAGTTATCGTTTTTAAGGTAGCTTCATATGAAAAGCTGCAGTGAATGTAATATAGGCAATGTTATTGTCATTTATTAACAGAGGTTCTAAAACACTACCCATCTTTAGAATCCTCAGAAACAACTGTGCAAAACATTCCTTTCTTTCCTGAATTTGTATTTGCTCTTTCCTTGTGAGACCCAGTTTAGAATTTACTAATATGTGCACAAACCAAACACTATGTGCTTTAAAATTATTCTATAATATGACACTAACATTTAGCAGTTGCATGTCACATAAGGGTGTTCAAAGTACTTCAGCTGCTATGACCTGTTAATAGTATTGGATAATTTATCTCAAAAGAGTAATTTGATATAATAACCATGAGATATCTTCTAATCAAATAATTGCCAATACGGCTCTTTTCTTTTCTATTGTATTTTTTATGTTAACAGTCTATCTACATTAAACTTTGTATGAATTATATGCCTTACAGCACTACCTTGTGCATTTATACTTGAAAGAAAGCCCCGTATAATTCAGTGGGGCTTACACTCAATTCCGATTTTTTACCAATTTCATATATAACACTGTAGTAAAATTTGACTAGAGGAAGGCACTGGCAAACCACCTCTGTTAGTCTCTTGCCATGCAAACCCCCCAAAAGGGGTCGCCATAAATCCGCTGCGACTTGACGGCACTTCACACACACAGCATTTGACTAATTTTAACTGTTCTATGGTTCTTTCCCATTATGCAGGACTTCAATGATTAATATAAGCGACAATAAAAATTAGTTAAGCAAAGCATTTCAGATACTTTTTTTGTCAAAAACTTGTAACAACCCAGTAAGGTAGGCCCACAGGATTGTCCCCATAAATAGCTCAAGTGTGAGAGAAAATAGCTAGCCTAAGGACACATAGTGAAAATGGAAGAGGCAACCTTTGAATCACGGCCATTCTGATTCGTAGCTCAGTATTTTTGCCACTATATTTTGCCAGCTCAAGATGTCATGCAGTGACTAACTCCAGGTACACCCTACTGGAAACTTCTGTACGAATCACACATAAATGAATGAGAGCCACACAATGCCATGCTTGCAGTGTGGTGCAAGACCTTTTGAATACAAAGAGGCATGTGAAAAAGAAGCATAGGTGTTCTAACCTCACAAAACCTTTTATTTCTCACATATACACTTCTATGTTCTCATTGTCTTTGGTTCAATTTCCTCTATACCATAGCACCAGCTAGTCAGACCTCTCACTTATATTGCAAATTGTTTTCTTTATAGAAGTTTAGATAAACTTTTTTTGTCGTTAGTATCCCCTCCTTACTCATCAGAGGCTCATAGATACATAAGCCCCAATTCCAAATGTATTCATGATATGGTGTAGAATAAATCACAGTTACAGTCATGGTATTAGCAAGGAAGAAGTTTAATCTGGTGAAAGGGAAGTGCTGACAAGCACGGAAATTCAAGTGTACCTTTCTCTTAAATGCTTAAAATAACTGTTGATTTATGCTTCTCACGTGTAACTTACCCAATGACTGTAAATATTATTAATTTTTTCCAATCCGTTCACAAATCTCATTATTCCAGCACCACCACCACCCTGTTTCCCCATACTGAAACCTATCTGGTGTTTCAATCTCTCTAGCAGTAAGGTGCTCAAAGAAAACAGTGTTTATACTGCAATCCTACACAAAGTTATACCTTTGTAAGTCTATTTGAGAAGGTTGAAAATTTCCTTAGGATTGAACTGTCAGTCCACCTTGTTTTGTTTCCTGATTTCTTAGCAGTGAATCACGTTCAAAACCACAAGAGAGAAACACCATCTCTAATGCGTACCCTTGTCACTTTCAGCAGCATGACTAGCAACCTTATAAACACTGGAAGATCAGAACGGAATTCTGTGTACCTATTGAATACTTGCCCACTTTGACACTTTTTGACAAGGGTGCTTCCAGAAAGAGAGTTTTCCAAATCTCAGCAACACCCATAAGCAGTACTCTGGAGAGGCGGCATAAAATTCTGCTAAATAAATAAATATAGACATGCACCAGTCTCCGCTAGTCCAGACAAAAACCTGGAAACTAGCATCAGAACAGAGAGCAAAGTCTATATGAACAAATAGAAAGACGGACTCTAAAGAACGTGAAGAATGTAAACCTGAAGCAATTCTGCAGGTCCTGTAAGACTGAGATGTTCCGCCAGGCCTACGGTGGAGGACAGTGATGGTTTCCATCTTGCTGGCCTCCCCTCCTCCCTTCCTTTCCTTTTTATCATTTACCTAACCTATTTATGTAATCCCCATCCATTCCCTTGCTGAGGTATTTATTGTTTTCCCCTTATTCTTCCCTCTGAATGGGTTCCCACTATTATTTATTGTGATATGGTTTTAGGGCACCCTGGAAATTTTTAAAGAGACACTGTAGTTTTAAACTGTAAATCGCCTGGTTTTTTAATTGTGCTGGAATGTTGTAAGCTGCTCTGAGCCTGACTGAAAGTCGGGAAAGGGCGGCATACAAGTCAAACAAACACATTAAAAATATCTGTGTGGATATTTTCTCCAACACTCTGCATTCATCATGTGACTACTAAATAAGCCATCTGTGAGTGAAGGGGTCACTGGTTACACTAATGCACCAAAAACTGGTGGAGCAGATGAGTGCAACACTGACCTTAGTGGTGCGCATTCACTGCTTTCGTTTCTCACCCAGCTACAACGTGACATCACTGCACTTAACAAATAAATGTCCTTCTGCATGGGATCGGGGACAGCTTAGAAAGTTGTTGGACATTAAACAGTTCAGAATTTTAAAGACACTGCTTAAATTCACAGAGAAATACAGACAATGTTGAGAGTAAATTTTGAATTAGAACTCAAATATATGTTGTTGGGCGTAAACCCCCCCCCCCAAGGGAATTCTATTAACAAAGAACTTTATCAATATGCAATGTCTGCTGCCAGAACTGTCTATGCCAGGTACTGGAAATCCAACACAATACCAGCCACTACAGAATAGATCAGCAAACTCTTTGATTTTGCATTAATGGCCAGACTAACTCACCTATTAAAAATGAACTCAATGGACGAATTTACGGCAAAATGGCAACCTCTATATGACCATTACTCACGTGCCATGAATATTTGCTAGAAATAAGAAGTTTAGGGAATTATTCTACAAACTACTCAGCGAGTGTTTATAACAATGGCTATATGTTTAAGATGTTATTTTGATTTGATGATAGTTTAGACTATGCAATGCTCGGAAACAGACATATATCTGATTTCTCCCCCCCCCATTTTTACTTTCTTTATCCCTTTATAAAAATAATAAAATATATATTTTTTAAAAAGATACTGCATCAGTGGACCAAATGTACAAAGAGTGGGCCTTTCCCCTCTCACCTCTCTCAGCCTCTTAGGAACCCTGGTAAAAGCTTCAAAACCTGATGGCATAGCAGACAGGAAATTTATGACACCCTCTTCCTCCTCATACCCATCTCCCCAAAACACAAGACAAAAGTTACAAGGATTCTTAGATTGCGATGCAATGACCCCCTTGAGAGAGTCTAGCCATGATAATTACCTGCACTGGCATAGGAGATTGCACAGTTCAATGTTATTATAACTAATACCTTGAAACCATGCTACATTTGAAACCCGCTAGCAAAGTACTGTGTAAGAGATTTCAAAAGACACTTTGAGCTCACACCTCCCACCATAGTAAAGATATACCTACTTCAAACAGAGCAACTTATACTGTCCAAAGTTGGATGCCGCTTGCTCTTTTCTCAGTCATGCACAGAATACAGGTGAGGCTTTACTATGCAGATCTTTTAATACAGTTGCTCCAGTTATTTGGTAGGGAAGGAATATAGATAGTCCCAGCTTTGACTTTGTTCTTGCAGACCTGCATTCATTGCTACACAGCCAATTTCCCAGCAGTTCTTCACAGGCAGCAGGAAAGGTCATGTGGCTGCAAATATAACCTATGGCAAATGCTCAGGATACTTTATGCTCACGACCCATGTAAACCTAAAACCTGCTTCTTGTGTCTTTGATGAAAACCTGATCTGCCAACACTGTTTACCTTGCTGCTTTGGATTGCAGAGTCTGAGTGATAGTCTCTGTCCGAGACAGAGCTGCTAATTACGGGCTACTGTCATAAAGAGATGACGCCTTGACTTGTGTGTCAGGAAGTTTGCATTCTCCCATATCCTGTTACCAAATGTCATTTGCTGTCATTTTCATTTTTCTCAGCAGCATCTGTGGTTAGAATGTTAGAACCTGGGGTGGAGACACCAGAAACCGTTCTTTCTAAGTGTACCGATTTGATAGCTACATGACCTATTTTCCCTCGACGAGTACTGGCTGCTAGCGTGAACTGTCTCTGCCATTTCTCCCTCTCTCTGTCACCCATGCCTGCCCTTTCCTCTCCTCTTTCCTCTCCTCTCTCCTGCGATTTCCCCCTGTTGAAATTTAAATGGTCATATCCTTGTGTCAGGAAGCCACATGTTATTGTACAAAATGAGATGATGCTGTTAGAGCTCTATCAATGCAACCCTGTACAAAGTTTCTCCAGTCTAAGCCCATTGATTTTACTTTCCTTAGCCTGGAGTAGCTCTGCTGTATAATTGATAAAAGTGTGTAAAAAAAAGTGCAATCCTATGCAGAGCTGCATCCTTCCAAGTCCGTTGAAGTCAAGGGGCTTAGAAGGGTGTAAGCCTCTGTTTAGGACTGCACCGCAATTCCCTCACCCACATAATGCTGGATTTGACTCGCTAATTGTAACCATTTGCCTGCCAAAATGTGTGCTGTCCTTCTGGGAGGATGGATGGGGGGACATTTCAGAGGTGACAAAATTTCACACAGACTACACAAACTACTATGTATAGTCTGTCCGGTGATGAATGACCTAGAGACTGTTTCAACAGATCTACACCCAGAGTGAAGCCATTGTCACTCAAGGCTTACTGTTGCATGTGACAGACACATCAGCATTCACCACTGCGACAAACTGCACTCGGAGGAGTCACCGTGCTACTGACATGAAAGTGTTACTGTGGGTAGGAAATTTTATCTTGCATGAAACTTCCAGCATTGCTGCTGTATGCGAAGGCTCTCCTGTGCATCAAATGTAAAAACAAGCCCTCCTGATTTCCTAAATCAGACTTTACAGTGTATCTCAGAACTGTTTTTTGGTAGAGGTTTATATGAATACCTTTTCAATCTTGCCTAAAACTGTCTATGTCTCTCAGACTTTGCTTGAGTAAAGTGTACAATTCTGATTTCCTGATGCCAAATATTCTATATGACAACATTCCTAAGACTGGAGTTCCACACTTCAAGAGAGTTTCTTTTTTAATTCCACAGCAGCACCCCTCACCACAAAACAAACAGATCTTAAAATTCAGTGGAGGTTCAGAATCAGCCTCATATGGAACAGCAGCAATTCAAATCTATACATCAAAATACTTGACTGTATTGCGGCCTAATTTTGCAAAGTGAAAGAAAGAAAGGGAAAATGAAGGTACTAACTTTAATTGGCTTTTAACATCGTTGTGGTGGATGCTAACAAGAACTCAATTACTCTCCTCTTGCTTAGTCTGATATTCAGTCATTCACAGAAATACTACATCCACACACAATATTAGAAGATAACTGACGTCGTACCCCCTCAGGGGCTATGGCAAAAACCACAGACAACAGCAAATCTGAACCATAAAAGATGGTACTTTTAACCCCACTTTTCAAACAGCAGTAGCAAATGTACTAAGTTTATACATGACAGTTTTCTCCCTTTAAGTTAAACTATCTGCAACTTATTTGTGACCTGTTAGAAGTGCAGGAATCAAGATTTTTCTGCTCACGTTCTTTCCCCACTTATCACAGATAAAATTTTGCAGGAATCAAGATTTTTCTGCTCACGTTCTTTCCCCACTTATCACAGATAAAATTTTGCATGTGCATGGAATGAAAGTTGACGTCCCCTCTGTCAGGAATGTATACACGTTTTCTGCTCTCCGAGAGAGATACAGTTGCAAGGTGGTTTGTGTGAGTGTGGATCTGGTAATCCTATCCTGTTTACAGTTATAAAAGCTGACAAATGGTCTTTCATTAGCTTTACACCTGGATACATGCTCAATTTTATCGGTTTATGAAAGTTTGAAAACATGTCACAATCTGCAGTGCCACCTAGTTTCCAATCTAAACGTTTTTCCCCCTCATTCAGGTAATAGAGCTCTTTCGGCTTTCACACAACATTCTCACAGTGCATAGGAGGGGGAAAGGGTTTCCAGTCTACAAAGGGGCATACCCTTTTATTGGTCTCTTCTTCTTGTGCCTTTCTAAACTCATGCTCTAAGGAGCAGTCTATATCGTTGAAGAGGCCCACTTCCTCACAGTTCTTCAGGAATCGGGTTGGTGTCGGAGTTTGGTCTGAGGAGAAATATCAAAAGGAACTGCAGTGGATATTTGGCAGTTAAGAATGAGGCATTGTCACAGAATATATTACAACATGTAACATTATAACAAGACGTAATATCAATGTAGGGAAGTTATGGTTAGATTATTAGATACATTGTATTATTTATTGGATGTAACTCCTACACGGTTTTGCGAAGTTTTTTTACAAAAGGTAAACTGAACTATTCATAAATTTCCATCTTATATTTTATATCTCCCCATCCCTTTCTGTCTTACATAGGAAAGACAAAAACTCAAGGAACACATGAACACATGAAGCTGCCTTATACTGAATCAGACCCTGGGTCCATCAAAGTCAGTATTGTCTACTCTGACCGGCAGTGGCTCTCCAGGGTGTCAGGCAGAGGTCTTTCACATCACCTACCTGCCTAGTCCCTTTAACTGGAGATTCTAGGGATTGAACCTGGGACCTTCTGCATACCAAGCAGATGCTCTACCACTGAGCCACAGGAAAATAGTGACTCAAGATATGGAACAGCTATGATCACTATAGTGGCTTATTTAGAGATTCAGTGTAAATCATAACTTTATTTTTATTTATTTATAAATAGTCCAAGTGCCCATGGTCTCTGGAAGAGTAGTGGCACTTTTTACTGTGAGCGTAATAATAATTTTTTGTTAACTATATTGATCATCACTTTTTGCTTTTCTGCACCCTCACTGAAAAATAATGTCCCTAACCAACAAAATCAGTTCAAATTAAACCGCTACTTAGGATGACACAATGACCTCTGCTTGGCGAGAAGCAGAAAAAGTGCCTCATCTCCCTGGCACTTGCCCCAACAGTGCCAGGCATTCATGTGTGTGTGTGTGTGTGTGTGTGTGTGTGTGTGTGTAAAGTGCTGTTGAATCACAGCCAACTTATGGCAATCTGGTAGGATTTTCAAGGCAAGAGACATTCAAAGGTGGTTTGCCATTGGCTGCCTCTGCATAGCAACCCTAGTATTCCTTGGGGGTCTCCTATCCAAATACTGACCAGGGCTGGTCTTGCTTAGTTTCTCAGATCTAATGAGAATGGCCTAGACAGGGCCATGCAGGCCAGGGTGCCAGGCATTCACACACTGTTATATTAACTAATCTGGCATGCCTACACATATGTGCAATTTTGAAATCCCACATGTAATCCAAGCATGAATAATATTTTTTAAAGTAAAATGGAGGAGAGGGGGGATGATGTAAGCCACTTCTGGCCCCCATTGGGGGAAAATATGGGGTATAAAAAAAGTAAATACATAATTGAAGACAGAGATTAAAGGCACCTAATTGGACAATAAGTTTGTTGCTTGCCCTCCAAAAAGCTTGCATCAACATACATGGGTTTTCTAGTTGGCCTCGCACTTGAACTATTGATCATATCCAACACTGATTAGCTTCCAAAATTAATATTACATCAGTGACCTTCAGACAATTGCCTGAGCAAAAGTTAATCTTGGTAAGATTTCCAAGGGAACCAAGCTAAAAGAAACATTGTGATCTGCCAGCTCTCCCATTTTGGGTGGAATACACTGAAGGGAAACGTTACTTTGCTCTGTTCTGGTTAATAAGGTTCCCCCAAGCAATGAAAATGATCAAGATGTCCGTGTGGTGAGCTTGCCAGATCAAAGCAAAGCGGGAATGAAGTCCATCTGCTCATCATGTTTTGCAGCTTATTTGACGAAGAAGAGTTGGTTTTTATATGCCAACTTTCTCTACCACTTAAGGGAGAATCAAACCAGCTTAGAATCACCTTCCCTTCCCCACAACAGACACCCTGTAAGGTAGGTGGGGCTGAGAGAGCTCTAAGACAGCTGGCTTCATGTGGAGGAGTGGGGAAACCAACCTGGTTCACAAGATTAGCATCCACTGCTCATGTGGAGGAGTGGGGAATCAAACCCGGTTCTCCAGATTAGGGTCCACTGCTCCAAACCACCGCTCTTAACCACTACACCACCATTTGCAAGCAGACTTGACAAAACTTTAAATCTGAGCTGAGAATTCAGCTCAGCTTTTATAGGAACATGCCCCAGTACAAAATTTGGATTTGAAATTCAGATTCATGATTGCACTTCTTCAGATTCAGAATTTTAAAAATCTGGCATTCCTTAAAAAAAGAAAAGAAAAGAAACAACCATTTCCCACTAAGAATGAATACAGAAATGTAGAGGTGTGCATTTCAATATTTCAGAGGTAAATTTATACCCAAAATTTGGTATTTCATTTAGTCTTGGGGATATCCAAAATGGCAAAAGGCCATGAAATTTTGGTATGTTTTTCAGGCTATTTTGGCTTCATGGTATATCTGGCATCTGAGTCCAGATGCCAGATATACCATCCACTGAAAACAGTGGCAGTAGACCTGGCCTTCCCCACATGGAGGACAGGTCTACTGACACCTGGTATTCCTAGGGTTGCCAGCCTCCAGGTAGTAGCTGGAGATCTCCTCCTATTACAACTGATCTCAAGCTGATAGAGATCAGTTCACCTGGAGAAAATGGCTGCTTTGGAAATTGGACTCTATGGCATTGAAGTTCTTCCCCTCCTCAAACCTCGCCTTCCGCAGGCTCCACCCCAAAATTCTCCAGGCATTTCCCAACCTGGAGCTGGCAACCTTAGATATTCCTGAACCCCAGTTACTTCAAACAGATTCCCAAAATGATACCAATACTCCCAAAATTTCAGGATAATGGTAATCATACCTTTTCTAAAATACTGAAATAAAATTAAAGTGAACTTTTCTGAAGTCAAACCTCAAAGGCAAACGGCTTTTTCAAAGATATCCCTCAGCTCCCTGACCTTTCCCAGTTAGGGTTGCCAACTTCCAGGTACTAGCCAGAGATCTCCTGCTATTACAACATCTCCAGCCAATAGAGACCTGTTCACCTGTAGAAAATGGCTGCTTTGGCAATTGGACAGTATGGCATTGAAGTTCCTCCTCTGCCGAAACCCCAAACCCTGCCCTCCTCAGGCTCCGCCTCAAAAACCTGCCATCAGTGGTGAAGAGGGACCTCGCAACCCTATTCCCAGTCACGAATCCAAATATATGAGCAGAATGGCAACTGCGCAGCAACAGCTAACTAACCTTATCCTTATGGCTGAGCCAAAATGAAATATAAAAATGTCCTATTACTCTACAATTTGCTTACCCTATGCACCTACTAATCCTAAATCATATTCTGAAATATTATGCAAATATATACACAAAAGGGTAGAGTAGAAATCAAGCATAGAATGAGATGCTTGGAAAGGGACACAAGCAGAAGGGTCAGCATGTAGAGCATTAATCAACAGCAAATGGCTAGGCGTCAGCAAGGGGATTGCAAAGCAGCTATGCCTGCCGTTTAGATGGAAAAGGCCAGTATGGAAGTGCTTTCTGTCGGCTGTGCCTGCTTTAGGATCCCATAAGTGCAGACAGGAATCAGTCACGGGCTTTGCTCTTATCCCAGCCCCTGTTCTTTTGGCCAAACCAAGTGGGACACTCATCTCCCTCATCACATGTGGTGCCCTGCTGTATGGGGAATATGTTGCGCTTTTTCAGCCCTGACTACTTTCTGTAGGAGCCAATGGAATTTCAAATATCCCAAATTATTGCAAGGATCTGGAATTGTACATTTCAGATTCCAACATAAAATTCAAATTCTGACATATAAAATCCAGTGAATGCTGAATAATTTTAAATTTGAACTACCCACGGCCAATTTTTTCCACTTAACTGATGATTAGCCCCTTAACCAGTTCTCCTGCAGCAAACTAAGCAACAGAGTTCTAGATAAGATCATAACCTCAGAGGTTTGGATCCAGAGAACTTCATGTGTGAGAGAAAATGCTGGAATAAATTCTACTGATTCCTCCTCTGCTGCTCCCAAGTCATTCTGAAGGGCCCTAAACGTTAGGAGCGTTTATCTGGGGACACAAGGGGATGGAGAAGAAAGAAGTAGATGGCATAACTCCTTTGTGCAAATGGAATTGCGCAGGCCCTTCTTTTGATGCTAGGGCAAGATTTGAGATCCCGTAGCACCTTAGACAACCAGATTCCCAGGGTATAAGGTTTTGAGACTGAAAGCTCCCTTTGTAAGATGCTTGTACCCTGGAAATCTTGTTGGTCTTTAAGGTGCTACAGGATATCAAATCTTATCACTTCTCGGCTTTTTGGCTAAGATCGTGATCACAAATCTTGCTGTTTTGCTGCAGGCCAACACAGCTACCCACTTGAAAATATATTCACTTTGGACGATAGTCAATGAATTCACACATGAAAATTCCTACCCTTACTTTACTTCCATTACAGAAGAAGTCATTGGAATAAGAGATGGAGCATTTCAAGATCCAGGGTAGATGTCTAACAGTGCAATCCAAAGCAGAGGTACACCCTTTTAAGTCCATCGGGTTTAGAAGGGTGTAACTCTGTTTAGGATTGCATCGTAAATCTCCCTATCTAGGATTCTCCCCCACCCCCGAAAGCTAGTAGGTAAGAATACTTGGCCTTGCATACCTTTGGACATTTCACAGATGTAAACCGAATACACAGAGGTAACTTAACACCACTAATTTTACAAAACGTTCAGTTTGAGCTCTACCTCTGCTTCTCCCTTGCCTTGAAAGCCCCTTCCTGGGGTCACCATAAGTCATTGCAACTTGATGGCACATACATACATACATACATACATACATACATACATACATACATACATACATACATACATACAGGGGTAATGGAGCAGGTTTGGAAACCAATGGTGGGTATTGCCTCATCATGTGCTGTCGGGGGGAACAAGAGGAGCCCCTGTGGTGCTGCCACAGCCTCTAGGTTTGCCTTGCACCGAGGAATAGCAGGACAAGGCTGGGGGGGCACATTCATTCCTCCCAATCTACTCTTTGTTGGGAGAAGAGGCAGCAGCTCTAGCACCACCACAGAGGCTCATCTGGCTCCTGACTTCTACCCTGGAAGGAGGCAAAAGGTGTGGTTTGTGCCACTGCTGGCTTGGAGAAATTAACCCTCACTAGAGAGCCAGCGTGGG
Source organism: Euleptes europaea (assembly GCF_029931775.1). NCBI lineage: Eukaryota > Metazoa > Chordata > Lepidosauria > Squamata > Sphaerodactylidae > Euleptes > Euleptes europaea. The sequence continues at coordinate 40,279,619 of NC_079322.1, forward strand.
GCAGTCATGCTGCATACCTATTCTTTCCAGGATCAGAGGAGCATGCTTATTATATTAGGTGCTGTGGGACACAGGCAAGATGGCGCTGCTGCAGTCGTCTTGTTTGTGGGCTTCCTAGAGGCACCTGGTTGGCCACTGTGTGAACAGACTGCTGGACTTGATGGGCCTTGGTCTGATCCAGCAGGGCCTTTCTTATGTTCTTATGTTCTAGTGGTTAAGAGGGGTGGCTTGGAGTGGTGGAGTCTGATCTGGAGAACCAGGTTTGATTCCCCACTCCTCCACATGAGCAATGGAGGCTAATCTGGTGAACTGGATTTGTTTTCCCACCCCTACACATGAAACCAGCTGGGTGACCTTTGGCTAGTCATGCTCTCTCAGCCCCACCTACCTCACAGGGTGTCTGTTGTGGGGAAGGGGAGGGAAGGTGACTGTGAGCTGGTTTGATTCTTCCTTAAGTGATGGAGAAAGTTGGCATATAAAAACCAACTCTTCTAATACGACTAGCACTGCTAACACTGAACCCAGGTTAAGAAATTCCTGGAGATTTGGGGGTTAGGCCTGGGGAGGGCGGAGTTTGGGGTTTGGATGCCATTTTCTCTAGGGAAACTGATCTATGTAGTCTGGAGATCAGTGGTCATTAGGGCTGCCAATCTCCAGGTACTAGCTAAAGATCTCCTGCTATTACAACTGATCTCCAGCCGACAGAGATCAGCTCACCTGGAGAAAATGGATGCTTTGGCAATTGGACTCCATGGCATTGAAGTCCCTCCCCTCCCCAAACCCTTCCCCCCTCAGGCTCCATGCCGAAAACCTCCTGCCGGTGCTAACCCTAGAGTCATTCTGAGAGAACTGCAGGCCCCCACCTGGAGGTTAACAACCCTGGCTGGTATACACTGGGGGAGTGCTCTCAGAGCTTTTCACAAGCTTACTTTGCCAAGGAGATGATAGAATAAGTCAAATGAACCAGCGAGACCAGAACTGGAAGCATTTTTCAAGGTGGACTTTGACTTGCAAAAGTTTTGCCCTCAACACGGAACTTCAGACTAAGCAGACTGCCCTCACAGTAGCCTTGGAAAGCATAGCATGAAGGAAATGTACTGTATTCTTTCCATTAAGCACTGGGAATTGTTAAAACAAAAGATGGGTTTTAAAATATTATTTGTCAGGCCACAATTTGTTTCCAAAGAAAATTAAGCATGATATTGGCTGACCAAAAAAAGAGAAAAGACCAACACCAGAGAGTAGCTATAAAGAAACAACATTTTTATTTTTTAAAAAAAAATCAAAGCCTTTCAAATGAAACCATAGCAAATGTGATTAATCTGCAGTGTAGATATGTGACAAGCTGAGATCCAGCGGGTGTAATTTGATGCCTTATATTTAACAAACTGTTTAGTCTGCTGTACATTTAATAACAGGAATTTGGCTTGTTCAGCTGGAGTGCTCCACTGAAGTTATATTTCAGCCATGTTTTACTTCCATGCAATGATAACAAAATCAGAGGAATGGGAGTGCTGAAACAAAGGCTGCCTATCATGCCGCGGAGAGGTTCAAATCTCTCTCACTTTCCCTTCCCTTTTTTTTATTTTGACAAAGTTTTTATTTCTACTAACTTGTCACATCATTACTCAAGTGTATTAGACAATCTGTGACCCAGGCAGCTGGAATTTTTTCTGTGGTGCCCCAGAACACATGAAGCGAAAGACACCAGATATACAAGTGTTGCTGAGAATGAAGAGGGACTAATTTCACAAAGGACAGGACCAAAACATAAATACAGCCCAAACCAAGCTCAGATGAACTTTATGGTTACCTATTGTTTACGGCCATGATTTTAGAGAATGAGGCCTTGTTTCCATGAGGGTTGCATTGGGGACAGCACATGCAACTACACATCTGCACTGAAATATAGTTTATACAGCTGCGGCTGCATACAACTGTCCAACCAGAAAGAAGTGGAAGATTCCGTTCTTCAAGTTAAGCCAGTACAAAACGAGTGTCTGAAAATGCATCCATTGAACATCAGAACGCTCAAGGTGGCATATTGTTGCCATCTAGCTTCCTAGTCCCATAACATACAAAAAAAAGAGGCATAACATACAAAAAAAGAGGCATGATTTAAATGGGTTTCAAAAGGCTAAAGAACTCAAGGGTGTGTTATGGTTGTCATAGAGATACCACCAAAAAGAAAACAACTTCCCAGCGACAGGCCTTCTCTGCCCAGTAATTGCTCCCATGTGGATGGGAGGCATCCACTTATAAGTATTGGCAAAGAAACTTGCAAAATTATGTTCCTAATCTATTTATTTAGAATTTACCAGATTGGCAACTTGAGACCCATAGGGGAGGAGAGGGGAGGTCCTCATCTGGTCCCCAGCACTGGCTCCTGATGCCAAGCCATAAATTCCTTAAAAGCTAATACTAACGCACATGCACACATGCTATTATGCCCTCAGCTGCTTTGTCCCAAACTGAAGCAAGGCTCTTTAGCACCCTCTCTTCACAGCCTGAACAGCAAGAAGGACTTTGGCAAAGTTTCCTCTTCCTTCTGCAAATCAGCTGCTCTCTCTCCCAGCACCGGCCAAGACACAAGGAAACAATTGGGAGCAGCTGAGATTCCTAAAGGAAAGGCGCTGCTAAAGCCTATGATACTATTCATGCTATGGGAGAAGGGGTTAAAGACCACTTTACCTTTCTCTCAGCTCATGTGTCAGTGGTGAAGCTAACAGTGCTTACTCTTGCTAGGTTAAGAGTGACTCTGTTGAAAGTAAGTTGCTGACTAGTGTCACAACTGAAGTCACCTTATACTGAGCATTCTCTACTGGCTCAGGCTGAGTTCTTTCACGTCACCAACTGCCTGGTCTTTTCAACTGGACATGCCAAGGGTTGAACCTAGGGTCTCCTGCATGCAAAGCAGATGCTCTACTACTGAGCCACAGACACCTCTCCATTGTCCCAAATGTAATAATGAAGCAAAGTGCTGCTATGCCTTAGGGCAAGTCATTTTGGGCACCAGCCCTGGGGCAAGTATAATATGCCCTTGACATGTTTCCCTGATTTTGAATGGAGAAACCAATGGTGGTTTGCCAGTGTACATGTGTGTGTGTGTTAAATGTCATCAAGTAGCTTCTGACTCATGGTGACCCTATGAGTCAATGTCCTCCAGAACATACTATTGTTAGCAACCTTGCTCAGGTCTTGCAAACTGAGGGTTGTGGCTTCCTTTACAGAGTCAATCCATCTCATGTTGGGTCTTCCTCTTTTCCTGCTGCCTTCAACTTTTCCTAGCATGATTGTCTTTTCCAGTGACTCTTATCTACTCGTAATGTGACCAAAAAGATACTCCTGTCGCCATTCACACAGGTATTTTTTGATGGTATAAATTGCCACCACTCATCTCTACGCTAGTACATTCCCTGTTTCCTGGAATATCTGAAGACAGAGCACATGTTGCATTTATTGTCACATTGGAGTTGCTGCCATAAAATGCCTCCTGATGATAGTTGTTCTGGTGATAATGTTTTCAGCAAATACCACCGGAGAGCCACACTACACAGGGCACTCAAGTCATGTATAGTGTGGCACTTAGGTGTTGAATCATGAGTAGGTTGTTCTTCACAAGGGATGTTTGATAGTCTGCAATCATGGAAGCTGTAGAGTTAACTGGAAAATTGTCTTGTGGAAGAAATTAGACTTTGTTAACCTTTTCCACTCTTCCGACCATTCCCCTACAAATCACCCCAGCTACCCGTTTGTATCACAAGAGAAAAGATATAAGAATACTCCTTCTTTGCTGGTTTTGATATTTAATTTACAGCCTTGTTTTCAAGCACACAAAAAATATCATGGACAAGTTGCATGCCACTAGTCCTGACTTACTGCATCACAATGCAAATCTCTATAACCCCTTTCCACATTCTCAACATCCACTGGAGACAGAGGCGGTGAAACACATGATCAGAGGAAGCCATGTTGTATTTGCATCCATTGTGACTGAGAGGCATGGCTATGTGATATGGAAAGAGCCATACAGTCTTGTTGAAACATGTTTCTATTTACCATGATTATGCAAAGACACAGATTTTCTGAATTTGCTGATCATGGAGTTCTTGGGAAGTAGCTGATCTTCACTCAACAAGTATTATTGGGGAAAAAACACTCTTTGGTAATACTATTTTTGATGTATGGAGAAAGATGGGGAGGAGGGATGGAATTTAACTGCTGGAGTTTAGGAATTTTGCACCTGGATTTGCTAAGGGGCAACTGCCGCTGCGATTCTTTGCAGATGCAGAGCACATGAAATAACTTTGCCAAAAATGGAGGGGAGGGAGAAGAGGGAGATGAGATGAATGTCTAAAAGGAAAGTATGTCTAAAGGAGAAAGCCTCTCCCTCCCATATATCATTTCTATATTTCGTTATGAAATCTAAGAATAAACCATCTAACTTTAAGGAATTCACATTTCCTGAGGGGCTAGGTGGATGATGAAACAGCTGCTTTTCAGTATTTCTCTCTGTCAAAGGAAAAACTAATTGTTAAAACGAGGGTAACGAAAATATATGCATCCTAAATTACAGGCTGACTAACCTACTGTTAAACTTGATTGGGTGTGTGGCAAACTAGGTTTGTTCCCTAAATATACAGCCACATGGGTGTGAGAGATTCTAGTTCAGTATGGCTAATACTAGGAAGCTCATTCCTCTCTTCCACTGCCTCTCAATAAGTGTTCTCACAGTCTTACAACTTAGTTACTAACAGTGCCATCATAAGTACAGCCCGCTGACTTCAATGAGCTCAGATGGGTATAACTCTCTTTAGAATTACAGTGCAAACAGGGTGTGTGTACAATTTCCATAGTTGGTGGGGCCTAGTAGAATGGCACCCTCTGGTCCCACTCCTGTTTCCCACGTAAGTTGTCAGAACCTGTGAAAGAGCTCATGCACAAACTGTGCTTGCAGACTCCCTCCACTGGATCAGGAACTGTGCAAATTGCGGCACCCTTGATTGAGCTGACACCTGTCGTTATTTGCATAAAAGTGTACAAATATTGAGTTGAGCCACATGAAGTGTAATATTATTCCCTTTAAATTGTTAACTTGAAGCTTTTTTAAAAAAAGTAGACTTCAAAAGCAACATTTGAAAAATATTTGAGACGTTGCATTGGTACTTTGAAACTGCCACACTGTAAAGGTGTGCAACTTTTTGCACAAAACACTCCTTTGGTTTGTGCACTAGTTAATTGTGACAGGTATAGCTTTTGGCATTGTGATACTGCAGGGAGGAGAGAAGCTGAGTGATCAAAAGCACAACAGACTCTGCGTCCTGCAGCTTTGTAAGTGAGCAGCTCTCTTTAAAAAAAAAAATACTTGATTGAATAAATAGAAAGTACCTCATTAGGCACAGTGTAAAACAGGCGTCCTATGGGATAAGTGCATTATACTTCTCACAATTACATTTCTGCCTTCTGATAAGTGTTCACCTGTAGCTTTTGGGCCAAGGACTTGCAGCATGTCTTCCATGCTCTTGGAAGAAGCTACGAGCAATCCAGATCAGCACCCTAAAGCTAATCTTGAAACAGACACTTTGCCTCTGCTCCTCTCATTTTACAGCCTTTGCTTTAGTGGAAGTACTAATACCCCAAACAGCCTTGAAAAAGCAGGAGCACCAGGATTGTAATGGCACACTCCCAGAACATCAGCCACAATTTAGCGATAAATATGAGCCACCCTATGCCTGTCCCCAAATTTATCATATGAAGCTGTTGTATATCAAATCTGACCATATAGCTCAGCGCTGTCTACTCGGCTTGGCAGCAACCCTCCAAAATCTCATACAGAACAAGATCTGCCCCAACGTCTGTTACCAGAGTACCGTTTTAAACTAGAGTGCTGGGGACACAACTTGGAACCTTTTGCTTGCTGTAACACCAAGGCCTGACTGAAGGGAACCTTCTTATGACTTTTGGAAACCTGAAGTGTCCCTTTTATTGTTGATCGGATCACCCAGCATTTTAAGCACCAGACATTTTCTCTCTTTTATGGCACAAACGGAGGTCAAGCGATTAGATACAAAGGCAGTGAAGGGCAACAAATGTTGTCATTTTGTTTGAACAGAATGCATTTAACAAAGAATGAAATGAAAGCAGAAAAGGGAGGATTTTCTGTATTTCCCCATGCAGGGGAAAAGGCAGATATATGTGTGGGGACACATCCAGTGGTTTTTATCTGAAAAATATCATGAACCCAAAAGGGGTCGCCATAAGTCGGCTGCGACTTGAAGGCACTTTACACACACACACACACACACACACACACACACACATCATGAAGAGAAACAGTCCAGAATTCTTTTTGCCTTTTGCCAGTTTCCCCCTTTAGTTTACAGCAATCAGGGTTGCATTTTGTCAAACAAAATCACATAGCATCTAGGGTTGCCAACAAGCCTGGAGAAAAATGTCCTGTCCTGTTAACAGACTTGAAGGGGTGTTATTTACCTCCAACATTATGATAAGTTTAACTGCCCATTTCCCACACATTAAGCCTCTATTTAAAGCCTCTATTTTTCTCCAGGCCAGCTGGCCACCCCAGACACAGCATACACACTAGTCCATAGACCTGCTTGTTCGGGCATGATCCAAATTATTTTATCTTCTTAAATTCATTTCAGGACTTAATGGACCAGGGCCACTTCCTGGACACCATTTTGCTTCCCACTGAGGAAAATGTTGAACTGGCCATAGTGTGTGATATATATGGCCCAAGTGGTATTTTCACTGGGAGGTAGGGCTGTCAATTCGGTTCGGTCCGAACTGAAAATCAACCGAATTTCCCGATTCGGTGATTTTCAGTTCGGACGGATCCGAACTCAAATCTGGTGGGCAACCGGGGGGGCCGAATTCAGCGAGTTCGGGAGTTCGCGAATAAATTCGGCCAATTCGCCCCCCCCTTCAGGGGAGCCCGCTGAAAGGCGCGGGCTGCCCTTTAAACTGATCTGCGCCTCCCAGCTGGGAGGCTCAGATCAGTTTAAAGGGCAGCCCGCCTCCCTTCAGCGGGCTCCCCTGAAGGGAGGCGGGCTGTCATTGAAACTCATCTGCGCCTCCTGGCCGGGAGGCACAGATGAGTTTCAATGACAGCCCGCCCCCCTTCAGGGTAGCCCGCTGAAGGGAGGCGGGCTGTCATTGAAACTCATCTGTGCCTCCCGCCCGGGAGGCGCAGATGAGTTTCAATGACAGCCCGCCCCCCTTCAGGGTAGCCCGCTGAAGGGAGGTGGGCTGTCATTGAAACTCATCTGTGCCTCCCGCCCGGGAGGCGCAGATGAGTTTCAATGACAGCCCGCCCCCCTTCAGGGTAGCCCGCTGAAGGGGGGCGGGCTGCCCTTTAAACTCATCTGCGCCTCCCGGCCGGGAGGCGCATATGAGTTTAAATGACAGCCGCGCCTCTCCAGCGGAGCCCGCTGGAGAGGCGCGGCTATCATTTAAACTCATGTGCGCCTCCCAGCTGGGAGGCTCAGATCAGTTTAAAGGGCCCCCGCGTGCCTTCAGGGAATCCCTGAAGGCGCGCTTCGGCCGAATTTTCCCCCGAACTCCGGATCCCCCTGAATTACCGGGGATCCGAAGCGGGGGAGTTCGGACTTCGGCACGTACCGACCCCACAAGGGTCAAATTCGGCCGAATCCGAACTGTACCGAATTTTTTTTTTTTGACAGCCCTACTGGGAGGACCCCGTCGGACCACCGCTAAGTGCTTCGTTTATCCTCTGGACATCAACACTGGCTGCTGATTTGCCTTTCCTGGTCTTGTCTTCTTACCTGATAACATGTTATCTGTTTTGAGTGAAGGAAACTTCAAAGTCATTTCATGTTTGTGCCTGTGAATCATCAGATGATCCTCCGTCGGAAAACGCTGTCAGGCAAACACAAAAGAAAATAAGGATTATTTAAGTTCTGAAATATATTTCTGGCAAAGGACAAGGTTGTTGTTTTTCCTTTAAGAAATTGTTCCAGCCATTAAGATGACATGGACAGGGTGTGGGAAAGGTTAAAATCCAATGATATATGCAAGTATAAAGGAATTTTCAAATGTTGTTGAAGGGAACTTATTTTCTATAATGATAATAGTAAAAGCACATAAAAGAGCATCTCCTCCTTCATTTCCAGTGTGTGCATTTTGTTCTTTTATTCTTCCTGTCTACGTTATCTGCTGCCTGTCTACATTATCTTATATTATAAATTGTTTACAGTCATCTGTAGATATTCCTACTGTTTTATAAAATGCCCCTGAGAGAAATCAGGCTTGACTTGTGATTAAAAAAAAAAAAAAAACTATTAATATTTATGATTTTTAAAAATATATATATTTTTAACTGACATATACAGCATACATGTTTTATGGTCATTGCCTTTTGGGAAATTTCTCAAAAACAATTAACATAATTATCTGTCATACTAGCTAAAAGCAGTTTTCTTCCCTACTTGTAAAACTCAACAATACTTACTGCAGGATTAAGAATAATTTTTTTCCTCACTGTGGGGCTTGTCCTCACAAGCAATCTATTGTAGTGGATTGGTTGATTCTGAAGAATTAACTGAGAGCCAGTGTGGTGTAGTGGTGGTTTGGAGTGGTGGACTCTGATCTGGAGAACTGGGTTTGATTCCCCGCTCCTCCACATGAGCGGCAGAGGCTAATCTGGTGAACTGGATTTGTTTCCCACTCCTCCGCATGAAGCCAGCTGGGTGACCTTGGGCTAGTCACACACTCTCAGCCCCACCTACCTCACAGGGTGTCTGTTGTGGGGAGGGGAAGGGAAGGTAATTGTAAGCCGGTTTGATTCTTCCTTAAATGGTAGAGAACGTCAGCATATAAAAAACAACTGTTCTTCTCCTCCTCCTCCTCATAGGGTTGGATTCAGACCACATTTGCACAATAACATTTTCCTGCTTCCCCCCTCCCTGCCTGCTCACAGGAGCTCACAGATCTCCACACAAAACTATTCCTGGAAGATAGGGTACTCTGAGAAACAACATGGCAGGGGAGAAGTCTGGAGTGGGAAGGGGGAATTGGTGGAAATTACCAGTTTGGTCTGGATTCAGCCTACGCAGTCAGAGTGGTTGAAGTGTAATTGAATGGGGGAAAATCAGCATTTTCTTTGAGACTGTGTATAGGAGAGTAGAGAGCAAGTGTGGTGTAGTGGTTAAGAGCAGCAGACTCTAATCTGGAGAACAAGGTTCAATTCCCCACTCCTCCACATGAGGACCTTGGGCCAGTCATAGTTTTCTCAGAACTCTCTCAGCCCACACAAAGGCAGGCAATGGCAAACCACCTCCGAACATCTCTTGCCTTGAAAACCCTATGGGTCTCCATAAGTCAGCTGCGACTTGACGGCACTTTACATTCACACATATGAGAGTATTTTCAGAATCATTCCCTGACTAAATATCCACTCAAGGATTAAGCAAAAAAAAAAAAATTGTTTAAGTTACTCTGTTGACTCATTTATGCACTTCAGCTGCTGTAGTTGCCTGCTGCCACAATCTGAACATGCAGGTACATGCCTTCATAAAAATAAATAGTGTTTGCTATAAGAGTCATGGCTGAGAAAGAGAAGGTACCATATCCTATATATAATGTAATCCAACCTAAATGGAAGGGCCAGTTCACACATACATGATTATGCACTTTCATCATTACCTTATTTGGCCTACAACTTTGCCTAGCGTATCATGCTTGCATTTATTATGCATCAAACATCACTGCCCTGAGAAATTCTTAATTACATTACATCAACAAGAACAACAAAAGACTTATGACAAACATCAAACACTTCCAGTAAAAATAAAAAACAATAAAATTAAAAACAGCACCACTAGCAAACAGCACCGCTACCCAGGCTTGGGGGGAGAGGGTCTAGTCAACTATTCACCAAAGTTCTCATCTCCAGACTACAGAGATCAGTTCCTCTGGAGAAAATTGATGCTTTGAAAATGGACTCTATGGCATTGCACCCCACTGAGGTCCCTGTCCTCCCCAGGCTCCATCCAGAAATCTCCAGGAGTTTCCCAACCTGGATGCGGCAACCCTACCCCCTCTGCCCTGTCGATGGCCAGGGGGGAACCTGGCAACCCTAGGAAGGGGACACAATCTTTCTGTCAGGTGCTTGCCAAGGACATGTGTAATTAACAAAGTGACTCCAAATTCAAGGGAGATTATGTGTCACACGAGTGTATAGCGGTTTTCAGACATAACATTAGTGTGTACAGCGAGATTGCCAACTATATGTATTGTGGGCACACACTACCCACCATTATCCCGAAATGCACAATTTCTACACTGTGGGAACAGGGGCAACACACCTATTTATCATACACACAGCTTCATGACCCTGAAAAATCCAGTGGTCAGTTTGCATGTACCAGAGCCATATGCACATGGTAAATATGTGTGTTGCTCCAGTTCATGGTGACCGTGTGGATCGAGGATCTTGTGTGGTTGATAAGCTCTTGGCATTCACTATTGTAATATTTGAAAAGGATTTAGTATAACTTGATTATTCAAGACCTGATGGTATACTGCTGAGCTTCTGAATTTAGTCTACTGAAAAGGTTTGCTGTTGAAATGGCAGTGTAGTGTTCTACCTGTGAAAACAGCACCAATAGCAAACAGCACTGCTAGCCAGGCTTGGGGGGGTAGGGGGTCTAGTCAACTATTCACCAAAGGCATAAGGACACCATTATCTTGCTTGGAAAAAAATTAAATATTTCATCAGTGGAGAACAGTGAAGTAAGGTGTGGGAGGGCACAGGCTTTGCCTCCCTTGACCTATATATTCCTTTTCTATAATAAAAAAAACACACACACCCATACCCAGTCTTCTTTTTCACATGTATAATAGTGGGGGAGGCCCTCACATAGGTGGATATGATACTTTCCTCATCCTGCCCCCACCCAGCAGTTCAGAAGCTCTTCTGCCTTACAGCAGATTAAGTTCCCAATGCAGAACTTGCATACATGTTTGATCATATGGACCCAGGGATGACCATGGGGAAACCATTATGTTGAGTTAGGCTAAGTACCCTTCCTCCCATATGTTTTAATTGTTGTTTTTATGTTTTCGTATGTGCACTTTAGCTAGGGTTGCCAGGCTGAACATGTTGTTGGGGGTTAACATCACCAGGCAACTATGTCACTTCTGGGGAATACCCAGAACCAATGGGGGTAGCTCTCAGAATCACCAGAAACTATGATTTTACCATAGAATTTCCACTGATTCTTAGATCTACTTCCATTGCAATGTCATTGCATGGGAAGCTCCGGTGAGGTTTTAAAATGTTTAATTTATTTTAATTTTTCATTTTGATGCTGCTGCTGCTTCGAGCGGCAGTGAGGAACAGGAATTCAGGGGAAGGAAAGCCCTGTCCCAAGTGGGTAGGGTTGCCAGCTCCAGGTTGGGAAATAGCTGGAGATTTTGGGGGTGAAGCCTGAGGAGGAGGGAGCGGTCTGCACACCTGGAGTGATGACATCACTTCCGGTTTGACGCAGAAGTGCCACATCATGCTAGGGGATGCTCTAGTGGAGTGCAATTGCAGACATCACACTACAATCAGAAAATGGACTGAACTGGCCTAGCCCAAATTTGGATCCAAAAGCTGGCAAAAATTACACTTGCATTAGTTACAGACCCCTGTAGGAGGTACAGGTGGGAGTAAACCTCTGACGCCTTTAAAATATTTTACAATATATCCCTGCCTATAAATTGAGGGATAAAAAAAATTGGATGTATCTGGAAATTTTTTTTAAAGCTTCATATATAGTCCTTAGTTTTATTTTAAATGTCTACTAACACACAGCTGAATAGCTGTAAGTGCATGTAGGGTTGCCAGGTCACTCCCTCCACCGCCGAGAGATTTTTTGGGTGGGGATCGCACACACCCGGCTGTTAACAATGTGATCCTGTCACTTCCGATTTATTTCCAAAAGCACTGCAACACAATGGGTCAATTTACCACTCAAACCCCCATTTGAGTGGTAAATTGTCCTGTCATACTGTGGTGCTTCCGGAAGTAAACCAGAAGTGACCGGATCGCGTTGATCCTTGCTGTCAGCCGGCAGATGGATTCCAAGCCACCTGGCAACCCTAAGTGCATGTGGAATGGCATAAAATAATTTATTTGTGACAAAACTGATTTTTTTTTTTAAAAAGGAAACATTTTTATGGAATACCTGTCATTATATCCAGAAGTACTATGCAGCCTAGAGCTAGACTTCGGTTTCTATTCCTGTCGACTCAACTCACCTGTGAGCAGCCCGGGGCACTGCAGACAAAAGGCCTCTCCTGCTCCAAATTCATCTTTGATTCCTCATAAATCTACATGTTAAAAGGAGAGGGGGAGAAAGGGAACCCATAAATACAGTTACCCATAACTTTATGAAACATGGAAATAATAGGGCCCCTTAAAAACACAAACAGAAAAGCCTGATAGCTTCAAGCCCCAAGCCCCTCCCCCTTAAAATCTACACTGGCTAAAAGCAAAGTTCAGAGGATCTGAGTTTCTAATGCCCTTTTCAGAACACATTTATGCACATAGAAAGAAGACAGAAAGTCATTTGGCTGTCAGAAATGAATTCTGTTTGGCGGAAAAAATTCACTCCATGTATTATTAGATAATACTAAAATACTATGTTCAGAAATGTCATGAAATTATCCTTTTGCTTTTGACTTTATTTAGTACAGCATTTTAGCGACAACGTTTGAGAATATTTTTAAATCACTAAGAGCATATCTTGAACCATACATCATTATAAATAACAAGAAAATCAACTGAATTATATAAATAATAAGAAAATTTGGGGAAGGAATTTCTCAGCCGAAGAATCTGGGGAGTCACTGTCTGTCACAGTTAGGATTGCCAACATCCAGGTGGTGGCTGGAGATTTCCTGAAATTACAACTGATCTCCAGCTGACAGAGATCAGTTCACCTGGAGAAAATGGCTGCCTTGGAATGTGGACTCTATGGCATTATACCCCAAATCCTGCCATCCTCCGTCTCCGCCTCAAAAATCTCCAGGTATTTCCCAACCTGGAGCTGGCAACCCTAATCACAGTAGACAATACTGAGCTTGAAGGATCAATCAGTGGCATAAGGAGGCTTCGTATGTTCATGGCTGGTGGCCAGTTAATTTCAGAGCGTTTCCGGACATATTCATATAGTGCAGTGTACTGGTTAGAGTTAGAGTGTAGGACGAGGATCTGGGAGACCCAGGTTCACTCTGCCATGGAAGCTCACCGAATTTGGCCCAGTCACTTTCTCTCAGCCTAATCTACTTCACAGGGTTGTTTGTAGGATAAAATGGAGCAGAAGAGAATACTGTTGTGGACTGCTTTTGGTCCCTGGTGCACAAAAAAAGCATGGTGTAAATATTTATCAAATCTGGAAATAGAGCTCTAAAGCAGTTGCTGCTGCTTTTTTGCACTTCAATAAATTGATCCAATTCAATCTATCAGGCTAGCCTAGCCTATAGATGTCGATTAACTTTCTAGGAATATGTTTCCATATTTTTTTTTAAAATAAGGTATTTAAACCATATGACAAGAAATTGTGACACTCATTCACGCTGTCCGATATGTAGCTTAACTCACTTTTAGATGTACATTTCTTGTCAATACAACAGCACATCTTAAACGCCCAGCAGGAGGCTGGTTAAAGTTTGTGAAGGAAAACATCTACATTTCCATATTACCTGCTATTGTAACCTGGCTCACTTTTTCTGCTGGCTTCTGACCACTATTAAAAACAACAATGAACAGAATTAACAGCGCATTCCTGAGCATTTTGGCCGAAAGAGCTCAGGAGGCAAAAAAGGGGCTGCCCCGGCGTAAGTGGGATGGCCACCGTTGGCAGTCCCACTTACACCATGCACAGTGGCCCGCATGCCGGCGAGAAGGCCTGGACGCCATCCTCCCCGCACTGCTCCGGCAGCGTAGCCCAGCGACGCCAGCACAGCCTCGCTGTTCCGGCACCAGGCTGGGAAGGAGCCACCTTTAGGTGGGCTCCTTTCGGGCCAGGAATGCCCCTTTTTTATTTTGGTGAGATAAGCCACATTTTAGGTTGCATGGCACAACCATTCCGCTCAGGAATGCGCTGTATGTAATCATATGGAAATGGGGAAATTTACAGCATCAGGCCCTTGGCGTATGTGCTTTCATAAGGCAAGGCAGACAGAACTGTACAGAAGTACAAAGGTACTCATTTAAGCTTTTCCATGTGGTCAGATGCCCTGCAAAATGTACGGTTCCTGATTATGGTCTACTTACATGCTTCCATTTGTACAACTCTGTTCACACCTTTCACTGGATGTACAAGGCAGGGTTCAGGTCTTGCTACTGTAATCCTGATATTTCCTACCTCCTCATATTCATTCATTCGTGTCCTGGTAGGGTTGCCAGATCCCTCTTCACCACCAGTGAAGCTTGAGGAGGGTGGGGTTTGGGGAGGGACTTCAATGCCATAGAGTTCAACTGCCAAAGTGGCCATTTTCTCCAGGTGAACTGATCTCTATCGGCTGGAGATCAGTTGTAACAGCAGGAGATCTCCAGCTAGTACCTGGAGGCTGGCAATCCTATGTCTTGGCCTGACACAACTTTTGTGTCACAAGTTTCAAAACTTTAGCTGTGGTCATTAGGGTAGCCTGTGGACACATTTGGAATCCTGAGATGGCATGGTGGGCACAGCAGTAAAACAGCTGCCATAAAATGGCTGCTGCAGAAGGCAGAGCCAGCCAGAAAATAATTGCCACATCTTAACTTCAATAACACAGGTTAGATCCTTGTGGTGTGGTGGCAGGATTTAAAAAAAAAATCTGCACAGCCAATCAAATCTCCAATAGTCAATCAGAAGCCTTACTAGGCAAAAGCCCCACCTGGCCCCACCCACTTCCTAAAAACACTTGGTGGGCATCAGAAAAGGTGTTGGTGGGTGAGCCCTGCATTAGGGGGTATGAACCCCTGCAGTGGCAACCAGGAACAGAGCTGTGAAAATTGAACATTTGTGGAGCATTCCTCTCACATCATTTATCAACCACTGAACCAGGGTATGGGGAATTACCAGTTACAGTCTGGTACATATATTGATGTTTACAAAGGGCGAAAATGCATGGTCGCTTTAGCCTCCTTTATTCCCTGTTTCAGCCAGGATTCGGCCAGGATCAAACGCATGCGTTCTCGCCGAACTGCGTTCGATCCTGGCTGAATCCTGGCTGAAACAGGGAATAAAGGAGACTAAAGTGACCATGCGTTTTCACCCAAAGTGTAAGATGTGTTCTATTTACTCGTGTGATGATCACGGTTCCTTATATTGGAAAAAGAGTCTCACTGAATCATGTCTAGACAGAGTGCTGAGGGAGCATATGAGAAAGATCCTCCCTAAATAGGTTGTCTAACAAGGTCAGTTGGGTACTTGCTACTTTGAGCTGTTTTCCGGCTAGCAAGAAGAATCACTGTTGCTGCCAGTATCTTAGCAGGTGCCTTGAGCTACCCAAGGTTGGTTTCTCTTCAAAACAGGCCAGGAGAATGCCATGATTACATTGAACTTGAATATCCTTCAAAACATAATATCTCATTCAGCAGAAATGAATCTTGCAGGTGACAATTTTCATTCCACAGTAATCAAGTTTGTAAAAGTGTTGAATTTGTGCAAGACTTACATTTCACATTTATTAGGAGTGGGTACCACACTGTCCTGCTTACATGCTTCAGCTCTGGACCAAGAGGTAAGCGCCAAGTGAGGAGGCTCTCGCTATTTCAGTTCGGGCCTTTATTGCTCTTCTGATTCTACCAAAATAAGTGGGAACTGAAGGTGAGAAATTTTGTTTTGTTCTGTGAGGAGCTGCATGGGTCAAGATTCAGATAAGTAAAGACATTACTGAGCAGCTGCAAGAGGAGTAATATTCATATCTTGGGGGGTGATATCAGAGCCAATTCAAACATTACACAGAGCTTGGGAAAACTGAAGCAAGAGTGATTCATAGTTCTGCTTTCCTGAATTTTCAGTGGAAAGTGGGAGTTGCCAAACCTACAATTCATGTTGAGTCCATGAGACTCTGCTGTCCAGTAGAGTAAATGGTGGGTCATTGGTGGAAAGGGCCATCAAGTCACAATGGACTTTGGCAACCCCATAGGGTTTTCAAGGCAAGAAATCAACAGAGGTGCTTTGCCATTGCCTGCCTCTGCATAGCAACCCTGGATTTCCTTGCTGGTCCCCTATCCAGGTACTAACCAGGGCTCAACCCTGCTTAGCTTCCAAGACCTTATGAGTTCAAACTAGCCTGGGCAATCCAGGTTAGGGCATGGGAGATCAGCGAGCCCCATTTTACATATTACAGCAGAAGCAAAGAAAGTGAACCCCACAATTTAAGAAGGATGTTGACAAGTTGGAGCGTGTCCAGAGGAGGGCGACCAGAATGGTCAGAGGTCTGGAATCCATGCCCTATGAGGAGAGACTTAGGGAGTTAGGTTTGTTTAGTTTGGAGAAGAGAAGGTTGAAGGGAGACACGATAGCCATGTTTAAATATTTGAAGGGATGTCATATTGATGAGGGAACTAGCTTGTTCTCTATTGCTCCAGGGACTAGGACACGGAGTAATGGACTTAAAACTAATAGAAAAGCGATTCTACCTAAACATTAGGAAGAACTTTCTGACGGTGAGGGCTGTTCGATGGAGGAATGCCCTGCCTCGGAGGGTGGTGGAGTCCCCGTCTTTGGAGGTCTTTAAGCAGAGGCTAGGTGGCCATCTGTCGGGTGTACTTTGATTGTGGGATCCTGCATTGTGGGGCGAGGGTTGGGGTCACTGGGGATGTGGGGGGGAGGTAGTTGTTAATTTCCTGCATTGTGCAGGGGGTTGGACTAGATGACCCTAGTGGTCCCTTCCAACTCTATGATTCTATGAACGTCACTCACTTCTGCTCTAATGTTCACCCACTTGATGTAATGTTTGAAGAAGCTGTAAGAAAACATAATGCATGAATACTTAGCAGCTATGATCAGGCTGCAACTTTTCAGCCACTACAATGACATGAATTCCTGCTAGATATAACCGTAACCACCAGGTTCACACATCTCATTGCTGTACAACAGTACAAAGCTGGGGACAATCAGCAGCACTCTTATGGCCCAAAAAATGTATTTTGTGAAGTGATCCTCCTTTAAAAAAAACCAAATTGTGGTGTGGAGCGGGGTGGAATATCCCACTTATTTTAAAACAGTCTTAAAACTATTCTACTTCTTGTTCCCATAGATAAAAAGCATCTTGATAGTGCATGGTCCAACCAGTAAATTAGACCTTAAATTAGGACGTATTCATCACGTGTTTTACTTTGTTTATAGTAACTCTATCCTTGATAATGATTGATAACTGTATTGCTTTCACAGTTGTAACATCTAATTTGAGCTTGTTAGCTTGTGGTTCATGCTATACCATATCTAACAGCCAAGGGCTGAGCCCGCCTCCCCTGTGCAGATCGATAAATCTGGATAACAGGGCTGGCCATAGCTACCATTTAGGATTCTGAAAACTCTGGCTTGATGAAAAATCTTAGTTTTTTTTTGGGGGGGGGACCCCTCTATTTAGGGATAACCAACCCCCAAATAATAGAAGCATCAGCAAAACCAGATGTCCACCAAAAACCCAGAGTTCAGGTAGTTGAGTTGGTTTGCCATTAAAGGTACAGGACTTCTTTTTCCCTGGCCAGTTGCAACCTAAACTTGAATACGTGTATCTATTACACAAGGGACGGATGAGTATGTGGATCTCATTCAGCACAGTGATCCTTATGATAGTAAAGCAAAATATGTGAGTTTGAAACTGAGTTTGAAACTGGATCCTCTTACTCAATAAAGTAATTGAACAATTTCTTGATCCAAGCGATATTTTGTTTAGCAGGACTTGACAATTGTTTCACCATACCACCCCAAAGGCTTCCAAGAGTAGTTTAGCAGTAATAATGGCAAAACTCGAAGAAAAACTGGGATCAGGGAGTATGGTGAAACAGCTACATAGCTGATTTGCCACACACTCAATGTTCATTCAATCTCCAGTTCATACCAACTTGCAGAGTAAAACGAATCAGCCCTTTGTTTCATGTAGCTATTTCTTCCCAAGTTGTATTTTTACAGTCAGGGAAGTAATCATATTTAAAGACCCCCTGCCTGCTGCCACACCCGCTGCAGTCCTCTTCCTAGCACCACGCTGCCGCAGTGGCACCTGGTGGGCCAGCACACTTGGGTTGAGTCCTACCGCAAATACCCAGCTCGGGGGCTGTCGTGTGGCTACACTCTCAGTTGGTGAAGGAACCACTTCAAGATGTATGCCCAAGTGCAACCACTGGATCACCATTCTGTTGTGCCCCCCAATCCTCAGGTTGGGGGTCATTTTATCGGCCGACAGGGTGATCCCCCGATGCCTGGATCCATGCCCTATGCCTCGCCAATGCTCCATCTGCTGTAATTAATAAAGCTGTGGCCTTTGTTAACCCAATTCTTGGTGTATGTGTACTCTTGAATCCCCGTTTCCGTTGTAGAGCCGCTTTTGCCCTTAGGATTGCAACTCCTGACAGTATATTTCTTGCTGTGGACATGAGCTGACAGAAACACATGTACCCTCTTCATTCTCCCACATTCTTGTGTTCAGTGTGAGAATACGTGGCAAGCCCAATATTTCTATAACATACAAATGGGAGCTAATTTCCTGGAATTTTCCCAGGCTGTGAAATTTTAACACAAGAAGCAGTTCTCAAAGCAATTGTATGTTGACCAAAATGAAGTGCAGAAGAAACTGGAATAACAACCAATAAACATATTTCAGCCTGTAATAATAATAATAAACCTGCTTATAAAAACCTTCTGTACTGTATTTGACCATGGGCTACTAACTTTCCCCATAGAACCTCAAAATGTAACTCTGAAAAAGGACATTTCCCATGAAAACCTAAGGAAGTTAATAAATGTATTTCTTTAATATCAAAATTTCTTCAGACATTGAGGAAATGCCAAACCCTTCTGCAACCCTTTCCCCTTCCTCAAGACAGACTTTTTCCCAGCAGAACAGCAATGGATGCCACGTAGGAAAAGGAAAGGGACAGAAATCATATTGGTCCCTAATTTACGAATGAATTACAAAGGCTACCAGGTAGACTGTTTCTCCTGATCCAATAGAGATATGCGACTTTGTAAATAAAAATTAGGGCCAACTACTGGAAATGTGTATGCATCAGGATGGGAGTCTGACTTGCTTTCCTTACATGTACATGAAAGGGAATGAAATGGTGTAAAAAATTGGTACACTGCTGTTACCAGGCCAAAGCTTCCCAGGAAAGGTTGGAAGAGAATTAGGAATCTGGTGATATGTCACTGTTTTGCAGCTGTTCTTTTGCTACTGGATTTTTGTAGGGCTTCTGGTTTGGCTGCCCAGCACAATGCAGCTTCTCCCAAGCAGGAATCATGATCAAATAGCTGAATGTGAACTCTTGAGTGCTCAAGGACGGTAGGCAGAGAAAATTGTGTGTGTTGGGGGCTGGGGGTAGGGGGAAAGGCTTTGGTTTCTCTTCATTGATATTTTGTAGGTTTTGCAGATTGTGAAAGAATGAACTAAGACGCAGGGGAAAACTGAAGGGCTTGGACTCCCCCATGACTTTTCCTGCATACTGGCATGCAGATGTGGTTGCAGAGACCAGGAATTAAAGAGGCAGAGGCACAGGCTTTGTCTTGCCCCTTTAGAGATACACAGAGGCTTAAGGCTCTCCCTTTCTCCGACAGTAAAGAGCAAACATATACATATAGGAGACCAAATAGGGTTGCCAGCCTTTATGTACTAGCTGAAGATCTCCTGCTATTACAACTGATCTCCAGCTGATTGAGATCAGTTCACCTGGAGAAAATGGTCACTTTGGCAATTGGACTCTATGGCATTGAAGTCCCTCCCCTCCCCAAACCCTGCCCTCCTCTGGCTCTGCCCCAAAAACCTCCCACCAGTGGTGAAGAGGGACCTGGCAACCCTAAGACCAAAGGAAAATCAGTGATGACAAAGGATCACAGCATATCTGCACAGGAGAGAAGCATCTGAGATCCCTTGCATGCTTTTATTGTATTTTAAAGCACTACAGCCATTCAGGGAGGTCCAATACGCATGGGTCTGTGCCAGAGGCAGGCTGGGAGGGGAAAACAGCCCTGGAAAAGGTCCCCTGGCCCCACTCCCCAAAGAAGGGAGTGAGAAAGAGCCAATTGCAAGGAGGTAGATTCTGTGGCATCACCTACCCAAGCACCTCACTTCACCATGCATCACTTGGGCACTGCCTTCCTTCCCCACATGTGGACTGCCCTTCTCACCCCTGAGCTATTCCAGTCCAGGTGTGTGTGTGTGTGGGGGGGCATCGGCCCAATGGGAAAAGTGAAGGGGGGGGGGTCTGAAGAGAAATCTGAGCCTTCCAATAAAGGGAACTGGCATTGCTTCCCACTGCTTTCCTTTGCAGCCTCCCACTATTTGAAACACATTTTTTTTCCTGGCCAGGCTCTACAGTTACAAAGATATGGGAAGACAGCTGGGATGGAAGAAAAGACTACACAGAAAAGAGAACACAGTATAGAAGGCACAGATGACAGCAGAGAGTTACTCCCTCTTACCATGTGCCCTGATTTGGTTAAAAACCACATATCTCCAGCCTCAGCTTGAAGTTTCCAAGAAAGGGGGGAGATATGGTTGCCAACCTCCAGGTATTAGCTGGAGATCTCCTGCTATTACAACTGATCTCCAGCCGATAAAAATCAGTTCACCTGGAGAAAATGGCCGCTTTGGCAATTGGGCTCTATGGCATTGAAGTCCCTCCCCTCCCCAAACCCCGCCCTCCTCAGGTTCTGCCCCAAAAACCTCCCACCGGTGGCGAAGAGAGACCTGGCAACCCTAGGGGGAGATAATTACCCACATGTCTTTCTGTGCAAGCTATGTATTGGATGGTTTTAATTGCTTATGGAACAGGAATGCTTTTTTCTATCCATCTGAAAGATGGAAGAGAGTGTTCTTTGGGTGAGGGATACAATCTCTGAGAATTTCTTCCCAGCTGCAGGATTTCTACCAGGTTCCTTGGCTGATAAGAAGCCTATAAAATAATCTGCCCAATGGTCGATGTTGCAATTGTTTTGACTTCCACCCATCAGTGGGGCGGGGGGGCAGGTTTCCCACTAGAGTGAAAGCCCTTCCAGGCTGGGCCCCCATACCTTGCTGATGCTCAACAGGTTGGCAGTGGGAAAATGGAGGTGGGGGCAATTTTCAGGTTGCCTACTCTGGGTTCGAAAATTTCTAGAGATTTGGGGAGGAGCTTCGGGAGGACCCTTGGGTATAATGCCATACAGCCCACCTCCATAGCAGCCATTTTATCCGGGGAAATAATATCTGTGATCTGGAGATCAGTTGTAATTCTGGGAGATCTCCAGGTTCCATCAGAAGGTTGGTAAACCTAAAAAATTGGTGCTGCACCAATGCTTGACATCATCAGTGTGATGTTCTAGGATTCACCCAAAATTCTATGGTTTATTATAGAGTTTGGGATAAATCCTAGAGCATCACCTGATGCAATGATGTCACTTCTGGTTTTATGCCAGAAGAGACATCATGCATCAGTGTAATACCAAATAGCTTTCATGCCCCCCTTTCTCCCACCAGTATGGGAGAAACTATTCCAAAGAGAAGAAAAATAATTGTTTTACCTTTTTTTGCCATAAACTGTAAACTGGGCTTAGTTTATAAGGAACATTTGGGACCGAGACCAGACATAGCCTACTGGTAGGGGTCAGATTTCTAGATCGGGTATCTCATCGAACTCAGTAGGGACTGACCTCTGAACAAGATGCATGGCAATTTCACAACTACACTTTGTAATGCCTGATTATAAATGTGTTCTTAATAAAATGATGAAGATGATGATTACATTCCTTCGTCTTTTCTGTTGGCATTAACTATGCATGTGCAAAAAAGGCTTGGACTTTAATGGAGATGTTAGCAACAAATGTCAAAAATTATTGCACTGCTGTGACCATGCAAAAGCAACACCTGTAGTCCGGAGATCAGTTGTTAATCACTAGGCTCCACCTAAGGGTTGATAACCTACATTTCCAACACATTCAGCACAGGTAAACTCTGAAGGCACTGAAGATAAAAACGCAAATAGAGTAGTGGTCTAATTCATCCTCACTGAACAACCAAACATTGCAAAATGCTGAAAGAGTGGTAGTTGGGTGAGGCAGATTATAATACTTATATCTGTCCAATTATTGTTCACCATGGGGTTAGCAGCCCAAGGTAGTCTCAGTGATAGTCAAAGCCAACTGTAGCCACTGAAAGACTGTAGGAACTTGAAGGAAACACTTTTTCAGCAGTGTCTATGTTTAAGCATGGTAATCAAATGTAGATAACGAGATAAAGTTTGAAGTTCATTTTTTCATGTTTTGTACACTGTGTGTATATGGTTTGTACAGAGGGGCTTTTGAAAGCAAAACAAATGAGCATTCCCCCCTTCCAGTGGAATGACCCCTTCTTAAAATAATTTCAAAACTAGATTTATTTTTTCTCACTCTTTTTCATATGTCTAATAAAAACCACTCCACTGTTACACCACAGCTAGGAAGAAATGGTGTGAAATAACTGAATTAAGAAAGCCTGTTCTCTTTTCAGCCCTTACATAAATAATAAATAACTCAATAAAATACCTGCAAAATTAGTATGGCTTCACTGGAAAGAATATCATGCAGGCTTGTTTCCTGTTTCAATGTTATTCTTGAAGTGAGTTGCAGTCAGAATCTGATTTTCATCGAGCTGTTATTATTTGCAGCTGTGTGACCTTCTTAACCCTGTTTCGAAAATGACATTTCAGCCTTCAGCCTCAAATGACTGAACGTTGTGGAGTTTTCAACCTTGTGATTAACCCTAACCAAAAAAAGAAGAAGAAGAAGTACAGACTAATTGTCGTGTGTACATCTCGTCTAGGTCAGTGGGTCTGTCCTGCATAATATTAATTGGGCATATTCCTTTTCCATGGAGGGATATACACAAAAACACTCTCCAACGGAATGTAAAATCCACACGTTGTAGGAAAGAAGCAGGAATCTAGTTTCCTGTATGTTGATCTTTCCATGGAAGTCAACCAGCCAGATACTGGCCCATCGTGATTGAGGGCAGCTTCACAGGTTATGGGGCTGATGGGTTTATATTTGAACACAGTGTGCTTCACAGAAACCTCTACAAACATGGAGGGAAGTTGCCCGGTGGTACTCAGAGGTTTATAATGCATTTTTAGCCATACATTATGTCCCCTTTATATAGTATTCATTTACTTACTTTATTTATAACCTGCCTTTTTCATGGAGAATCAAGGTGGATTACAGAATAAATAACAAGATAGTCCACCTACATGAGTTGGCTATATAGCATAGGGTGCCATCTTTTAAGCTGTAAATTATAAATCATGAATTTTATAACATTTAAATTAGGAACTACAGTTTGAAATGTTTGAATTATTTTATATTGTATGTATTGGTTGTTGGAAGCTGCCCTGAGCCTGACTTTGCTGGGAAAGGTACATGGTAGAAATAAAATAAATAAATAAATAAGGCAATCATATGTGTGTGTTAAGTGCCATCAAGTCGTTTCTGATTCATGGCGACCCTATGAATCAATGTCCTCCAAAGTGTCCTATCCTTAACAGCCTTGCTCAGATCTTGCAAATTGAGGGCCGTGGCTTCCTTTAGAGAGTCAAGCCATCTCTTGTTGGGTCTTCCTCTTTTCCTGCTGCCTTCAACTTTTCCTAGCATGATTGTCTTTTCCAGTGACTTTTGTCTTCTCATAATATGTCCAAAGTATGAAATTTGAAAAAGTATAAATTTGAAAAATCCGAATCCCCATACTGGCTTTTTTCAGATATTTGAAATTTTTCACATCCGTTAAACCCTAACCCGAAAAATTCCAGCCGCCTCTAAACTCCACATGGCTTTCAAAGGTAGCAGAGCAGAGCTGAATGCAGGGCTCAGCTTGGCCGTGCCCAGCATTCAGCTCTGTGCCACCTCCGAGACCCATGTGCAGTTCGGAGGTGGCAGTACAGAGCTGAACAGTGGGCGCATCTGGGCCAAGCCCAGCGTGCCGCTCTGTGCCTCCAAGACCTAGCCAGCCTGCAGGTAAGTGAGGAAGAGAGGGAGGGGGGAGACGCAGAGGGGATTCCCCCCCACACACACACACATTTTTTAAAAATAGCGGTGGGGCCCAAGCAGCCTGAATAATGCTGAAAAATTGGCATTATTCAGGATCCATTTTTCGGCTCCCTTAAATCGCTGCCAATAAGGTATTTCTCAGGGGTTTTCGGTTCAGCTTTACCGAATGCACACCCCTGCCTCCAATAAAGTAGACTACTGCTTATAAAAACCACAGCCACAATAAAAGACTAGTCTCCAAGATGCCACAGTTATAAGGGCTTTCTTTGCGACTAGTTTTCTAGGGTGACTTTAATAGCATATTTCAAAACATAGTAAATCAAGAGTTAATGACTAACTATGTTACCAGCCTCTCCCAGCCTGAGTAAATCCTACTGCCAATTTTCAGGATCATTGCAATGAAATGGAGTATGGTGTTTTTCATTCTATCCAGCTGAAGTGCTTGTTTTTAAAACATCCAGAATCAAGCTTTCCACATGCACACATACAGGATTTATTATTACATTTGTGCCTGTTTATTCTGCTACATTAAAAAGGTCTGTCACCCACATTTTCCTGGATTAAAATATTTCCAAATGGGTCTGGATGCTAGGAAGAATTCCACATCTGGGGTTCCCTAAACAGGCCTTTGCATGATCGATGGATGGAACTTCAGTTCTCAGTGGTGATTCAGCCGACGTAATAGGCAACAATATATAAATGCTGCCTTTATACAGAAATACAGAGAACTTCTGCATTCAAAAGAAAAGATCTCTATATATCTTTCTTACTACAGAGGCTTGTTCTCAGGGAGGAGCTAATGCATGTATAAAAAAAATGTGAGAGCCCAAATGCTCCATATGATAAGAAGCAGGGCCCTGCCATGGTGGCTGTAAGTATAGGCTATTGTGTGTGTGTGTGTGTGTTTATGTTATGTGCTATCAGTAGGGTTGCCAGGTGGATGGTTTTGGTGGGCAATTGCAGCGATTGTGTGCGCATGTAGCAACGTGCACACGATGATGTCACTTGGAACATAAGAACATAGGAAAGGCCCATCAAGTCCAAGACCAAGGCCCATCAAGTCCAGCAGTCTGTTCACACAGTGGCCAACCAGGTGCCTCTAGGAAGCCACAAACAAGATGACAAGACACTTCCGGGTTTACTTCTGGAAGCGCCACATTGCCGCAGCCAATTTAGACACCCCATCCCCGCCCACTAAAGCCTCCCATCATTCGAAAGCAGGGACCTAGAAACCCTAGCTATCAAGTCGCTTTCGACTTATGGTGACCCTATGAATTAATGTCCTCAAAACAAACTACCATTAACAGATAGGCTATAGTACATTTCAGCATTTCCCAAACAAGGACCTTTAATCCCCAGTCAGCAGCATGGAACCCATGACAAGCATATCACAGGAAGCCATATAACATAGTCATGTGCTAGGTAGTAATGTGACATCACAGCCAATCTAAACTCTCAGAGACCTGAGCAGGCTCATATCTCTATCCTCACTTCATTCATTTAACTGAGACACCCAGCTGCTTTCAGCATTCCATCCCTTCTAGAAAATATTTAGTCATCCAGCTGTTTTCGATGTTCTTTTTCTTCTTAATTTACAAGGTCAGGTTTTTATATATTGGTGAAGAGTCCCACAAACGGGGAGACCCTCCCTATTTTTTTCTACATGTGGCTCTGCTATGTTTAGGGTTGCCAACCTTCAGGTACTGCTGAGATAAAAATGCACAAGTACTAAGATAGTCTAGCTAAGGTAAAGATAGTACTGGCTCTCAAAATGATTGCAAAACGTATATATTGACAATAACAAAAGTGCAAGTGCAATAGTGTGACAACGGAAACTTATCAAATCTAAAGACGGACTCAATACAGCAAGATAGTCAACAATAATATATACAAACAAATATGCCAACTGTAAAAAAGTCAATTCCGGCTTGGGGTCCAAGTCTGAGAAGTACAAATGCAAAGTCTCTTATTTCATAATCCTAACAGAAGGCAAAAAGAGGGAGATTGAAGTCGGGTCGGAACGCTGTCCAGATGCTTTGCGTTTTCGCCGCCACCGGGGGCAGCTTCTTCAGCTCTCCGTGTGCAAGGAGCCAGTGCTCCTACAACTGTATTAAAACATTACAAGAAGCTTTCTCAAAAATTGGTAGGAGCACTGCCTCCTTGCACACGGAGAGCTGAAGAAGCTGCCCCCGGTGGCGGCGAAAACGCAAAGCATCCGGACGGCGTTCCGACCCGACTTCAATCTCCCTCTTTTTGCCTTCTGTTAGGATTATGAAATAAGAGACTTTGCATTTGTACTTCCCAGACTTGGACCCCAAGCCGGAATTGACTTTTTTACAGTTGGCATATTTGTTTGTATATATTATTGTTGACTATCTTGCTGTATTGAGTCCGTCTTTAGATTTGATAAGTTTCCGTTGTCACACTATTGCACTTGCACTTTTGTTATTGTCAATATATACATTTTGCAATCATTTTGAGAGCCAGTACTATCTTTACCTTAATTAACCTTCAGGTACTAGCTGGAGATCTCCTGCTATTACAACTGATCTAGAACCAACAGAGATCAGTTCACCTGGAGAAAATGACCGCTACTTCCTGAAAGCAATGTGTATATTCCTAAACTGCTGAAAGGCCATTAGAAGTCACTGAGTACTGGCATGAAGCCTTCTGCCATAAAGCACATTGCTGAAAAATACCACAAGTCACAACAATGCCTAGGATGAGATATAATGTAATCTAAATTAGATGGCATAGATTCCATGGGTTAAGATCAGAAAGAATTGCCTGGCACTATAGGCTGCTGAGAATGCTATGAAATTTTGTTTGCCCCACAAAACAAAGAAGACTCAACATTAACGGTGGCTAGTCTTGCCAACAACCTGGAGAGAGAAAAAAGTCCTGCCCTTAAAACAGGGTATTAATGGGACGTTATATACCAGATGATGTTATTTACCTCCATGCCATGAAAAGCTACAACTGCCCATTTCCACACATTAAGGCCACTTATGCTTGGTAATTAGGAGCGCGTTCCAGGCTGGAGTGCCCTGCATATTTTTTTTGAGTTTTTCACGCTGAACTGTCATTTAGGAAGTGACTGCGAAGCCGGCACAAACCGGCTTCGCATTTCTTAAGAGCCCCTTTAATGCGACCTTTTGTATTTGCTCCGCCCTCGCACCAAAGCATTCACTGAAGGAACCATGAAAAATCACAAACGCGGCTTAGCTATGCAAATGACCATTGCCAATGGCTATGCAAACAAAGGAGCGAAGGAGCCGGCGAGTGGGGGGGGTGGAATTTCTCCTTTTGCTTCGGGACCGTGAATAGGCATTTTAAAGGTCGCATTTTAAAAAATAGCTTTGAGCGAACATCAAAACTGACCCTGCATAAATGGCCTAAGCCTCTGTTAAAGGAGCCAGATGTTTTTTCTCCAGGAAGTTGGCAACCCTAATGGTGGCATTAAGGAGAAGCACAACTTGATGACTCACTGCACATCTCCAAAGGCCAGCAAAAGCAACGGCTGCCGCAGTGAGAGGTAAAACACATGGAGCCCAGGGCGGCAATGATGAACTCTTAGCAACATCTGGCAAATGCAAAAAAAAAAATCCTTTCAAAGTTTTCCACTGCTTGCCAATGGGGTGTTGTCAAAGGCTGGCCTCTCATTTTTGCCATGGCTTCATAGCACGGGGACGCAATGGCAAACAAGCCTTCACTCCTGAACACCAAGCAACCTTTCCCATTGTTGTTGTTCGTATACAGTGCGTTAAGAGCTTTCCCTCCAAAAATAATATTGACTGACAGGGGTTTTTGAAAAACGGTACTGTAATTCCAGTAGACTAATTGCTTTCGTTTACAGTACACAGTGAGATAAAAGAATTTGCCTACCTTGAGCGCAAATAAATAGTTCGATTTCTGAAGAGAAGGAGGGGGAAACATGAAAGGCATCCTGGGGAAAACAACAACACAAGCTTGTTTAGCTGACTTTCATACCAGGAGCAGATGCAGCAATTGGGGGGGGGGGGGAGAGAGTTGCTTGAATGCAAACATGGAAAACTTTGCCAGGCAATTTTTCCCTATGCATTTATTTTAAAATACTGTTGGAACTTCTGGAATCGGCAAGGAATATGAGATGCTATATTTACAACATGGGCATATCTAATCTGCTGGCAAACCCAAAGCAACCTAAAGCCCTCAAGCAGTACTTAAAAGACAAGTGAAAAGAACTGGGGGGGGGGCAGTCATTTATAACTCATGTAGCCTTTATTCGTTCTTCTCACTCCCAGTGCAAATGGCTACTTGGTTGACAATAGGGCCCGAGGCATTTTAGATATTTAAATAAGCATTTACATGATCAATTGTACCTACTACGGCTTGGCTCAAAAGGTTCCATTCTGCTAACAGCAATTTATTTTATTCATTTATAAAAACATTTATATCCTGTTTTTCCTCGTGGGTTAAGGCAGCTTATCCTTACAATAATAGATAAAAACATTTTCAGTTAAAACCAAAAATCAAAAAGTATTCCTCAAATCTCCCCCACCCCCCACAAAAAGATGCCTGCCATACAAACCCTCTCAAAAGCACTGGGCAAACAGGCAGGACTTGCAGAGCCTCCTGAAGATCTCCAAGGAGGGGGGCCCTCATTTCTTTAGGGAGCACATGCTTTTTAAAATATGTTCCTTCCACTAGAGCAAGGCTCCCTGCACTGGAGGAAGGCTCCATTGTTAATGGAACAGTACCTTTGGATCCATTCAAAAGCCACTGTAATATATGGGGTTGCCAGCCTCCAGATACTAGGTGGAGATCTCCTGCTATTACAACTGATCTCCAGTCGATAGAGATCAGTTCGCCAGGAGAAAATGGCCACTTTGGCAATTAGATTCTATGGCATTGAAGTCCCTCCCGACCCCAACACCCTGCCATCCTCAGGCTCCACCCCCAAAACCTCCCACTGGTGTAGGGTTGCCAGGTGCCTGGTGGTGACAGGCAAACCCCCGGCAATTTGCCCCTTTGCCCGCCGACCAGCTGACAGTCGGCGGGCAAACGTGCAAGCACGTACACGCCGCTGCAGGTCACTTCCGGCTTACAACCGAAAGTCCCGCCTCGCGAGAGGCCTTATGCCATGTAAACCGGAAGTGACGCGCACGCACGTTGGCGCATCCAAGCGTTGCTGTGCAATCCCGAGATGTGCCTTAAAAGTCTCCCACTGGAGGAGAGGTAGGACCTGGCAACCCTACACTGGTGGTAAAGAGGAACCTAGCAACCCTAGTAATATAGTACTATAAAATATAACTTCATTATAGTTCAATCCTAAACGTCAACAGTAAATCCCACTGAGTCCATTGGAGCATATTCCCAAATAAGATTCAGACTTAGGACTCTACTCTGCTCTGGTTAGACCTCACCTAGAGTATTGTGTTCAGTTTTGGGCACCACAATTTAAGAAGGATGTAGACAAGCTGGAATGTGTCCAGAGGAGGGCAATAAAGAT
Organism: Euleptes europaea; assembly: GCF_029931775.1. Lineage (NCBI taxonomy): Eukaryota > Metazoa > Chordata > Lepidosauria > Squamata > Sphaerodactylidae > Euleptes > Euleptes europaea. Next base: position 40,309,346 of record NC_079322.1, read on the forward strand.
GGTGAGGGGTCTGGAGACCAAGTCCTGTGAGAAAAGGTTGAAGGAGCTGGGTATGTTTAGCCTGAAGAGGAGAAGACAGAGAGGGGATATGATAACCATCTTCAAGTACTTGAAGGGCTGTCATATTGAGGATGGTGCCGAGTTGTTTTCTGTTGCCCAAGAAGGTCGGACCAGAACCAACGGGTTGAAATTAAATCAAAAGAGTTTCTGTCTAGACATTAGGAAGAATTTTCTAACATTTAGAGCCATTCCTCAGTGGAACAGGCTTCCCTGGGAGGTGGTAAGTGCTCCTTCCCTGGAGGTTTTTAAGCAGAGGCTAGATGGCCATCTGTCAGCTGATTCTATGATCGTAGGCAGTTCATGAGAGGGAGGGCATCTTGGCCATCTTCTGAGCAAGGAGTAGGGGTCACTGGGGGTGTGGGGGGGAGGTAGTTGTGAATTTCCTGCATTGTGCAGCGGGTTGGACTAGATGACCCTGGTGGTCCCTTCCAACTCTATGATTCTATGAATGCCAGCCCTTGGATAGCAATTCCCAGGAACACCCGGGGGGGGGTGTACTTGGAAGTCAGTCCTTTTATTGAAACAGGAAGTGATATCCACCACCACCCCAAAAAAATTCTCCAGGTATTTCCCAATCCGGAGCTGGCAACCCTTGTAAACATGTACAGAGGACTGAAGCAACATACCTTACTTGGCACTGGGAGAGGAAAGCAAGTTAAAGAAGTCAGAACAGAATGCAAGAAAGATGTGTCGGTAACAGAAAACAGGGAAACAGAAAGCATCACAACAATTAGCGTGCGAGGGTATTACAAAGAAGGATGAACTAGAATCAAGTGAATAACAGAAGGACAGAATTGGGTGGGGAAGATTCAAGAGAACGCTTGCTTGGACCACCTTAACCCAGCACTGAAATGTATGCCAAAGCACTGGGTTTATGGGAGAGAGGGGAGGATGGAAGTGATGCACGTGGCGTTGACTTCAAGGGTAACAGAATAGCAGTAGGCCACCCAGCCAGGAAAATGCGGGCTTTGTCCCACTGTGCAGGTGCAGTCCTTCCTATTTCTGTTGTATCAAAGAACTGCAAAGCACTTAATACTTCTCTTCCCAGTGATGGACTGCATATGAAGTGACCTTTAGCCCATGCTGCACATTTAACAAATTTGCTAGCCAATTAACATAATGGCTTTCTGTACCCAAGGGCACTCTAGAGATTATCAGAAGAGGTGGCCGAAGCCGAGTGTGAAATTTAAGGCACATCCCATGGAAATGTAGCTAACCAGATTAATGGCTGCAACTTTCCTTTCCGTTCATTTCCAGAAGGAAAGCTGTACAGTGCAATTAACATTATGAGCAAGACATTATGAGCAAGACAGAGCCTACATGTGAGGTTCCAAGATGTAGTGGGAATTTACCATTGGTAGAACAGACTTGGTGTAAATAAATATACTGGGGATCTGGCAGGCATACCTGCCCCTAACAGATTCACGGTGCACAGTTTCCTCTGGCAAGAGAAAGAAGATGTGACAAGAGATCTCTGTTGGAACAGGAAGATTTGTCTCTACTTGCTCATAGAGGAACATTTCCTTCCCCCCCTTCCTCTGTCAAAGAGCTTGAAATGTGCCCCAGAGCTACAGAATAGTTCAGATTTGATTTTGGGGGGGGGGAATTGCTACATTACTGGGTGTTTTAAAAAAATATATTCAGCAGTTACAGTTTAAACAATATTTTGGGAACTGAGCCGGATGTTTTATCATAACAATGTGATTTACAGCTAGTGGTTATCTGTACACCATCATTTATCAAAATAATGTGGTCATTTGAGTAATCTGAAGGAAAGAGGCAGCACTGTTTATATTGCAGAACGCTCCGAGAGATCTATACAGAAGTGGAAGATATAAAGATTATTAAGGGTATTCATTCGACTGGGCTTCATTATGGAAGTTCTATTGCAGTTCAACCACCCTATTTGAAAAAAAAATACTACATAGTGAACACATCTAGTAAATCCTCTTTTCCCAAACTTGCTAGAATCTATTGCAATCTGTGCATCAAAGATCTTCTGGCTATGAAGCCATGTTATAAAAAAAAATTACCATAACATTTAAAAGGCTTTATATAAAGAGGGGGAAATATTTGGCTGAACAGAATTATTTTAAAAGACCAAAGACTAGAGGTACTTATTAGTAAGTGTCTAAGAAGTATAGAATAAGAAAGACCAAATGCTTTCAGAGTTCAGCTCAGAGGATTAGTGTTTTCTCTAGCTGTAATAAAAAGTGGTTACATTATACTGCACACTTTGGGGGGATTTTCCACAGGATTGAGATCTAAGAAGCTGTTAACATATGTGACTGTGTTTGCCCTGGTAAATTTTCCATATATCTCACAACCGCTTTAATTTTTTAGCAGGCAGTCTATCACAAATCCTTTAAAACTGTTGCTAAGAATGATGGATAAATCAAATGTCCAATACAACAAAGGGTCAATGCACAGAAATAAAAAGAGGCTAGAAAGATAAGCTGGGCGCAGGGGTTAGAACGTGGGCCTAGAACTCAAGCTCGAATCCCTACTGTTATGAAGCTTACTGTTTGACCTTGTCCACTCACTAGCTGGTACCATAAACTACCTCAGAGTGTTAGTGTGATGATCAAACATAGGTAGGGTTGTCAGGTGCCCGCTGGTGGCAGGCAAACCCCCAGCAATTTCCCTCTCTGCAATTTCCCTCCACCTGAGGGTCGTCGGGCAGACGTGCACTTCCAGTTTAGAACCGGAAGTTCCGCCTCGTGAGGGGCCTTTTACCTCTTAGTTTGAGTGTTAAAGGGCCGCTTTACCACTCAAACTAAGAGGTAAAGGCCCTTTGTGATGCGGCACTTCCCGTTCTAAACCAGAAGTGACGCGCGCGCATTGGCGTGCGCACACACACTTAACAAGAAGAGCCTCCCGCTGGAGGAGGTAAGGTACCTGGCAACCCTAAACATAGGAGAGACCCATGTATGCAACACAGAACTCTTCAAAAAAAGAAAGAGGGAAACAATAAAATCAGTCAAAACAATTCTAACTCCCCACCAGGCTCATCTCTTTGACTTTCCAGATTATGAAACCATCTAATTCACATTCAGAGATAGCAACACTATGAAAGGGAGGGGGTTACATTTTTTCTTCATATAAAATCAACCACAAATTATTGGTCCACTTCTGCTTGGGAAAAATAACTGCTCTTGTACTCGATGTAACTTGTGTTCTAAAAAGCCTGACCTGGAACTTTTGTATATTTTTTCCAAAATATTATTTTAAAAAACTTAGAAGTGAAAAGTCCCTTAAGGAGTATTAATATCACAAGTTTTAAACAAAAGGCGAGAAAAACAAGACAAAACATCCTTTGGTTTTAAATTGCTCACTTGTCATTTTTGGCACAAATGGAAACTAGAACACAGTGAAGGACCAAGTGTCAACAATCTCCTATTCAATCCAGAACATTTTACTTTCCTGCATCAGGTTGCCAGCCTCCAGGTGGTAGCTGGAGATCTCCTGGGATTACTAGTGATCTCCAAGCGACAGAGATCAGTTCACCTGGAGAAAATGGCTACTTTGGAAGGTGGACGCTATGGCATTATACCCCATTTAAGGCCCTCCAAACCCCAACCTACTCAGGCAACACCCCCAAAATCTCCAGCTATTTGCCAACCCAGCACTGGCAACCCTATTCCTGCAGGATTTGACTACTTGTGAAATGGGCTCAGAAAGTGATGTGAATAGGTAGGTAATGCAACAAGCATAAACTGGGAAGTAATGTTTTCTAACATGGTCCACATTCATGCATGCTTGCTCATCATTTGAAAAGTGCAACACTACCAAAAAAAAGAACATTGATATCACTTGATGGTACAGGACTACAGGACTCTTCAGCATAGCCAGTTTACACATCCAAGCGTTTACCATCAAACTATCACATGATTATAAATCAAGTGATATACCTGCATGTGTAAATCAACCCATTATCTCTTAAGCATTCCCATTTTAGAGGAGGGCAATGGCAAACCACCTCTGCTCATTTCTTGCCTTGAAAACCTCAGGAGGTTGAACTTCATGGGGTCATCATGAGTTGACTGCGACTCAACGGCATGCTTTACCTTTACTCACATTTTACATAAAGGACTTGTTCAGATATTATCAACAGGTTATTTCTACTAGTACCGACTATCGGTCCCTTTTTTTTTTTTTTGCTTCCATCTTTAATACAAATTATTTTTTGAGAAAGAGTATTAACATCGGATCTATGATCCAATTGCAATTATTAAACCATACACCATCTGGTAAATAGAAATTAGCATGGAGTCAAGCAAGTAACAGAGGATTTAAAAATATGTTCATATAAGATCTAGGGATAGATGAGTGCCCCTCAAGAAAGTATGAAAAGGTTAATTTCAAAGTATGCCATTTCTTACCATGATTATAACATACCACAAAATACATTGGAGCTTAAGATTTCAAGCTAAGATATCCTTATGAATTTTCAAGCCGACCCAAATGGGGAAGCACCTGTACACAATTTGTAAATGATCTCACTTTGACATGGCTCTCAGTGCTGGTAATTCAAGCTATACGATAGGGTCATGGACAAATCAGCTGTGGAAGAATTCCAGATTTCCTGACTTTGAACTCTTCCCACAATATTCAACAGAACTCACCAGAAAAAAATAGTAAAATGAGATGGAAGGGATGACTTTATGCTTTAGGCAGCTCTTTTGAGTTTTGCGTTGATTTTGCTAAAAAGCGTATCATGGTTTTAATTGTTCTGCTTCATTTTTTAGATCCCTGGTGAATATCTCATGATTGGATTTACCTTTGCCATCAGCCAGAGCTTAATTTGCCAAAGGAACAAGTGCCAGGAGGGCTAAGATTTGCTCAGCAATCATACTTGCTCTCCACAAACTTTCTAATCCTAAATATGTGGGGACATATTATGGTGATAATCTTGTTCCCAACCTCCACATGTTGACCAGACATTCTGTACAAAGCCTAAGTGCATACATCTGAATGTCCATGGATTCCTTTAAGTGCAATCTGGGGCCCTTCATTTCTGAGTGCTCAATTGTGTATAGATCGGCACGGGGACCCTACATACAAGGTCTAATGTATACAGACGCTGGGGCCCAACCAGTGGTTGCAATCCTGATTTTCTCTTCCATGAGTTGATCACAGCTAGATTTAGAACATCTGCTGCAGCTATTATGCTTCCTCCAAAGTGAAAGGAGGTATCTTCCATTCAAAAGTGAAAGATGAGGTTCTGCACATCTTTACTATCATTTCAAGTGTCACAGAGCTGACTTTGAAAACATGGGCCAGAGCTAAACCTGGTTCAAATTAAGCTGTCTTCAACTCTGGTAAAGACATTATGACACCATTCAAAATCACACTGGCTAGATGCCTAACTTTATTCAAGCACTTTTTTCCCCCCAAAATAAAGGAGACTTGCTTTAAAGCAAATACAGTTAGGACTGGGCTTGAGAATTTGATAATGGTAAGCAATCTCTTCATCAGACAAATAAACACTTCTGTGGAACTTCAAAGTCAACCAAAAAAAAAATTCCAGCAGAGTTGCTGCGTTAGCCTGTTGCAGCAAAAACTACCATGGAGCCTTATCGCACCTTGAAGGCTATCAGATTTATTGCAGAAGCTTTCATGGGTTACAGCCCAATTCATTATTGACTGAGAAGTCACTCCCCACATCTGATCAAGTGAGCTCTAACCCACGGAAGATCAGGCTACAATAAATCTCTAAGACTTTAGAGTGGCACAAGATTCCGCTTGTTTTTACCTTCTAAAAATAGGCAATGAAATTACTGTTTCTCTTATTCTCTGAGACTGACAAGGCAACAACTGACTACGTTGGGATAAAAACTACTTCTGTGAGATATTAACTACTAACAGACATAAACAAATATCCAGTCTCAAGTCCCATTTAACCAATTGCTCCAAAACAACACATCACCTACATAATACGTTAAGGTGTAATTAATTGGTAAAATGCTGACTTTTTTTTTTTACTGGCAGTAAACAATTTAAACATCTGCTAAGGTCTCAAAGAGCATAAAAGCTATACTTAATGGAATCGATGCCATTTGACTTTAAGACTCCAATGATAGTCAGCAGAATTTGTGGAACAGCTTTTAAAGATAGATATATGAATTATTCACAAGTCTAACAGCATGAGCCTAGATATTTTCCCTCAGAAGTAAGCTCCATTTACTTCAGTGGGACCTTCCTCCTAGTAAACACATGTAGGCTTTCAGCCTGTGGCTATTCTCCAAAACATACTTCCCAGGGAGTGAGTACCGGTACCTTGAAATTTACTTTGACAACAAAGGTTTAACATTGGCCTGTAAATTTATTTCTTGCAAATTAATCTGATTCTGAAATTAATCTCTTTTGAGAGTCCTGAAGCAGAAGTGTTTGTATGATACAACAACCACTGGAGGATAGTTATTGGCTCCTGAAAGGTATCACTACTGCTGCTATTAATAATAATATTTATAATTTATTAAGCATCTAACTAAAGCTCAAGTTGCAGCACAATCAATCCAAAGACTCCTGCCCTTCTCACAGATTTAAATTCAATAAGACATTATCTGGATAGGACTTTCAGTTCAGTTAGGGTTGCCAGCCTCCTGCTATTACAACTGATCTCCAGCCAATAGAGATCAGTTCCCCTGGAGAAAATGGCCGCTTTGGCAATTGGACTTTATGGCATTGAAATCCCTCCCCTCCCCAAACCCTCCCCTCCTCAGGCTCTGCCCCAGGTATTTCCCAACCCGGAGCTGACAGCCCTAAGTTCAGTACACCTGCAGCCTAGTTCAGCTAGACCTCTCCCCATACAGGAGTGTACCTGGGAAAGGCAGGTCTTAGCAGTGTGAATGGGCCCTAAGGAAGTTTTGCTGTAAGACTTTGCTAGCTGAAGTTGCGACACAGAGTTCTTTTTGGTGAACATCATGGAATTCTGGCCCTGTCATGGAATGTATGATACTGCCTTCTACTGAGTCAGACCAGTGGTCCAACAAGAGCAAAATTGTCTACTCAGACTGGCAGCAGCTCTCTAGTGACTCAGGCAGAGATCTTTCGTATCACCTACCGATGGATCCTTTCAGTCGAAGATGCCAGGGACTGAACCTGAGACCTCCTACATGCAAAGCCGATGCTTCCCCACTAAGTGACGGCCCCCATGCCATTAGAAGAAGACAGAATCTAAGCACAGGCTATATAAAATCAGATCCTTAGATGTGTACTTTAGCAGCTGTAGTGGGAAGCAATATGGATCAGGACTAGGGTTACCAGTCTCCAGGTGGGGCCTGGAGGTCTCCCAGAATGACAATTTATCTCCAGACTACAGACAGATCTATTGTTGCAGCTCCAATTCCCCCCCCCCCTTAACTTTTGCAATTAAAATAGATATTTGAGATTTGATCATAGATTCCCAGTGTTTTGTTATGCTTTCCCCCTAACGTTTAGAAAACACCAGTTGTATAGGGTTTTATTGGTTGAAATTTCAGATCCTGTTTTACAGGAACCTCAAGTCCTTGTCTGAATATTTCATTTGTTTGGCAAACGTATTTAAAGAAATAGGGAAACAAGTGCCAATTTCTCCTGTTTTTGGATATTTTGCCTCATGCTTGATTGATAGACCTGTTTAAAAATGCAGCCGTACATGTACTTAGGAAGAGGGTTTTTTTTTTAAAAAAAAATGGATTTCATTTTCTAACGGGCATTTAAACTCAAATCCCACTTGGGCATTGTGGAGGTGGGGGTAGGGTGATCTATTTTAAAAGGTCTCAGTTACAGAGCGCTCCAAGGGTCATGTCTCCAACTCAGATGTCAAAGCTGTAGACTTCGTAAGAGAGTCTGGTTCATTTCGGCTTCTCTCTCCTTCCTAGAGATTGATTTCATTGCCTGCCTTTCTCAGTGACTTTAGAGAAGCACAGAGTGACAGCAGCCTCTAATGGCAAATGTGCGCAGAAAAACACCATGGCCAGATTACCTCCTTCCTTCTTCTTCTTCTTTTTAAAAAAGCAGATCTAGTTTTTACCACCAAAAAACTTTATGGAACATATTAGGGTGTGAAATAATCATTAAAAGCAGGAATTTGATTAAAGTTTTTTTGATGTCATGATATTTTACAAACAATTATGCGTCGAGAAAAAGAAAGTGGTGAAAAAGCATTCCCTTGCAGTCAGAATTCAGCTGGGTTCCCCGTGCTTTCAAACAGACGTGTCAGCGTACGGTGAAAGACAATCCAGCTTGTGTGAAGGTGGGGCAGGGATCAAATGTCTGTTTTAAAAGATGTCAAATATACAAAATGACAGGCACCTTCAAATTATAGTCTGCATTTAGAAGGCTGTACAGCAGATAGTGACTCATGTGATTTCAGGGTTTAGTGTCTTGCAAGAATCCCCCTCATTAATTCTGTGTGATTTGGGTAAGTGGAGAACAAACTTTACTTGAGTGGCAGCAAATGGACTGGGAAGCAGCATACCAAGCAGAAGATCACTGCTAGAATGTCAGCCAAGGAGGTGGCCGCTTGCATAGCAGGGAATTATGCTCACTTTCTACAGTACATATTTACTTTGTCAAACACAGTGCCATAGAAAGAGGTTTGAATCATCTTTTTCTGGAGTAACAAAAGATTTTGGATTGTTTGTATAACAAATATGTTAACAAATTAAGGGGGGGGGGACAATTTAAACTAAACCTGAAAGATAGAATATGAAACATCTCTCCCCACCCAATATACAAAAAATTGTCAAGAACATGGTGCCATACATGTGACCAAACAGCAATCTCTTAACAGCATTAAACATAGTCTCTGTGGTTCTGATTTGTTGGTCTGAAAGTTACTCAACAAAGATGACCTTTTGTGAGCGCAATTTCTGTAAGTAAAATTAACCCCAGCAGAGTTTGCATTTAATGTGGAAGAGGCAGGAAAAGCAGGCGAAGTTGGACTAGTGAGTGGGTAAGACCAGCAAACCATATTCATCTTTGCTTTGCTTGTTCAATTTTTCACATGGCTACATTTTTGAAAGTGTTGGAGACACTGTTACATGCAGCAACCCCAGCCGTTAGCAGAATTACCTTCATGTCAGATACGCTGCAGCTGAATTTTAATTCTTGTGTGCCTGTTGAAACCTGCTAATTTATCTGAGTATGTGTGTGTAACAATTAATGTTAAAACAATTACTGAATTATGTTCAGAATGTATGAACCGTATAGTCAAGCTGCATTCAATGAGACTTATTTTCCCTAAGTGAGTTTAGGATTGCAGCCATAAAGTACAGTCCTATGCATGTTAGGCCCAAAATAACACAGTTACTTTCATTCCCCAGTATCAAAGTTTACGTATAAAATGCAAAATGCATTTGCTTGAATCCCCCAAGATTTGGAGGCTGTTGGTTTTTATTTTAAAGCAGGCAGCTGTCCGACTTAACATCTTTAATTACAGTACAGACATCTTTCCAAGTAACATCATTTGCTTGCCTTGATATTGGAGATCTGATTTCATTTTTAGTTCGTATCTCCTTCTTGTTCTGTTTCATTCTCTCTACAGAGCAATTCTGTGGAGTTCAAAAGTTTGCCATTTTTTAACATAGCACAAGCTCTCCTTCCATCAACAGAACTCATCTCTGCATTGCAGTGAAGTTCTCTTGACCTTCATTATTATAGTCTTGGTCTTTGTCTTCACTGTATTTAGAACTTCAAAACTTTCCTCCTATAATAAAAGGTTTTGAGGTTCACATGTGATTTTTTTTTCAGACGACAGATTAAAGGTTTGACGCAGAGCTGAGTGCCATGAGACATGATATAAGTAGGCATTTGTTTTTAAACCATAGCTTAGCCACAATGAAGGAGTTTTCTGTCTAGTCTGAGGCCAATTATGAAATGTGTTCCAACTCTCACTTTGAGAAACAAGATAAATGAGATGATACCTTTCACTGAACCAAAATATTTCAAGCTTCCAGGTTGGGTCGTTTGTCGATGGACCAAAATGAAATCCATGCCTGTTTTTCACTTGTTGACTGAAGCATCAAAACATGAAATGCACGTGTGAGAACTGGTCTACACGTTATTCTTCATCGTGCGATTCTTCGATGCGTGGTGTTTCGTACAGTACAATCAATGGGAAGACTGCCATTTGCAAACGTTTGACATCACCATGTAATGTACGGTATGTTGGTGTAAAATAAAATCAGTGCAAAATTCCTAAAATATTTTATATCCTGCAGAGATGTATCCCTTGTTTTGCAATCCTAGGTTGAAATTAGACTGTATATGGAGATCCATGCTTTTTTCTATCCATTTTTTTAAAAAAAAGATCAAAACACTGTGGGCAGGAGTGAAGGTGGAGGGACTGTTCAAACCTTTTCTCTTTGATCTTTTTCAGGTATTAAAAAACCCTGAGCTTCCCCCGCTCCAGCATGTAGATAGAGGAACCTGTGCTTTTCTTCTCATGGGTGAAAAAAAACCCACAATTTTTACCCAGAAAAGAACCAGGGGAGTGTTTTTAGTCTTTGCCTTCAACGAGTGCCAAAACCCCCTGGAATTTCTACCTGGGCAGATGCTGGAGTATGGCAAACAAAAAGGCAAGGGCCAAGACAAGGGTTGTACTTGACACACTGAAAGTAAGCAGAACCCATTAGTGCGTGCCAAGCAAAACGGTCTATTGTGCTGCTATTTGGCACATGTAGAGGGATTGCCTACCTCTGGATTAAACTGTCTTTCTCCAACTATCCTTCCTCTGTCCTGGCCCACAGCCTGTGGTAGCGGCTTTCAGGGTGAACATGCATGGGTGTGGGTTTCTAAAATGCACACACATATGAAAGAATATCAAATAAATAAATACAATTTCGTGTAGTTTGAAACCTAGATAGGCAACAAAACAGAAGGTTTATCAAGACCCTAGAGTGTGCTGGTGGTAGACTGCATTAGTGTGAGGGTTGCCAGGCTATGAGAAGGAGGAGGAGAAGGAGGAGAAGAAAAGAGACAGTGTGGTGTAGTGTTTAAGAGTGGTGGTTTGCAGTGGTGGACTCTGATCTGGTGAACTGGATTTGTTTCCTCACTGCTACACATGAAACAAGCTGGGTGACCTTGGGCAAGTCACATTCTCTCAGCCCCCCCTACCTCACAGGGTGTTTGTTGTGGGGAGGGGAAGGGAAGGTGATTGTAAGTCGGTATCAGTCTCCCTTAAGTAGTAGAGAAAGTTGGCATATAAAAACCAACTCTTCTTTTTCTTCTTCTTCTAGTACGAGGGTTGCCAGGCCAGGCCTGGAAATTGGTAGGGTGTTTAGATACGGGGACATGGGGGCATGACAGCACTTGCACTGCCATGTCACTTCCAGTGAAAACAAAGGGTAGCTCTAGGGAATCACCAAAAATCAATGGTTTTCCATAGAGTGGAATTTCCAGTGGTTCCTAGAGCTACCCTACATCACTTCTGGGTTTACACCAAGAAGTGACATAGGCGCACATGATGTTGCCATTTAAAAAAAAAATCTCCCCTCCCCCAATGCTTGGAGCACTGGTGGGCAACAGGGACTTGGGTGGGAGATCATCCACCCCAAACAGGGGAAGAGTAAGCCGACTTAGAGCAGATTGTATAGAGTAGGGTATGGGTGGCTGCTGTGGATTTCATATCTATGTGGAACTCCAGACTGATACCTTTAAAAAATGGCAGAGTTTGAGCCCAGTCTATCCTGCCAAGCCAATTTTGCCATGTTTTTTTCCAAAAAGAGGGCAAGTATGTTGCACTTGTAAACATTATGCTGTTTCAGCAACTGAGCCTTTGTTTCTGAGTGGTAGGGGGAAAATAGAAGTTGAATGTAAAGCAGAAATATTGTAGTAAATGAAGGAAAGTGTGCTATTTGGACAGAAATAGTTTTACACAGATATAACAGGGAAAGCAGCATACTTATATGCAGAGCTAAATTTTGTAACATTGAACTCTTCCTGTGATCTCACAGGAAGGAGAGGAGTTAAAGGAGTTAACTTTTGATCTAGACATGATAGTAGGGATGTGGTGTCATCGTATTATCATTATATACTTTATATAGCCTATTAACAGTATACAAAATTAATCACATATACACAATAAATATATCACTGAAAATATGTTGTCTATGTCTACATATAGATGTTCTTATGGTATAGATCAAAGCTTCTTAAAGTGGGTCATAAACCCATATGAGGCCGTGAAAAATTTGGCAACAGTAAAAGCTTTCTCAACCTCTTATCAGTAAATGTTTGATTTGTATACCTATTTTATATACCTATATACCCGGGGTCGCGTAAAAATCTCTCAGGCAAAAAGGGGTCGCAAGTAGAAAAAGTTTAAGAAGCCCTGGTATAGATCACTGTATATAGGTTTTCATACAGTACATCTTGTGTGAGTAAAACTTTGCATTTAAAAGCACTTCACTCATTTCTAAATGAAAATATGTCATATGAGGGGTTTTGTGCTCTCCAGACATTCCCATATTTCTGTTGGAATTTTTTAAGTCCTTGGAGGAGAAAGATTTTTTTTCTGTTCCACCCCCAGTTTTTTTGTATCTCTTACCTTACCTCAACACCCCCAGGTTGTCTTAGGAGCCACAGCAAGCTAATATACTTTGTCCTCTTCCACACCCATATTTAAAAATAGTAAGGCAATCCAGGTATTTCCTATTGGACTTCCCAAATTCTTGTGAGATTCTTTGCTCTTGTGAGAGTTCAGCCAGGGATTCTTTGCTCTTGTGAGAGTTCAGCCAGGGCAACCAAAGTCATAATCCCTCTCTCACAAGAGAGAAGAAAGGTCTAAGACCATCCATGGTTTGTCCTCTAGTTTTTAAAGTGGCCTAGTGGAGAAAAGAGGCAAAGTGGTTAGCAGCTCCATCTCCTGGGCAGCAGAAGAAACAACAATGAGAAAGAGCGTTACCAGCTTCAAGGCAGGACCTGGAATTCTCCTGGGAATTATTACTGATCTCCAGACTACAGATATCAGTTCATCTGGAGGAAATGGCAGGTATACCATAGAGTGTAGGAAAATTTTGATTCATTTTGATTGCACTTTGATTCAGCTGAGCTGAGCTGGGGACTACAGGCAGGGGTGAGTTTAAACTTTGCCTTTCTTAAAACACTGGGAAGCCTAACTAAACTGAGAATTTAATTGAGGTTTGCTGGGAGAGGGTTGTGATTGTTGGGCCAGTGGGTGAATAAGGTTGATTGCTGCCTGAAAGCTTGATTGGGCTTGTTGTGATTGGAGCTTGTGTGAGAGAGGTGGGGGCTGTGAGCATTTAAATTCCAAGGCTCCTGCTCGCCTGTGGCTCTTAGCCTGTGGATTATGACTGGGGATCTGTAGGGTGAGTATAAAATCTTGTTACCTTGGCAGAGTAATTCTCTCCATCCAGTTGGAGTACCAAGCCACTTGAATATCTATGTGAATTAGCAGCAGATAGCTGCAGGGCAAGGAACTTAGGCACTCAGTTCTTATTTGGTACAGAAAGAGTGCAAGACAGTAAAGGGCAGGGTTACAACACCAAAGAATAATATATTAATTAATTAATTAATAAAATACCAGTTATGAAGGTAAAAAGCCAGCAGGGGTCGGGGGCTATCCAGTGTGCTGCATGGAGTGTCACATGTATGATTATCTGCCTGCTGGACAGAAGTCGTGGGTGTGTTCTCGGTGCAAGGAGTTCCTGGCTCTCAGGAAGCTAGTTCACTTCCTTGAGGCCAAGGTAGCTCAACTGGATGAGCTGAGGCAGGCAGAGAGAGACTAGGGACTCTGGGGATGAAATAGTCACATCCCAGTCCCAAGGTGATGGCAACCTGCCAGTCACGGATGATGGAGCCCTTGGGGAAGGAGGCCATCTCACTGAGGTAGGGGGATGTGGTACCTTAGAAGGGACCTCTTCCTTGGTGGATGAACAGATATCCTCTCGTACCGAGGATATGCCTCAGAGGGGAGGGGTGCTTCTTGTAGTGGGGGATTCAATCCTTAGGAATGTAGATAGCTGGGTTTCTGGTGGGTGCATGGACCTCATGGTGACTTTCCTGCCTGGTGCAAAGGTTGCAGACATTACCCGTCATATAGGTAGTCTGGTAGATAGTGCTGGGGAGGAGCCAGTGGTCGTGGTGCATGTTGGCAGCAACGACGTGGGGAAATGTAGTCCGGAGGTCTTGGAATCCAAATTTAGGTTGCTAGGCAGGAGACTAATAGCCAGGACCTCCAAGGTAGCTTTCTCAGAAATGCTACCTGTTCCACGTGCAGGACCAGCTAGGTAGGCACAGTTGGTGAGTCTCAATGCGTGGATGAGACGGTGGTGCAGGGAAGAGGGCTTTAGATTTGTAAGAAACTGGACAACATTTTGAGACAAGCCGGGCCTATACAAAAGGGATGGGCTCCACTTGAACCAGGATGGAACCAGACTGCTGGTGCATAATATAAAAAAGCTGGCAGAGCAGCTTTTAAACTGAACCTGGGGGTAAAGCCGACAGGAGCTGAGAAGCATCCGGTTCGGGCAAACTCAGTGAACACGGACACAGGGAAAATTGTCTATGATTGCCACCATAGGAATTACTTAGACATGAAAGGGAATGGGGAAAAATGATGGATAGCCACTTAAAGATGCCCAAAGGCACATGCCAGGCAAGTCGAAAGAGAGAAATAGTGTGGAGGTGTTTCTATGCTAATGCTACAAGCCTCCAAGCAAAAATGGGGGAATTAGAGTGTATTGTTTTAAGAGAAAACATAGATATAGTGAGCATTACAGAAACCTGTTGGAGGGGAGAGAACCAGTGGGATACAATCATCCCTGGTTACAAACTGTATAGAAATGACAGGGAAGGGTGCATTGGAGGGGGTGTTGCTATGTATATCAAGGAAGGCATAGTGTCTAATAAGCTAGAGACCATAAAAAGGGCAGACTCCTCCACAGAATCCTTAAGGGTGACAATTCCGGGCCCCAAAGGAGATTTAGTACTGGGGACATTCTATCGGCCCCCTGACCAAATGGCTCAGGGTGATCTTGAGATGGAGAAGGAAATTAGGGAAGCATGTAAAGGTAATGAAGTAGTAATAATGGGAGACTTCAACTTCCCTCATATTTATTGGATAAATGTATGCTCCAGTCAGGCCAGAGATAAAAATTTTAGACATCCTAAATGACTGTGCCCTCGAACAGTTGGTCATAGACCCAACCAGAGGGGAGGCGCTCCTGGATTTAATACTCTGTGGTGCTGCCATTGACTTAGTGCGGGATGTGGATGTAGTTGAGCCAGTTGGCAATAGTGATCACAGTGGCATCAAATTTAATTTATATGTAAGTGGGAAAGTGACTGGGAAATCTCACACAATTACCTTTGACTTTAAAAGAGGGAACTTCTCTAAAATGAGAAAACTGGTAAAGAGGAAGTTGAAAGGAACAGTTAGGAGGGTTAAATCTCTTGAAAAGGCTCAGGGGTTACTCAAGTCCACATTACTAGAGGCTCAGCTAGCTTGTATACCGCAGGTCAGGAAAGGTAGCAATAAGTCCAAGAGGTCACCACCATGGCTAACGGGTAAGGTGAAGGAAGCAATTAGAGGAAAAAAGGCTTCCTTCAGAGACTGGAAGGTTTGCCCAAACGAGGTGAACAGACGCAAACACAAACTTGCACAAAGGAAATGCAAGCAGATAATTAGAGATGCAAAAAAAGATTTCGAGGGGCATATTGCTAAACACATCAAAACAAACAATAAGAAATTCTTTAAGTATATTAGGAGTAGGAAACTAGCTAGGGAAGGGGCTGATCATTGGATGACAATGGGAGTAAAGGAACTCTAAGGGAGAATAAAGCGATTGCTGAAAAACTAAATGAATTCTTCTCATCTGTCTTCACTGTTGAGGATACAGGGCCGATTCCTTCTCCTGAACAGAGATTTTGGAGAGGGGAAAATGAGGAACTGAGGCAAATAGTGGTAACAAGGCAGGAAGTTCTAGAACGTCTAGACAAACTGCAAACTAACAAGTCACAGGGACCAGACGGTATTCATCCTAGAGTTCTTCAAGAACTCAAATGGGAAATTGCTGAACTTCTAACAAAGATATGTAATATGTCCCTTCGATCAGCTTCTGTACCAGAGGACTGGAGAATGGCCAACGTAACACCCATTTATAAAAAAGGTTCCAGGGGAGACCCAGGAAATTACAGGCAGTTAGCTTAACATCTGTTCCAGGTAAATTGGTGGAAAGTATTATTAAAGATAGAATTGTCAAGCATATAGAAGGGCAAAGTCTGCTGGGCAAAACCCAACATGGCTTCTGTAAGGGTAGGTCCTGTCTCACTAACCTATTAGAGTTTTTTGAAAGTGTCAATAAGCATGTGGACAGGAATGAGCCTGTGGATATTGTGTATTTGGATTTCCAAAAAGCTTTTGACAAAGTCCCCCACCAAAGACTGCTAAGCAAACTTCATAGTCACGGGATAAGAGGACAAGTCCTCTTATGGATTGAGAGCTGGCTGAAAAATAGGAAGGAGAGAGTAGGAATCAATGGTCAGTTCTCCCAATGGCGGGATGTGAGCAGTGGGGTGCCTCAGGGATCTGTGTTGGGACCAGCGCTTTTCAACCTATTCATCAATGACCTGGAGTAGCCAAGTGTAGTAGCCAAGTTTGCAGATGACACCAAATTATTTAGGGTGGTTAAAACAAAATCGGACTGTGAAGAGCTCCAAAAGGATCTCTACATACTGGAAGAATGAGCATTAAAATGGCAAATGAAATTCAGTGTGAGTAAGCATAAAGTGATGCATATTGGGGCAAAAAATCCCAACCACATATACACGGGATCTGTGCTGGCAGCGACAGACCAAGAAAGGGATCTTGGAGTGGTAGTGGATAGCTCAATGAAGATGTCAACCCAGTGTGCGGCTGCTGTAAAGAAGGCTCATTCCATGCTGGCCATAATTAGACGAGGAATAGAGAATAAAACGGCTGATATCATACTGCCCTTTTACAAATCTATGGTGAGACCGCACTTGGAATACTGTGTACAGTTCTGGTCACCACACCTAAAAGGGGATATTACAGAGCTTGAGAAGGTGCAGAAAAGAGCAACCAAAATGATTAGTGGACTAGAGCAACTGTCCTATGGGGAGTGGTTAAGACCCTTAGGGCTGTTTAGCTTGAAAAGAAGGCGGCTAAGGGGAGACATGATAGAGGGTCTATAAAATTATGCATGGTTTGAAGAGAGTGGACAGAGAGAAGTTTTTCTCCCTCTCCCATAATACTAGAACACGGGGTCATCTGCTGAAGCTGGAGGGTGAGAGATTCAAATAGATAAAAGGAAGTATTTTTTCACACAATGCATAGTTAAATTGTGGAACTCCCTGCCCCAGGATGTGGTGATGGCTGCCAGCTTGGAGGGCTTTAAGAGGGGAGTGGACATATTCATGGAGGAAAGGGGTATTCATGGCTATTATTTAGAATGGATACTAGTCACGCTGCATACCTATTCTCTCTAGTATCAGAGGAGCATGCCTATTATTTTGGGTGCGGTGGAACACAGGCAGGATGGTGCTGCTGCAGTCGTCTTGTTTGTGGCTTCCTAGAGGCACCTGGTTGGCCACTGTGTGAACAGACTGCTGGACTTGATGGGCCTTGGTCTGATCTAGTAGGGATGTTCTTAGAATTAGAAGTCATTGAGTGGCTACAGTGAACATAAGTGAGTGGATTCTCTAGGACTTCTGCTATAATATACCATATAGTCTAGGAAAAACTGATTGTCATCTCTGAAGACACTAAAGGCCAGAGGAAGGGCTGCCCGGTCTGTTGCCAGCAGCTGTCTTTGCCAGCCACCACTCCAAGAGATGGCTGAGGAAACATCTTGTACTCCACTATGTCACTTCCAGGGAAAACCCAGAAGTGATGTAGGTAAGCTCTAGCAATTGCCAGAAACTCTATGGTAAACTGCCCCACCCCCAAATCTCCTGCTGGTTGCCTGGCACAACCTGGCAACTCTAGCAGAGGCCAGTTGGGGGTTAAGAGAGTGAGTGAACTGCTGTTGGCTGGTGTTTTCCTGTGGGTCTTCAGAGTGGATTTTTCCCCTCCTAAATGCTGAAAAAAATCTAAAGAGGATTTTGAGAAGGATTTTTTTAGGTTGAGTTGAACATGAATTGATACTATAGCAGTCAGATATTCCACCACAAATAATTTAGGATCAAAGGGTTAGTATGACATACAGAATACATGCGTACAAAAGCCTACAAGTGAGCCTGCAAAGTGGGAGGGGAAAGGTGTGGAGAAGTAATATAAGGGAGGACATTTAAATTTGAAGTTTGATTTTTGGTGAGAGGAAGGACAGCTGGAGGAAATAATCTTTAACCTGGACATGATAGCAGGGATGTGGCATCACAGGGCATGATATCACACCCCCTACAGAGCTCCTTTCACTCTCCATACTCTACAGACCCCAGCCACTGCCATCTAATCTCCAGGAATTTCCTAAACTGGAATTGGAAATACTAATCAGGAGGGAGATGGAGGAAGCAATTGTGGAGGCAGGTAGGTGGGATGGGAGGCAGGTGACAGGCAGACAGCACATTGCTGGGTCCTCCCAAAATCTGCTACCAGAAGTGACCATCTCAGCAGGACAAATTGTGAAGCTAGCCCTGATTCTCAGCCACGATGGCTAAAACGAATCTCAGCATTCAGAGGCATGCTGGTGTCTTCACATTCTGTTTCCCAGAGGCATCTGAATGACCACTTCTAGAAACAGAGTGAAGACTAGAGGAAGACAAGGGGGAACCCGCAAGGACTTAAGGGAGACATCTACATTTCCCTCTCCCCCTCTATTTCCTCTTTCCCTTTCCTGAAAGCCTCCATAGCCTCTTTGACAAGAATATGCCAACAAATATGGGAAACAAAACAGTGGCCCACAGACTGGAAACAATCAATTTACATTCCAATTCCCAGGAAAGGTGACATCAAAGATTGCAGCAACTATCAGACCATCACATTAATTTTTCATGCAAGTAAAGTGATGCTCAAAATCTTACAACAAAGACTGTTACCATTTATGGAACGAGAAATGCCTGCTGTTCAAGCTGGATTCAGAAAAGGAAGAGGCATTGGAGATCATATTGCAAATTTACGTTAGTTACTGGAACATACGAGAGAATTTCAGAAGGAAATCAGCTTGTGTTTCATAGATTACAGCAAAGCTTTTGACTGTGTGGATCATGAAAAGCTATGTTTGGTTTTAAAGGAAATGGGAGTGCCACAACATCTGATCGTTTTGATGTGCAACCTGTACTCTGGACATGGTTAGGAGAAACAGATTAGTTTCCAATTGGCAAAGGTGTTAGACAAGGATGTATTTTATCTCCCTATCTCTTCAATCTGTATGCAGAACATATCATAGGAAAACTGGATTAGATTTAGATTAAGGTGGAGTGAAAATTGGGGGGAGGAACATTAACAATTTGCCATACGCCGATGATACTACATTACTGGCAGAAAATAGCGAAATGACTACTGCTGAAAGTTAAAAGAGAAAGTGTCAAAGCAGGACTACAGCTGAACATCAAGAAGACAAAAGTAATGACTACAGGAGGATTACTCAACTTTAAGGTTGACAATGAGGAAATTGAAATTGCTCAAGACTTTCTATTCTTTGGCTCCATCATGAACCAAAAGGGAGACTGCAGCCAAGAAATCAGAAGGAGATGGAGACTAGGAAGAGCAGCCATGAAGAACCTAGAAAAGATTCTTAAATGTAAGGATGTGTCACTGGCAACCAAGTTCAAGTTTATTCATGTCTTTGTATTCCCTATTACTATATAGGTGTAGGGCTGTCGATTCGGTTCGTCCAAACCCGAAAACCAGCCGAATTTCCCGATTCGGCAGTTTTTAGTTCGGATGGAACCGAACTCAAAAAAGGTGGGAAAACGGGGAGCCGAATTCAGCGAGTTCGGGGTGTTCGGCAAATAAATTCAACAAATTCGGGGTTCGGCGCAGCAGCATAACCGTCAGTTAGGAAGCAGCATTCTTCCACGGCCAATCGGTGGCCAAGCTGGGTCTTCTTCTGGCCAATCAGTTGCGATT
Organism: Euleptes europaea; assembly: GCF_029931775.1. Lineage (NCBI taxonomy): Eukaryota > Metazoa > Chordata > Lepidosauria > Squamata > Sphaerodactylidae > Euleptes > Euleptes europaea. The sequence continues at coordinate 40,329,444 of NC_079322.1, forward strand.
GAGTGCATGAGCCCAGCTGCTGCGCGGCCCAGGGAGAGAAAGAGAGAGTATCTGTTTGTGTGTGAGAGAGATCCCCCTTGGGGTGGGGTGCGTGTGCACATTCGAGCCATTCCTTGGCTGCAGGGGGTGCATTTTTGGGGGTAGAGCCCCCAAACGTTCAGCATAGCTTCAGAGGACCCTTCTTGCAAGAACCCCCAAGTTTTGTAAAGATTGGATTGGGGGGGGCTAAATATGGGGCCGGGAAGGGGTCCCCCCACCCTTAATGTGCATCTCTGACAATGGGGGTTTGCAATTAGCAGCGCTTGCCTCCCACGCCCAAAGCTCCCAGCCCCAACAAACAGCTGAGCTGTGGGGAGCAAGGGCGGGGCAGGTGCAAAGAAGATGGAACAGAAGACAGCCACAGTAAGACCCCTTTGGGGGCTTTAAACTATACTTTTTCTCCTGTGTGTGTGTGAGTGGGGGAAAGCAGAGTCTGTGTGTGTGTGGGGAGGGAGCAGTTTCTGTGGGTGGGGGGAAGCCAAAGGGGGCTTTCGCCCTTTCTGCCTGGGGGTGTGTGCCCCCTCGAGTCTCTCTCTCCCTGGTTTGAGGGGGGGCTTCAGTTGTGTGTCCTCAGGTTTTCCCTCATTCATAAGATCGGTTAGGTCTATTTTGATGCTTGCTCAAAACTGGTTTTCAAATTGTGACTTAAAGAATGCATTTGCCTGGTCCCGAGTCCAATGCAAAAGGGGAAATTCCACCCCCTCCTGTTCCTTTCCATGGTTTGCAAACTCCCAGGCATCACGTGTTGCTTTGCATGGTTGCAAACGTGTTGCTTTGCATGGTTTGCAAACTTCTTCGCACCTGCTCCGCCCTTGCTTCCCCCAGCTCAGCTCTTTGTCAGGGCAGGGAGCTTCGGGAGTGGGCGGCAAGCTCTGCTAATTGCAAACCCCCATTGTCAGAGATGCACATTAAGAAGGTGTGACCCCTTCCCAGCCCCATATTTCGGCCCCCCCTGATCCAATCTTTACAAAACTTGGGGGTTCTTGCATTAAGGAGGAGGGATCCCTTTCGGGGCCCATAACTCAGCCCCCCCGACCCAATCTTAACAAAACTTAGGGGTTCTTGCAAGAAGGGTCACCTCAAGCTACGCTGAAAGTTTGGGACCTCTACCCCAAAAAATGGACCCCCGGAGCCACGGAAAGGCGCTATTGTGTTTTTAATGGCTTTATTTGGCTGAATTTTCCCCCGAACTCCGGATCTCATGCCGAATTGCACGGACCCGAAGTGGGGGAGTTCGGACCGGCATTTCCTGAATAAAAACGGGCCAAATTTTGCTGAATCTGAATTTTACCGAATTTTTTTTTTCAACAGCCCTATATAGGTGTGAAAGCTGGACAATGAAGAAAGCTGATAGGAAGAAAGTAGATTCCTTTGAAATGTAGTGTTGGAGGAAAGTGTTATGGATACCGTGGACTGCCAAAAAAAAAATCAAGCCTGAACTGACCCTAGAAGCTAAAAAGACTAAACTGAGGCTATCGTACTTTGGTCACATTATGAGAAGACAAGAGTCACTGGAAAAGACAATCATGCTAGGACATGTTGAAGGCAGCAGGAAAAGAGGAAGACCCAACAAGAGATGGGTTGATTCTATAAAGGAAGCCACAGCCCTCAATTTGCAAGACCTGAACAAGGCTGTTAAATATAAGATATTTTGGAGGTCATTGATTCAATGGGTCGCCATGAGTCGGAAGAGACTTGACGGCACTTAACACACACACACACACACACAACCTTCAGGTAGGTTCTGGAGATCTCCCAGAATCACAACAGATCTTCCAACTACAGAGATCAGTTCTCCCTTAGGGCTGCCAGCTCCAGGTTGGGAAATTCCTGGAGATTTGGGAGGTGGAGACTTGGGGGTAAGGTCTGGAGAGGGAAGCAACCTCAGCAGGGTATAATAAAGAAGAAGAAGAAAGTTGGTTATTATACACCGCTTTTCTGTACCTTTTAACGAGTCTCACCTTTCCTTCCCCTACCCACAACAGACACCTTGTGAGGTAGGTGGGGCTGAAACAGTTCATAGAGAACTGTGACTAGCCCAAGGTCACCCTGCAGGCTTCATGTGGAGGAATACGGAATCAAACCAGGTTCTCCAGGAGTCTGCCATTCTTAACCACCACATCACATTTCTGCCTCTCAAAATATTTACCTGCTTTCTTCTGATTCCCTTCAAAATACTATTATTTTCCTAAAAATCATTTACCTCCAAAATCTCCAATTAATCGCCCCACCAACATTTATTCTCAAAAATTCTCATGCGACAGCTTTGCGTAGTGGTTAGAGTGTCAGCCTAGGATCGGAGACACCTGATTCGGATCCCTACTCTACCATGGAAACTTGCTGGGTAACCTTGGGCCAGTCACACACTCTCAACCTGACCTGCCTCACAGGGTTGTTGGGAGGGTAAAATGGAAATGGGGAGAATGATGTTAGTCTCTTTGGGTCCCCACTGGGGAGAAAGGCAGGGTATAAATGAACTAACTAAATAAATGTTTACTCCTTTATTTATTGGCTTCATTTTCACCACACTTTTCATCAGGGACCCAAAGCACCTTAACACTGTTATCCTTTCCTCCATTTTATTCTCACAACAACTCTGTGAGGTATAGGGTTGCCAATCTGCAAGTGGGAGATATCCCGCTATTATATCTGATCTTCAGGCAACAGAGATCAGTTCACCTGGAGAAAGTGACCGCTTTGGATGGTGGACTCTATGGCTTCTCCTGGTACACACACCCCTACAAATAGTAATCTTCTGGTGGTCCTCGGCATTACACTGTCCTTGACCAGGGCTAGCACTTTCTTGGCCCTGGGCTGGTGGAACTGCCTTTCTGATGAGACCAGGGCCCTGTGGGATCTCAAAGCTTTCCGCAGGGCCTGCAAAACAGAGTTATTCTACCAGGACGATGGTTGAGGGCAGCCATGGTTTTCCATCAACACTGGCATCCCTCCCCTCCCCCTTTGTTTCTGTATTAATTACCAATATGTAGGGGTGCTGGCTGCCTGCAGGCCTTAGGAGTGCCACTTGCTAGTTTTATTAATTTATTATGGATGTTATGGGACTGGAAATCATTGATTCTATTTTACTGATTTTATGTGATGGGATTTTATTGTATAAAGCTTCATGTTGAGAGCCGCCCTGAGCCCAGCCCCAGCTGGGGAGGGCGGGGTTTAAGACGAAATAAATAAATAATGCCCCATTGAAGTCCATCCCCTACACAAACCCCATCTTCCCCAGACTCCACCCCCAAAATCTCCAGGTATTTCCCAACCTGGAGCTGGCAACCCGAGTGAGGTATGTTACACTGAGAGAGAGTAACTGGCCTAACGTTAGCCAGACTGGCTCAAGATCAGTCCATGGCAGTATGGGGATTTGAACCTAGATCTCCCAAACCTTAGTCTGACACTAACATCTAAACCAGCGTTTCCCAAAATTTTTAAGTCATGGAGCACTTTTCAGGAGAGAAATTAGTCAAGGAGCACTAATTTTCACCTAGCACCTATTTACTAATGACAGTAGTATTTTTCTTTCCAGTCTCTTCATGGAGCACTAGGAGATGTTTCGCAGAGCACCAAGTGCTCCTTGGAACACAGTTTGGGAACCTCTCAGCTAAACCCTACTGGCCTTTTGCCTCCTTTAAAATAAGTTACCATATTTTCCTTTGCTCAGCTGGTTCATTCCTCTGTCTTCTCTCCTTTTCACCCTCACCAGCCCAACCCTCACCAGCAAAACATCCCTGCTCCCCTGGCTCTACCTCCCATTTACAGAGGGAGGAAAGCAATGGCACGGAATTTAATAAAAGGGAAATTACTGTCATATCAGCAGCTGTTCACTACAGTGAGACGGCTTGCTTGTGCCATTCACCCAAGATCCATGATTGCACAATAGCACCGGTGCCCACGCATCATTCTGACATTTGGGTGCCAAGCCCAGCAAACTTCAGGGGCACTAGAGATGTGCTACCTGACTCTTTATCAGTTTCCAACCCATATCTTAAGGGAGCGGGGGTTAAGTAAAAATGCTCATTGTTTTTTACTAATTTGTTATATCCTGCTGTGCTATGGCATAGGCACACAGCTTAGGTCAAAGGAACAGTGTCTAATTATTGATGCAAAGACAAATTCTGCTTTTTTGGGGGTGGGGGACAAGTCTTTCATTAAAATGAATGAGCTTTACAAGTTTCTAAACAAAGAGCTGCAGCCCAGATTTCCAAAAGTTTACTCAGGTAAAGAATGTCAGTTCATCTCTTATGATTGTAGCTAATCAAGAAGAGCACTCGTATTTCAGGTAACTTGTTAATATGAATTGCCTCAAGTTACACTGGAACTGGAATACACTGGAAAGAAAACTGGATGATGCAACAACAAATATTTGGTTATGAGAATATGCCAAAATACTCCTACATATACATTCTTATGGAGTGAATGTCTAGGGAGGCTGCTGGAAAGGGAACATAAGAACTGGAATCTTTACATTGGGTTCCATTCATCATATATCATTCCCTTGGTCGAGCAATGTGCAGCTCAAGAACTCAATGGAAGTGTTAGACAAGAATGATTGTTCTTAACATTTCATTACTTGTTTTTAAATTGTTTTAATAGTTCAGGACCTTTATGAAGCCTCCGGATATACGGTGGTTAATGAAATACACAGATTTCACAGATTGCATGGGGAGATCCAACGCGTCTGGAGTGGAAGCATTTTATGTTTTACAACCAGGGCATTTGGGTTGGTATATTTGAACAGAAGCCATGTCATTAAGACAGCTGAAACAAAGTACCCATGAGCCATGGTGGCCAACTCCAGGTAGGGAAATTTCTGGAGATTTGGGGGTGAAGCCTGAGAAGGACCCTCAGCAGGGTATAATGCCATAGAGTTCACTCTCCAAAGCTGCCATTTTCTCCTGGGGAACTTATCTCTGTAGTCTGGAGATCAACTGTAACTTTGGGAGACTCTACCTGGAGGATGGCTACCCTTCCACGAGCAAACTTATAAATTCTTTTGGAGAGCAATAGGCCAGATACTGGCGGTTGCATGCCACATGCACACAACTGACCGGAGAGTGTTCTTTCTCCTCCCCCCAAATTCAAAGATAACAGCACCAACTGTGAGTTTTGCTGCTATGTAAGTGGTCCGAGTCTAACTGGGGTGTTGTGAGAATCATACACACAGTTTGCTTCATCCAGGACCCAATCTAAACACAGTTCAGGCCTGCTAAGGCAAGAGAATGAAAACACACTGGAGTAGAATCATGGCAGCAAGTTTGCCCCTAACTGACACACGTTCATTGGAATGTATGTTCAAGTACACATGCTCTCTCTCTCTCTCTACACATATACAAATGGATGGATGTAAGGTTCTTTCCGCACAATCAGGAACCCTGTTCCTTCAGGATTCTGAATCACACAGAGAAAGCGCTACATGTTTCTGCTTGCACACACACAGGCTCTATTTATATGTTTCAAGGAAAACCTGTCACACAATCCCACTCTCCCCGCATCACATCCATCTTGCTCCAATGGAACATCTGGACTCATTATATGGAAGCCGGTCTCCGTGTGCAGAGTATCCTAGTCTGGTCAGGCCCTTTGTCTAAACAAAGAAGTTCTAAATGCTCTTCCAGAACTTCCACCAAATTCTGAAGTAGTAGGAATGATATATAGTACCTAAAGACCAGCAGCCTGATCATCTATAGTAAAAAATGGTAAAAGAGACATATTTTCAGTACCCGTCTCCATGTTTTATGAACTCTAGGCATGTTCGTGAAGCAAAAGTCACTAATGTCTGCCCTTTGTCGAAACTAGCCTTTTCACCCTGCGAAAAGCAGTAAATACTAGTTAGTAACAGATCTTGTCAAAGGTTATTCCGCACAGTCATCACTGGAGATATTAAATAAAGGTGTCTCAAAAGGGACACCAGAAAAAATATTGAAGATGTCTAGAAAAGGTTATGATTAAGCAATATACTTATAGCAAATGTTTGAAAAGTATTATTTGAAACACTTCAGCAGAGGGAGAATCTTCTGTATATATTGTTGAAAAACATCTACTGAAGAAATGAAAGAATCCACCAGCAAACTTACAGTGGTTAATTAAAAACAACAACAGCAGCATGCTGGGCAATAAATTACTGTCAATTGGAAAGAACACAAAATGTTTTCTGTCACAAAACATGATGAAACACATTGCTGTGGATAATTCAGTCATCGCTCACAATTACACATGGACACAGCAGATTCACACACTACTCCCAAACATGCTTTTTTAGAAGTAATGGGACTTACTTCCAAGTAAATAGGTTTAATTTTCAGGATCTTTCAATGAGTTCATTTTCTTGTTTAATAATGTTTCTGAAACCCACACTCTATACACAATGGATGCATGGAATCTTTGTGCCTTTAACAAATGGGATTTGTGCCTTTAACACGTATACTTAAGATGTAGATCCATTTAACTGTTCGTAACAATGGCCACTCATGGAACTGGTCAAAAATACAAATGATCCTGCGAGATAATCATATGAGGTCTGTAACACTGGGAGGAGGGTGATATTACCCTACCTTGCAGTTCCTTAAATGGAGTGGTAATAGTGCAAGAGGGAAGTCAGCCTGACATACAAGGCTGTGTAATGGGATGCAGGAAAGAATTTATTCCTATAGAGCACATTCCAACAGAGGTCAAAGTCTATTAGCTCTTCACAGGAGAATTGTGGTAATGAATGATGGTTTATTCTAAGAAGGAAAAGTAAGCTCTGCTCCTTGAATTCCATCTATGCTAATATTCAAATGGATGTTGGAGCTCTGAATTGTTTTATCACATTTGCAAAGTGATGCCAATCCATTAGTAATCTACTACTTTTCCATTTCGGATTTCCAGACTTTGTTCTGACCAACATACATGTTCGGTTTGCTGCAATAGTCAGTTACTGGCTCCACGCACCCCCATTGGTTATTGATGCACATACTAATGTATGTGTCTTTACGCATCACACAAAAGGCATGTTGATGCAAAGCACAGTTCCGTCTGAACTCCTTTTTACACTATGATTTAAGCACCCATGGATGTTCCATGGTGCGCTGCTTAAATCACGGCACAACCGTTCTTTTCTTTCTGCAACCTGTTTTAATCAATGTACATAAGTGCATACATATACTTGTATTTTATAAGAGGGGAGGGAGAGATGTGGTCTGAAAACTGGCAATTCCTGTTCCGATTCCAAAAGTGACTTTAAAATCCTCCAAATTAAAAGTGGAAAGCAGGTGGAGTGGAGTGGAGTGGAGTCAGCGGAAAAACCAAGCTAGGGGACAACAGCAAAGGAGAACTGGAAAGCATCTGCTCATCCAAAATTCTAGTGTAACCTCAATCACCAGTTCCTGTAGTTAGAAACAAAGATGCCAAAAGCCAAACAGTCTGATATTTTAACTTATTCTTTCCCTAAAATCTTTGTTTAAAATTGCATTATGCTCCAAATATGGAAATTAGCCGGCTTAAAAAAACCCCAGCATTATCTACGTGCAGAATTAATACATCACATCCCCTGACTGGGACCAAACAAAGGTCCAGTAAGCCTTGCGTTCTGTCTTAATCAGTGGCAGTATTGTATCCAACGAGGGTCAACCGAGGCAAGATTATTGCTAACTGAAAACTTTAATCAGTGATCAACCGCTTGCTGCTGCAAAGCTGATGAGCAAGACATCTTTTGCAGATGTCTTTATTTTTGTTTATTTATTTAATATATTTATACACCACCCTTCTCCCCACTGGGGCCCCCAAAATGGCTTACATCATTCTTTTCTCCTCCATTTTCTCCTCACAACAGTCCTGTGTGGTAGGTTAGGCTGAGAAAGTGTGATTGTAAGCTTCCATGGTTGGCCCTAGTGGGGATTTGAACCCGGGTCTCCCAGATACTAGTCCAACACTCTCAACCATCATACCACACTGGCTCTCTGATTAGGACTTTGGTATTACCCTGATTGCCCTGACCTGGATGGCCCAGGATAGCCTGATCTTGTCAGATCTCAGAAGCGAAGCAGGGTCAGCCCTGGTTAGTATTTGGATGGGAGACCACCAAGGAATACCAGGGTTGCTGTGCAGTGGAAGGCACTGGCAAACCACCTCTGTTAGTCTCTTGCCATGAAAACCCCAAAAGGGGTCACCATAAGTCAGCTGCGACCTGACAGCACACATACATTACCCTGATTAGCAAGACGCTACAAGTTTTCCTTATCCCTAAAGCCCAGCTTCAAATCCCCACAATCAATAAAAGAATATTATGAGACAAACATCTTGTCCACATGTTTTTATAGTCAGTTGAGGGACACACGGTGCAAGTATGTGGGGCCCACAATATAGAAGAAACTGGGAAGGGGAGGGAAAGAGAGCCACCCCACTGATCCCAGCACTGATAATTAACAGAAGGGGTGGCAACTTAGTTCCTGGCCCTGTTACATATTGGAGTAGGTGTGGGCAGGAATGAGCTCCAACCTCCCTGAGATACCACTATCAGTCATCACATCAGATTTCTCTCTCTACCCACCCCCACATGGGGACAAGTTCATCAATTGGTTCTCACTATTGACACCAGTGTTTACTAAATTTAGAAAGAATGGCCACCTCTTCTCTGAGCTATTTACAGTCTGCTTCCAAGCAAATGTATTTGGAAGCAGGTCCCACCCTGACCTGGATGGCCCAGGCTAGCCTGATCTCGTCAGATCTCAGAAGCTAAGCAGGGTCAGTCCTGGTTAGTATTTGGATGGGAGACCACCAAGGAACACCAGGGTTGCTCTGCAGAGGAAGGCACTGGCAAACCACTTCTGTTAGTCTCTTGCCATGAAAACCCCAAAAGGGGTCGCCATAAGTCGGCTGCGACTTGACAGCACTTTACACACACACACACAAAGTTCAGTGGGGCTTCGTAGTAAATCAAGTTTTAGATTGCAGCATTAGACTCAGGTATGCGGCCATACAGGACAATAAAAATCTCTGGATCCCAAGAAACTGAAGTGGTTTTGATCACTGAAAGTCTATTTTAATTAAAGAACACCACTGACATTATCCATAGGTCAAAGAGATCCATTTGATATGTTGTTCATTTCCCACCTTGTAGCTATTTCAACTAAAGTCCACCAGCTCGTGCTCCAAGACCTAGAAAGTCTTTTTAAAAGAGAAGCACATTTGGTCATCTGCAATAGAGTTACTAAGAAACCGTGTTAATGTTTGTGTGCATCATTTTATCCTAATGTTTTTAAAAAGGCAAAGGTACCAGGTCATTACTGACCCATGGGGTGACGTCACATCCCAATGTTTACAAGGCAGATTGTGTTTATGGGGTGGTTTGCCATTGCCTTCCCCAGTCATCTACACTTTACCCCCAGCAAGCTGGGTGCTCATTTTACCGACCTCGGAAGGATGGAAGGCTGAGTCAACCTTGAGCCGGCTACCTGAAACCGACTTCCGTCAGGATCAAACTCAGGTTGTGAGCAGAGCTTTTGGCTGCAGTACTGCAGCTTACCACTCTGTGTCTTGGGACTCCTTATTCTTAATGTTTAAGGGTTCTAAAAAAAGATAGCAAAATTATTTATTTTATATATATATATATATATATGTGTATATATATATGTGTGTATATATATATATATATATATATATATGTGGAAGATTTTTCAATTGGAGTATGAAAACTGAAGGGTACCTTACTGTAACGGTCCGCTAGGAAGATGACATCTGGTTCTTTAAACAAAGAAAACATAACTCCCAAGTATATGTCAAGTGTCTGAATTAATGAGCCTACAAGATTCTCTGGAAATCTTATTGAGCTTCAAGGGAAGGAGATGATTAAGAGTAGTCAGTACCATGAGTTCTCATTTATTATGGCATGAATACATGATACTTAGCAAGCTGGATTATGTGATGCTTCTCACACTGCAGAAATGAGTTCCTAGAGGCATTCCCTCTTCTAGAATTTTTTTTTTCAGTTGGCAGGGAGGAGCCAAGCAGGTGGTTTTTTGATTGCTGTAACTAGAGTTGAAATTAACACAGGCTTTGGTGCAGGGAGCACCCCTCTTAAATTATATAGTGACTTTATCGTGTTAAAACATGTTTGTTTTTACACCATTGTCATGGATGATCTCAGCAAGGCAACGTTTGGAGAGTATAATGGTTTAGTCAGTTGCAGAGTTAGCAAGGAGAACACAAAACAATGTACTTATACAATGTTCTATCTTATATTGAGCCTTTTATAAATAATGCCCTTTACAATTTTTTTTGACAAAGGAATAACAGTTTGGTTTTAATAACTCTATGCCAGTGACTGAAATCTGAAAGGCACTCTCCCAAACAGTCGCATGCAGAGGCATAAACCTTAGATGCCCCATGGAATAGCCACAACTCTATTGTGTAATGTTTTTAGATTGACCTGAGCTGTCCCTGAGAAGTTTAAAATGAGCACGTTTTCAGAGAAATCAGCAGAGTGACATAAAAGGAAAGAAAATACTGAGGAGAACCTAGCCTTATGTAGAAAATGAAACAAAATTGGAAAAGCGCAGTGTTGACGCTGGCATGTATTTATTTATATGTTATATATGCATGGACAAGAGATGTCCCAACATCAAAACTCTGTTGTGTATCATTGATGCCAAGGCAGTTTCCACAAGGGGTTATTTGCCCTGGGTTCAACATAACAGTATTCTGTTGCATATTTGTAACAACTGAAAAGGCCCTGATGGCATGGAACGGTTGTGGCGGGGAAATGCCTGTTGCTGGTGGACATTCAAAAGCTCTATATGAACGCTTAAGTGTGTGAGTGTGTGTGTGTACAGTGCCGTCAAGTCGCAGCCAATTTACGGCAACCCCTTATGGGATTTTCAAGGCAAGAGACTAAGGCTAACAGAGGTGGTTTGCCATTGCCTCCCTCTGCATAGCAACCCTGATATTCCTTGGTGGTCTCCCATCCAAATACTAATCAGGGCTGATCCTGCTTAGAAGAAGAAGAAGAGTTGGTTTTTATATGCCGACTTTTATCACTTAAGGCAGAATCAAACCAGCTTACAATCGCCTTCCCTTCCCCTCCCCACAACAGACACTCTGTGAGGTAGGTGAGGCTGAGAGAGCTCTAAGAGCTGTAACTAGCCCAAGGCCACCCAGCTGGCTTCATGTGAGGGAGCGGGGAAACAAATCCAGTTCATCAGATTAGCCTATACTGCCCATGTGGAGGAGTGGGGAATCACACCCGGTTCTCCAGATCAGACTCCACCGCTCCAAACCACCGCTCTTAGCTACTACACCATGCTTAGCTTCTGAGATCTGATGAGATCGGGCTATACCATGCTGCCTTCCCTCCCGAGTGCTTAACTACAGCTGGCAAAATTTCTTCAGAATCTTATAGTCTACAAGATGGTTCATAGCTCAGATGGTTCAGCTACAATAAATCTTTGGTCCAAATCCAAATATAGTTAGTCGTACTTCTGTTCCATTGATTTCAATGGTATTTCAGCAATTGGATTTTCTCTTCATTGGGACACTGACTTTTATAACATATGGACACCATACACAAATGGTGAGATCTTGGCATATTTAGCATGTTAACAGCAAACCAGAAGTGTACATGCTAAAGTTAGGATGCCACCACGGTTAAGCTAGTACAACAGGCTTGTGTTAAGGAATTTTTTTCATCTAAACAGCTCACAATCTGCTTTTGAAACTGCAGTCAGTTTCAAGAAAAGTTTGCCCTGCAGAATGAGCGAAGCTGCTGTTTGAGAACAACAAACCCAAAGCCCCTTTCAGATCCCAAGACGAGTTTTGCTGTTCTTTGGATCCTGGCCCAATGTTAAGGATCTTTGTTTCGGATTAGATATACTGATATGATCCTTCCGTGGAATTAGGCCAATGGGATTCAAAACAAGCGGTGGCTGCGGTTGCAACATACTTTGTTTCTCCCATTCAATAAACGTCATCATTAGATATGATTCAGATAAAGGCAATCACGTGCACAACTCTCCCACCGAAATCCACTGAATTTAAATATGCTTCTTTAATCTGGAGCACACCCGTTGTTTAAAATACAGTTATGCAAAGTTCAATAAGCACTATGTGATGTGAACAAGGGCTTGAAATTGACAGCTAGCTTTTAGCCTCAGAACACCTGGTCTCAATCAAGGCCAACCAGACAACATGCAGAAGATCAGCCATCAGAATAACACAGTGACAGGGCCGTGGGGTTAACCTCAAAGCCACCACGTGAGGCTGCTAATTTGATTGGACAAGTGGCACTGTGGGATTTAACCCTTTCCTTCCATGCTGTGTTCTCCATGTAAATCGTAGCCCCTCCCCTTCCCTCGCAGAGATATGCCTTTTTCCTTATATGTCCATGAAGGAGAGGGCTAGAGACGTACTTTAAAAAAAAATTAAAACTGGGAATTCAGAGAACCTGCTAAGCCTACTGTTACAACACTCGAGTGATAAATCAATGTGTTAGTACCATTCTAAAAAAAAGAAAATGAAACCACTCATCTTCAGTGTAGGGGAGGAAAGGGAATTGTTTGACCCCAACAGTCCACTCATTGATAAGTGGGCTGGAGATGGGTGGGAATGGGCGGGACAAAGAAAACTGAACAATACATTATGCACAAGGAAAAAAGCACTCAAAATAGGCTAACAGAAGAACATCCGGGTAAAAGTGGTCTAAAAGGGGGGGGGCAGGGGAAAAACAAACATAAAAATTGAAAACTAATGGCACAAAAATGTGTGCAGAAACCAAGGGATAAACTGAAGCAATATGGGGCCAGAAACAACTACAACAACTGTGAGGAAAAGCCCCAAGTCCCTGAGTAGTTTGACAGGGTGCATTTTTCCTGCCAAGAAAGTGCCTTCCAACAGGATTTTCTCAATTATGATGTTTAAGATCAGAGTATTAAATGGTAGAGTACTAAACAATAGATCCTTAATGCTGCCTGTACCCTCAACTACCAACTATTAGTGGCCAACAACTAGGACTAAATGGAAACCAAGTAAAACAGGAGGTGTTCAGGACTGTAAGAAACTGGTGGAATTCAAATTATAATGGCTGCTTAAGGGGGAGAAAGTGAGTGCAAAATAAATGCTTTGCGTGACCATTGCTATTCCTAAGGCTATGTGGGCAAAAAATGGAAGCCACAGTCCATCAATAGACAATAGTGCACCTCTGATGGCTGAAGAATCCAGACATTGGAAGATAGTAGAAACTGACCAAATGAAAGAAGAATGTGAACTCAGGTTTTAAAATTGTCACTAACTCTAAACTCTCAGCTCAGCATTTCTGTTACACTGTACTAGCATGGCTCAACAAGGATAAGGCTGTAATTTATGACTTTTGTATGCATAGTCCAAAAGGTCTTTGAGTTACTCAAAACACATAGAAATTAGGCATTTAGAAGTCCAGTCACAAATAAAAGATGCCTGTGAGACAAACATTACTGCATATTACCACACACAAAAAGTTCCTTCCATGTTGCTTCCTTGGAAAAGGGGGTGTGTGGTAGGCCAAACTTGGCGTACAAATGGAATACATAAATAAGATAAATAATTATAAAAAGAGCTATGTGTCTTCCATAGTCTGATATTATAGAGAGGCTATACAGTGAATAGGAGCCCCGTGGCGCAGAGTGGTAAGCTGCAGTACTGCAATCAAAAGCTCTGCTCACAACCTGAGTTCGATCCCAACGGAAGTCAGTTTCAGGTAGCCGGCTCAAGGTTGACTCAGCCTTCCATCCTTCCGAGGTCGGTCAAATGAGTACCCAGCTTGCTGGGGGTAAAGGGAAGATGACTGGGGAAGGCACTGGCAAACCACCCTGTAAACGAAGTCTGCCTAGTAAGCGTCGGGATGTGACATCACCCCATGGGTCAGGAATGACCCAGTGCTTGCACAGGGACCTTTACCTTTATAAAGTGAATATTCATAGTCATGAAAGCTGAATAATCAGGGATCTGAGCAATACCGCTGCAGTTTCTGAAGCCGTCTCACTCTTGCCTCACACACACAAGATCACCCACATGTACTCAGCAGGCTCTAGACTCGGCTGCTACCCTGTGATTCTCTATTCATAATCATTAACATGAATTGAAATGTTTACCTCAGCCATAAGCATATAGTGGAAGCGGAAAAGGAAACAGGACTTATGCATGTATGGGGCCAATGGATGCTGCTTCACCCTACTTGAAGCACTGGTCTGCCCCACCCTTAAAAAAAAGGAAACGGAAACATTGCAGCTTCCATTTAAAGAACTGGGGCTTGTTTTTAGAATGGGAAAACCTGGCGTTTTTAAAAATCCCCTTTAGCTACTATGTCAGTGAGCATAGCAAAATGCTTGAGGCAGGGATTGCTAGCTTCCTCAGAATGAGGCACGGATCCTCCCCAATTATGACATTATTGCTCTGCACTCCACTGCAAACTGACTAGGGGATTCTGGCCCCACTTGGACACATTGCTACCCACCATCAGATGAAGAAGGCTGGCTGCATCCTTGGGGGAAACGATCCCTCACTATGAGTGGTGAACACCTGATTCTTAAGTGACACATTAGCCTGTTCAGAGAACAGAGTCGTGGTGACTTAGTGCATGGGGAGAGAACCAGACTTGGTCCCACCCCATATTAATTTGACCTTTGAACAGTCTATGTGCACAAGCTACATTTGCACAGGTTCTAAACATGTGATCTGTACACTGGTCCCCAGCCATCAGTAGTCCTGTTACAGTGAACTCATGTACACGCATCCATCCAGTCATTAGAAAGAGCCAACAGACGTTCACTTTGCACTTGAAAGACCAGTACCTGAATAAATGTGGAGTTGATATGGTATCAACTGTACTTGCATTGAATGTAACATGAGAATTACTTGTTGCACATATTTTAAAAAATCTAAGAGTACATGGAAAGTACATGTGTTCACTGTAACTTGTGAATAGGGCTACATAACATCAAGGTACAGACTCCTACAGTTAGAACCTATACAGTGATGGCCTACACTTGCATACAGTTTCAAAAGTGATTACGGATATGCAAAGGTTACAATTTCTACCAGTCACCTCCAATATGTTATCTGAACAGGGCTAACCATGTTTTCTAAAAACTCTTGAAATCCAGTTCGGGGTGACTTTCTAGCTAAATTATCCCATTTCTCTTCTGTCGGTCCAGAGGAACACATTTGGTTGGGAGGAACTAAATTTTTGTATCACAGGGACACCTGGTCCACAGTCTAGACAGCTACGTTTGGGGCCCTGCAGAGATTGCTAAAACTCAGAGGACTTCTGGATTTTTCATCTTTAAACAGCAGACCCCAGACTGTAGCTGCTTGCCTTGTGGCATAGAGTGGTGGGGTTGCTTGAGAAATGCAAATCCCGGTAGGTGCACATTGGGAACTGAACAATCTTTCGACTCCAGCCCTAGATTAACATGATGACACATAGATGGCAGATCCTGATAAACAGAAGCACTAAAGTTCTATGAAAATTAAAACAAACACTGGTAAGTGTACGTATAGAAAATGTTTATTTGAAATGACTTTGGAAGATTGACTTCTTGGAATTTCAAAGCATAAGACACAAGAATTAAAGCATAAAATCTCATAAGGTCAGGAAATTGTGGACAGCTTTAAATATTTTACTTTGAAACTCTGAAAAGACACCACAAAATGCTTAGAAAATCTCATACTGTTAATAATAGGCCATCTCAGAACATATAGAAAGGACACTGCTTTGGACCATCTCAGAATGTATAGAAAAAAACACCACTTTGGACAATACCATATGTGCATACGTTCCATTGAAGTTACCACTGGCAGACCAAAAATTTCACACACTAGAACTGTAATTCCAATTTTTAATTAAGAGAAATAACTTCACTGGAAGTATAAGATATACTGTTGTTGAAAAGGTGGTGGATGCCTCAAACTTGAACATATCTCAGCAACAGATGTTTAACCATAAAAATTCAATACAGTGTTAGCATCCATTATTCCCCATTAAGCGATTGTTATTATTAAAGAATATAGATAAGGGGCATAACTAAGTTTGGAGATTTACTCTGTCAGCCTTTAAAACCTATTAAATGGGTAAAATATGCAGGGCATGAACAACTACAAAACTATTACACAGATGCACCTACATCATATAGTCATCTTTATTTTTAGCTGGGTATATTTCATTGCAATTATTATTAATATTCTGCTTTGTAATGTGCCTTACCAAGAAGTTTATTTGAAAATGTAGTTTTACAGATGAACTTACCATTTCTTTTAAAGATTGCCAGTACTCAATGCAAACCAAAATATTGCCTCTAAAGTTCTAATAACTGACTGGCAGTGCAATACTATGAAGATTTCCTCCAGTATAAGACCATTGAAATGGATGGTCTTAGAGTGGAGTAACTTGGCAAGGATTACACTGTAAGGGACCCAGATATGTACCCAGGAAAACAGTGCTTTAAAGTATACCATTGCAATGTGCAAAAGATCCATTCCTGGGATCATCACAAACGATGAAAACTGCAAATACTGGAAAGCAAGGGTCTGCTTTCTCCCAGTAGTGTTAACAGCCACATTTCTTGCAAAATTAACAATGTGCACGCAGTGGGAGCAAAAATAGGCTGGAGACCATAGCATGCAATTGGACTGTGGACTATGGATAAGTGAAATCACAAGTCACAAATCCACAAATGGGGAGGTTCCACTGTACACCCTTCTAAGTCCATTATTGTCTAAGGGTTTAAAAGGGTATAATTCTGTTTAGAATTGTACTGCAAATGACTAGTGTTATCAGTGTGTAAAGCAGTAATCCTAAATCTCTTCATCTGGAAATAAATTACATTTCAATCAACTATTTCCAAGCAAGAAAAGTTACAGATGTGTGCTCGGCATCTACAGATGCCATCTCTAAAGTTATGGCTTATAATATCACATCTACTTTATTATTAACATTTGCATCTTACAAAACTGAGTCAACATAATGATTAAGTTAACAACTTATTTACTTTAGTTGGAATATTTATTCCCCACTTTTATCCCAAAAGGAACCTGATGTGGCTTACAACAACTTTCTTTTAAAAAAAGATCCAAACACAATAGAAGAAAAAATAAAACAAAAAATAAAAGCAAGGTGAAAACAAAAAGACACTGGAAGAAAAAAATACTGGATATTTATTTTAAAGAAGTTTGCCCTGCTTCCTGGGTTAGCTCCTGAAGCAACGATGTGGCATACCATACGACAGCCAAGAACTGCAGTCTTCAGAAAATAGAATTCTGTAATGTTCTACATCAAGTAGACCAGAGCTACTGATTTCAGTGTAATTTAAGCAGTCTAATTTTGTGTGGAAGTGCAATCCAGGACAGCAACTCTTCATATGCTAATTCTGGCATGAGAACTAAACACTTAAATCTATAGGTGGAGGACTTTTAGTTTAGATATGAGATTGGAGAAAAATCTGTGACGGGAGCTGAACTAGCAAGCATGTGAATAGCAACAATGTTTTAAATGCTTTCACTAAAATTAATTCCCTTATTATTATTATTTATTTATTTTACAATGTAGCACATATCCTAAAAGGCAATTCAGCAGACAATCATTCAGCTAACATATACACATGGAAGACAGGGGAAGAGAGGGAATTCAGCAGCCTGTGATTTTTTGTTTTTAGAAAACCATTCTCTCTGCTGTAATATAGTTTTAGGTATCTAGGCAATAAACAACGAAAACCAAGTTCTATTGTCCTCCACTGAAAATAATTGTCGGCTTATTTAGTTACGTGATTTGACAGTTATATATTAAACACTTTTGCAAAAAAAAACTTGGGTGGAACTTAAAAAGTATAAAGTATAACTCAGAACAAATTGGCTCTTTCATCAGGAAGGTAGTTCATGAATGTCATATGAAACTAGACTAGGATTTACCATCAGGGCTGATCACATCAAAGATAGTTAGCTGACAAGGCCTTCACAAAAACCTTCTGGTGACAGGGAAACCACACATTCACTGGTTTAAAAAAATAATTCTTTTTATTTTTTAAAAAAGAAAGGATAGTCTAGCTATCTAGAACATGACAATAATAATTATTAGGAGGCGTCTTAATCATTGTCTACCCACTTCTGGATTACACTGACCAATGTGGAACGGTTAGACTTGAGGTGTTATTTTGTCTTTACCTAAGCCAAGCTGTAAAATAAAGACTTGCAAGATGAGTACCTCTCAAGTATTTTAAGTTAATTTATAGCTTAATGCCTTCCAAGCAAAGACAGTTTCATGAACTACACAGTGGCAGAGCCAGCATGGTGCAGTGGTTAAGAGCGGTGGAGTCTGATCTGGAGCACCGGGTTCGATTCCCCACTCCTCCACATGAGCGGCAAAGGCTAATCTGGTGAACTGGATTTGTTTCCCCACTCCTACACATGAAGCCAGATGGGTGACCTTGGGCTAGTCACACTCTCTCAGCCTCACCCACTTCACAGGGTATCTGTTGTAGGGAGGGGAAGGGAAGGTGATTGTGAGCCGGGTTGATTCTACCTTAAGTGGCAGAGAAAAGTCGGCATATAAAAACCAATTCTTCTTCAGTGGCATGACTGCCCCTGAACATACGTGTGAAAGAGAGGTACAGCCAATCCTGGCTCCAGGTACACATTTTGGAGGTGCACTCTGAAGCCATTACAAGCAAAGAGGCCCGCCGTAAACAAGTGCTGTGGGCCCTTTCAAACATGATAAAATTTCTAGGCAGGAAAAAGGCACTTCTACAGTGATCACAGATGCATTGACTGTGAAACTTACATTCCTATGTGTTTCACAGCATAAAACGCATCTGGGTCTGAGCATTACACACGGGCGACATGCTATTTCCATGAAAAAAGTCTGTAAAGTCAGCCTAAGGCCCAATGTGATTAAAGACTGCTTTTAAAAGGTATGAACCACCTTCAAGTAGTTTCAAGCATCCAGCGTCTCCAATGATTCCTAATGACCCCCCCAATAAATGCCTGTGCCACAAATGTATAGAGCATTTTCTCAAGAGTCGTGCAGTTCAATCCTAAACAGAGTTACATAATTCTACGTCCATTGAAGTCAATAATCTTAGAAGGGTGTAACTCTGCTTAGGATCTCACTGTTCAGTAAAGTTTGGGTAGTCCGCTTTACCTTATTCTTTCTGCTTTTTAATTTATGTTTATTTTTATCCCCCACCCACCCACATCCCTATTTCAAGTAAGGGACACCAGTTCTTGCTCACTTGATATAGTTTGCTGTGTCCATAAATACTTTCAGGTCACAGGTTGTTGTTGTTGTTTTTACAAATATGATTTCCGATATAGCAGTATTATAATTTATAATTTCCATCATCTATATTCATATTCCATTCCTAAATCACACAGTTTCCTACAGTACCTTTCTGTTGTTCTTCCAAACTTATTCTATGAACAAAAGTCAAGGTATGCACCTCGGGGATCACTTGTTGAACAAAGCGCAACCTGAATATCTCTAACCAACTGTTAATCATTTTCTTTCATATGGTTGACAATTTCCATTATTTGCAACAGGTTCCGTTGACTTGCTGACCCTTTTCATTTCCGTGAAAGGAATCTAGGAATTGGCACACAAGTTTACAAATAGAAATATGCTTCCAAAATCACAGCCACCTTACAAAGTGGAGCAAGTATTATGTATCGGTTCTCTATAATCCACCTAGGTAAAACACATACAGAAAGAGCCAACAGTGTTAGAAAAATGAAAGCAACAAGTCTTACCATGATCAAGGAAATCTGAATCAGCTTTCCTTTCCTATGGGCAGACCGTCCCTCCTTTCTTTTTCCAACAGTAAAAGCCAAGCAGAGAATCTGGTTTGATTCTAAGGGTTGGTGTTTTGTTTTTGTTTTTTGTTTTTTTAATGCAGGCTGCTCTGCTTGGTAAACCAATTGAGCACAGATCTAACGTTAGAGCTGACTATTTTAAATCAAGCTCTGCAGCTGTAGAACTTGCCACCCACCATCTATCCCCCCCAATTCTTTTAGTGGTGAGACTAATTTTTCCAGTAGCCTTTAACCGGTGACGTGGAAACTGTGACTTCAAATGTATAGAACTGTCTAGCCTCAAACCCAGGACAGAATCAACTTTGTGGCAAGTGTTGAAGGACACAGAGCAAACTGCTACAGGTTGGGCTCCTTCATCACCCCGCGCTCTCCACCCCCAGAATGGGGGTGCGCCATCCAGTTAACTGACAGCGGGCTTCCCGGGCTCCCCGCCAAGGGGACACCTTCAGCTCCCTGGACTTTTAACACTTGGCAAGGCTGGGGTTTCTTTCAAGCTCTCAATTGTTTCCTTAAATGAAAAAGAAATTATCACCACCGGGATAATCTGCATCCCGTGGATATGGGAAAATCCAGGCTATAATAGCCCGGCGGATTTCTACACCCAACTTTGATTTACAAGATAAAAGCAACTTTTAAATTAAAGCCCCTTTCTGTGAGCCGAGCTTATTATTCCAAAGACAGGAACAATTTTCCGAGAAAGTTGTCTCTGTGTGCCTGCCTATTATCTTAGATTTCCCCCTTCCACTAATGAGCATTTATCTAAAAGAGCCTCTTAATCCTCCGATGCGTGCGTCTGGTCAAAGGTAACAGTTTGAATAAAACCACGAATCACTTATCGCTGATCATTAATCATACTTTTTTTCCCTCCTCTGGGGCTTTTTGTTTTTGCAACCTACGCGGGGGACCAGAAGCCCCAATTCCATCTCGCACCCTTCCCTCCAAGCCCCCCGGCTGCGGAAAGTCACAGCCGCCCAACTTCCAACTTGCCCAACTTCGGCGACCTCTTCCTAGCCCGACCCTTGGCTCGTTTCGGCGACTGGCCCTTTAAGCGTCCAACCCCCCCGGCCCGAACTCTGGGGGGCGCACCGGCTTCGGACGGGGCGAAAGTTTCCTCGCGAGTTCGCGGCCGCGCCGCACCCAGGAGTTCCACCTCGACCGCAAAGTGATGTCGCGGGTGGAGAAAGTGCCGTCAAAGTCGCAGCCGACGTGTGGCAACCCAGCAGGGTTTTCAAGGCAAGAGACTAGCGCTTTCACCCATGCCAAATAATGCCCTTTCAACCCACTTTGCATCTGGATGTCACTCTTGCAAACAATCATCAAAGTGCCCTGAAAGTGGATTGAAAGTGCATTATTCTGTAGGTGTGAAAGCGCCATCGGAGGCGTTTTGCCGTTGCCTGGACGTCCTTGGTGGTCTCCCGTCCAAGGACTAACCAGGACCGACCCTGCTTCAGCTTCAGAGATCTGACCAGATCTGGCTTAGGGCCATCCAGGTCAGGGCAAAGTTCTGATACTGCCAAGCCACTCTGAGGGCACTTTCACACATGCCAAATAACGCACTTTCGGTACACTTTAACGATTGCTTGCAAATGGGTGTTGCCAGTTCACACAGTGCAAACCAGCTTCACAGTGCATCGAAAGCGGATCGAAAGCGCATCATTTGGCATGTGTGAAAGTGCGAAGTGTTGGGGATCCAGGGCTGGCGGTGCGGAACGCCCCCTCCGCAGAGAAATCGGTGCCCGGGCACGGCGCAAGCCGCGTCGAGCCCCTGCGTGTCCCGCCTTCCCCGGACAACCAGGAGAGCCCCCCTCTCGCCCAAGCCCTCTTTTCTAGACTATGGACGGTTGGCAACAGAAGCTTCTCCGCACGCGGAGCCGGGGGGGGGGATTCAAAGGGCCCCGCCGGCGACTTACTTGCCGCCCCGTTAAAGAGGGCTGGGGAATGGGGGGTGGGGGTCCGTCCGTCTCTTCGCTGCTCATTCAAACCTCAGCAGGAGCGCGCGTCCATAAGGCCGGCGGCCCAAGTGTTCCCCTGGCAGGTCTTTTCCTGCCCCTCGGGTGGATCAGGAAAGCTGAAACTTGGCCAGAGACAGAGGGAGTGGGAGAGAGGGATGGGGTAGGAGGGGCGGTCATGGGGATGTCCTACCAGTGGGGCTGAAGAAAAGTGGGGGGGGGGAGGTGCTATGTCTTATGTTATGGGTTAAGAAAGGGGGAAATGTGGTATAGGGCGGCATGTGTGTGGCCATTAATGCATGAGAAGTTTTGCCTTGGGTTTGCCGCTCTCTAGACGCACATTTCCCCCATCGGGATCCTCAAAACTGAAAAACAAGCCCCCCCGTAGAGTTTTGCGAATTCAGATGGGGGGAATGTGCGTCTAGAGAGCGGCAAACCCAAGGCAAAAACCTTCTGTGCATTAATGGCCGATGTCTCTTTAAGAGAATCCACATGCCTCCATATCGCATTTCCCCCTTTCTTAACCCATGACAAGGGAGGCAGATTAGAAACCAGGTAGCCCAGCCCAAGTCGCCCCCCGGCAGCCCCCGAGCTCGCAGGCTCTCCCCCCCCCCCCAGACACTTACTCGCCTGCAGCATGACGTCATGGCCCGGGATCCGACTCCCAGAGATAGGTCACATTGGGCGGGGGGAGAACAACATAGCGATGCAACCACCTAACAACCAAATATACACACACACAGAACCCGGAGCTTTGGAAACCACAGGGGACCAGGGGAGGGCTGGAGATGGAATGGGGGGGGGCCGGGGGGTCCCGGCCGAGTTTCCCCGAGCAAATCTGCGCGCGCGAGGAAACTTCGCTCTTCTCCGAGCTGCGAAGGTCCCTGGAGGCGGGAGGGCCGCCGGGAGAGCGATGGCATCTGCCGCCAGCCGGGGACATGTGCAGCCGGGCTAGGCAGGGGGATCCCCCTCCCCGAGAGGCGAGCCGCACCCCCAGGTGGCAACCGGGCGGCCGCTCGATTTAGCCGCGCGCTTCCTTCCCCGCGGACCTGGCGGGGATCGCAGCGCCCCGGGGTTCAGCAGAGACAGGGGGAAGGTCCCGGGCGGGGGGGGCTGCCTCTCTCTCCCTCCCTCCCCCCGGCGCTGCTCCCCCGAGGCTCGCTTTCCGAGGCAAGCCTTGGGGGAGAAGCGTCTCTGAGCGTACGCAGAGCGCCCGGCTCCCAAGCGAGCCGCGGGAGCCGGCGTGCGCAGTCGCCCGGCTCCGGAAAGGTGTCCGTCCGGCCCCCCGGCTCTCGGGGGCGTTTTGGCCACGGGGGCCGGCGGGGCGTCCTCCTGACAGCCCGGCTTGTCACTTTCGCCCCCTCCTCGGGGGAAGGCGCCAGCCTCTCGCAAACTTTCTCTCGCTCGGGGGTCGCCGAGGAGCCCCCCCCCCGCCGCCGCTCCCACTCTCCCCGGCCCAAAAGTTCTTTTCTTCCCCGCGCTGCCCCCGCCCGCGGGGCAAAGGGCCCCAAGCGCGCCCTCCGACGCATCCCCGCGACGCCTTCCCGGTCCGAGCCGCGCGCCCTTCCCAGCCCCGGCTGCCGCCCGCCCCGCTCGGAGCGACAGTCAGAAGAAACCCGCAACTTGCAAGGACCCGGGGAGGATCGCGAGCGAAGCGACCGCGCCAAACAGCCCGGAAAGGCTCCGGGGGTTCACACGCTGCCTCCCCACGTCGGGTTTGCCTTTCGCCCTCCGCACTCTGGTGCGTTCATTTCCCACGCGCGTTAGTTCAACTTAATTGGGGGGGGGGGGAGAGAGAGAGATCCAGCGACCCCGGCGGGATCCGCTGCAAAGAGCAAAACTTTTAAAAGTTGCAATCCGCCCCAAAGAGGCCATTCGGTCTTCCGAGGGACTTACCCGACAAGTGCAAGGAGGGAAGGGGACCAGCAGCCCGGCTGAAGGAACCACGTTGGACTGAGCGAAGGTTACAATACGTTCTATTTAGAGAAGCATTACATCACCCCTCCGTGACGTCACGTGGGATTCCTGAACTTCTAAATCATTGCGGTCCCTGCGCGGAGCGAGAGAGAGGGAGCCGGGCGAGCGAGGGGGGCGTGTCCCGGGCGGCCCCCGCCTCCCCGCCCGCCTCCCGGCCAACCGGAGGCGGCGCGGAGAGGAGGGGCGGGGCGGCGCGAGCAACAGCTTGCCGCGCCGGGGGATCGCAGGGCGCCGCGCGGAGCCCGGTGAGTCAGCCTGGAAAAAATCTCCCCGGCCCCAAGGTTTCGGGGGGAAGGAAGCCGGGAAGGGGCCGTCCCCACCTTGGGGGCTGGAGCCCGGCGGGCCGGGAGGCGGCTTCCCCGGTCCGTGGCTGGAGGGAGACGGGCTTCCGTGCGGCTGCGCGGATTCACACGTTCGTTGGAGAAGTGGGGTCGCCACGACTTGATCTCCTGCCCAAGAAGGTTCCGACGCTGGGCTTTATTGGGGGGGGGGTTCCTCTCTGCCATGCGCAAAGTGCATTTCCCACCACTCCAGAGCCGGTGCCAGTCTTTTTTTGCGCCCTAGGCAAGGGTAACTACTTGCTGACCAATTTTCAAAAACAGATGCCTTGTCGAAAAAATAGAAGCCTGATGCACTCCTACAAAACTTTTTATAAGACGTTATAATTAATTGCTTTCCCTAGCACTGTTGTGGTACTTATCTTAAAATAAAAATTGGCAGTGGCATTTCCCTCCCAAGAAACTAATCTGTTTAAAACTGTGCCCCTCAGGCCAGTTCTGCGCCCCTCTGAGGTCTGTGCCCTAGGTGACCACCTAGTTCGCCTTAATGGTAGCACCCGCCCTGGGCACGAGGCTTTGAGTTCAGATGCTGTGCCTTCTGGTCAGGCTGCCCCATAGTCCTCTTTTCAGAAGAGGATAGGACGGCGGTTTTGTCTCCTCAGTTTCCCTTAAGGCACTTTCACACATGCCGAATAATGCACTTTCAATGCACTTTGAAGCTGGATTTTACTGTGTGAACTGGCAAAATCCACTTGCAAAGGATTGTTAAAAATGTACTGAAAGGCAGAGGGGCTGTGGCTCAGTGGTAGAGCATCTGCTTGGCATGCAGAAGGCCCCAGGTTCAATCCCGGGCATCTCCAGTTAAAGGAACTAGGCAAGTAGGCGATGTGAAAGACCTCTGCCTGAGACCCTGGAGAGCCACTGCCAGTCTGAGTAGACAATACTGACTTTCATGGACCCAAGGGTCTGATTCAGTATAAGGCAGGTTCATGTGGATTGAAAGTGCATTATTTGGCATGCGTGAAAGTGCCCTTAGAGAACTATTTGATCCTTGACAGACAGGAGCAGTGACCCCAATATGATAGTCAATATGGTTTGACGAGCTTTGCCTTTCAGCTGGGTGGGATCCGATGGCTGGAATCCACTGGAGGGCATTCAGAGAACTTGCCTCGCTTTCCCTGGGGCGCCATGCCCACCCTGCCTTCAAGTGGCCGCTTTTCTAGCTTGCAGTACATCTGATGCAGACTTCAAATTATCTTTGTATAAATCTCAAGAGAACTACTAAAAATTATTTTCCGCCTGTTTCCTTTATGATGATATGAACTTGTGATTTGCTTTTAAAATGTCATTAATTTGTACACTTAAAGAGCCGGCTGGCAAACCCAAATTCTTTTGGATAAAATCATATTTTGCTGAAGTGACTTGAAGTGACTTGCAACAACTCCCTCTGTGACTGGCAGAAAAGGCGATGCCCGTGGACTTTATGAGTGAGTGAATTGGCTGGGCAGCTCCCCCCCCCCAATCCTCTAGATAGAAAGTTAATATTTGAACTAGAGCACCTGCAGTCAAGACCATCCTCTGCTGTGGACTCATGAACACATGAAGCTGCCTTATACTGAATCAGACCCTTGGTCCATCAAAGTCAGTATTGTCTACTCAGACTGGCAGCGGCTCAGGCAGAAGTCTTAAAATCACCTCCTTGCCTAGTCCCTTGAACTGGAGATGCCGCGGATTGAACCTGGGACCTTCTACATGCCAAGCAGATGCTCTACAAACTGAGCCACAGCCCTGCCCCCTCATGTTGTGGCCCTGGGCACATCTAATTTCCTCCTCATTTATTTATGTGTATGTATGGAGCCCCGTGGCGCAGAGTGTTAAGCTGCAGTACTGCAGTCAAAAGCTCTACTCACGACCTGAGTTCAATCCCAACGTAAGTCGGTTTCAGGTAGCCGGCTCAAGGTTGACTCAGTCTTCCATCCTTCCGAGGTCAGTGAAATGAGTACCCAGCTTGCTGGGGGTAAAGGGAAGATTGCTGGGGAAGGCACTGGCAAACCACCCTGCAAAAAAGCAAAGTCTGCCTTGGAAATGTCAGGATGTGACGTCACCCCATGGGTCAGGAATGACCCGGTGATTGCAAGGGGACCTTTACCTTTATGGTGGTGGAAAGCGCCATCGTGTCCCAGCTAACTTATGGTAACCCCACAGGGCTTTCAAGGCAAAAGACAAACTGTGGCGGCTTGCCATCGCCTACCTCTGCATTAGGGCTGTCGATTCGGTTCGTCCGAACAGAACAAACAGCTGAATTTTCCCCGATTCGGGGATTTTCAGTTCGTATGGAACCAAACTGAAAAAAGGCGGGGAAACCTGCCCAGGCAGCGCGGAGCAGTTTAAAAAAAAAACTCCACCGACGACCAGCTGATGGGCGGAAGACAGGCCGGGGGACAGGGGGGGCTGAGGTTGCTGCTGCGCCCCACATGTCGGGCGTAGCCTGGCCGGGCCGCCCTCTCCGCAAGCGGGCCTTTCGGCTGTTGCTGAGGCTTCTGGCGCGCTTGCCCGGCCGCAGGGCGGTGGATCTGACTGTCCTCCTTTTGCCGCCTCTCCGGACCCCTTCCCTGGTAAGTGGGGGTTGAGGGGCTCCTTCCCCCACTCCTGCGGGTCGCCGTTGGGGCCAGGGCTGGGCAAGACGTCCCGGGAGCCTAGGTAGGGAGTTTAAAGACACCCCCCCCCCGTTTCCTGGGAGTCCCGGGAAACCGGGCAGGGGGGTCTTTAAACCAAATTTGTTTGGGATTGCCGAATTTCCTGCCAAATTCGGCATTCCCAAACAGGGGGGTTTCGGAATTCGGCCAAACTGGACCCAAGTCGGGCCGGGTTTGGCCGAATCCGAACCATACCGAATTTTGTTTTTCCAACAGCCCTACTCTGCATAGCAACCCTAGACTTTGGTGGTCTCCCATGCAAGTACTGCTCCGGGTCAACCCTGCTTAGCTGCCAAGATCTGGCCTGGGTCATCCAAGCTGGGGCATATTTATTTATTTATGTGTGTATTTTTAAAGGTGAAACAGTGACCTGCCTCCCCGAGGGCAACAATGAGGAAGTCTGTAAAATTAAAGTTAAAAAAGACAAGGAAGCGCAATGACAGCCTGATGCTCTTCAGAGTGAAGCACACTGTGAATGTTGACAGATCAGACTGCAGAAGAGCTCGAGAGTGGGAGCAAGGGGAAGGGTGTTGGTGGCCAGAGCTGTTTCCTGTCCCTCAAACCTTGTTGCTCTGCCCTTGGGACCCCTAAGAGATTAACGGGGTATGCAGAAGGAATGGGATCTGTCACAAAAGAAACTGGCAGAAGGCCACTTAGAGGGCTGGGGATCGGGACCTTTGCCCTCCCTCCACTCCTGCTTTAATTCTTCAGTTGCTCTTGAAGACAATTTTATTCCATTCTCTATTATCTATTTTGGGTTCAGCCATCAATAGCTTCTAGTGACACCATCTCTATCTTTGTTTTGACCTCCATTTACTATTCCATATCCTAGTTGCTTATGAACATTCCATACTTCCTATTTCGGGGGGACTCTGTGAGTTAGGAAGCTAATCTGTTTGACAGGGAACTATTCCTCACATGGTAATGAGGTCTCCCTACTCAGGAAATCACCAGTCAATTGGTAGTAGGTAGCTTCTGGAGACTACATGGCACCAGCTATATGGAGTAGAGGATTTTGAGTTTTCAGGTGGGTGGAAGACTGGAGGGACAGTAAAGAGTGTGCTGTTTGTGGAACTTTTAAAATCATGCAACAAAGTGTCACAGTTGATCCCATCTCAAGATGTAGAAATAACCACTCCAGCAGCCAAAGAACTTGTACTGTTGATGCAGTCCTGTTGATGCAGGGGCTTGAAGGGTGACCTTCCATTTCCAGCTGGAAGGCATGCTTAGGGAGAAGCAGCAATACAGGCACTTATTTAAAGTCCTCTTCACACCAGGAATCAGTACTGGGACTTGAGAGAACAAGTGAGGAGCCCTCAAGGACTTGTGGGGGGCATCTCCCCTATACCCTTCTTTCCATTCTCTGGCAGCCCCCATAGCATCTCTCCTTTTATCCTTCCTACCATCCTACCAATGTACCTTTATTTGCCCCCCACCCATTTTCAGCTTTCCCACCTTCCCTACCCCAGCAGCCTCTCCCCAGGAAAAGTCTGGTTGAGTTACATTGTGGCTGCAGGCACAGGGCCAGGCCCAATCGCTTGGCCTCCAGTGTTTGGTGGGTTCCTGTGGCATGGGGACCACCAGCACCAGGCCAGGTGGCTGCCACTGCAGGGCCAGACAAAGCTACTGCCATGGGACTAAAGTTGTCCCAGTACTAGGCTTGCCGTGTTCTTGCTGGTGGCGGGAAGATCCCCTGCCACCAGTGGGAACTTTTCACTGCCACTTAGCTGGGTGGCAATGGGCAGTGCCCCCCCTTCACCAATTTGTTTCTGGTTATCCCTATGCAGGGGTCATAAAAACACTCGCACGGTCATTTCCATTTCATCATTCCATTGGTAGACTTGCACTCAAAAAAAAAAAAGAAAGAAAAGAAGAAGACTGTCATGCCTATAGGAGGACGCATATAAGGGGAGGGCAGAACATGAGCCCAGCTCTGTTTGATCCTGCCAAGAACTGAAAACACTCACTGTGAAATGACCAGGGGAGGGTGGGAAATCAGAGAATGGAAGAATGGCATCGGCATGGGGAGACAATTCCAAAGCAAAACTATGCACAGGACCAGCTTTCAATTTGAGATCAAGGCAGACTTTAAATTCGTGGCAAAACAGCATCCTGAAAACGAGGAAGAGCGAAGTGACTACTGAAGGCCGAAAAAATCATGCATAATTCCAACAAAGCCCCAAAGTAGTCTGGCGGTGATTGCGACGCAAACTACCCATGTGTAAAAGGCCTGAATGTGGAAAGGGAAGGGGAAAAAAAAGAGGAATAGTCATCTACACATCAGGCTGACTACAAGCTGTATGAGTAAAAGTGATCTTGATGCAATTGTACATAAGACTGTATAACGATAGTCATAAAATACCATATAAAAAGAACCTTGATGCAATCATATGTACAATTCATCAAGATTGTTTTCTCACAGCATTTTATAAACACACATTTGCAAACTGATAATATAGGGGATAGATGTAAACAAACTCAAGGAAATGGTGGTCTGAACAAATGACACATGTTGCAATTATGGACTTTAGAAATGTGCTTGGCTGAACCAAACAAACAAAACTGAAAGTAAGTTTCAGAAAAATAAAGGATTGGAACTGGAAAAACCTGTTCATCCCTGTTTCAACCAAAAGATTTTTTTAAATTAACTTTATCGTTGTTATTCTACTATTATTATTCTATTACATTCATAACATTATATGCCACCTCTCCAGAGACCTGCTTGGGGCAGCTCACAAAACAAACAAAAACAGCACAGAGCAGCAACCTCTTGATGTTGTGATTGTGTCAGAAGAATATGGTGGGCTTGATGAGATCCAACAAAATAAGCTTAATTCAGACAATTGCTGTTGATGGGACTGGACCGAGGATATTCAATCTCGGTTGGATGGGATTGTTCTTCTCCTGAAGATTCAAGTCTATAGGTCATGTGTACCTTTGATCCAGTTAGCTCCTGGATATTATGAGGGCTATGGAAGGGTGTTCTGTCTATCTCCTGTGACTCTACCTGAAGAACTCTGACTTGGCCAGTTACATAAGCTCTAGTAAAACCCAGACTGTTACTCTTGTTACATCCCTTAGGTCTTTGAAAAGTTCACACAAACCTAAGTAACTTCAAAATGCAGCTGTCCAATGTCTAGTAGAGCAAATTGCTTTGATCATGTCATACAGCCTTAATCAGTTTCCAGTTCTTCTCCAAACCCAATTCTCACTGCTGTTTTTACATTTAAAGCCCTAAAGGATTTGTGTCTAGGATATTTGAAAGATCACACAGTATCTACCTGTACATTTAGGTCTACTGAAGAAGCCCTGTTTCATATACCATAACTAGTAGAAGCTCATCAGGTGACTACATATGACAGGGACTTTTTGGTGGCAACACTGAGAATCTGAGATTATGGAACTTCTTCCATCATTAGACACATCTGGTGCTACTCCTTCTGTCTTTTATACAGATGGTTGAAATAATTGTTTTTCCTTTTTTTCAATTTAATTTACGCAGGTTGGGGATGGTTGTTTGTGGGTGCTGGTTTCTGATTTTGTTGTGGACTGATGCTGGTGTTTTTTCTAGGAGCCACAGGGACTGGCCTTCTCATGTGCACTGGGGCCTTTCTTGCTTCAATAGGCCACAACTAAGGCATCATAAAAGAAGCCACAAAACATTTTTCAACAAATGTATCCACTGTGCTGTAAAAATGAAACTGCCTTTTGAAAATGAGAGTCATTCCGATTTCTGATTGGGATGAGACAGATTGTGAGGGCACTTTCTCTGAGTAATGCTAATGGTTGAGCTGTTTCAGCAAGCATCCAAAATCTTAGTCACCCCAGTAAAATCTATGATGAAGTGGAAAGTAAAGGTATTACAGTAATTAAAGGAGTTTTGCATGTCATAGATTCACTTTTTGAAAAACCCAATGCAGAATTAATAGTTAATAAGTGCTCGGTTATATTTTACATGAAGTTTTGTGTCAGGTGATCAGCCAAATTCCTGCCAGGCCTGATTAACACTGTCATCACTTTGAACATTTATGACCATCATTTTTCATGATCTTCACGAGAATCTTCACAATAATTTACTCTCTCGTCTGCAGCATTTCATGGTTGTGAGATCTTAACATTGTCCACAAAAAGGACATGGAACTTTTAGGGATGAGGCAGTTCCTTTTCTTTTTGTCAATTAAGATGTTCAGCAGTTCAATGAAAAATATTCCCTACTTTATCAAGGCTTGGACCTTTGTGACCTAATCCTAAACAAAATTGTACCCTAAATCCATTGAAGCCAGTGGGCTGTTTAGGATTGCACTGTTTATCTCATTAGCCTAAGCCAGTACCCTTACAGCAAATGCTTCAACAAAATCAATTAAACGTGCAGGGATCAAAAAGTAGTCTATTACACTATTACCCCTCCTAGATACAAAGGTATATTCTCCAGGAAAATCGTAAGGGACAGACCCATTCAGGACCAGCTTATCAAAACGGATACAGAATTGGGCTAAACAAAAGGCCAGTACCATCAGATATCACTGTGCTATGAGAAATGACCAAGGTCATAGTAAGTGGGGATGAGGTGGATAAGGAGGCCCATAGAGGATTGAAACAGTCCCCAATCACCTTCTCTTGGTACCTTGGACCATTTAATATTATCAGTGCCAACATCAGCCTCAGGTGAGGACCTGGTAATCAGGATCTAGTTCTGTGTTCTGAGGTAGTAAAAAGAGACCTGCTATTTAATTATGTCCTGGCCTGGATAGCCCCAGGCTAGCCTGATCTCATCAGATCTCAGAAGCTAAGCAGGGTTGGCCCTGGCTAGTATTTGGATGGGAGTCAACCAAGAAATTCCAGGGTCATGACATGGAGGCAGGCAATGGCAAACCACCCTGGAACATCTCTTGCTTTGAAAACCCTATGGGGTCACCATAAGTCAGCTGTGACTTGATGGCAACAAAAAATTAGTTATAATTGCCCATCACTATCCCTTGCCTGTTCCTGGAAGTTTGCCTTTTACCTTTAAAAATTGCCTTTTACCTTTAAAAAAAACACCTTGAGTCTTTTTGGGGGGGAGAAGGTAAGCTAAAAATGTTATAAATGAATAAAAATCAGACTTTCCACTAGTGTGCAGGTATTTGCATTCGTTCTCACCACAGGTTGATTGAAGATGGGGCATTTGTGCAGTTGGAATGCTGGAGAAATCAACACCCCCTGACAGAGAAGTCTTCCTGGAGGGAAGTCGAGTGGGCCTGTACCACCAAGGGGCACAGCCTGCACATTTTCTCCCCTGATCTTCTGGAAATATTCAAACATCTGTGGAAAAGGACAGTATTTCCAACATTTCCCCCCTTCAAAAATTAACATTCCACACACTAGTTGCATAAGTCAGATCTCTTAACCTCAACAATAAAATAGTGACTCTCCATTCTGTATTTGTAGAATTCTTCTTAAGGTAGCCTGGTATTCAGCATTTTAATTAATTAAGCACAGAGAACTCTGTAATGACGAAGACAGTATTCTGGGGACAGCAGGTGTTTAATGTAGCGGTTTGGTTAACAGTAGAGGCAGACCAATGCTATGGTCTGCAATATCTAAAACTCCTATGCTGGCACTTGTGTAACGCAGAATGCCTATGCTCGCCAAACAGTAACCTTAGAAAGTGCAAGGATGCCACTAGAAATAAAGCAAACATATAAACCCTTGATAGCCACTCTGGCACCCACAAGGCTCTTTGCAACACTGCCACCATCCGTCAACCACAAGGAGGCTCACCAATAATGCGCACACACTAGCTATGTGTAGAAGACATCAATTATCACCAGGCAGTCACTGGAACATTGTGATGAGTTCACCAAAACCAGTCTATACCCTCTCCCACATACAGGCTAGCAGGAAGAGTCTATGATGCTTTGCTCAGTAGAAGCCCTCGCACCCCATAACTCAGCAGGCAGAAGGGCAGCACCTGATTCTATGACCACAAGATGGGAATTGTCAGCCTAAACACAGTTGGCAGCAGCAAATAATTAGTCCTCTGGATACTGAAGGCAGATTTGTCACTCAAGTAACAACAGCCAGTCACCTCCACAGCCAAGGTTTTAGGAAGCCAGCACATATAAGCCACCAGATATATTCTGTGCTTTTTTTTTTTTTTTTTTTGCAAAGTAGAGTGACAGGGCCACATTGACAAGAAAGAGTGGACATTATGCCGGCAAGGAGGCATTCCTGTGGTGGTCTTCTAGCTTGGTACTGGCATGGTGTAGGGGTTAAGAGCAGTGGTTTGGAGCGGTGGACTCTGATCTGGAGAACCAGATTTGATTCCGCACTCCACATGAGTGGCGGAGGCTAATCTGGCGAACTGGGTTGGTTTCCCCACTCCTACAAACAAAGCCAGATGGGTGACCTTGGGCTAGTCACAGTTCTTAGAGCTCTCTCAGCCCCACCCACCTCACAGGGTCTCTGTTGTGGGGAGGGAAGGTGATTGTAAGCTGGTTTGATTCTTCCTTAAATGGTAGAGAAAGTCGGCATATAAAAACCAGCTGGAGGAGTCCAGTGCAACAGGAGAGATGGGTTCTGTACCCATTCCCAGATGACAAAAAAATGTGGCTTCTGCAAGGCAAGTGTCAGCCATCTGCCCTTTGTCTTTGGCACTGACTGTTCATGCAGAATGACCTTTGTGTAGTATGCCCTTTCACCAATGTTCTCCATCATCATGTTCTGGCTTGTGTGTTCACAGTTTTATAAGTAAAGGAATGTAGCCCCATGTCACCTCCTGATATACGAGTTGTGTTTCTGTGCTGGGGCTTAAAGACTCCTGGCACCATGCCAGGTTTGCTGGCTGAGTTAGTTGGAGGCAACATGACTGGAGGTTGGAGGGGGGAGGGGGAAGTCATCTGGTCTCTGTATTGGGGTGGTTTTACTTCAGCTTCTTCCTTTGCAGGTATCAACTTACACTGGCCCTGAGGAGGCTAAGGAAGTAAGCTCTGAGCAAGCTGAGAATTCAGATGAAACCCTGCTCCTCCCTAACCTAAATCTCTGATTATCCTCTCATGTTGGTGGTATCCCACCCTGGTGATAGTTTACCATTGTCACAATGGGATCATCATCCCAGTATTCACAATACTGGCATATCGCCCTACTCTACACATGCACTTATAACGAGAAGGAAGAGCTAGTTTCTCTCGTCAATTACATTCTGCTTTGTTTTTCTCTTTTACAAGATTATAATAAGAAAGAACACTTGTTGGGCTTATGTATAGTAGGCACTTTCTGGGATCCCATGTCACGATCATGAAGCTATTCTGAAGCAACTAGCACGGCACAGATGACAGTGTGAAGACCAGCGTGGTGTAGTGGTTAAGAGCGGTGGTTTGGAGCGGTAGAGTCTGATCTGGAGAACCGGGTTTGATTCCCTACTCCTCCACATGATGGAGGCTAATCTGGTGAGCTGGATTTGTTTCCCCACTCCTACACATGAAGCCAGCTGGGTGGCCTTGGGCTAATCACAGCTCTCTCAGCCTCACCTACCTCACAGGGTGTCTGTCGTGGGTAAGGGAAGGTGATCGTAAGCCGTTTTGAGTCTCCCTTAAGTGGTAGAGAAAGTCAGCATATAAAAACCAACTCTTCTTCTTCTACTACGCAGGAATAATCTCAGAATCAAGTCTGGCCACCAAAACCATAATTTCAAGAGACTGCTTTGTTCAGTGCCATGTTTAGGCAAAGCAGCCTGGCAGTGTAGCCGGAGGACTGTGACCTGAAGCCGTTGTGTGAGAGTAGCAAGGAACAAACTGAGTCATGCTGATGGAGAAAGCAACAGGCCTTGAGGAAGGAGTAACTGAGTCACCAAGCTAATGAGGAGACCCAAAGGCCAAGAGGGCATGAACAGCCTGCAAAACAAGGCTCCTGCAAAACTTAGGATGGATTTAGAGGGGCTCTTAGAACACTGAAAATCTGAGGCATATGTAAACGCGTGCGCACACACACCAGTGCTTTGAATATGCATCTGTATCATGTAGTGGTTAAAGTGTTGGACTAAGACCAGGTTTGAATCCCCACTCTGCCCTGAAAGCTTGCTGGGTGACCTTGGGCCATTCACACACTCTCAGGGTTGTTGTGATGATAAAACAGAGGGGAGGACAACAATGTAAGCCACTTTGGGACCCCATTGGGGAGAAAGGAGGGATATTAATAATGTAAATTTTAAATATATTTCTGTTCACTTAAAGTAAAATATATTATTAATTCTTTGCTGAAATCCTTCCTGAATTTCTTCAGGTGGGTATGAATGTCCCTACCTCGTTTCCTCTGCTGTTCAATATAATGGGTGCTTATTCAGGAAAGCCAGCCTTCAGGATAGGTGCAAATAACATTGTCAGTCTGGTTTCAGGGCCGGTTATGAGACTGAAGCCTCGGGTGCCCTGGAAAATGACATCCTCCGGGATATGGACAGAGGAAGTGTGACTCTGTTGATTCTCCTGGGTTTCTCAGCGGCTTTCAGTACCATTGATCATGGCATCCCTCTCTGCCTTTACAGGCTTGGACTCGGAGGCACCATTTTACTGTGGATCTGGTCCTACCTGGAGGGTAGGTTTCAGCGTGTGGTGCTGGGGGACAGCTGCTCAGCCCTTGGCCTTTGTGGGGTTCTGCACTGCTCCATCTTGTCCCCTATGCTTTTCAACGTCTACATGAAACTTGTGGGTGAAGTCATTTGAAGATTTTGGCTGGGTTGTCATGAAGATGAGGACGACACTTAGCTCTATCTCACATTTCCAGCCAATCCCAGGAAGGTTGTCGAAACCCTGAACCGGTACCTGGAGCCAGTGTGGTGTACTGGTTAAGAGCGGTGGTTAGGAGTGGTGGACTCTAATCCAGAGAACTGGGTTTGATTCCCCACTCCTCCACATGTGTGGCAGACTCTAATCTGGTGAACGGGTTGGTTTCCCCACTCCTCCACATGAAGCCAGCTGGGTGACCTTGGGCTAGTCACAGCACTCTTAGAGCTCTCTCAGCCTCACCTACCTCACAGGGTGTCTGTTGTGGGGAAAGGAAGGTGATTGTAAGCTGGTTTGATTCTTCCTTAAGTGGTAGAGAAAGTAGGCATATAAAAACCAACTCCTCCTCCCTCTTCTTCTTCAATGGATGTTGGCTAATAAACTGAAGCTTAATCCCAACAAGATATTAAAGTGCTGATAAGCAGAAGGTTTGACCAGGGACTTCTGAGACTTGGGGTGCCTCCACCTTCTGAGATGAAGTGGATTGCAACTTGGGAGAGTGTCTTCTCAGTTGTGGCACCAAAACTCTCCTTCTACCAGTGCATGAAGACTTTTTTGTTTCTTCTTGCATTCCCTCAGTGATCGCTCCTTTGTATCCAATGGTTTAATAGTTGTTTTGATGTTTTTGAATATGTATTTTAGCTTTGGTTTTAATTGTTTTAATGGTATGTTTTAGTTTGGTTTTAATGGTTTAAAGATGTGTTTTCATTTATGTGCATTTTAAATTTAGGGCTTGGTGGTCCTAAACGAGGGTAGAAAGCAGGGTATAAATAAATAAATTGCATGATTAATTCATTCACTACACCTGTATAAGTATTTATGCAGCCGATCATGTGTATGGTATTCTTTTTTCCTCAGTGCTAGTGAGTCATATTTGTGACATCAGCATCAGAGTAGAGGAAGATTGCTCAGCAGCCTTTACCCAGGAGTAGGTGCATTTGCACTCATTACGTAGTCCAGTGAACTGAGCTCTGAGCATCAAAGGTGTTCTATAGTGCTGTAAAGGACAACCCAAGAAGCCAGTACAGAAAGAAAACATTAAAGTGATATAGCTGTTGCTGTGTAGATAAATGCAGGTGAACCTCTATATGTGTTCTCCATCATCTTTTGAACATCCCATGTCTCAGTGGTGTGTTTCTAGGGCTGTTATTAGTCTTAAATGTCAACCCATTGCTAATGTTGCAGGGCCAATTCTGCCTAATTGGTTTCCTTAAGCCAATTCCTGTTCTGGCCAATTCATACAATCATTTTTGACATGGAAAAATCATGACAGTGAATATTTCACCCAAAGCCGTCTTTTATAAATAAAGGCATGCAGTTGGGTGGCAACTAATCAAAACCAAACCAAATATACCCTGTTCTTCAACACAGTTATTGTAACTAATCCAGACTGGAAAATTAACGCTTTTTGGAAATAATAATGACAGGAGGTTGTTAATCCTCTACATCTACTGATGTTGTTTTAGCACAAAGAGGGCAGCAGGATGGGGAAAGGGGTAGAGAGGGAACAGAGTGTACCAGCAGGTAAGAGATTAACCAACCAGCAGAGTTTATTGAGATTCCCATTAAGGGAAGATAAGCGGACTGTAGGTGCCTAGGCAATATCACGATACCAACCCAACTGTGGGTGGAGTCCAGCAGGTCAGGGGACAGAAGATGCTCTAACAGAATCCCAGTTATAGCTCAAAACACATAGAGATCTATAAAGCTGTCTTGTACTGAGACTGTCGGTCTCTCAAGGTACAGGTCTTTCACATCACCCGCTACCTGAGCCTTTTAACTGGAAATGCCAGGAATTGTACCTGGAAACTTCTACATGAAAAGCAGATGTTCTACCACTTTGAAGCATAGACCCACAGCAAAGAATCCAGCTGGATAACTAAGGAAAGTTCAGTAAGCCGATGTGTAGGTCAATTCATACACATTTGGTATTTCTTTCCCTCCTTCTCTCCCGTTTTGTTTATTTCTCAGTTTGGTCTCACACGAGCTTTGGAATATTAGAAAGTTGTGTAGCAAACTAATCAGGGAGGCAAAGGGGGATCTCAGTGAACTGAAGCATGTCCTCCATTTCAAAGCAGAGGAAGGACAGCAATTGGCAATTTGTGTGGAAATGGACACATCAACTCACATCTGTTTCCACCTCATCCTTCTAAACCAGGGATGGGGAACATCAGGCCCGGGGGCCATTTAAGGCCCACAAAATCATTTGGTCTGATCCTTCGTGGGTCTTGGCAGATCTCTAGCTCAGAAGGATCTAAGACTGGAGATCTGCCCCCTCCCGTGGACAGGAATAGTCTCTATTCAAGGCGGATATGAGTTTGTTTTGTCCAGAAAAGGAACCTTATTTCCCCCTTGCAGAAGAGTCGTTAGCTATGGAGCTGCTAGGACTGCCCAAGAAACTGTGTTAACCCTTTCCCATCCGGGCCATGGAGAAACCTATTCTCTCTATACTACAAGAGGGCTGGGGGCGGAAGTGGTGGCAATGAAGGGGTTAAAGGGGGCAGGGCCAGAATGCACGAGGGGGGGGGGAGTTCTTAGCCAGTGTGTCCTCATTTCATACCTGCAGGTGGAGGTAGCAGGAGCCAGCTGTAGAATCCGGCCCCGACCATGCAGAGCAGGAGCAACTCCAGCGTGCAGCTGGATGGCTATGCCCGGCTGGTGCAACAGACCATCCTGTGCCACCAGGTGGGCGAGTGCGCCACCGGTTGGATGCCTGCCTGCTTGTCTGCACCTGGGGGGTGTCATCTGGGGCAGCTGCCTGCTTGGGGCTTGGTTGGCTAATTTTTAAGTTGATAAACTTGTATTGCCTGCGAATGATGTTATAAATATCCATATGGCCCTTGGCAGAAAAATGTTCCCCCACTCCTGTTATAAACTAACAGTAATGTCTCAGTTAATTGATCTTTGCATTGTATACACACAACAGGACCTGCCAAAGATTTAACGGTGAAATTGATATTTTTATTCCCGTTAACTTGTTTTTTCCACAGAATTTGATCTCAACAAATGGTGACAATACAGCTCTGTTTGTTACTATCATTTGGGCTATTAAATCCATCAAAGAGATATCGGCTTCCCGAATATTTCCCTCCATGAGATCTTACTTTCCTGCTCAGCCATTATTCCCCCAATCAACCACTAAAGTTTGAAACATTTGGCTGCAATCCAATCCATTGTGAGGAGCATCCTATTTCTCTCCCCTTTTGGGTATAAAGATAGCCCAGGGAACCCCGGTACTGTGTTGCAGCTACTGGGTCCAGTACCGGGTTCCAGCACCTGGCTCCAGCCCCTGTTGAATCAGATATTGTGCATACTGAAAAATTTGATCCTGGCTGAAAGCGGGAATAAAGGAGGTTAAAGCAACCATGCATAAATCACCAATGATAGAAAATAGTGCTGTAGACACCAGCCTGTACACGATGCCATCTACTGGCCTTTCTGGCAAATGCCAGTTGTGCTGACTGGTTTCTGTGCACAGCATTGCATGGATGAGGAATTTTTTAAAATCCAATAGAGACACAGAGCAGAGGAACTTTGACCAGGCAAGTACTTTTTCTGAGAGACTGTGCAATTACATATTCTCTTGTCACTTGCTTTGCCTTCCTTAAACACCCCCCATTCTGGCTTACATTCTGATTGCTGATTGCAGGCAGGGAACCAATTTTTCATTGAGCAGTTCACTGTTCATGAGCAGCTTGAGCCTGTTCAGAGGGTTGTTCTCATACACAAATAGTACAGCAGCTTTTCTGGCAAGCCCATTTCCATACAGCCCAATGGCAGTCCCTTTTCCCTCCCCACACAGATCTATCATTGCTACACACCACACAGCTGCCAGTCAGTGCCGGATTTACGTATAAGCTAAACAAGCTATAGCTTAGGCCCCCACTCTCTTGGGCCCCCCAAAAAAATTTAAAGGAAAAAAACAGGATGTACATTTCCAAAATATAAGATAAAAAACAAATAAAATAAAACCTACATACAGCAACAGTGTTATCATTATAAGTTAGAGCGTAATAATTATTTCACTGTTAATATACTTCTTCTTAATTGTATTTCAGTTCAATAATTACTTTGATAAAATACATATTTTGTTATGTGAAAATGGCTTTAGATACCTATTAGGTCCATAAATTACCATATAGCATATATTCAACACAAAAAACAGTGACAATTTGTTGTTGACAAAGGACAGCTGGACATATAAAGGGCCCCATTACCTTCAATAGCTTAGGGCCTCATCATACCTAAATCCAGCCCTGCTGCCAGTCATTAAAATAGTGAGCAAAACAGTCAGGCGGCCAAGGATCACAAATAAATATTGTGCGTTTCCCCGTTTTATTGTTCAAGGTCCATATTATCAACGGTTATTTACATACACATGCTTTTGCACAGCCATATTGGAGTTTCAGTGTCCCCTACATAATTTTACTAACTGTCCTGACCATCTATGACCCTAAGGGAGAGTCAATTTCAACTACTGGGCACGTGCAAAAGCAGCTACAAGGCAGAATGACTGAAACTAAACTAGCACAGCTACTGCACAGCCACAAAGCTGTTCAGCAGGTGCTCGAGTTGAACAGCAGCAAGGTGAGGACATCTGAGGCTTGGCTCACAAGTAGTCATGGCTGTTTAAAATGGTACCTTCACTTTGCCAAACGTGTTCGTCATGAAGTTCACTGTACCTTTGTCATTGTTTTAGAATTGCTAAGCTGTGTGTGATTTAGTGCCTGCTTTCTTGGAGTTCCAAATGCAAAATCTCTGTACTCCTTGTGCAATTCTGCCTTCCTTTTGGGGGGTGTCAAGCTGTCCCCCTGCCTTCTGTTGGGTTTGTCAAAGCCCTTCTCATATCTTTTCTGCAAGTGAGAATTTTAACTGTTCAAATGGTGGAACCTTTTTATCCTATCTGTCTGAAATTTGGCAGAAAACAGCCCTGGGCTTGCAGTCCCTGAACATTTCATGCAATTGAGTGAAAAAAGAAAAAAGTTATTGCTGGAACGATGTTTCCCATTAAAACCAATGGAACTGTCTGACAAACAGAATAAATAAAACAAACAGAATTCTGACTTCGGAGGGCCTAGCAGCATGAGACACTAAGAGATCCCAGTGTTTTATTAATGAAAATAACAGCTGTGCAGCACCAGAAAGGGAGTTTATCCTTTCATCATGGTTTTTCCAATCCAAAAACACACACCCCTGTGCATTTAAAGCATAGTACGTTGTTAGCTTGGATAAGAAAAAAGACTGGCATACCTTGTTTACCTGTCTTTTTTCCCTTTTCAGGACTGGGGGAGGCTAATTTTGATTGAAGAAATGACAGAGGTAAATCAGTCCAAATCAAGTTGCTATTTTGACTTTTTAAAATGCTAGGAGAATTTGATTGTGGATCTCTCAAGTGTCTTGTCTAGGTAGGCCCCGAGAAATATCAGATACTTTGCCTGCACTGATACTTTTGAATATCACACAGATCAATACAGTAAGTTGTTAGTGTGGAAAGAGAGAAAGTCAGGTGGCCACCCTATCTGGAACCCTATTGCTCTGAGGGAGATCCAAGGGCTTACCTTTCAACATTGCA
The DNA here is from genome assembly GCF_029931775.1 of Euleptes europaea. NCBI lineage: Eukaryota > Metazoa > Chordata > Lepidosauria > Squamata > Sphaerodactylidae > Euleptes > Euleptes europaea. The sequence continues at coordinate 40,370,523 of NC_079322.1, forward strand.
GGAATGATATGCGCACAATAAATTGAAAACAGATTATCAGTGCAGCTAAAAGCAAGCAGTAAATCACCAGCTCAGCTACATATCTTGAATATGCATCTACTGTTTCTTGGAATTTTTAAAAATCTCCTCATTAGTTGTGAATTGCATCTTTGATGTGCATCGCCTTCCAATTAAATAAAGGTGTAGCCTGATCTGCCTATTTGCTCAGATGTTCTTTCTTTCTTTTTATTTATTCCCTTCCTTTCTCTACAATGGGGACCCAGAGCAGCTTACATCTCCTCTAACATTTTCAGTACATGTAGCCAGAGAATCGTACCCAAGTAGTATGAATAAGATGGTCACGTGTGGAATGTCACCTTTGTTAGGACTTGCCAGTTATTCACACCCCAAAATCATGTTCCGTCAGTCCTTTATAGGTCTCTCCGCTGGCAGACAGCACATGAGACTGCTTTGTCCCAGTTATACAGCTGAGGGTTTAAAAAGGAGTAAGACTTGCCTTCCTTCTTCCTGCAGCCACCCAGCTAGAAAGTTGCTGGTGTATACAAGGCATAAAGTCCCACTCACTGCCTCTTGCAAGCACCCCTTCTCAGACTGACTCTGCAACATATCAATGCCAAGACATGTAAAATTACAATCTAGTGCATAAACAGCTGGAAAACCAGTTCTCCATTGTATTCTGTTGGCAGATGAATTAATCGTTGTTTCTCCTTTTTTAAATTTACACATGTTATTTTAAACCCCTTTATTCTACATTTGAGTGTATGATTTGGAATAGCTGACACTTTTCAAAAATGTTTATTAATTTTGTTCTTAAAACTCCTCTGCATTTTTATGATGACCATGAACACTTTGTAATGACATTGGGTTGGATCCCATGGAAGAATTCCACATGTACAAGCAGAACAGGTTGTTTTATATGTAAGTATACATACATATAAGGAGCCCCGTGGCACAAAGTGATAAGCTGCAGTACTCGGAAGGATGGAAGGCTGAGTCAACCTTGAGCCGCCTACCTGAAACCGACCTCCGTCGGGATCGAACTCATGCTGTGAGCAGAGTTTTTGACTACAGTACTGCAGCTTATCACTCTTCGCCACAGGGATCCCATGCAGGTATGAAAATGCTTTGCCTGTCCAGATCCATCTTCAACACAGTGCTTCGAAAGAATTCTGTCCTCCTTTGTATCTGGTCACTTCCAGGACAGATACTTAGCAGATAATGCTTTTCCTGGCATGGAGATCTGCCTGAGAAAGCCTTATTTTCTTAATCAGTGTGTGCCACCAGGATGTGGTTACAGCCGCAGAGACCCCAAAAAGCACAGCAACCCTCTAAGAAAGGATGTACTGCAAGGCAAATGACTGAATCAAAAAATGGGAACTCACCAAAGTAAAATTGTGTGGGTTAGAAAGTTCAGATCTCTTAACACCCAACACACACTCTTCATCAGCTTGCTATTTACGAAGCTACTCTAACAGTTAAAAAAAAAAAATCCTTACCCTTTCATCGGTGAACACATCTTTTCAGCATCTGTAACAAAAGAATAAGCTAAGGCAGAAACCACTCTTACATGTTTCCATTTTGAAACAATATCAGATCTGGAAGATCACAAATCCACAAAAACGGGTCTGCCTTTTTTCTTGCTTAGAACAGCCTTTTCTCTAAAGTTCATAATCATTAGTCGTGATAATATCAACAGCACCCTCTAGAGTGAAACCTAAGGACTAACTGCAATTCCATGTTTTGCCCTATAAAGTATGCAGCATACAGTACATTACTATGGTTTTTATAATTAATTCATTGTCGATACCGTAAGTGCTGCAATCATTTTGCCAAAAAAAATTGTTTTAAGTTACATCTTTTTGGAGTAGAGGAGCAAGGGAGTTATATCTATGCATCACAGTCCTATCTGTGTGTAAATCCCTTTGGATTCAGAGACATTTACAACTCAAGGCTCCAGACTTAAGAACATTTTCCTGGAAATGCCCCATTGAGTAATATTGGATTGCCTCCTGAGTAGACCTGATTAGAATTGCTCCCGATGCCTCTTACGTAAAGATAAAACCCAGAGAGATTTAGGCATCTCTGGATTGTGCACATGTATTTATTTTTAAAAATTAATTAATAAAAATATGCCACCTAATAAATAACATTTAACCAGTATAAGGCAAGTGATTAAAAACCCAAGCCATCAATTCAAAAAAATGTCTTACGAGAACAATTAATTCCAATTATTCTTCAGAAATAATAGGGCAACCACAGTGTAAGATTTATGGGTTTTGAAAGAAGCAAAAATGATAACCGTTTTGTTTTCTTTCCTGACAAGTGCTCGGAGTAAAACAGGAAGGGTTTTAGATGATGATGGAGTGATTTCCCCCCCAATGACTCAAAGACAAGTTCAATAAGATGAAACAACTGGAGTTTGTTTTCTCTGTGATCATCGTAATTGAAACGATCTATTGCACCTGGGTAAAGGTCCCTTGGAAGTGACGAATAATCCCCAGACTGAGCATCAAACCCAGAACAAATATACGTCTGGAGAGATCACAAATCGCTATCAGAAGCCTTTCTTAATTGTGGGGCTCAACGTGTTTATTATGTTGATTTCCCCCCCTTTCTACTTTGACTTTCTCTAATTTGCAGGTGCCACACAAAGAGTTAATAACAATCTTTTAGATTGAGAACCTATTTAAAGCATTCCACCTGCACAGCAAACTGAGATTTAGTAAATCTGATAGGTTAAATATTTTAGTCTACCTGCTCATGTGTACCCTTGATAAATACACAGACATAAAACAGAAGACATCACCATGACTCACTAGCTCAGTTAGGGATAATATTTTTTTCCTGGCAAGATATTATTCATTCATTAATTCATTTTTATTTATATCCCGCTCTCTATCCCGGTCGAGGCTGGGCTCAGGGCAGCTCACATCATGAAAACAATACAATGTGATATAATAAAACAACAATATACAATAAATATATTATAAAATTTTAAAACTATTTTCCTATTATAATCAGTAATCAAATGGCGCTCATCTCTAGAGAATAGGGCCACAGTGGGCCTGGAGGCAACAGTCAGGGTCTCCAGTTATGTTCGATAACAACACTTTTTGAAGAAATTCTGACTTAGACACTTTATATTCATATTTATATTTTAAAAAATTATATTTGTATTTAAAATGTCTATCCAGTCCTTTTCCCAGACATGAAAAATGCATCTTATCACTGAAAGTAGAAAGCCAGGTCGGGTATTATTTTCAAAAATCAGAACTCCTAACAGATGCCCAGCCAATACATCATGGGTTGTTGTGCTATTGTTACATTACAGTGATCATTTGCAAATGGATTAGCTCTCCCACTCAGTGTAATCCAATTGTGAATTATGGTTATAGTCTGATGATAGCACAATAGGGGTGCAGCCAAAGGCAAGGTCAATTATTAAGGACAAGCGCAGGTCAGTTTCAATTGGTTTTAAGGTCTTGGTGGACAGAGTCCAGGAATTTAGTCAGCTCAAGAATCAAAAGAAAATTCTAATTATACAGAAAAAAAAATGTCGCTTTTTGCACCGGTTATGGCTAGGGAGTTCTTTCCCAGGCAGAAGAGGGTGAGGCCAGGATCATACCTGTGAATCTCCCGCTATACTGTTTCATAGTTGCACTTTGGCTCTTTATGTTGAATAGCCAGCAGTCCACTTTTTTCAATGTATGCAGATTCCTATAGTTAGAGCACCAAGTTATCTCACTCAAGTTATCACAAAAATAGACAACCACGGGGAAACAATCATATCGCAAATGTGATGATAGACAGTTCTAGGGAAAGCATTGAAAATAATGCGCCACGTTTTAGCTCACAGACCTTTTTACTGTGAAATGGGTCTTTGAAAGGTGAAGAATTTCAGGAAAATCCCCTTTGATTACTTTTTTAGTGATTACCAGAGTTTGCAGCTGTTTCTTACCCAACCTGTAACATTAATGCCATTCAACAGACAAAAACAAAAACAAAAAAACCCAGAATGAAACAGGGACTTCTTTCTGAGTCAATCCCGGCCAACAAGGGATCATATAGCATGATTGTTTTGTGCCGTCACATTGACAGTAAGATCTGGCTATGTGACAGCATCATGTGACAGCATCAGACAGAGCATTGACTTGACTGTGAGTAGGTTTCCTGATGATGGCGTGAAACTGGATCAGACCAGTGGTTCCTGCCCTCATTTTGAACAGGCAGACAATTTCCTTCCCTTTTGCAGTCCATTTAAACAATCACTAACATTGCGAGTGCATTTGGATGATATGAAGTTTTTCATGAAATCCCCCCTCCCATTTCATATCAGCACAGTATGAAATGAGGCAAGGGAGGGAGTTATTTGTACAATAATATACCCTTCAGGTGGGACACTCGCAACATGGGGCTACATGCCAAGTGGGTGGCAGACATTGCTTAACTATTATCTGCAGGTGCTTGGCTGTTGCACAACCATAGCAGGGCCTGCTGGATCATACCCTTTATATGAATGTCAAATTATTGCCATACTTATTCAGGTATGACACTGGCTGCATCCACCCCTACTGAAAGATCCTTATTCAGGTATTCAGAGAACCTACCTCACACTTCAAAGTTCTTACTCTGTGCACAGCTGTCAAGACTACGGATGCAAACTTCATGTTGAACATGTTCCGCAGGTGAACATACATTCTCTGGATTCCTGGTGTTCATTTTAGAAAGCAAAAAAAAACAAAAAAAACAAAAACCTGAGATCAGTCTCTAGCCTTTCTCACTGCAGAGATATTATGAAGTGAAAAGAGCTAGAGAGACGACAGCCTTCAACTCTACATTATTAAATGAAAGGTAAGCAGAGCAGCTAGAAGGTCATGGCAGTTAGTCATTAGAATGTTATTTCACTGTTGCAATTTACCAATTGCTGATTATTATTTTTTAAAAGTAAGGAAAAAGCCTTCCAGTGGTCGAGAGAAATTGTCGGCTATGGGAGGTTGGGGCAAGGAAAGTGCAGGGAAAACTGCTATACAGATGCTCCAATGCAGAGGCATATGCAGTGGCCAAGGCAACGAAAGAGAGAATCATCCACCTGTGGAAGTAGCCATGGACAGTTAAGTCACAATTCATATAAATCAGTCATAAATACACATGGTTGTTTTTTTTTTAATCCTGCTGTTTGGTGTTTATGTAAGTAGGCCTTAGCAACATTAATGAATGCCGATCTGTTTGGGAAAGCATCATTTTTACACATGTGCAGTTTTGGGAAAAATCCAATGCAAACCTGTTTGTCAGGTGTTTGAGTGGTTTGATACTGAACTGAACAGACCTGGTGATTGGCTCAAGTCTGATTGCCACAGTCAAACAAGGTAAGTGTCAAATACATTGAACACAAAATTCACAACATCTCTCGTTTCCTTATTCTTAGTGGTAGCTGTAATATCGCCTGCTGGTCACCTGTGGTGGTGGTACTGAAATTCAGCAGAACACTTCCACCAATAGATCACTCTTTTGACAAGCTACCATTGTAGCACAGAGAGTAAGTTAGATCCAAGTGTCTGGCTTGAGGACCCTGATGCCATATATGGCCCGTACACCCACAATCTTTGCACACCATTGATCCTTGGCCCAGAGAGATGTAACACAGATAGGCAAGTATTGCCTATGAGTAAGATGACAGGTAGGGTAAGATATTCTGCACAGACTGGCACTGCAAAAGCCAGCCATTGTGTACAGATCAGCTCTTTTATCTATACATCCATTTGCACTGTTCTCCAGGTTATATAAATCCACACCCTGATTTATAATAGAGATGGTTCAAACTGATGTCTGGTCTTTTCAGCCCTGTACATTCCAAAACACAGATGGAGAAGGGCCATCTTAAATAACATTATCTGCAAAGCAGGAAAGTAACACTTTGTATGACAAATGACCTTAAACCAGGACCAGCTTATTTTTCTTATCTGTGTTCATTTAGGAGCTTAGAGTTACTTCTATTTATTTAGGGCTTCATTATGCCAGTGTTTTACTGTACGTTGTACGTTTCTAGAGAACAGAAAGGAATGTTTATAAAGCCCTTACCTATAATTAGCATCACTCAATGAAACAAGGAACTTCTGTTTTATACTTGCCACAGCTGACGTGCTCGCTCCTGAAATGAGGGAGACTTCGGAGGCAGTTTCTTTGCAACACAGCACAAAATGTGGTATTGAACTGGATCTGCTGTTCAGAACAACCTTCTAAGGTGTTAAGCTCTGCGACTGCCCCATAGCTTGGAATGTGCTCCCTTGATTCCCTCTCTACTTAATTATTTTTGTACTTTTTGAATAACTCTATGTCATAAAATCCTGGCATGTAGTCGATGTAGATTAGCTTTCTCCCATCAGGCTGTGACAGACTTTCAGCCTGCTCGTTAATATGTGGCCATAGGTTTTGGTGTCATGTAGATAATATAAAACCCAGCCGTATTTAAAATGGATCCAGAAAGAGTGAGGAGTCATTCTAACACTGTACATTTCATTAGAATTTCAATAAAAGAGCTATTGCTTAGTTCATTTTATGAAGGTTGAAACTGCTGAGTTTAACTTTCATTTGAGATGCCTTTCTGTTATGGGAAATCACTGTAGCAGAAAAGACAGCGATATTCTCTCAGGATGTAACATGCCTTATTACATCTTGATGGCTATTTGTCTTAAAAGTTACTTGTATCCATCCAAGTTCTATATTCATGTCTGATTTTATATCCTTTTCTTAGAATTGATAGTGGGGGCAGGCATTGCCTGATGATGTAATTGTAGGTGTTAGTCTGTGTCCATCAATAAACTTATCAACCATAATGTCAGAGAATTCTATACTCTTCTGTAGAGGGAATAAGAATTGAGAGCTATCTTCTCTAGTTAAAATTTATGCCATGGGATTAATACAACAATTACTCCTGAAAGCTTCAAGGGGAAAAGGTAAATGCATACAACAGGAGAAAGATTTGGAGAAGGGGAAGAGGAGGAGGAGGAGGTTTTTATACCCTGATTTTCTCTAACTTTAAGGAGACTCAAACCGGCTTACAATCACAACTGAATCTCCCCACAACTGATTCCCTGTGAGGTAGGCGCGGCTGAGAGAGTTCAGAGCAAACTGTGACCAGCCCAAGGTCACCCAGCTGGCTTCATGTGTAGGAGTAGGGAAACCAACCCGGTTCACGAGATTAAAGTCCGCCACTCATGTGGAGGAGTGGGGAATCAAACCCTGTTCTCCAGATTAGAGTCCACCATGCTCCTAACCACGACACCACACTGACGCCGCCATGCTGAAACCCCAAAATGGCTTGGCAACTCCACATCTTTTTTTGCATATGACATTTCTAAACATCCTTATGGATGGTGATTATAGAAATAAATAGGGCAATACTTAGTGCAATGCTATACAGAGTTACTCCATTCTAAATCCATCGAACTCAATGGGCTTACACTGGAGTAATTCTGCAAAGGTTTACACTGTCACTTGTATAAACTCTCAGTTTTGAAAACACTTCCATTACTAAATTAGTAACACGGGGAAAAACTCTTGTGATGGGTCTGTTTAAACTTTGGAAGGATCCAAACACTGAATCCTTTGCCAGTGAAGCATCATCTGCATCATTGGTCGGTTGGATCGAGCCAGTTTTTCCATTGGTGAAAAGGGGAGGAGGGATACCCTTTGAACGCCCAAAAAACTCTCCATGATAACTACATGGACAAAAGCCAAGTGGGATGGGGAGGTGTAGTAAGGAAGAAAATTAAGTGAGATTGAGTGGAAACGTTGGCTGGATTCAACCCTATGAACATGCAACAAAGGGAGTGTAAGTTGTGGCATTTATCTCATCCTATTGATTTCAGTGGGACAAGTACAGCTGACTTTACTTGGATCAGGATCAGAAAGACAAAGAAATTGTGTAGCTAGCTTCTCATTAACCTCTGTTTTTAACCACGTTACTGGAGAGTCATCACCAGAGATCACCAAAGTGTTTTAAATTTCAGAGTTACCCAGGAAATAATATGCAGTGACATCTTGAAGATGCCCTAACCTGCATAGCCCCAGGCTAGCTTGATCTTGTCAGATCTCAGAAGCTAAGCAGAGTCAGCCCTGGTTAGTATTTGGATGGGCAACTCCAAGGAACACCAGAGTTGTGACGCAGAGGCAGGCAACAGCAAACAACTGACAGCCACAAGTGACAGCTGACAGCCACAAGTCAGCTGTGACTTGATGGCACACACACAAAATCTTGAAGAGTTTCTACCACAAATGGTTTAGATTAAAGGAAATGTGAGTGTTTTCCACTGGCTATAGCAGACACAATTATAGAACACATCTATTTTGCTAAAGTTCATGTTCCTCTTGCAACTGTGATCATTTCATGAGCAACAAGATCCAACTGTATGACCAATATTGTTTGTGATGCTGTTTCTCTTTAGATGAAAAAAAAAGAAGGAAATGAAATGAAATGAAAAACAGAACCAAATGTACATTCCAAAAGAATAGAAAATACATTTACCAGTGCTTGATGCTAGGGTACAAGAAAATTCTTTAATGGACCAAATCAAAATTCTGAATAATCTCATAGTGTTTACGGGTACAGATTTATGGCCAACATTTGTAACATGGATTATCATTAGGACGAATGTTTATGGCAGCATTTTCTTGGTCAGTAACACTGTCCTTAGTTAATGTAACTAACAACCTCAGTATCCTAAATGCTTATTGTTTGTAAAATGCCCAGTTATTATATAGTGTTTCAGTTTTTGAAAAATGAACTGAAAATATCAATTCATGTAATACATCACAAGTGCATCACCCTACAACTTTCAGTATTTGGCAAGATAAAGGCATCATACTTTTTATACCACACTTCTTATAGGCATGTATTTTAGCAGCATTCTGAACAAGGGAAGAATGCTCTTTGGCATCCATAGTCCTAAATGGTTCTGCTGTCTTGCAAAGTTCAGACACATGATGTTGTTGGTGGTGAAAAGTGCCATCAAGTCACAGTTGACTTATGGTGACTCCATAGGGTTTTCAGAGCAAGAGATGTTCAGAGGTGGTTTGCCATTGCCTATCTCTGTGTGGGCTAACAGAGTTCTGAGAGAAATGTGACTGGCCCAAGGTAACCCAGCAGGCTTCATATGGAGGAATGGGGAATTGAACCCAGTTCTCCAGGTTAGAGTCCACTGCTCTTAACCACCACACCACGCTTCCTCTAGTCACATGATTACTATCTCATAAATAAGTATCCTTGTAGATGCATCCCTGCATGTATATGGAAGTAAAATTATAGAGATGCAAATCTATCAATGAGCATTTGAGGGTGAGGAAAATGATTGAGAACCTTGAATTGGATTCAATTACTCCCTTCTGTTTAAGTGGAGAGCCTAGTTTTATTTATTTATTTTGTTTATTTTTTGGACTTATATCCCACTCTCAATCCCAGCCAAATAAATCTTTCTCCAGCAGAAGGAGTCTTGCTTTAATGAAGGAAGTGATTGGGCCCAACCTGTGATACCTGAGCTGGTGGCATTGGTGAATATTTAAATTGCATGACAAGAAGAAGGAAAAAAAACACCAACTTCCCCTATGAAAGTCCTGCAAAGATGTACTACCTTGAAAGATACCTCATCCCCTTGCAACAAAATGAGTACCAATTACACAATTATTGTGAAAAGTACATCACTTGCAAAAATCCTAGTTTGTGTTAGAAGGGGAAAAGGCAACAAAAATGATCAAGGGGCTGGAATCAGCTTCCTTTGGGGAAAGGCGAAAACATTTTTGGAGGTTATTTTAGATGACTCAAGGGAGACGATAGAGAGATTCATAAAAGTATGTGACGTGCACGCAAAGTGGAGAGAGAGAACTTTCCCTCCCTTTCCTACAATAGAATAATTTGGGGTTACCCAATGAAACTGATAGATGCAGTCAATTCAGAACACATAAAGGGAAATATTTTTGCACACAGTGGTTAAATAGTTTATGGAATGTGAAATGAGCACTAGTTTAGATGGCTTTAAAAGAGAATTAGATCAGTTCATGGAGGACAGGTCCATCAGTGGTGATTGCCAATGACAACCTCCATCTTTGGAAATAGCATGCAACTAAAGACCAGTCACTTGGGGGGCAACAGTAGAGGAGGGCTATTGTCTCCAGGCATCTGGTCAGCTATTATGAGAAACAGGAGACTTCACTGGAGGAACCTTGGATTTAATCTATGGTTTTTTGATAAGTCTTTATAATGCTTGTTCTGTTTGCAGCCCTGATGTGGCAGTAAAGTGGGCTGTACATTTTTGTAAAGAAACAAACAAATCTTACAGATGTCTTCTTATGCTCTTCTGTACTTTCTACTTGCCTTTTCAGCACAGAGAAACTGTCAGACATGTTAAAGCACAAGGTGTCTCTAACTACCCCCAGAAGAAATGAACCACGGTGCACAACTCATTTTATTTGTTTCACTCTTTGCTTTTGCTCTTTCATATATAGAGCTTTAGATTACATGAGCCAGAAGTAGGGTGGGCGAAATGGCCTCAGTTCACTCAAACTGCCCCCGTCCCATTCATCACTGACAATTTCTCAAGCTCAGACCAACCTAATGCTAAGAATTACATTAATAAGATTTAGTCTAATTGAGAGGAAGGGGCCCTGCTAGGGGGATAAGAATATTCCTAGATAAAGAAATCTGATCATAGGCAAGTGCCCAGATTTGAATGTTGATATCCCGTGCCTTATACTTCATAGAAAGCAGAAGGCAATGTTTCCTAAAGGTGCATATTAGAGAGAAAGAAGGGTTGTGCCCCTTTGACACTGTTATCCCCAAATTATTTAATCATGACAAGATAATTGATCAAAGAAGGGGCTGATCAAAATCACATGCTGCAGCTGTTTAACAGCCTATGTGTCAGATACCAAGGTAACCTTAAAAACAGGAAATATCAAATACAGCTTGAGAGAGTATAACTGTTGTGAATTTGTACTTTCCTGATTTGCCGAATGATTTGCAGATGTCCTCTGGAAACCCTGGCCAAATCAGGAGAGGGGTTTCCTCTTCATACGGTGTTGACCCATCAGCCGTTTATAAGAATAGCAGAGAGCAGAAATGTTCCCCGTGTATTTTCTGCCAGACAGGAGATGAATGAGTTTCCAAGGTGTTTCAAATTATTTCACTTCTTGCAAGAAAAGTGCTCCATGAAGAGGACGTTAGTGGGGGGGATTTCAAGGGGCTTTGGAGGGGAAGTCTGTTTTATTGCAATAGATAAATATTGTAAAGCAGTTCATTCAAATGCCAGCATTCTTGAGATAACTGTGGATACAGAGCTACAACAGGAGTGAATGAATCATGGAAGAGTCTTTGTTCACCTTTTAGTAGATACTGTTTTCCAGATCTGAATAGGAATTTTGGCAAATTTTGGCTAAATATAAATGTGCAAAGTATACTACCCAAGATAACAGACTAACCTTGGTACGATGCTGCACAGAGATGTTCACTCGTAAGCCTTCTCACCATAGATGAAGTTTTGTGTGGGTAAAATTTCAGAATACCTCTGGACATAAAATGGAGGAGGCAAAATTCCCATTTGGGGACTGTATCACTTCCCGAAGCTTTATGGCCGCATACAAATTAAGGCCTACATCTCATCCATCTCTTCGGTGTGGCTCAGTCACTCTTTTCCTGCAAAAAGTCGCAAGTAGAACTGACACTGAGGCCATTTATGCAGGGTCAGTTTTGCAACTCGCTCAAAGCTCTTTTCTTTAAATGTGACCTTTAAAATAACTATTCACGGTACCAATGCAAAAGGAGAAATTCCACCCCCATACACACTCGCCTGCTCCTTGTTTGCATAGCCATTACCAATCACGGGATGCATAGCTAATGCTCAGCTGTGATTTTGCATGTTTCCTTGAGGGGATTCTTCACAGCAGCGGTGAAGCAAACACAAAAGGTCACGTTAAAAGGGCTCTTAAGTAATGCGAAGCAGGTATGCGCCAGCTTCGTAGTCACTTCCGGAATGACGGTTCACCGTGAAAAATTCAAAATAATATGCGGGGCAATTCAGCCTGGAACGCGCTGCTAATTACCAAGCATAAATGGCCTGAGTTTACATATGATACAATATTTTGTTATACTTCTAATCCTACCATAAATTTGTGTAAACCCTGCTCAGCAAATGTTCCATTTCCCTCTGTAATTTTCCTTTATTCCTTTATTTTACAATTACTTCCTGCTTCCTTACAGTCAGCAGTGCCATTCATGAGCAAAGCCTAATTATCTTGTTCTCTGGTGAGCAGATGCTTAGGCACTTTTTTCACTTTTCCGATTGATTGCTCGTTATTTAATTTCGTTTATGCTTTATGATGGAATTTTGTAATAGCACTATAATTTTTTTAAAAATTAAAACATTAAAATTATTATAAGAATAGACTTGGCTGCAATATGTAAAAAAATATTGCATTCCCTTCCCACAAAAAAGAATTAACAATTGATTCAGCAATGCTGTATCTCTCTACACAACAGGAAGTAATTAATCTGGAAGCAGAACAAAAGAGGAAAATGTAAAGGAACAGTAGCCTGAGAATCACAATAGCACTTTGACTATGCATAGTGGACTGCAGTGGACTGGATGTTTTTAAAATATCATAGAATCATAGAGTTGGAAGGGACCACCAGGGTCATCTAGTCCAACCCCCTGCACAATGCAGGAATTTCACAACTACCTCCCACACACACCAGCAGCCCCTACTCCGTGCCCAGAAGATGGCCAAGATGACCTCCCTCTCATGAACTGCCTAAGGTCATAGAACCAGCATTGCTGACAGATGGCCATCTAGCCTCTGCTTCAAAACCTCCAGGGAAGAAGCACTTACCACCGCCCGAGGAAGCCTGTTCCACTGAGGAACCACTCTAACTGTTAGAAAATTCTTCCTAATGTCTAGTTGGAAACTCTTTTGATTAAATTTCAACCCGTTGGTTCTGGTCCGACCTTCTGGGGCAACAGAAAACAACTCGGCACCCTCCTCTATATGACAGCCCTTCCAGTACTTGAAGATGGTTATCATATCCCCTCTCAGTCTTCTCCTCTTCAGGCTAAACATACCCAGCTCCTTCAACCTTTCCTCATAGGACTTGGTCTCAAAACCCCTCACCATCTTTGTTGGCCTCCTCTGGACACATTCCAGCTTGTCTACATCTTTCTTAAATTGTGATGCCCAGATTAAGCCTGAAAAGGATAGGAGGATAATCTGGAAACCACTGGAATGTAACAAGTTGCCCACATTATTGTCTGGATTCTATATGAAAACCTGAACAAATGAAAAAACAAACTCTGAATGAATGAATAAATGAAAGTTGGTAAGCAGAGAGCAGTTTGGGAACGGAAGAGAGTTCATATTTTGGGAATAAAAAGACACTCCATTTTTTAAAGAGCTGGGGAGCAACTAAAATACAGTTTTGCACAATGCAGTTTTTAAAAATACAGTTAGTTACAACTGCATACAGAGAAAACCTTGATCACAAGTTAACGCTTGATGATCATCAGATGAGAATAGGAGTTTTAGAGCAGTGCGATCATAGTGGTGTTTGTGTCAAGTCTGTTCCTTTAATCGAGACAAGTATTTTAGACTACCCTACTCTAGTTCAGGATGGGTAGTACAATGCTAGGGGTGGCCATCCGCTTGAGTAAATGCAGTGCCGCTAGTCCGCTCCCTAAAGGATTTGGTTAGCGAGCAGCTGACAGGAAAAAGAGTTCATAGCTGTGTTTTCGAGGTCACAACTACGCCAGCGTCCCCAGCAACTGCGTCCTGTTGTGTTATGATGGCTGGGAGTTGTGTTGCGACAGCTGGGCCGTGATGTACAGGGCAGACAGAACCAATCAGGGGCTGGCAGGCCGAAGCTGCGCTGGCCCTTATGTGCATGGCCATAGCAGTGGGAGGGCACTTCATTTTTTACTACAATTGGGGCATATGTAGCATTGCCAGGTTCCTCTATGCCACCAGTGGGATGCTTTTGGGGCAGAGCCTGAGGAGGGCGGGGTTTGGGGAGGGGAGGGACTTCAGTGCTATAGAGTTCAATGACCAAAGTGGCCATTTTCTCCAGGTGAATTGATCTCTGTCACCTGGAGATAATAGTAATAGCAGGAGATCTCCAGCTACTACCTGGAGGTTGGGGGGGGGGGAGGCACCACTGTACCAATATCAAAGGGTAAGGAACTTAGTAAAGGAGCGAAACATACAACAAGGTGCAAAAGTACAAACTTTATCTGTTACAATGATTCCTATTACTCATAAGGTGTCTAAAAGGTGTCAAAACATACATGGCACCAACCATAAAGACAAACATAGTGGCTATATACAACAACCAATATATACAATACATAGAATAAGGTTGTTCTCTCATGAGAAAGTCTTTCTCTAAATATATAGCCTCCTCACGTTTGGAGGCTATATATTTAGAGAAAGGCATTCTCATGAGAGAACAACCTTATTCTATGTATTGTATATATTGATTGTTGTATATAGCCACTATGTTTGTCTTTATGGTTGGTGCCATGTATGTTTTGACACCTTTTAGACACCTTATGAGTAATAGGAATCATTGTAGCAGATAAAGTTTGTACTTTTGCACCTTGTTGTATGTTTCGCTCCTGTACTAACTACCTGGAGGTTGGCAACCTTACACACAAGGGCTAGGCCTAGGGTTGCCAACTGCCAGGTAGTAGCAGGAGATCTGCTAATACAACTGATCTCCAGCCGATAGAGATCAGATCACCTGGAGAAAAATGGCCACTTTGGCAATTGAACTCTATGGCACTGAAGTCCCTCCCCAAACCCCGCCCTCCTCAGGCTCCGCCCCAAAAATCTCCCGCCGGTGGTGAAGAGGGACTTGGCAACCCTAGTTAGGCCATGTTTTTTGTTGGCAAACGGACTTCGGGAGGTGACTAACTTCTGCCACGCTCCCAGAACCATCCACAACCATGCTGGAACAGGGGCCTATGCCTCAGTTGTGCTGACAGGCAGCCACTGCAGGGCTGCACCAATGCCTGAGAGTGGCAAACTGGCACTGGGGGCCTGGGCTGGAATAACTGGTCTTACACCAGCATATCTCAGAAATATACCAGTGTAAAGATCAGTCTGCTCCCTAAACACATTCCCCCCACCCCAGGATTGTACTGTTAGGGCCTGCAAGAAAAGAGAAGAAAAGAAGTTGTTGGTACTGCAGCTCCACACACAGAAAAAGAACCCAACTTATTAAATTGTCCCCTTGTTTGCAGCTAGTCTACCTTCTTAAGCGCATTAAGGACACAACAATAGGGTTGCCAGTTCAGGGTTGGGAAATACCTGGAGATTTTAGGGGGTGGAGCCTGATAACTTGATATTTCCTCCCCCTAAGGCTTCATGCTCAGAGCATAGAATACACCTTCCTTAAGGCCAGTTGAAGGCCATGAGTCATAATAGCAGTCTCAGAAGTCAGCTTAGAAGTCAGCTCCAAGATGGAGCTCAAAATAGAACCTGAGAGAAATGGGCCAGTTTGCCTAGTCATCCGTAGAGTGGCAGGTTTTCTTAGTCTAATGCTACGTAGGATATCAAACATTATGCTCCTGGATGCAGAAGAATTTGGCTACATTTATACTCAATGTTTTGACAGGTCTGGCTTGGGAAGGCATGGAAGAGAGGGCTGCAAAAAGATTATGCCTATTGAGACAGGAACAAGTGTGCTCAGGAGATTCCCATATCATTAGACACAATGCAGATAACACTGCGATCCATTTCACAAGTACTTTTGTCTGCAATGTGGATTACTTGATGGTTCCCCATCCTGTGTGAAACTTACCTGTCAATATTTATTGCTACAACTCATCACACCGTGAGCTGTTCTAATGTTTAAGCATTTAGAGGAGCGAGGGCATTAAAAGTTACAATCCTAGTCATTTCCTAATGTCATCATTTTTAAATTTCACTTATGGTACACTTTTAGCCTCCAAGTTCTGATCTGGAAATAAACATATCCTCTCACTCCCCCCCACCCTCACCCTCAAAAAAGAAAGAAAAGGTAATAAGCTGTCCACTCTGTTCTAGAAGACATAGATATCGACCATTAATTTAATCTAATATTCTATGGTAATTAATATTTTTACAGCATTTTAAGACATGATCTAATTAATGCCCATTTAAATCAATGGGAATATTTCAATTACATTTTACTGGAGTTTGATTCAGGACTCCTTTCTCTGACCTTGGATCTTAGACCATCTTCTGTATTCTTTTAATATATTTCTGTCTGTTAATATTTTGAAACGACTCATCTTGGTTTCGTCCCTAGGGACAGATAATGGAAACAATATGAAAATGAAATTTGGAAATAAAATTTATCGGGAAGTAGAATAAAATTAAATAATGGCATTATCCAAAATTGAATACAGTTGTGGAAAGTTGCCATTTGAAGAGCTTGCTTGTTCCCATCCATTATCCTGACCTTCCGTTTGAAAAGTTTGGTGCTCAACACTTCACACACAGTAATCTGCATTGCAAAGGATCTGGCTCCATGTATTCAGATTATTTGGGAGCAATCCTGAACAGATCTACTCGGGAGAAAGTCCCATTTTATACAGTTGGGCTTACCCCTAGGTAAGGGTAGGATTGCAGTCTTTGATTTCTGGATTGCAGTCTTCTGATTTCTGGAGTGAGAATCACATTTCAAGAATTGTGTGCATTAAAAATATTTTTAATAGAGATTATAAAGAAAAGCACCAATGGCAACTGCCCCAGCCAATCAAGGTATGACATCAACTATGCAGGAAACGTCATATCCTCCACAGATGCTAGAAACTTCAAACGACCATACATGTACAATCAGTCCTATAACACTAGCCAGTGGGGTGTGGAGAACAGGTACCATTGTGACCCAAGTTCAGATTTTTCCTACCTAATGTTCTTAAATTCTGATTTACAGTTGCTACCACTTCATTTTACCCTTCTTCCTCAAGCTGAGAAACTTAATACAGAAGGGCTGGGCAGTTTTAAAGGAACCCCAGGGGTGAGTCATGCGCACTCCTGAGTCTTTGCTTGGTAAGATGTCTTCTTTGCCTTTATGAGACCAACTAGAACTAACAAGCAGCCAGGAAAGTGGCTCAGGCTTCTTGGGGTTGTCATAGTTTGAAGTTGATTTGTTAACCACACTTAGTCTTAACTTTGGTTTCATGTGATGCACAAATGTAGACCTCCTTGCCTAATCCTGGTATAGAGAGCCAGCATGGTGTAGTGGTTAAAAGTGGGAGTTCGGAGTGGTGGACCAGGTTTGGAGTGGTGGGTCAGGTTTGATTCCCCACTCCTACACATGAAGCCAGCTGGGTGACTTTGGGCAAGTCACAGCTCTCTTAGCACCTACCTCCCAGGGTGTCTGTTGTGGGGAGGGGGAGGGGAAGTGATTGTAAGCCGGTTTGATTCCTCCTTAAGTGGTAGAGAAAGCCAGCATATAAAAACCAACACTTCTTGTTTCCTGTTCCTTCCTTGTGCACTTCCACATTACAGAGGTGCCTGGCTAGAGAGAAGACAATAAAACTGGCACTTCTTGGGCCAAACCAGGACTTGATTGATTGCGAGCCAAATGCTGTCTTCACAAACTAACTATAGTTAAAATAAACCCTGATTTCATATGCCTGAACCCAGTCCTGGGTAGCTTTTATTGAACACATCAATAACAAAATCAGTTTTAGAGCTAATTTCTGGTTAGGTTGCTTCATTTGGGCCTTCTGAGCCCTCCCTGAATCCAACCTGAATGATGGACGGAAGAATAACAGGTGCAGATTTGCCCACCACTGCCTCTGCATGCTGGGTCTAGCAGCACCTGTTACAATTCCATCTGTCAAAGAGCTTCCATGAGTAGAGGAGTTCTGGAAGGAAAACACATAGTACAGAAAAAGTGCCCCTGTTTTATAAACAATTAAATCTCTCTCTTGCTGAGTGGGTGGAGGCAGAATTTGGCAATTCCAAAAGGCAAGTGAAAGGGTGGAACAGACACAGGGAGGTGTTTTGGCATCTGAAGAAAGGCAGACAGGATTACACAATGGGTACAGAGGCTTGCTTTTGGCACCCCAAGGAAGGAGGTAATCATTCTTTGAAACTGCTTAGCCATTGCAAAGCATGAAACAGAAAACCAAGAAAGAATTCTACCCCGGCAAGGAAATGAAGCTGCTCTGTACTTAACAGTAGATCCATAAAACACTCCCCAACAGAGAAAAGGCTCTGGGCAATCATAAAAAATGCCTCTTTACAAGCCACTCTACATTAATCCCTTCCCCATCTGCAAAATAGTAGGGTTGCCAAACTCCAGGTGGTGGCTGGAGATATCCCGCTTTTACAAGTGATCTCCAGGTGACAGAGATTAGTTGCCCTGGAACAAATGGCCATTTTGGAAGGTGGACTCTATGGCATTATACCCCACTGACGTCCCTCCCCTCCAAATCCCATGCTCCTCAGACTCCACCCACAAAATCTCCAGGTATTTCCCAGCCCTGAGCTGGCAACCCTAGCAGAATAGGGATCATGATATTAGCATACCTTTCAAGGCTGCTGTCAGGATTACAAGATGATAATGTGCAGGAACTGCTCTGAACACTGAAAGCACCATTTAAATTATCATATCCCTGTAGACAAGGTAGTCTCTAGCTGATCCTGTTTCAACCAGAAGAAAATATTTTGGTCAGCCCTTCCAGTCACCTGCAGCACTCATTTATGTTTATGGGGGTCTCTGAATTTAGAACTCCTGGCTCATCGATAATCTGGGTCCACTTGATATGAACTGCAACTCTGAACTGAAGAGTAAGAAAGTGGATATTTTCATCATCACCTGCCCTCAAAACTGACCTGCGGTTTACATTGTTATGATTTGTTCTACTGAGAAAATCTTTAGTCTCGGAAAGGGAAATCCTTTTTTTCCAGCAATATGTATTGTTTCAAGCTAAAAAATACAACCATGGTACAGAATTTAAAACTGGAGAATTACTTGATAGATCTTCCTAATTTCTTCCTAATCAGAGCATTTACATTATTAAAGCTGCAGCTATTTCCTACTGCAAGGTCATGCTCATTACTGTGACAAATCTTAGACTTTTGTGTTTCTGAAAATATGATAGTGAATATAGTTTCTCATTAATGAAAAAGTCAGGATTAGATCTCTTTATGCTAAGCATCCCCTTTTGCCTTAGAATCATAGAATCATAGAGTTGGAAGGTACCACCAGGGTCATCTAGTCCAACCCCCTGCACAATGCAGGACATTCACAACTACCTCCCCCCCACACACACACCCAGTTACCAGAAGATGGCCAAGATGCCTTCCCTCTCATTATCTGCCTTGGAAGGTAAGATGTTCCAAGGGCAATGTTTTCTGTGTTTAGTTTCCTTCGAATGGTGAAGCATTCAGATCTTGGGGTAGCCTTTCCAGAGGGGTCTGACTGTTGGAGCCAAACGTGGCACCAAAAGGACTAACAAGATGGTACCGTTCTAAGCAGAGTTGCATTCTTTTAAGTCCATTGGGGGGGGAAAAAACCAAAAAACCCCAAACAGGGCCAATTATACAGAAAAGTTACAAAAAGCCAGTAGCAGTACACAGAAACAACACACACTAAAAGTTAAATGTAAGCATAAATATTACTGGACAATAAAAGACTAAGGGCGTTTTCAAACATGCTGAATAATGCACTTTCAATTCACTTTCAATGCTCTTTAACAATCATTTGTGTGGATTTTGCCATTTCACACACTAAAATCCAGCCGCAAAGTGCATCGAAAGTGGATCGAAAGTGCATAATTCAGCACGTGTAAAAGTATTCTAATAGATACATCATTTAATCCTAGCCCCTTTTTGGTCCTTGTCAGGTGAAACTCAGTTCTGATTGGTTTAAATGTTTAAATTCCTAATTCTTCCTTTTACACAACTGTGAACATCTAGTTTTGCTCAATCCAGGCTTTCCTGCAGGCTTTCAAGGTCTGTTGAAAGTGCTTGTTTCTATAATCATTTGTAAAAATCAAAACCAATGATAAAATATAAGATTGGGAAAAGACAGGCCAAGCCTGCTAGCTAGTTGATTTACTAGCATATTGTACAGAGTACTTTCCTTTTTAAACATGAATAAAAGACAGCTTTTAAGGTCTGTTTTTCATTTCATTGCTAGAAAGGGAAATTGACACACGAGGATAACTTTTCAAAGCATTGCAGTGATTTTTTTTAAACAACATGAGTCATGTGATTGCAACCCTGAATAGTACTTTGAAATATCCCCTTGGGCATTGCTTGCCTTCCTATGGGAAGCCGGAGCACTTACAGTTCAGAGGTTACCAAGGAGGTAAACCAACATTATGAATATCAACCTAGATTTTCCACCTGTATTTTACTGGCTTAGTTCCAAGGATGAACACATCAGAAATTATACCTGAAGAACTGCACAATTCCTATACAGGTACTACTGCACTGGAAAATATGGAAGTCAGGATCTATGGGTCTTGAAGTACGACTTGTCCTACTAAAGAGGTTTTGTGAGTCATAGGCCTCAGATATGCTGAACATAGGGTTGCCAACCTCCAGGTGGTGGCTGGAGATCTGCTATTTCAACTGATCCCCAGCCGATAGAGATCAGTTCACCTGGAGAAAATGGCCCCTTTGGCAATTGGACTCTATGACACTGAAGTCCCTCCCCTCCCCAAACCCAACCCTCCTCAGGCTCTGCCCCAAAAACCTCCTGCCAGTGGCAAAGAAGGACCTGGCAACCCTAGCTGAACACTCTTCTGGTGAACAAGATCCATGCCTTATGTTGTCAATAATTAAAAAATGAATAGTCAAACAATGCAAAGCAGGGTAGTGGACTGGTGTACATTCTCCAGCAGCAATCCAATGTGATAATCTGCCAGCATCCCTGCCCTTCAAACATGAACTAAACATATAGTAACCATATATTTGGAAGTGAGTGGGGAAATGTTACCATATATTTTTGACAAGCACCACCCTCCATTGTTAGGGTTGCCAGGTCTGGGTTGGGAAATACCTGGAGATTTTGGGGGTGGAGCCTGAGGAGGGCAGGGTTTGGGGAGGAAAGGGACTTCAATGGGGTAGAATGCCATAGAATCTACCTTTCAAAGTGGCCATTTTTTCCAGGTGGACTAATCTCTATCGGCTGGAGATCAGTTGTAATAGCGGGAGATCTCCAGATCTCCAGTTGGCAACCCTAACTCACTCACTTGCAGGCCTTCCTCCCATTCATGCTGGAGGATGGCAACCCTAATGGTAGGGCATTCACATGGATACACAGTGGATAATCCGCATGTTAAACATGAAGCAGGTCAGAGGAAGCAAGGTTTTGGTCACCTAAACCAAAACAAATAGTCTTTAAACGCTTTCGCACATGCTGAATAATGCACTTTCAATCCACTTCAATGATCATTTGCAAACGGATTTTGCCATTTCACACAGTAAAATCCAGCTTCAAAGTGCATTTAAAGTAGATTGAAAGTGTATTATTCAACATGTGTGGAAGTGCCTTTTGTATGGATTCAACTGCCATTCTTCTGTGAATCTTCACAAAGACTCATATCTTTCTTTATTCCAAGCAAGATAACAAGCAGGAACTATTTTAAAAAAAAAAATCTAAAGAAATATTTGGGAACACGTGAAACAAGCAAAAGCTTCTAGCTTGTCCAATAAAGATTTTTTAAACGTTAATGTGAGATAAAACTTGGAGCTTTGAATTAGTTAACAAAGATGTGACAAAACAATGGTTGGATCCAAAATGATAACGTTTGTCATGAAATGAATCTATGTTAGCAGGAAGGCTTCTGAAGGTAATTTTTCATTGATCTTGACAGTGTGAATTGATTCTGTTCTCTAAAGCAGCTGTGTTTCAATGCTTGATAAATGGAAGGAAGAACGTAGCAGTGCGGCATTCTAACTGTACTAGCCCTCCTTTTCTCCATGCTGTACCCCCAACAAGTTGCTCACTAAATGGATCATTTACTACTGCCCTCTTTCTATTTAAATGAAACCCTGGAAAGAAAATATGTCAATACCAAAACCACTAGTGATTTCCTCAGGCCATTCATTCCTCTTCATACGTGTGCACACTTCTGTTGCATGACTATCTCCCTCAGGAACAAGTGCTGCCGGGCAGAAATGAATAGTATGAAGCTGTGACTGAGTCCTGGAAAATATCTTTTACTTTCATTTGATGTACACACTTTGGTTGGAAAAGGCTGCTGATTCACAGCTTTTCTAAGCGTCAAAGGATCAGAGACCTGCAACATTCTAGCCTAAAAAGCGGCTTTCTTCACCATTGATAGGAAGCTCACTCTGGATTTTCTCAGTTGTTTGGACTTTGAGACCTGACCTGTTAAATTTGGAACGATTCAGACAACTCTTTCTCTGTCCGGAGGCTGATTTTTGTTATTGATTTATAGTGATACTCATGTGGAGAGTAGTCATTCTTACACATGTTGGACTCCCACATCATCTATCCAACGAGACCCATTTTTAAGATCACGGAGGCTGCCATCTTACAGCTCTCTTGCCATAGTGATTTCATAATCAACTTCCCATAAAGGAGAGGAGGGTGTTTTATGTCATTGTGAACAGAGAAGGCTATTGAGGTAAGAGTGGGGCCCATGGGCAACTGCACCCAGAACAGACATAGAACAAACATTTCCCATCCCATAGGCTTTTCAGTCTAAAGCAGGCAGTAGGGTTAGAGTAACCAGACAGTGCCTTTTCAAACCACTAGTGGCAAGCTGTGCATGCTCATGAAGGCTTCTGTCCTCTTGTGTCCTCAAAGCAGTAGAGACCCTCATTGGTTACACTTTGAAGTTGAATTTAAAATATTTCTGTTGCCTGTTCTTGGTTTACAACAGAGTCAGGTCTCAGAAGGTAGCTAATTCTACAGGTCCATAAAAGGCCCTGACTAACGTTTTAATTAATCTTTAAAGCCCTAAACAGCTTGGAGCCAGTGTACCTGAAGAACCGCCTACTCCCATATGAACCTACCCAACCACTCTGGTGATCTTTGGGTGCCCTGCTTTTGGTGCCCCTACCAGCAGAGGCTAGATGGGTGGCAACCTGAGAAAGGGCCTTCTCGGTCGTGGCTCTGAAACTTTGGAACTCCCTGTCCAGAGACATTCCTCTGTCTCCTTTGTTTGGTTTGGTGTTCCCTCACTAACTTTTATAACCCTCCTCTCTATTTGTGTGTTTATATGTTTTATTTATTTGTTTTAAATGTTACATATATCTATATATCTATATCTGTATCTCTCTCTCTCTCTCTCTCTCTCTCTCTCTCTCTCTCTCTCTCTCTCTCTCTCTCTCCATCTCTATCTATATATTTGTACTTTAAATGCAGTTTTAATGCTTAAAATGTTTGACACTTTGGGAACCTGAGCTGGGTGGAAAGGCAGCATAGAAATGTTTTAAATAAAATAAAAGAAATGTGGAGATTTTATTTCTGTTTCTAGTGAGTTCCAGACCCTTGGGGGATCCAAACAGAAAATGCTGCATTGTCTCCACTGTTATGGTAAAGTAGCTGAGAATGAACCAGACTGTTTTTTTTTTTAAGTGTTCCTAAACCCTATAATCTGGTTATTTATAGTAAGGCAGTACACCTACGACACCTTCCTCACTTGATGCAGTCCATTCAAAGATGATAAACCCAGCAATATCCCTAGGTATTTTTGGTATGTTAGCTGGTAGTGAAATATGCCAAGGCTGGACTGGTACTATTTATGGTCTGTTCTACAGATTCCACCTAAATTCAGCTTCTTAGGAATATCTGTGAGTTTGGGCCAGTCTCCACAGCTTTGCATATGAAAAAAAGCTATGTTTCTCCATGGGTGCCTTGAATTTCACGTGTGTGTAAAGTGCCATCAAGTTGCAGCTGACTTATGGTGACCCCAGCAAGGGGCTTTCAAGGCAAGTGAGAAGCGGAGGTTACCTTCCAAGATCTAATGAGATCAGACTACACCATGCCGCCTTCCCTCCCCCCGGATATTATACTGAAGATAAATTCTGAAACATGATGTTTGGTCTGTCACACAATAAACTGAGGACCCTAAGTATATGTGGCCCTGCAAGGTAGGGGGGGAAATAACATTCTAGGGCTGGATAAGGAAGAGATGAGATGATTAAAGACAAAGACATTCAAAGGAACCCAAACATTGCAGCAGAACATAGAAAAGTATTTTGCAGTGCAGGAAAAAAAATTTTGCTCAAATTTCCAGACTTTCTTTGATTGCTGTAATTAGTGTGGCTGAAGGTGACACATATGTATGATTCTTGGTTAGAGTGCAAGTGTTGAATAAGTTCTGTTGACTGGGATAGGATAGCTGTACCTTTATGCTCAGAAGCATCTCTTGAGGAGTGACTGTTTTCACCAATGGCAGAGTTGTCACCTGCTCTGCCCCCATGCCTACCTGTTTGTGGACTTTGATGGTGTCCTAGTATCTTCAGTGATTGGTCTAATCCATTTTTACATCCATCCTAATATTCCATGGCCAAGATCTCTCTCTGTTAGAGATGGTCTGTGTGAATGCTTCCTTTTTGTTTATCCTGATTTGTTTATACAGTCTGTTTTAGAGGATGAGTTTGATTTCTAGGGCTTCGATAAGAAGTTCTCTCTCAGCCATTCAAAGTTCTGTACTCCCCCTGTCATGACACCTTTCATAGTCCTCTTAACTGAATCTCATCTACCATTTTTGCCATCCAGCCACCCAGTCTGGAAAGATCTTTCTGGGGCTCATCAATGTCTGCTGGGGATTTTACCATGAATAATTTGCTGTCATCTGCAGATGTAATAATACCTCACAAAGAGCCGCGTGTACCTTGGCATCAGCTGCTTGGAGGGCAGTGGCTGGGGGAGGGAGAACACCTATGACCATTGACCATTTGCTCTTCAGTGCAGCATTTGACACATGATGGGAAATAGTGGGTGAGAACAGAGCCTGGAGTTGGAGTGGGATTCTTTCTTTCTTTCTTTCTTTCTTTCTTTCTTTCTTTCTTTCTTTCTTTCTTTCTTTCTTTCTTTCTTTCTTTCTTTCTTTCTTTCTTTCCTTCCTTCCTTTCCTTCCTTCCTTCCTTCCTTCCTTCCTTCCTTCCTTCCTTCCTTCCTTCCTTCCTTCCTATATTATATACTGCCATCCATAACTCCTTCAAGGGTGGCTGCCATATGGAAATCTACAATAGATACACCTGTGTTTCCCTAGCATCAAGTACAGAGATCTATTCTAGGCTCTTGCCTTATTCACTAGGTATATGATTTCCTAAAGAAAGAGAGCCCAGCCTTAATCTTGATTTAAAAGGTAAAGGGAGTCCCCTGTGCAAGCGCTGGGTCATTCCTGACTCATGGGGTGACGTCACATCTCGATGTTTCACGGATTAATTACATGCTGTTCACAAATTGCTGCTCATGGCCAATGTACCCTCTCCCTCACTGAACTGGTGTCAGCATAGCCTGAGATGGGCAACTGCC
This sequence comes from Euleptes europaea, assembly GCF_029931775.1. Classification (NCBI taxonomy): domain Eukaryota; kingdom Metazoa; phylum Chordata; class Lepidosauria; order Squamata; family Sphaerodactylidae; genus Euleptes; species Euleptes europaea. The sequence goes on from NC_079322.1 coordinate 40,396,027, forward strand.
AAAGCCCAAAATTTCTGGCAGGGCCCACTGTCACTGCCTGCCTGCCTGCCCCACTGCCAACCTGCATGCAGTTCCCCGCCCACTCAGTCACTTGCAAATCTTTCTCCCATTCATGCTGGTGGCCATATGTGTTGCCCAGCATTATCAGGGGAGAGGAGGGTTGCCAGCTCCAGGTTGGGAAATACCTGAGGAGGGTGGGGTTTGGGGAGGTAAGGGACTTCAACAATGTATAATGCCGTGGAATCCACCTTCCAAAGCATCCATTTTCTCCAGGTGAATGAATCTCCGTCACCTGGAGATCAGTTGTAATAGCAGGAGATCTCCAGCAATTACCTGGAGGTTGGCAAACCTACTGGGAGCACAGGTGGTTGGAGGCCTCAGAGGCAAACAAGCAGGGGAAAGGTGGGCAGTGGGGCAGGGGCAGATGGGCAGGAAGGGGTTGTGAGTGGGAGGTAGCAGTGAGGAGTGGGCCTCTGATCACCCTTTGCCCAGGGCCCTTCAAAACCTGGATCTGGGCCTGCCCCTCAGGAATAGCATTGGGGGTGGCATTTTGGGCTGTAGCAGGAGGGAGTAGGTGGGAAAAGTCACACTCTGGGGGCAGAAATCCTTCCATCCACAGAAAAGCTCTGGTGGATCCAGGCCTGTGTCTGACAGGACAGATGCATGGTCTACAGATAGGGTTGCCAGCTCTGAATTGGGTAATACCTGGAAATTTTCACGGTGGAGCCTGAGGAGGACGGGGTTAGGAGAGGGAAAGGACTTCAATGCCATAGAGTCAATTGCCAAAGCAGCCATTTGCTCCAGGGGAACTTATCTCTGTTGCCTGGAGATCAGTTATAATAGTAGGAGATCTCCAGCTAGTACCTGGAGGTTGGCAGCCCTACCAATGAAGGTCTCTACTGCTTTGGGGACACAAGAGAACAGAAGCCTTCATGAGCCTACACAGCTTATCACTAGTGGTTTGAAAAGGCACTGTCTGGCTACTCTAGAGGTTGGCATTTGGCAACTCTATCCACAGGGAAGCTGTGAGAGGAGACTCCTGAACACACTCTCTTGATGTTCCCCTCTCTAAATGTCTCACACTTCCAAAGTTAGAACACATTTGCACAGCACATCACTGTGTAACATGTACTTAGCCTCTACATCATAAGAGGCAAGGGAGCACTGATACATACCATAGAATAGGTAGTTCACTCCTAAGAATTATACTCCTTAGAGGATAACAGGACTTTCTTCATAGCAAGCAGGCTTTGTGCTACAGCAGAATTCCTGGGGAAGTAAATAGGCTGATGCATTACAAAAATATTAACTTCAATTTTTCGTCTCTGGTGATGGCTTCAGGGAGCTTGTGGGGAATTTTAATCTGCAAGAATTCGTACAAATTCAGGTGCTGAGGTTAGAGAACATGTTTATACTGGATCTGGTGTTAATTCAAGACTAGACCACCAAATGGATTGTCTTGAAGCTACACTTAATCCCAGCATGTGGAAACATGACAAAAAAGGCACCATGCCAATGAAGATTTATATGACGGTTTTGAAAGCCATTATCCGTTGGGCACGTTGCGCATTGATTCATTGAGATCTCTGTATTGATTTTGCCGCACCATTATAACAAACCAGAATGTCTGTTTTCCTCATGATTTAATGAACCATAGCATAAGGTAAACATCACGAAGGCACTGTTCTTAGGCACTGTTTCCATTCAGTTTGCACAATGATGTCATGCAGCACTTTGATTTCCATTGCAAGGAATTGTAACCACTGCTGAAAGGAGTATGTGAAATAAAGTTCACATTAATCAAAGTCTACACATTTCCCAGGTGCAAGCGCAGATCTCTGGAGGAACTGTATGTGTAATGGGGTTTGCAGAAAGAGAAAATTAATTAAACTACAAAAACAGTCTGTGGTGGATCCAGACACACAAATGCATACTGATTTTGGGGAAAAAACAAAAAAACCCAGAGGAACCCAATTTCTTTTGGTTATATTTGTTAGCTTTAGTCCTAGCAACTGGTGCATGGAAAGAAAAGTATTCAGAATAGTTACATTCACCACTTAATGTTCATATAGCACATGTTATATGTGTTTAAAGGGTGTATCTTGTTAATACTTACAATAGCACTGCAAGGTATGTCTGTATGATTACCCCCTACTAATTGGCCTTATGAAATTATGGGAAATGGTAAACAAATGGGAAATTTCCCCCCACCCAGTCCAAACCTCCCATGGCAGGAGAAGTAATGAAGTGCTCAAGCAACTTTCTTAACCCTGAATTCTGAGGGCCTAATTACATGTCACATAGGGCTGCCAAGTGGTAGCAGGCAAACCCCCGCCAATCCACTTGGCTGCCCACCGAGGGTCAGTGGGCAATGCATGCATGAGCGCCTGTCCGTGGCGCCATGACACTTCTGGTTGTAAACCGGAAGCACCGCATCGCAAGGGGCCGTTTACCACTCAAACTCCCACTCAAACTCTGAAGATAAGGAAGGGACTGGAGTCTAAACTCTGCTGCTGTTCTTTTGCACCAGCTGACAAGCATGTATGTGTTTTCACAGACAGCTATAAATATTCAGTATTTAATTATGACTAATATTTCTGTATTGTGCTGATTAGCTTTTATATGTGGACTGTTCATGTGGCTGTTTTTGGTAAACTAAACTTGGTGGACTTGCTGTGTGAAGGATTCTCATTTCTTGTGTGTGTGTGTGTGTAAAGTGCCGTCAAGTCACAGCCGACTTATGGCAACCCCTTATGAGGTTTTCAAGGCAAGAGACTAACAGAGGTGGTTTGCAAGTGCCTTCCTCTGCATAGCAACCCTGGTATTCCTTGGTGGTCTCCCATACAAATACTAACCAGGGCTGGCCCTGCTTAGCTTCTGAGATCTCACGAGATCAGGCTAACCTGGGCCATCTTTATTCTTTGTTCACAGAGATCTTGACTAACCAAGAGCAGTCATTATACCTATCAGATGGCTATAGTGAAGGCTGCATCAGGGACACCCTTGGTGCCCCATGAAGCAGGACGGTCCTTGTAACGCAAAATTCTTGTAGCACAAAAATGCTCATATGACACTTGGCTTAAGTTCTGATTTAAATGTGATTCCTAGGGGCAAGAGAATCAAGATGAGCAATGGTGCATGTGCCCAGCATCTCGTTTTCACTGGACCACTATCCATACAATGCCAGGGTAATTCTGGCACAATTAGTTCAATACCCACCTTGGCTGCAGATCTTTGTGTGTGTGTTAAGTTCCGTTAAGTCGCTTCTGACTCACGATGACCCTATGAATCAAAGTCCTCCAGAATTTCCTCTCTTTGACAACCTTGCTCAGTTCTTGCAAATTGAGGGCTGTGGCTTCCTTTATTGAGTCAATCCAACTCTTGTTGGGGCTTCCTCTTTTCCTGCAGATCTTTAGTATGCTGATATATGATCGTGGAAAGCCTAGTTGAAACAACTGAGCGCATGCAACATCACAGAGGTCAGTCTGTCCCATCAATATCATATTTATACCAGGCCTCGCAGTGTAACCCTAAACATGCTTCCTTAATTCTGCTTTCAATAGAAATTACCTCAAGGACAGCAAGCACAGAACTGCAGCCTCATTAGGGTTGCCAACTGCCGGGTAGTAGCAGGAGATCTCCTGCTAATTCAACTGATCTCCAGCCGATAGAGATCAGATCACCTGGAGAAAAATGGCCACTTTGGCAATTGAACTCTATGGCATTGTATTGGGGGATCGGGGCCCCAGTTCCTGTAAAGGGAACCCCGATCTTTAATTTATCTGCTACCAAATCAGAGGGAATGGATCGTTCCTCTTGAACTATGAGAATTGAGATCACACACACGCACAAAAGAGGCAAGACGCATTTGTCTTGAAGTAAAACAATCTTTTACTAACTCAGGGTAGGGAAAAAGTCACTGGGATACAAAACAAATAATATCTGTCTACATTCTATGTTTCCTATACTTGCCAAAAGCCTTTGGCAAGGCACTAAGCTTACTTACGAGTAGGCACCCTTAGCAAAAGGAGAGCCTCTCTCCATCCTGCCTGTTCAGCAGTCAAGCAAGAAGAAAGGTGATCAACTACTTTCTCTTCTAACAAAGAAATCGAAAGCAGTTGAACATGCAAAGTAGTTGTATACATGACCCTCGGGGCACGACTGCAATGGCCACTACACTGACCAAATGGTCAGTTACAATATTAACCCTTTAACTGTCTGACATGTAACAAAGCTCGCTCTCTAATACCCAACAATCCCCTTTTCGAGGTTTAGTTACATTCAGACATATAAACACAATGCATCACGTAAGTATTCAAACTGTTGTCTAGGCAGTGGCTTCGTCAGGATGTCGGCCACCATCTCTTTACTTTCACAGTACTTCACTACTACGAGACCTCTTTCTTGTTTGTCCTTTACTGAGTCCATTTTGAGTCGAAGAAGTCTCTTCCCTTTCTTAGAGTTCTCGCCATTCAGTAGTGCTATACACGATTGATTGTCCTCAAACATTGTAGCAGGTGTCAGTTCATCTAGTCCAAAGTCGCGTAGCAGTTCAATTATCTCTTCCAGCTCTGTACATGCGCACTTGGCTGCTATGCATTCTGCTTCAGTTGAAGATGTTGACACAACTTGCTGTTTCTGGCTGGTCCAGGAGATCAGGTTTTCTCCAAAGTAGAACAGATATCCACTTGTAGATTTGCTGTCTGTTCTAGTACCACCCAGACTAGCGTCCATGTATCCTATCAGTTTCAGCTCAGTATTTGGAGTTATCTTCAACTTCAAATCAATAGTTTTCTTTAAGTATTGTGTGAGGTGTTTGATTGCATTCCAATCATGTTCTGCAGGTGTGCTGGTCCTTCTACTTAGGATTCCAACTGCTGCACTTATATCCGGTCTACTAACGTTGCTCAAGTATAGAAGTTTTCCAATAGCTTCTCTGTATTTGTGATTGTTAGGCAATAGTTCACCTCCGTCTAGATCCATGTATGAAGGGTCAAGTGGAGTGTTCTTAGTCTTGAACTCCTTCATATTCATGAATTGTAGAAATTCCAGTATCTTGTTCCTTTGATTGATTGAAAATCCATTGTCTTGGTTTCTTTCAATCTCCATTCCAAGATAGTTCTTTACTTCTCCAAGTAGTTTCACTTCTACTGATTCATTCAGTTTGTTTGCAATTTCTTTTGCAGCTTCTTCAGTGTCAGAACAAATCAGAAGATCATCTACAAAGGCCAAAACAAAGTCCCATCCATCATCTTTCTTCCTTCTGAATAAGCATTTCTCTATATTTCCTTGTTCAAAGCCTTGAGCTTTCAATAATGAGGTTAGTTTGTGGTTCCATGCTCTTGCTGACTGTTTGAGCCCATATAAAGTCTTTTCAAGTTTACAAACTTGATTTTTAGTATCACAGTCCTTTAATCCTGGTGGAAGTTCCATGTATATTTCTTCTGATAATTCGCCATTCAGGAAAGCTGTTTTGACGTCGAGTTGCAGTACCACTTTATTCCTGGAGGCGGCTATACTCAGCAAAGTCCTTATAGCCGTGTGACTAATCACAGGTGCGTAAGTTTCTGTGTAGTCAGTTCCATACTTCTGGGTAAATCCTTTTGCAACTAGTCTTGCTTTGTATTTGTCAACAGTTCCATCAGAATTCTTCTTGACCTTGAACACCCATCTACATCCCACAGTCCTTTTGTTTGGTGGGAGTTTGGTTAGTTTCCAGGTATTATTCTTCTGCAGTGAGTCTAATTCTTCTTGAATTGCCTTCAGCCATCTCGACCGCTCCCCATCGGGCAACTTTTGCAGTTCGTCCCAACTTGAGGGTTCCACGTGGCTGTCAATTCTAGTGAAAAGACTCAGTTTCTCTGCTGGTATTCCTTTTGTAGTCCTTGTAGATCTCCTTAAGGTCTGAGAGGGTTCCGCTGTTCCATCAGCACCGGGATCAACCCCTTTTGAATCTGCAGTCTCTTGCTGTTCCGCAGGAGCAGGTGGATTGCAATCCCATGCTGTAAATGGAATCTCTATGGTTTCCTCTTCACAAACCTCTGGATCATCAAAGTTATTAATTTGTTGATTATTAATAACATTTCTTTCATCTATATATACTGCATTCAATATTTGTAAATTGTAAGTCTTAATGTCCATTATCCTGTATCCTTTTGAGAAAGGATGGTATCCCACAAGAATTCCAAGTTCTGTAGTAGGATCCATTTTTCCCCTTTTCTCCTTTGGGATGTATGCAAACACACGAGATCCAAATGCTTTCAAGTGTTTCAGACTAGGCTTCCTGCCATTCCATCTTTCATATGGAGTCATGTTGATAGCACTTGAAATTGTCCTGTTGTAAAGGTAAGCTGCTGTATTTACACATTCTCCCCAGCAGGGGTAAGGCAAGCCTGCCTGTAGCATTAAACATCTTGCACTTTCCATCAGAGTTCTGTTAAACCTTTCTGACAACCCATTGTTCCTAGGGGTATATGCAACTGAGGTTGCATGCTCTATTCCTTCAGATTCAAGAATTTCTTTGATTTCTTTATTAAGGTACTCACTTCCATTGTCAGTGAACAATAACTGTATACCTCTGTCATGTTTATTCTTCATCAGGGCAACATAAGCTTTAAACTTTTCAGCTACTTCAGTCTTTGATTTCAACAAATACACATATGCAAATCTTGAAGCGCTGTCTATGAAATGCAGAACATATTTTGCCCCTCCTGCTGAAGCCTTGAGTGGGCCAATCAAGTCTGAGTGCACTTCTTCCAAAATCTCTGCCTTAACACTGCTTGGCCTCTGCACGTGCTTAGGCGCTGTTCCCTTTCCTCTGAGACACACTTCACAACGTTCTTTGTCCTTAAAGCATTCCTTAACTGGCATTCCACAATCAATCAGCAGTTGCTTCACTGACTTAAAGTTTTTATGAGCTAGTTTCACGTGCCATTGGTACAAACAGTCCTTGTGGTTACAATCTGCAGCCTTCTGCTCTGCCAATCCTTTATTAAAAGCAACTAGGCATTTTGATTCTTCCTCAACATTATCTTCATTTCCATCAAAATCACTTTCATCAGAATCAACATTGCTCTCAAAATCACTACAAGCATATTCCTCCAATTGACTTGCAACATTCTCCAGGCAATAGTGCGAGCCTACTGATAGCACTGGGTATTCTCTTCCTTTAGAATCAAATAAGCGACATTTGTCCTTTTTTATAGACACTTCAAAGTCTGCATCCACTAATTTATTCACGGACAGTAAATTTTCATCTGAATTAGGCATTAGGAATACGTCTTGTAAGGTCAAATGCATTACATTTCCACAATAGCTTTGAATTGCAATAGAAACTTCTCCTTTCTGAGTGCATAGAAATCTTTCTCCACAAGCCATAACTAATGTTTCATCACAAGGCTCTAGAAAGTCAAAAGCTGATCTCAAGCCAGACACATGTACATCTGCACCACTGTCCAGAACAAATGTATTTACACGCCTTAAATAATCTTTGGTTGAAGCTGTATTCGAGACTAGATAAGCCTTTGGGTGACTGTGCCATCTGGGCTTCCCTTGGCTTGTACTTGGGCTCCCTCTTGTGGACGATTGGGGCTGTTGCCTCCCATTTCCATCCCTCTCCCTTTGTGAGGATTTGGCGGGCTTTTCTTCCCGGCGAGAGGGGGGGGGAATTTCTCCCTTTGTTTCACGTCTCTCACATTGAAACGACCGGTGACCATGCCTTCCACACAAGAAGCATCTGATTGTGGATTTGTCATTTACACGCAGTACAGACACTCCACGAGACAATTCCCTCTCTTGGCTCCTGTCTGCTTCAAACTGTTTAAGTGCAGTCACCAGCTTAATAAGGGTTAAGTCCTCTCTAGCCAAAAGATTCCTTTTTTCAGCGTTATATTTAAAATGCAAACTTCCCAGAAATAGTACAAGAAACTCTTCTTCACCGATTTCCCCTCCTACAGCCTTCAACTCTGATTCCATATCTTGCATTTTCTTAAGGTGTTGCAAGAGGGTCATATCTCCAGACATTTTATTTGCATACAGTCTAGTTTTTAAAATCATTTTCTGGGTTTTTGACACAGTTCCAAATTTCTCATTGAGTGCATTCAGCATTTTTCTGGAAGTATCATTATTCAAAATTATTGCAGTTTCTTGCGGATTAATCGCATTGGAAATCAAATTCATTGCCTGGGCATCTGAAATCTTAAATTTCTTTAGGGCTTCTCTATCTGTGTCAGCTGGCGGGTCTTCATTCAAAACGTGATTCACCCCAATTGCTGTTAAAGCATTTTCCACCATTCTCTTCCATACTGGAAAGGAGGCTTGGGTGATATGGGGGACAGAAACGGACTGGGGCCCTTTGGAATTCATACTTTCCTTATCGTTGCTCATTCCAGTGGCTCAGGGCTGCTTTCCTCCTCACAGGATCCAAGCGTGGCGCGCGGGGTTAAGTTTCCTGCCGTCCTTTGCAGACCAGGCTGCTGGCTCCGTCACAGGAAAAATTCCCTCTGGGCGTTTGTAAATCCTTTCGTCTCCAGTGAAGATCCCAAAAGCAAAAAAAAAGGTGCGGTGTGATCCTATCTCAATAGCCAAAATAAAAACCAACCGTACTCAGCTACCACTTATTGGGGGATCGGGGCCCCAGTTCCTGTAAAGGGAACCCCGATCTTTAATTTATCTGCTACCAAATCAGAGGGAATGGATCGTTCCTCTTGAACTATGAGAATTGAGATCACACACACGCACAAAAGAGGCAAGACGCATTTGTCTTGAAGTAAAACAATCTTTTACTAACTCAGGGTAGGGAAAAAGTCACTGGGATACAAAACAAATAATATCTGTCTACATTCTATGTTTCCTATACTTGCCAAAAGCCTTTGGCAAGGCACTAAGCTTACTTACGAGTAGGCACCCTTAGCAAAAGGAGAGCCTCTCTCCATCCTGCCTGTTCAGCAGTCAAGCAAGAAGAAAGGTGATCAACTACTTTCTCTTCTAACAAAGAAATCGAAAGCAGTTGAACATGCAAAGTAGTTGTATACATGACCCTCGGGGCACGACTGCAATGGCCACTACACTGACCAAATGGTCAGTTACAATATTAACCCTTTAACTGTCTGACATGTAACAAAGCTCGCTCTCTAATACCCAACACATTGAAGCCCCTCCCCTCCCCAAACCCTGCCCTCCTCAGGCTCCGCCCCAAAAATCTCCCGCCGGTTGAGAAGAGGGACCTGGCAACCCTAAGCCTCATGTTGATAAATAAGTATTTTCGCAGTTGGAGATTATTTCCATGCAGGAAAACTGTAACATGTGAAGCAGCCTTCACTGTCAACAGTGACACCTCTTTCCCCACAATCCTTTGTCTCTTCTTGGAGAAAGACTCTCTCCTGCTTCAGCCAGCTAAAGATACTTCCAAGGCTTGAATTTCCATTCAGAGGCTTCACATGTTTTTTACCCTTTTCACCTGAAAGGCAGATTAGATTTTAACTAGGAGTGCCGTCAAGAAGTATTGGCTCTCATCTTAAATTAATGGACAAAGTACAGTTATGTATGATAATAAAACACTTTTTATATATAGCCTTATGGAGGGTGTCTTATATTAAGGTCCATCTGTCTTCTTTTCAAGTAAATATGATAATTTAAGGAAGAAGAAGAGTTGGTTTTTATATGCCGACTTTCTCTACCACTTAAGGCAGAATCAAACCGGCTTACAATCACCTTCCTTAAGGGCATGCTGTATGAAATTTTTTAATAGCTGCACTCACCCTAGGCTTGTTTTATACTGGTCTTCCACCAGTTACATATGGAAAATGCTTGTTGTAGCACTGATATGTCTCCTCAGACAGTTTGTGTAAAAGCAAAACTGAATAGGGAGGCCTATAAAGCACTTTTGACACAATAAGGATTTTAAACAACTATAATAGTTGCTACAGACATGTGTATGTAAACGTTTTGCCTTGTACCCATGAGATGAATAGACATAACCAGACAATTCCTCTTTAGTCGGTAATGGTGTCTCTGCATTGTAGGGATATTACGGGCCTTTCTAGTAGCCTCACAAGCAGGTAAATGATCCATATTTGGTAACTGGCTGTCATTAAATGCAGATGTCAACTGTTAGAATGACTTTGTTTCCCATCTTTTGGCATTCAAAGAAAAGCTGCACAGTCACAGTAAACCCATAAGAGTCATAAATACATGGTGCTGCTGCATGGCTACATATTTCCTGGCACTGGCCACTGTGGAAACGCCCCCAAACCATTTGTGTTTTATGCACTTGAAAGACATGTCAACACCTTCTGCCAGGGCTAAAAGCAGCAGATTAGTCATTGAAAAAGAAGCTGGCATTCTGCCTTTAAAGTTCAAAGCCACAGAAACCTTTATCTCCAACAGCCGTACAAAAGTATATGAGCAGGGCATAGAAGAGAATGCCCTGAACATGATGTCATGCTGAAAATGATATGCCAGCCATCTACCTGGCTTTCCAAAAACACTCAGCATGCTTCAGTGTGGAAAGACTAGAGCCAACCAATGGCTCATACTATCTTAAACCACGATAGAATGTTCACACTATCTGTTTTTTCCAGAATTGACATTTATTAGTTCTTTCTCATTGGCAGGAGAATCCAGATAACCTGGCTGCCAAACAGATACATAGGCTTGACTATAAATTTGGCTTGTAATGCCAAGCTCAGAATGGGAGTCTGCAAAGCTCCTGAAGATGTCATCTAGAGCACCGTCCTATTCCAGAAGTCTTCTCCCCCACCCACCATAGGTTCCCTTCCAGTTCCCATCTGAATTTACCTGCTATCTCAGACACAGCTGGAAACAGGTGATGGTGGTAGAAAGCAGCTGAGGAGGCACTATTTACCTATTGGAAAAATCCTTGTTTCCTGGGAAACCCATGGGTTTCTTCAGTGGTAAAAATAGCATTCCCCGTGGCCATTCTAGGCTAGTAAATAGCATGGAATGGAATGCTCAAGCCCATGGCATACTGACCTCTCCCTCTGCACGTGACCTGATGAAAACTCCTCCTTGTCTGGTGGGTTTTCCTGCATCATCCAAGGGCTGGGGCCACCTTCCTCCATCTCCTCATCCAAGGAGGCATTGGCAGGCAGATTCACAACAATTACAGGCTGTCCCCTTTCCTCTTCCCCCCCTCACCTCCTTTCTCAGTCATCCTGCACTTACCAAAACAGTATCCTGGGTGCTCTGAATGAAGAAGAGAAAGAAGGAATATGAGGATTAAGAAGACTCTTCTGTCCCTGTGACAGCAAGCTGGTTAGCCACTCTGGTCTTAGCTGGTCTTAACTAGTCATAGCTATTTTCCCTGTCTGTCTGTATCAGCAGGGAAGTTGGGCTGGAGAGGGTAGGAGTTGGACTGGACTGGCCATTATAATAACTAGAGAATTTCCTGGTGGGATGGTAGCCGGGGGGCCCTTGAGCCAGTCCAGCTCAGGGTAGAAGGGCTGTGGGGAAGGCAGTGCCCGGCCCATGGAAGGCGGCTCCTGGCCCAGGTGAGCCACATGTAGCCAGAACAACCAGCATCCAGCCCAGAAAAAGTGGTGCCCAGCCCACGGAAGGTGGCTTCTGGTCTGAGCAAGCCATGTGCACCCAAGACGAGCAGCACCTGGCTCAGGAACGGCAGCACCTGGGTGAAATGAGCTGTGCCTGGCTTGGGGAAGGTGACTCCTAGCCCAAGCAAGCTATGTCCAGGTCTGGGAAGGGGATTCCTGGCCCAAGTAAGCCACACCCATCCTGGAGAAGGTAGCTCTAGGCCTGGGGAGCCACACATGGATACATCCTCTCTCCTTCTCACTTTCCTTTGTGGGGATGGGGATGGGCAGGCTATGGGCCCAGGCCCCTTCCAGGACCATTTTTCCCTCCCTGTCTGATCCTGGCATGAGAGAACAAGGAGGATGGAAGGGTGGGAAGTCTTTCCTTGACTCAGATACAAGTCACAGAAGGATTTTGGAGAGGCAAAGTTTGACTTCATTATGAGCTTTAATAGCTGCTGAAGCTCGCATTTGAGCACAAGGAATATTACTCCTTTACATTTTTGCTGACACCCTTACATATTTTTAAATGCTTGGTGACCCAGGACATTCCTTGACAGAAGCCATGCATCTTCTTCCTCAGCAAAATTTGTTGTACTATACATCTAATAATTCTACATTTCATAAACCTTGCACCAATTTACTCAGGACTGAAACTAACCATTAATGGGTAATAGGTTGTAATTTCCTGAATTGCCCCTAAATCCTTTTCAAAAGACCTTCCAGTCTTCTTGTAAGTTGGTCAGTTTTAGTAACAAGTTGTTTATTTTGGTTAGAAAACCAACAATCACATTAGAGTTCTTTAAGAACTCCCAGGGGTCTCTCTGGAGTCAGTGACAAGTCAACTTTTAAAAATTTTCTGTTTGACTTAGAACTTCATTTCAGATAATTTTTTTGACTTAATTATTCAGATGTTCTCCTTACCAAAAAAAAAAATGTTTCAGGCATTCACAAAATCTATTCCGCTTCTCTGCAAACTCCCCACCTATCTTTTAAAAAATAAACATGAGACCACAAAATATAGAAAGGAAGAAAAAAGTCTTGTATAGAATCCAGAAGTATCTTTCCTACACCCACACAGCTCATATGGCTGTCTCAGTTAGGAGTGGGACATACTTTTAAGGACACCCTTCATCAGATTCATACGGAAAAATATGCCTCTCGAATGCCATCATTTTAGTTGTGTTTTGCTGTAAGGAGGAGCAGAGTGGTGATTACACGCTCTCATTCTGGATGTGAGTAGAATAAACAGCCGCAGATAGCCATCTATGATTTACTATAGTTAAGCTGTGTTTCAGTTGCAACCGTCTGTCTATTTCTGCTAGGGCCCATCTTACAGAGAGAAAATAATGAGTTGGAGCATTCTGGTGGAATATTCTTCCTCTATCTGAACAGGGCTGTCAAAATTTTCACCTTGATTTGTGTCGTAGTGAAATAGTTGTATAAGTAAGCATCACTGTGTTGATTCTACATCCCGTTTCTGCTGTGTCACGCCATGACGGAACCTTGAATAGTGAAGGAAATGGTTTAGGTTATGTAGCTCTCCCAAACAGACGTAAACACATCCATCTTTCAAGATATTTGAGCAGCGATTCACCATAAAGTTTTCATAGTGTGAAAAATGATCCTGAAAAAAAAAGGCATGCTACATTGTTAGCACAAAGTTATGACTCAAGTAAAAGCTTAGAATTTAAGACTAGAGTTTTGTCTTCCCATGCAGCATAATGTGCTGGGGAAGGAGGTGGTTCTACTTCAAATGAGTGGGTGGAGAATCAAGACAGTGGCCTGACTTGGGGGAAGGGGTGCAAAAGGGAAAACTAGGCAAACAATGCTAGGAAAATGGATTATCCTGCTGCATTTGGAATATCTGCCACAAATGGGAATTGACAATTGCTCCAGCAACATGACCACAGTAGACCCCTCCACTTTGTGTGGAAGCAGTCCCAGGTTAAATATGTCTATCAGGCCCCAAGGGGGCCAAGCACATTCCATCCGCCATTGAAGTGTTTAATGCGAAGGTGGTCTCCCAAATTCTGTACGGAGCAGACATTTGGATTTCCGGTGTTGATGAGAATTTAGATTCTCACTTGAACAACTTTCTCAGGAGAATTACTGGAACTCCCAGGTGTGTTGCTGGGACAGCCCTCCGCATGGAATTGGCCCAACCCTCGCTTGAGGCACGTGCATGGAGGAGAGCAATTAAGCTTAGGTTCAAGTTGTCCGATGCTAACCTTCCGTCCCAGGCGGGGTTTCTCCATCTTATTCTCAAGGATCCAGCCCCCAACCCTTGGCTGACTCTTCTAACGCAAAAATTAAAAGTATTGGGACTTCCAATTTCTACTCCCTCTGATAATCTTGTGCCATCTCAATCAGTGGCAATTTTGAAGAGGCTGAAGGAGTTAGACTGGGCCAGCATGGTTGTGAGGGCCAGACGTACTTGTTCCGGTTTGGTGTTGGGGCTCCCTCCACCAGAGAAGCTTCCAGATTTCCATACTACGGTTCCAATTTCCTCACACCATTGGGCTTTTCTTTTAGCTTGTCTAAATGCCTTTCCATCTATGGTCATGTTGGGCAGATTTAGTGGGATACCTTACCCAGATCATCTCTGCTTATGCAATACGGGCGAAATTGAAACTTTGGACCACTTGATGCTCCATTGCTGGACTCAGGACAGAGAGGTTTTTATTGCTCCAATTCTTACTAGCTTGAACCTCCCTTCACATGCCTGGGTGTTGCCATTTTTGCTTGGCGATGTAAACAATGGTTCGGTAACATCGAATGTGGCTCGTTTTTTGGCCAGAGTGGCAGCACTTAAGAAGAAAGAACTTTCAATGCCTACCTCTGGCAACTTTTAGTTAGTTCGCTCCGCCCCTAGTTTATTTTAGCTAGGAATTTTATCTATCGGGCTGACACCTGGTTTTTAGCTCTGTTAATTTAATATTGTCTTATGTTTACTACGTCTTATGTTTCCTATCCTTCCTTTGTGTTCCCCTCCCTCCCTCTTTCCTTGGTCCAAGACTGCGGTCATAGACCTAATAAATTATTATTATTATTACCTTCCATTACAGCAGGGGTCCCCGATCTTTTTGATCCTGTGGGTACTTTTGGAATTCTGACACACGAAGGTGAGCACAATCACCAAATAGCTGCCACAAGAAGCAGAGCCAACCACAAAATATCAGGGAGTGAATTATGTATAACTCTAATAGTAATTCTTCAACATTTCAGTCAGAAACTCTGTTTAACAGGATGCTTTTTTAAATGGATGTATTGTATAATTCTTGTTCTGTGGCGGCAGCCGCTGAAGAAGCAACTTTTAAAACATCTGTGTAGCCCATCAGATCTCCCGTGGCCAATCAGAAGCCCAGCTAGGCAAAAGCCCCACCTGGACCCGCCCACTTTCTGAAACCACTAAGTGACAGGGAAGGTGTTGGCAAGTGCCATGGTGTCTACCATGTTGAGAACCCCCATATTATAGCTTAGATCCTTCATTTAGAAGGAAACTTCAAACCACCAATAAATAATAGGGCTTTAACAGTGAAATTTTGTTTACAGTGAAATGTTTACTGTGAAATTTTGCATGCAGTCCTATGCAGAATTATTCCACTGTAATGGGTTTATAAACTGGAGTAACTCTGCCTGTCAGGGTTCTGTAACCTATGGCTCCAGAGCCAAATGTGGCTCAATACAGAACCAAATATGGTTCTTTTAAAAAAATGAAAATAACATTTTAAATTTAAGGTATATATTGGAGGAGTAAGTGGGATGCAAAAATAAGCAGTATGTAGAAGGAACGGCAGGCAAAAATTTTTATGGGACTAAAGAACTTCTTGAGAGCCAGCGTGGTGTAGTGGTTAACAGCGGCGGACTCTAATCTGCAGAACCAGGTTCGATTCCCCACTCCTCCTCCTGAAGCCTGCTGGGTGACCTTGGGCCAGTACAGTTCTCTCAGAACACTCTCAGCCCATGCGGAGGCAGGCAATGGCAAACCACCTCTGAACGTCTCCTGCCTTGAAAACCCTATGGGGTTGCCATTAGTCAGCTGTGACTTGACAGCGCTTTCCACCACCACAAAGAACTTCTTAGGGACATGAAAAGGACATGAAAGCCATGTACAGTGCCCAATAATTCAAGTGTGAAACATGCACAAATTTATGGCAGTGCAGCCAAACAACTGTGCTAGGTGCTCCTGTGTATATTTATTGCTTATTGTGAGATATCGTACATGTCACTTCCTAATGAAGAACTCCCAACAACAATGGACACTTTATGAATTACTAATCAATATGCCAATTATCTCTAATGTTAAGTTGTATCATTTCAGTTATACAATGGGTTGTCTTATGCTGGCTCTTTGCTGATCTCTTGCTCTGAATTTTGACATCGTTTGACTTTCTAATTGCATAACTTTGCAGACTCCTGCTGCATGGGATTGCTCCATTGGCAGCCTTACTAAACACTTGCCCTTGTCTTTTTTCTTCCCACAGAGCTAACAGCTTCAGAGAGGTTATTTAAATCATGGACGAGACAAGGGAGGATCCAGTTAAACAATCCTTCCCCCACAGCTCATCTCCAGTCTTCAAAGTACTCGTGTGGGGCTCCTAATTAGCGTTTAAAAAACGAGAGATTCTAATCACATAACTCTCACATCAAATATAGTTTGGCCTTAAATAAAGACTAAAATGACCTGGAGATCATTCAAGATGGGAAACGATGTAAGAAAGTGACATCTGACACAGATTCACATTGTGTTCTGATGGAGTGGGGGAAACCATATAAAATAGTCAAAAAGTGTCCACGTATTGTAAATTTAAATGGAAAGTTTAAAAGTCCACTGGGAGAAGGTTACATAATAAATGATGGTTTGATTATGCACTAGAAAAAAAGAGTAATATGGCCTTTCTATTAAGAAAAGATAGGCTGAGGAATTTGCATGGCTTATGGCAAAGGCCTAAAAGTTACGAACATGAAAGGAATTTTTATACACTCATGCAATCACACATCCCCAAGATCTCTGTCTTGGTGCCTGGCAAAGCAATCCTCAAACAATATAGCAAGCTTCTGCAACCTTGCCACTGGAATCCGTGGCAGCCCTGCAGAAACCAAGGGGGCTCCTACCACCCTATCATCTCCTTATTTGAATCTAAGCAGGGGAATGATTTCAGTCATCTGCAACACTTCAAACAAGAGAGAACCAGATGATGTGGTCGAACAACAACTAGCTCCATCATGTTCTGTGGGTGAATTTCCCAGGTACAGGTGGCTGATCATTGCTGGAAATGGGGGCTGCACTGGCTGGACTTTTGGTTAGCTCTGGCAAGGTGGGGAGAATTTCAACAGGTGCTTTTGTCCTGTCATAGTACAGCAGTAGCTATAAAAACCTTCTAGTGTTAGCTTACAACTTTTAAAAAGCTGATAAAAATAATAAAAAACACAATTCACTACAATGTAAAGCACTCAATTAAAGCAATAATAAAACAGAATAAAACAATAATAATGTATGAATTGGCAAAATGTCAAGCAGCCAAAGAAAATCAAAATGGGCTAGGATGTGGGGGGGGGGGAGGATCATCCATGTCACATGCCCAAGATATCAATTTATTTTGATGATGATGATGATGGTGGTAGTGGGTTGGATCCTACCAACTTTTTGCTGGTGCAAGAGGGAGGAGGAGCAATCTCAATCAATGCCATCTTCATTACAGCCTCCCATCCCACAAAGCTTTTGTCTACACACAAACCACAATCCTTATCAGGGGTCCAAAGGGGCTGTTGGGGGAAGGAGAAAGCAGGGGAACAATCTGTTTCCAGCAGTGGTAATCTGGTAGGATCTAACTCAATCATCATCATCATCATCACCATCATCAAATAATTCATAATGTGTCATTGGTGTGCATTGCATTTTATAGGGTATGGGGAGACAGGTTTCCAATGAACTTACAATTTAAATTTTGACATAAGGGAGACAACACAGGAAAGAGGGGGAGGTAGATAGAGGAATAAATGGGAAGAATATGCATTTGTATGTGCTTCAACTTAGCTTTGGTAGAGAAAGACGACTATGGAGTTGTGCCAAAGTATTCACACAAAAGATGTGGTTGAAGGAGGAATCTGAAGGATCTTTACTATACACAGGGAGGAATCCAGGCATAAGAGGCAGCAAGGGATGGGGGAGGGAATCATTTGAGGGATGAGGAGATCTTCATGGCTGAGGGTAGTAATGTTAGAGGATATACTGGGCTATGAGAACAAATAAGGGAAAGTGTGACCATGGAAGGCTTTGAAAGTAAGGATGTGGAGTTTGGGCTGGATCTGGGAGCAGAAAGGAAGCCAATGCAGGGATGTAAGGAAGGGTATCATATAGTCAGAACGATGGGAGAGAAGAATAATTTTGGCAGCTGTGTGCTGGATCGAGGGGAGAGGGTTGAGCTCCAACTGTGGTTCTGTGATTTTTTCCCCCCAGCAGTCCCTTTTTTGATCAGCAGTTCCTTTCCTTGATAAGCTGTTTTGGTTAGGGTTGGTAGCTCCAAGTTGGTAAATACCTGGAGATTTTCGGGTGGAGCCTGAAGAGGGTGGGGTTTGAGGAGAGGAGGGACTTCAATGGGTTATAATGCCATAGGGTCCACTTTCCAAAGCATCCATTTTCTCCAGGTTAACTGATCTCTATCACCTGGAGATCAGTTGTAACCCCAGGAGAGCTCCAGCCACCACCTGGAGGTTGGGAACCTTAGTTATTATATCCAGAGAAGGGCCTAGTCTATCCCATTTCTTCAGCTGCCAGGCCTCTGGCTTCCTTACCCTTACTTTCCTTGCTACCTTGGATTTTTTCGCAATGAGCTCTCCAGACTTCATCTTTGCTTTTTAAAATTGCACATAGACCTTTTCATTCCCTCACAAAAAGCTTGATGTGAATGTTATACCGTACAAAATTAGAAGACACATGACCATTCTAGGACATCCCAACGGTCATGCCATCACTGCCCACAACTTCATGCCACAAAGGTCAGAGTCCTTTCCCATTCCCCTCAGCAACAGGTGAATGGATTAGCCTAGGTTTTGAACTTAAATGCAGCAATTTCCTCAACACACATGCCAAGTTTTATTACTCTGTCTTAATGTTTAATAGTTGGGTTAAATTCTGTGCTCTGCTCAGAAATGGGTGAGTGGGTGGCTTTGGCCTATATCTCAGCTTGAAACGTTGACGTAAATATTTACTCTAAGCTTTGTATCTCTGTCTGGAGAGCCAGCGTGGTATAGTGGTTAAGAGAGGTGGTTTGGAGCAGTAGACTCTGATCTGGAGAACCGGGTTTGATTCCCTACTCCTCCACATGAGCTGCAGAGGCTAATCTGGTGAACTGGATTTGTTTCCCTCACTCCTACACATGAAGCCAGCTGGGTGACTTTGAGCTAGTCACATTCTCTCAGCCCCACCTCCTCACAAGGTATCTGTTGTGGGGAGGGGAAAGGAAGGTGATTGTAAGCCAGTTTGAGTCTCCCTTAAGTGGTAGAGAAAGTCGGCTTATAAAAACCAACTCTTCTTCTTCTTCTATCTTCAGGTTAAGTGATTTCCCAGAAAATGATGAATGTTTGAATTAAGCTAACTTCTTTAACAAGTATATATAAACAACACCATTGTATTCTAACAGTACAATCCTATGCAGCATTACTCCAGGCTAAGGCCAGTGAAATCAATGGGCACAGCCTGGAGTAACTGCATTGGGTTGGGTTGCATTGTAAATAAGCTTTAAGAGATTCGACTTTGCATTCAAATAGAAGTTTAGGATGCAGTGTGCCAACCATTCAAGCAACATGCTGCTGGCATTAGGGACAAGTCATCTGTGCAAATATTTAGGATAAAAGTGTCTCCAAAGAGGAAGAGCAAATGGTACTTGTGTGGGCTGTTTATGTGTATGTCTAAAAATGGAATTAAAAGGGATTTCTCAGTGCAAATACTATCATGTTGAATACTGATAAATCTTCCATTTCTTATTCAGGTTTGTGGATACCTCAGGTTTTGTCCAGTTATCTGGCAACAAAGAGCCAATAATCAGGTTCTATGACTGCCACCTACTGTATAGGTCAGGAAATTGCCCTCATACGTTTACAAAAATCTCACACTACTCAGTGAACCACAAAAAAATGTCATCTTCACCTGCTTGGTGTAGCCATATTTTTTGTAATTTACAATGTAATTTACAACAAAGTTTCTCACAAGGTAGTGTTCCTGTTGTATAGTATTTCATGCAACCCTTTTGTGTAGTACCTCAAAATGATCCTTACTAGTGCATATGTCTCCCTGTCAGATGTGAGTGGGATATAGGAAGTGAACTGACAAAATAGGCAAAAACGACCTCATCCTTGGGCCTGGGGACCATGAAAATAGCATTAACCCTAATCCGAAAACACACAACATCTCTCCTTTCCATACTCTTATCATTCGTGCCATCTCTCCATCAAGCTTCTTCTAGCCAGAAGCCCTGAGCCTTTTCACAGACAGTGACAAGAATCCCTTTAAATCTGCACAGTGTCCTTTATGAATGTTGTTCTTTCAAGGCAAAAAACTAGGAGGCCACCTTTAAATGAAAAGTATATTTGATATAATGTAGATATTACCTGCAAATTCAGTGGCAAGAAAGGGGAGGGTCATTTTCACTATCCATGTGAAAATTCGTTCAACATATTTCAGTATCCTTGAAAAGTGCTGTAAATACTAAAACAGAGTATTCCAACAAAGCAAAAACAACTACAAACAATCTAGGAAATCTGTAAATCAAGTAAATCAGTGCATGAAATATGAGAGTTAAGTTGTACTATCTATAGCCAATGATAGCTTCGTTGCATTTATGACAGTATACATTTTATTTGTATACTTACTAGGGATGTGCACCTGCAAAAAGTGGTAATTTTTGATCCAGATTTCAGGAAGGGCATAAATACAGCTATTCAATAGGGAGAATTGGAAAACACAAACCATGTGTTCCTCAGATGTGGCTATTACGAGGGTATTCGGCAGAAGCTGATCCAGCTGATCCAGTCAGAGGAAGAGGTAATTAAACTTCTTCTTTGGGATGGGGACTTTTTTTGTCTCTCTGAAGTTGACAAATTTTGCGCTGCTGCAATTAAGATCTATATGGGTAAGGTTAACAGTGGGACTGGCTAATTTTTATCTGGTAAATTATTGGTTTTAACTGTTTTTAAATTATGATATTATTAAACAAGAGAGATCCTAATCTCTCACAGTTTGTATCTAGTCGTTTTATTCTGGCTTTTGCCATAAATAAATTTATTCAGGTATTCAATGGTATTTGGGTCCCCGCTACTGTTTCAGGATTCAGGTTTGATTTTGTTCAGTATTCCACAATTAAATGGGTTCCATTATTCCCTATGGGACACCTGAGGGGAGCTGGAGTAGCTGTCACCAAAACTGTGGGGATGCTTGTGCTGCCTGTGTCCACTAAAGACCCCCCAAGTTTCAAGTGAATTGCACCACAGAGTCCAATTCTATGGGCTCCTGGTCAAGGTGATCCCATGTAGCCTTATTGCACAGCTGTGAACTGGGAAGTAAAAAATGGCCCTACAAATGAGGGAGGGAAGGAGAAGGAGCCTGCCAGACCTGCAACTCTCCCAGGCTCTGTGCCTGGCTTGCTCTGGCAGGAAGCTGGCCTCCCCAGCACAGGTGAGACTGCTGCTGACTTTCTTCCAAAATCTTGATCGTTGGGATCTTAATATTTAAAAAGCTGTGGTTTTCTTGTGATCTCTCTGATGGTTACAAGCCCAAGTTACTGGTATCGTCTGTTTGACTAATGAGTGATTAACCAATTTCTGAACACTGAGCCGGAAACAAATTCTACTACTCCACCCCATGTTGCTTTTGTCTTCTTTTGAGTTAGAGTTACTATCTTTGTGATGTGGGAATTCTATTTACACTCGAGGCCATTGCTTAATTTCTAAGGAAAGTGCCAGGGTTCGAACATTTAAAGCTGCCTGAAGATCATGCCATCTTTCTAGAAACTATGTTGCCTAAGTTGAGCCAATGTACTGGTCTGTAGCTATTTACTCAGGAGAGAAGAGGGGGCCTGCCCTCTGAATATGCATAGAAGGTCCAGTGGGACTGTATTATTAGTGCCTCGAGTTGGTATTGAAATCAAATTGCTACAGGACTGAAAGCCAGCACATGCCTTGGGTCACTCACAAGTTGTTTGCCCCAGCTCCTGGATGCCACCTTGAGAACCCTACATTGGGTAGAAATAGGGTTGCCAACCTCCAGGTAATAGCAGAAGATCTCCTGGTATTACAACTGATCTCCAGCCAATAGAGATCAGTTCACCTGGAGAAAATGGCCACTTTGGCAATTGAACTCGGTGGCATTTAAGTACCCCCCTCCCAAACCCCGCCCTCCTCAGGCTCCACCCCCAAAATCTCCAGCCGATAGCAAGGAGGGACCTGGCAACCCTAGGTGGAAAGGTAGCATAAAAATGTTTTAAATAAATAATAAAACATTGGGAAGCAGATTTTTGCCTGCTTCCCCACAACATTGTGGCACTTCTGTGTACCTCTCAAGTTTTCCCATTTTTCCTGTAATCTTTCCCCAAACTGGGTGTTTTGGGAAAGATTACAGCAAAGCCAGGGCAGCGCCCATGTAGATGGGAAGATCCTGCCCACAATGGCTCCATTTTCCCTGCCCTAGTCCCCCACCACAGCCATTCCCTCCACTGGAGGGTTATTTTGTTTTTGTTTTAATCATAAGTCAACATATCAACTTAACACTTTTTCGTTTTTTGTAATAAGTCTCTAGTCCCTTTCATTGTAGAGATATGCGTTCCCCCTTGTATCTCCACAACAAAAGGGCCAGAGACTTACTTTTTTAAAAAGAAAGAAATCTGGGAATGTGGAGAACCAGATAGAGAGGGTTGCCAACCTCCAGGTACTAGCTAGAGATCTCCTGCTGTTACAACTGATCTCCAGCCGATAGACGTCAGTTCACCTGGAGAAAATGGCCGCTTTGGCAGTTGGACTCTACAGCATTGAAGTCCCTCCCATCCCCCAAACCCCGCCCTTCTCAGGCTCCTCCCCAAAAACCTCCCGCTGGTGGCAAAGAGGGACCTGGCAACCCTAACCATTAGTTATGAGCTTTTAACACTATAATATATCAACTGTGGGTTAAAAGACAACAAACAAGCTCCCTCAGTGGTGTGGAGGAAAAAATGGCCATGATTGGGGTCAGGGACAGGGAAAAAGCAAGAAAACCTGCCATGTGGAAGCCCCATTGGCCTTGCATTACATCTGCAGCCGCAGCAGCAATAGGGAAGCCATAGAAATCTGCCTCCATGTGGGAAACACCATGTCCAAGAAAACGGAGGGGGCAGTGAGTGGATGTGCAGCTTCAACTGGAAAGTCCTGCTGCTATAATAGGTTGCCAGATCTGGGTTGGGAAATACCTGGATATTTTAGGGGTAAAGCCTGAGGATGGTGGGGTTTGGGGAGGGGAGGGATTTCAATGGCATATCATGCCATAGCAGCCATTTCAAAGCATACCATAGCAGCCTCCCAAAACATGCCTTCATAACATGCCATATCAACCTTCCAAAGCAGCCATTTTCTCCAGGTGAACTGTTACCAGTTGTAACAGCAGATCTCCAGCTACCACCTGGAGGTTCAGTACAGGAATCCAGCCATAAATGATGCCAAATATATTCTGGCTAAACCTTTACAGTATGTGGTAATGTAACCACCAACACCATATATTGCCAACAAACAAGTGTATTTTTTCTTATTTACAGGATATTTCAACAGGTAAGTTCACAATTAATTCCTTTAACAAGTAAGTATTGAAGCAAAGTTCACTTAAAAATGTCCTTTTAAGGTGTATTTCTTTCTTTGCAGCACAGCAGGCTATTGAAGGAGAAAACGATCGTTTCGGAGCACAAAGCCCAATTCTTCCTCAGTTCTTCAAAAATATATACTGCGTGCAGTTATACATCACCATTCATAATATCAGGTTTCAGCTGAATACCATATTCAAAATTAAAGTGCAAAAGGTAAGATATTGGATTCCTTCCACTCCAGGTAAGGACTCCCGTCTAATCACAGAACAACTGGTCCCCACTCTTAAAATTCTGGCATTAGTGCATTCAGTGTTTCTAGTTTTTACTTTTATTGCGTACTATGCAGACTTTTCATATCTTATGTTACTGAAATTTTATTATACCCCAATCTCCTTTTGATCTAGTTTCTTCCTGGCATCAGAGGGAGGCATAACTGAAGAGGTGCCAGAATGTAAGCTCATCCTGTCCATTTTTGTTATTCTAACAGGGAAATATATCCTTGAAGGGTTATCAAGTGTTTCTTGGAACATCCTGCAAAGTTTTCACTCTCTCTTCCCCTTTGGAAGGAGGTCTCTTGGTTACCAGCTCCAGGGAGGGAGTTGTCATTCTATCTGGTAAGAGGTGGGGTGATTTCTGTTTGACTGTTATATGTAATCAATATGTTTCATTGGCTATATATGAATCATGATGATGTCATCAATACTATAACCATGCCAGCATTTCTTTGTTCTGGGCCATTGCCAGGATTTCTCAGGAGACCTAAGGTACAGTCTTTGCTAAGCAAATTAAATATTTTTTTAGAATAAAGACTGACTCTGCATATTACTGTTTGACTAGGACTCCCTTTAGATTGGGTACAAATTTTTCCGTAACTCGGTACACACAAAAAACACTGAAGAAGGAAAATATGGCCTCTGTAATCATAGCATACACAATAGTTACTGGGATTGTGCCACATTCCTTTCTACAGATCATGAATAAAAACACTTTACAGTTAAGGTGCATACTTTTTTGCTGTTGTCCTAGATTAGGTTGGTTTATCCTGGTGGCTTTTCAAACAATGGAAAGTCCAAGGCAGCCTTTACAGAAGGGTAGTGTTTTAAATGGAAACTCTGTACATATTTAGAGACTGGGCAGAGCCAGGGTGCTATAATGTTTAGAGGGTCAGGCTAGGATCTAGAAGACTCCCTTTCTGCCATGGAAGCTTACTGAGTGACCTTGGGCCAGTCACACACTGTGTGAGGATAAAATGGAGGAAGGGGAAATGATGTAAGCCACTTTGGATCCTCATTGGGGAGAAAAGTGGGGTATAAATGAAGTAAGTAAGTAAAACAGAGTTGCACTTACCTGTAACTGCTGTTCATTGAAGTCTTCGGTGCAGACACACATGTGGGACTGCGCCTGCGCGCAGGCCTGCTGCCGGATGTTAGCCTTAGACCTTTAACGGGATGCCCCTCCCCTTGAGCAGCGGGCCGGCTTGGCGCCGAAACCACCGTGTGCTCCTGGGCGGGGCATCCCCTCCCTCCTCAGTTCCTTGCCCGCCGCAAACCTTAGCCAATGTAGTAGATGGTTCCCCGGTGATCCTGAAAATAGGGCCAGGACTGGGTACAGAAGAGTAGGATAATTAACCCCAACTCTCTGGTCCGTAACATACATTCCTCTTCTACTAATTCTTCTCTCTCTCTCTCTCTCTTTTTTTTGGGGGGGTCGACAGCGGGTTGGAGGTAGGGATGTGTGCAGCCCCACATGTGGGATTTTAACAAGCTTACCCAACAGGAGGCGGGTGTCAATCTAGGAAAACAACATCTGAAGGACTGCTCTTCCCACTTCCGCGTCTCTCCTGGCTTGCAGGTCCAGCGCGTAGTGTCTGACAAACGTGTCTTCGCTTGCCCACGTCGCTGCCTTGCAGATGTCACCGATGGGGACTCTTCTATGAAGCACAGCCGAGGAGCCCTGGGCTCTGGTGGAATGAGCCCTGATTTCCAAAGGACACGTCACCTTTGCTTCCCTGTAAGCAAGTTTTACTACCGATACCACCCACCTAGCTATGGACTGGGGAGATGCGGGTTTCCCCCTTCTTGGGGCCTTGAAAACAAATAAAAAGAGATTTTGATTGTCTAAAATGTTTCGTTCTATCAATGTAGTAAAGTATGGCCCTCTTAAGGTCTAACATGTGTAGGGTCTTCTCCGCAGGGGAAGTTGGTTTTGGGGGAAAAAACTGGTAATACCAAGTCTTGCGACATATGAAAACTAGAGACCACCTAAGTTTTGAACTTGAGGCTGGGGTGTAGCACCACCCTTTCGTTAAACACTCTAAGAAATGGGTTATCTATCCTGAGAGCAGCCAGCTCACTAACTCTTCGGGTTGAAGTGACTGCAACTAAAAATGCAACCTTGGCTGAGAGTAGTGACAAATGCGTGTGAGCCAAAGGTTCAAACGGGGGTAACATGAGTCTAGCCAAAACTAGCGAAAGGGACCATTGAGGGGTTAACCTTGGAACAGGGGGAAACACATTATTAAGCCCTCTAAGAAAACGCTTGGAAAGAGGGTGGGAAAAAACAGTATACCCCTCTAGCTTATCATGGAATGCTGAAATCGCAGCAAGATGTACTCTCACTGAGGAGACAGTGAGGCCTGTCTTAGTTAGATCCAAAAGGTAATCAAGGATTCGAGGGAGTGGGCAGAAAAAGGGGGAAAGGCCCTTGGTCTTAGACCACTTATCAAACCTTTCCTACTTCCTATCGTATAAGTATCGAGTGGAGGGTTTTCTGGCTTGAAGGATTACCTCCCATACTGGGGAGGACAGGCCCATCCCTGGTTGGGCACAGTTCTCCAAGCTGCTTTGTATGGAGACTACTGGTTGGTGTCTGCACCTCAAGAAGTGTTGTACTAGGCTTTTAATTGTTGTCACTCTTTCTTGTGGTAAGAAAGCTTTTCCTGTGCTGGAGTCAAGCAGAGCCTCAATGAATTGGGCTTGGAGGGAGGGGTCTAGTCTAGATTTCTTTACATTGACCAAGAGGCCTAGGTCAGTGCAAGTGGAAAGGACCAGCTCAAGGTGAGATGACAAAAGGGCAGGACTGTCAGCTGTCAGGAGCCAGTCGTCAAGGTACGGGAAGATACTGCATCCCTTGTCCCTAAAGTATGACATGACTACCGCCATACATTTTGTGAAAACTCGAGGGGCTGTGGCCAGTCCAAACGGTAGAACCGTGTAGTGGAACACCTCCTTACCATAGCGGAACATGAGGAATTTTCTATGATCTGGGTGTTTAGACACGTGAAAGTACGTGTCCTTAAGGTCTAGCACTGCGAACCATGTATTGGGAGTGATCAGCTCCATCACAGAAGTCAGTGAGACCATCCGGAACTTTGAGATCCGTAAACATTTATTGAGAATTCTTAGGTCAATAATGGGTCTGGAGCCCCCATCCTTTTTCTCCACTATAAATATCCTGGAGAAAAAACCAGAACAGGTTGGGGAGGCTTTTTGAACCACTCCTTTCAACAACAGCTCCTCTAACTGTGGAGCAAAATCTGGAAATGGGTTGTCCCATGCAGAACTGGCGGGAGAACAGGTGGGCAAAAACTTGAACTCTAGGTGGTAGCCTTCTGAAACGATCCGGAGGACCCAAGAGTCCGAACAAATGGACCGCCAGGCCTCTGTAAATCTGGCCAATCTATTCAGGAACGGAAAGTCCCCTTGACTGGCCATGCTTGCATTGCCCTTGCTGCCCCGGCTGATGAAACTTGCCCTGGGGAGGATACGGCTGGAACCTTTGATACCGTTGGCTTCTGTTGAAGGATGAGTTGAAGCCCTGGTGTCGAGGCTGAAATCTATCCTGTTGGGGTTGAAAGGCCATGGTAATGCCTAAAGATCTTGCTGTCTGACGGTCTTTCTTTATATTAGTCAAGAATTCAGTGGTGCCTGAGGCGAACAAGGTATCACCCTCGAAGGGGAGGTCCTCGACCTGGGTTCTGGTGTCTGCTGGGAGGGCCGTTGTGCGTAGCCAGGAGTGGCGTCTTAAGGTAATGGCTGTGGCCATGGATCTGGCTGCCACTTCAGCTGCATGTTTGCCTGCACTAATCTCCTGCTTCGACAATCGAGTTGCTTCAGCTTGGATGAGTTTTAGGGCCTATCTGGTCTATGTGAGGGCTGGCCTTTTCTCACAGGAACAATTGATACCCCCCCCCCATGATCGTCTGATAGTTGGCGATACGGAAGTTTATAACGCCGAGGAGGTGTAGGCCTTTCTACCCAGATGGTCTAGGCGTCTGCTCTCCTTATCAGAAGGGGTGGAATGATGCCCTTGTCTTTGTCTAGACTGCATCTCCCCCGTGACAATGGAGGATGGGGGAGGATGCACCATCAGGAACTCTGCTGAGTCTGGCTTTACTCGATAGAGATTTTCTATCTTCTTGGTGGACAGAGGAGTGGATGATGGCTTCTTCCATACCGTTTTGGTGATGTCGGAGAGACCTTCCAGAATGGGGAAAGCAGCAATTCCTGGATGATCTGGATGCAAGCGGCTGAGGATCTTGTCCTTAGGCTTGTTGTCTGATGTGGAGATGTTAATATCCAAAGCCTCAGCCATCCTGATCATCAGTTCCGTTCTTAACTTAAGATCCTCTGAAGGAGACACTGCCTCTGTGTCGCCTACTAACTCGTCAGGGGAAGGTTCAGAGACATCCTCTGACGTTCCTGCAGAGGCTCTTGTTTCCGAGTCCTCTGGATCCTACTCGATCCTAGGACTCCGTTGAGTCAGAGGAGTGAAGGGTAAGGGGAGTTGTGGGGTCTCGAGTACTAGAGGTTTGCCCTGGAGGGTGATCTGGCAATACCTGCAAAAATCAATCCTGTCCTTTACTAGCTCTGGAGAGATGGTAGGCTGAGTAGACAGGCTCTGAAGAGGTCGTGGAGTATTCCTCAGAGCCGGGGGGGTCGGATCCGAGGTAGTCGGATCCAAGATGTTCGGATCTGACAGTAAGAGTGGGTCATCTAATGGATCCAGTTCTAAATCAGAGAAGCATTGGAGAGGTGAGCCTGAATGGAATGATGGGGTCCTCGGTACTGGGAGAGGCGCTTGTGTAAGGGGCCTCGGATCCGGGAGGGTATGTGCGGGGGTAGCCGGTTTTGAGCTTGGGCGGCTGGATCCGGCACTCTTTTGCTTATGCTTCCTCTTGTGCTTGTGTTTCTTAGAGACGTGCGTCGGATCCGAGAGGGTAGACGGATCCGAGGATCTCGGATCCAGGCTGGATCCTGGTGTCTGCAAAGCTGGAGCCGAGCACACGGATTGCGCGCTCCTAGGAGAACTGGAGCTGGTCGCAGGGGAAGGAGCCATCAGGGCCTTCTTCCAGAGCTCTGCGTTCAAGCCGTCTGCACTGGCGTTGCGAGCCCGGGTGGAAAAGCACTGACATATGCCACAAGCCGATACGTTATGCCCCTCACCCAAGCAGATTAAGCACAGTTCGTGTTGGTCCATGTGCGGTATCTTCGTAGCGCACTTGGGACACAGTTTAAACGGGGTCTTGGGGGCCATCCCGGGACTCAGCACGCGGCCGAGGGAACCAGGGAAACAGGGTTTTCTCGCTTTCCTCACCTGTAGTACAGTAGATCGAGGATCGGTAGAGGTTGGTGGGCTGGTCGGGAGGATCCGAGCGGCAGTCCAGTGTGGAAAAAACTCACAAATCGAAAGTAGAATGACGAAGGAATTCTGAGGTCAGGCGAAAAAGCTCAGTTCTTGGCGGCGGCAAAGAGGAGGGAGGGGATGCTCCACCCAGGAGCACGCAATGTTTTCGGCGCAAAGCCGGCCCGCTGCTCAAGGGGAGGGGCATCCCCCTTAAAGGTCTAAAGCTAATAAAAGTTTATGGCGGCAGGTCTGTGCGCAGGCGCAGTCCCACATGTGTGTCTGCACCAAAGACTAAAGATAAAGTAAATAAAGCAATAAATACATAAATAAATTACAGAGCCAAAGATGGAAAGGCAGAGAAACAGCCTGAAGAGGAGCTGCAGTGGTGGCTGATATCTCCAATATCTCCCCATGCCAGGATACCAATCCCCATCCAAGAAAAGTTGAAGGCGTTCAGAGTAGAAGTAGAATCATCTTGAAATGTGCCAGCACCAGGCAAAGGCAACATTTCAGGTAGGATGAGCATACTTGGTACAGAACTGGTATGTAGGCCAAGAAATATACTAAATTCCTTAAATGTGGCCACATTATCTGAACTTTGGAAGGGGGGTAGTTAGGGAATGTAGTCCTTGGCTATGAATGTACTACCCTTTTCCAAGGAAAGAAGAGTGCAAATAAATTCACACTCCATCTCATGTGGTCCAAAATGAAACTTGGCTTAAATACAACACTGTTGGCAAAGCATCAACAGAAGCCAGGCTAGGAAATCAAATCTTGGATTTCTTTCAGATGATTCTCTCTCTCTCTCTCTCTCTCTCTCTCTCTCTCTCTCTCTCTCTCTCTCTCTCTCTCTCTCTCTCTCTCTCTCTCTCCCACACACACACACACACACACACACACACAGCAGATGTTTCATTCACTTGATAGGAATTAGACTAAGCTCTGCGGCTGAGTAGATCAGCACAACATTGTTGTGAAGTTATACTCATTTGGCTGGTAGTTTCTTTTACAGGGGCAGCTCTACATCAGTTGGATGACACACACTGTTTGTTATCTAAACCTCCAGCTGAAACTGACAAACTGCACAAATATTTGCTAGACAAGCCACTCTTGATGAACATGGACTAAAAGACCACAAGAACTTCACTTGCTCACTTGCTCACAGCCATGTGCTAAATGCCAGATACTGTATCGAATGTCTTGCATTCTACATCACAGCTGATCCATAAGGCCATTTTTATGGACTGTAAAGCTACTTGTATTTTTTGCCACTCTCCGTATTTCTCAGTACTTGAGAATCTATCTCAAGTATTTCTGTATAAAGAGCAGATGTCCTATAAATCTGCTAGAATCTCTACATACAGTGCTCCGTATAACTAGGTAAGGGAGAGAGGGGTTGCAATGTTTCCTGAATGCCCCATGTGATGCCCATTTACTCAGAAATGAATCTTAATGTGTTAACTGGAACATACTCCACATAAGTGAACATACATTAGCAGGCTACAACATAAGAGCAGCCATACTTGATCAGAGCAATGGTCCATCTAATCTAGCATCTTGTTACATACTGTGATCAACAGAAGGCCAGGGCCCGTTCTTCTTTCCCAACACTGCTATTCACAGGGTATTTCTAAACATGAATGTTCCCTTTAGTCATCGTGGCTAATACTCAGTTAGATTTGTCCTCCATTAATATGTCTAGTCCACTTTTAAAGACGACCAAAAGTGTGGTTCTCTAACCTGTGGCAATGAATACTCCAATCAAGTACTCTTTGAACTGTAAGGGTCAAACAAAGGGCTTAAATCTGGATAGGACTGCACTGTGAGATACTTCCTTTTGTCTATCCTGAACCTACTGCCCATCAGCTTCATTGGGTAGTCAAGAACTGAGGTACTATGGGAGAGAGTGAAAAACTTATATCCACTTTCCCCAACCCATGCATAATTTTATAAACTTTTAACAAGTCCCCCCCCCCTCAGTCATCTTTTCTCTAAATTGAAAAGCCCCAAACACCTGACCTGGATGGCCCAGGCTAGCCTGATCTCGTCAGATCTCAGAAGCTAAGCAGGGTCAGTATTTGGTTAGTATTTGGATGGGAGACCACCAAGGAATACCAGGGTTGCTGTGCAGAGGAAGGCACTGGCAAACCACCTGTTAGTCTCTTGCCATGAAACCCCCCCCCCCAAAAAAAGGGTCGCCATAAGTCGGCTGTGACTTTTAAGGCACTTTACACACACACACACACAGACCTTAGCCTTCTCTTGTATGGAAGGTACTACAAATCCTCGATCGTTTTGGTTGTCCTTTTCTACACTTTGTCCTGCATTACAATATCCTTTGTTAGATATGAGAAAGACGTGGGGAGTTGGGTATGGCTTTAAAATCTTTAAAATCTTTAAAGTGATAAATCTTTAGAACTGCTGTGTATGTGAGTGTAGAATCATATTTTGCTGACTCACATTCTCCTTGCTGAACAGAACGTTACTTACTGTATGCTTAGCAGGCACATTTACCACACTGCATTGCCTAGGCATTTAGCATGTATGGGTTGTAGCTTTTTTCTGAGTACAACACTTCATATCTCAGAAATGTATCCATCTAAACTATTGCAACGAGTGTCTGTAATGGAGAGAGGTATTGAAGGCACTTTACACATACACACATCCCGGCTTATTCTACATTATAGTAAAACGTTTATCTTTAGAGCTTTGCTTGTATTATGCAATTCCCCACCACCCCAGAAAGACAGCAGACAAGATAAATGCATTCAAGTGGGATTTATTTACTAACCAGTGATATGAGCCTTATTAAATCAACCCTCAGTGCTGGCAACACAGGGCCATCCCACCCTCCTAGCCAAAATGGCCTTAATCCACCTGTAACTTTTCCTTCATCTCACCCTCACACAGGATTACCAACCTCCAAGTACTAGCTGGAGATCTCCTGCTATTACAACTGATCTCCAGCCTATAGAGAACAGTTCACCTGGAGAATATGGCTGATTTGGCAATTGGACTCTATGGCACTGAAGTCCCTCCCCCCCAAACCCCACCCTCCCCAGGCTCCACCCCCAAACTCTCCCTCCAGTGGCAGAGGGACCTGGCAACCCTACCCTCACAACTTTGTGAGCTAGTTTAGGCTGTGAGAGATTGTGCAGGCCCAAGGTCACCTGGCGAACTTTCATGGCAGAGCAGGGATTCGAACCCAGTTGTCCAGGTCCTAGCCCAACACCCTAACCACTCTGCTATTGAGGCTCTCAAGCCCACTAGCTCCCCATCTCTGACTGAATAAGGAGCCTAGTCTTCCAAAATGTCAGTGTCTTTCTTTTTGGAAAGAAGGAGGGTGGGCTGAGGCAGCTCCCATGCCATGGGAGGGGGCTGAATGTCATGAACAAAAAATGGAAAGAAAGAAACTTTGGAATGCCTGAAACTGCTGGGGAGAAAAGTCAGTCCTAAATCTGTTTACTTACATGCAAATGAGCTGGTGATCACAGCCTGTCTTTTTATTTTCCACTGCTGTTAAATTAAAATAGGATCCCCATAGCATGAGTGCATTTTTCTTGTCTAATGACTGCAGCTGTAATATGTCTCTGCTGCTCTCTCTTTAGTTATGAAAGCATAGGCCTCTGCTCTTGCCAAGCCTCAGTGGCACACACTGAGGAAACAGCTGCTAATTAACAATATTATTGGCCTTAAGTGAAGACATAGCTTAGTTTTTTTTTTTTAAGCAAGCAACCCTGATCTTAATGGCCTTTCTTTATAAATAAAGTCAAGAAACCAGTGGAAGGCATTTTAAAATTTAGTTGCTGGACTGTGACACCTGACGCTATAGTAAGGTTAATTATACTTTAAATCACTTGTAACTTTTGGGCAGGATTCTTTCTTATAGTCTTTATGTCTTTCAAAGGTTACTGAATATTACTCCCTTCATTGAACAATAAATTTATTGCATCAGGAAAAAAACAACCTATTAAATCATCCATTTAAGCCCTGGAAAAGTTGGAGATGAGTGCTACAAAATTTTAAAAACTGATATTAGCAGAACATTATTTTAAAAATGAACAATATCTACCGAAAATGAAAGCAGCAAAGGAAAAAAACACAGAGCTCTGAATAACCACTCCACATATATAATAAACACTTAGGATTTTAATACATAGTTATGACAAACATATTCTTGAAAAAGAGCAAAAAGAAGAAACCTTTAGCACTGGTTTTTCCTCAGAAACTAATAACCAGAATGACAATTTATTGGAAAAAATAGTGTAGTCCTTTCTACTTCAGCTGGATTTCCAAGAACAAGCTACTGCACCACAAAGAACTTTGACATTAAAATGTCATATAGATTTACATGAAAATATTAGCTGACCATCTAGAGAATGTAATCTGATTTGAATCACTGAAATTACATTACAGTAAAAAAAAAAAAACTTTCTGTGTATCATTTTCTAAAAATAGATTAAAAAAACACCTACTGATCAAGCACCCCAGCACTTTTCAATGCAAGAATGCTTGTTTATTTTATTTTATAAAGTGTACGAGACACGTTGGGAAGACTTGAATCTCTGGATCCACCTCATAGAACCTTGAACAACATATGGAGTTGGTGGTGTGTTAAATGGATGTCTGAAACTGACTATAGTCAGATATATCAATTATGTCTGTTCCTTAGTCAATGACACGGTGACCCAAAAACTAGTTCTATTTTTTAAAGGTTCATTAATGTAACCGGATATGGTACATATCAGGTTACATAAATGACTGTGTCCAACAATGGCTATCTAGTGGGGAAAGGGCAGAATTACTGATAACCTGTACCACGCACTGTGTCTTAATGCACTAATGACTGATTGTATCATGAAAAATGGTTAGCATTTTAAAAGCAAGTGCCTGTAATTTTAGAAAAAGATATCTGTTGAGGCACACCAGCTTTGCTGGCAGAAGAGTGAACAAGGAGTTCTGAATTTCCATCCTCAAAATGAAGGGCAATTCAGTTGCCTATAGAATTGTCACAAGAATACAACTCTGTAATAAAGGCTGGTTTCGTGTGCGATTTAGTAGCATTGGTACAGCACTTAGCAAATCCATCCTGAGCACTTATAAGTGAATCAACGTCTCAGGGAAAAGGTGCTATTGAACTCTGACCAGAGGACTTCAGCATCAAAACATCTTAACTACTGTTTATATTTTACAATGAACAAGTACAGTTTATGAAAACAGAATACCACATTGATACCAGCAGCAGGGGCACATAGGGGCATCTGGCAACCTGGATTTGCCCAAAGGGCTACTAGGTGGCAACGGCTTGTGCAGAGAGAAGGGGCAGCTCCCTCTCTTTCTTTCTCTGGTCCAGTGGGAGAGTACAAAGTCACAGCAGAGATGCTTAGGCTCCAAGTGCAGATAATGAGGTCAATGAATCTTTGTTGTGTTATGGTTTCTCTGTCTTGCAAACCCTTGCCTTAGCAGAATTTAGCTCTCACTGAACCACAGCAGAGTCAGTGAACGTAGGAACACAGATGGACTTTGTGTCCAGTAGTTATTGAATTACCCGTGAGCAGTATGCCTTAGCAGAATGCTCCGGTTAGCTTGTTTTCTACAATATTCTTATAAGGACTGTTGCAAAATTAATAAGAAAAAATAAAGTGCAGGGAAATGAAGAGAAACAAACTGAGAGGCAACAACAGCTACTGGCTGATCAGAGATGCTCCACAGACATGCTAATCGATAAAGCTAAAGCTTTGAAATATAAAAGAGGCTGTTTTCACATAGGGATTCCCCCCCTAGGGTAGAACACAGCATGCCCCTGCTTTGTTGAGGTGCTTATACACAATGTTGTGCTCTGTCCTGGCATGACTCGTGGGTCCCCTGGGGCTTTTAAGTTGGATCAAACGAAAATCTCATTTGTTCCAATTTAAAGGGGAAATGGTGGTATGGCTGTGGGCAGAGCCTCTGTGTTAAGGCTCTGCCTGTACCAATCTGGAGGGAGGCAGAGTGAAGCACTGCCTGCAAAATGGCAGCACAAAACTCCATTCCCCTCCCAGCTCTTCAACTGGCCTTTTTTGTTGTTGTTTAACCCATGTAAACCATACTTTAGAAAAAAGATTTAGATTATCATATTCCTGATATGACACTACTTTTAAAAAAAGGTTTTTGGAGTACCACCATGTGTTCCCTATGCGGCTCTTTGCCTTGAATGTGGACAGAATCTAATAACTAAAATGTGGCTTATTACTATCAAGTATTGGCTTCGCCTTCTGTTCCACTCAAATCCTTCTAGCTATGTGTTTCAATTCCTATTAGACTCTAATGACTCGAATTGGATCTCTCATATAGAACTAAAAATAAGGTCCCTCGACATCACTATAGATTCCCTTTTTCTACTTACTGAATCTGCGGCCTTCTCAATTATAAGAGCCAAATTATTTCAACATGAGCTCCATTCATTATATGAGTCTGCTACTAAGACATGCTCACCTCTTCACCACGGAATATCTCCTATTTCTGGTGAAACTGCCATGTATTTATATCAACTGTACACTCCAGAAGTGCGCAGGGCTTTTTCTTTAGCCAGACTTAATGTATTACCATAAGCCTTACTAACTGGCCGTTATACTGGTGTCCCCCTTCCCGATAGTCTGTGCCCTTGCTCTATGGAAGAGACGGAAACCATACAACATGTTCTCCTTCGGTGCCCCTTGTATCAAAGATTACGATTAAAACTCTTAAATCCTAGTTTGAGTCAGATGGAGGGACTTTCTAACTGTTCAAAGGTTCTCACCCTTCTTAATAACCAGGACCTTAAAATCATAGAAATTGTGGCTAATTTTTTTGTTGGTGTGATGGCAATTCGCTCTTCTTTTTAATAAGTTATGTTACGTTTTTACTGTACTCGGATGAATGTTGGATATGCCAATAAAGGTATCTGAACTGAGACTGATATGACACTACATATATCTGTCATATGCCAAGGACCAGAACATTTACGTTCCCTACCACCTATGCCAATTGCTATGATCAACTATGTTGAAGAATCCCACACGTTTGTTCCTGCAAGAATCAGGACCGCTGAAGAGTATGCGTTAAACTGTAAATCATAAATTCAAAGGATGTGCTCTTGATCTGCAGCCAATTCATGGAAACCCCAACCATGTGGTGTTCAAGGCAAGAGATGAGCAGAGGTGCTTTGCCATTGCCTTCCTTTAAGTAGCAACCCCAGTCATCCTT
Source organism: Euleptes europaea (assembly GCF_029931775.1). NCBI lineage: Eukaryota > Metazoa > Chordata > Lepidosauria > Squamata > Sphaerodactylidae > Euleptes > Euleptes europaea. Next base: position 40,432,250 of record NC_079322.1, read on the forward strand.
TGTGGTCCCCCATCCAAGTACTGACTGTGGCTGACCCTATTTGACGAGCCTTGACAAGCTCAGGTAAAACTCGGCTTTTCAGGCTGCTCTTCCTAAGTCCTAAACCCCTTCAAATGAGAACTTTCTAAATAGACAATAATCACATTTCTAAGCTGCCTCTTGCTCAACACATTATCTGGGAAATCTAACTTAATAGTGGATCTGCACATATGCCTTTACTGCAGGGATGGGGAACGCCTGGCCTGGGGGCCGTATGCGGCCTCCGAGGACATTTTCAGTGGCCCTTGGGAGCTCCAGGACCCAGCCACAGAGGCGCAGCACAGCGCAGCCCTCCCCGAGGGTGTTCCTGGGGCTGCGGCGCCCTTTGGACCTCCTCTCGTCGACTGTTGGTAGGCGAGAGGAGGGGGGAGGGACGCTTCCCCCAAGGCTGCCCCCTACAGTTGTGGCATGCAGGAACGCCGCGGCACACTGTAAGTCTCTTTGGCCGCCTGTCAAGCTGCAAGGGGGGGGGGAGAAGCCGGTGGCTTCTGGGAGCGGAACATGCGCGCGGGAGCCGATCAGGCTTGGAGGGCCTTTTGTGGACTCGGGTGGGGGGGCGTGGAGGCTGGGCCCCTGTTGCACGGGACTGCGTGTGCTGCAGTATGTGTGTGTGTTGGGGGAGGCGGGGAGCCTGGGGCCTGGTTGCGTGGGGCCAGCGTGTGCGGGTGTGTGTGGGGGGAAGGCTTTTCTCTCTTCCTCTTTTTCTGTCACTCTTTCTCCTTTCTCCCCCTCTCTCCCTCATCTCTTTCTTTGTCTGTCTCCTTCCGTCCTTTTCTCCCCCTCCATTTCTCTGTTTTCCTTCCTTCCTCCCTTCCTTCCCTGAGGATCGGCTGCGGGCTGCGCCCCCTGGCGCCTCATTTGCTCAGGGGCCCACCACTTGCTGCCCTCCAAGCCTTCTCTGTGTGGCCTCCCCTGTGGCTGCCAACCTCCAGGTGGTGGCTGGAGACCTGGCAACCCTAGCCTCTCCCCCCCACGCCAGGAGATCTACACCTGGTTACGGCCCCCGAATGATGTTATAAATGAGCAAATGGCCCTTGGCAGGAAAAAGGTTCCCCACCCCTGTTTTACTGTATTTATTTTATGCAAATCAATTTTACTTTAAGAAAACAGAGAGTAAGGGACAGAAAACCCTTCCTGCTCAGAGGAACCCATATGTCAAGCATATTCTTTCTTTTTAATTTTAAATAAAGCTGTCTATGAATTTGAGCCTTGGGAAAATGTAATTTTAAACCAATTAATCAGTCTGCCTCTCTAGTGAATAGCTTAGTGATGAAAAAATGTTCAAGGTTCTGGGTTTGATGCAAGCATGTTAAAATTAATTTCTTTCTAGGTCTTGTTTGTTTTGTATATGTGATCTGATCCTTCATTTCCTGGCCACTAAGATGCACCCGTGACAAAAGAGGCAGTTCAACATATAATTGAGAAAGAGTAAGTCTTTCCAGTTGGAAAAATCTCTCTTGTACACAATTTTAGATCTTGCAAATTAACAGTGTGTCCAGAGAAATAAAGATCAAACCCTACATCATTATTGTGATTATGGCAACAACCCTATTTTTGTTTACTCAGAAGTAAGTCCTTTGTTAGTCAATGGGCCTTACTCCCAGGAAAACATCCTTAGGATTGCAGCCTATATGGCCAATTTTCACAAACAATAAATCTGACTGTACCTCTTCAGAGAGACTAATGAAGAAATACTCCCAAAGGCCATGCCTACACTATACATGGAGAATGCAAAGAGAAAGCTAGGCTAGAATCATTTGTCCTGCCATTTAGTGTACATTTTTAGTGTATATGGGATTTATATACACACATATATGCATATATATTCTGATGTGGTCCTGTCCAGATATAGGTTGACCATTTCACCTGTTATTTCTAAGAAGCAGGCCTGTGAAATGTAGGCAGGTGCAGAATTTAGTAGACAGGTGAATGACAGACTGACAGTGACATCCATACACACTGAATTTTCTTCAGTTGAGAATCTTCAGCAGGCTAAAGTAAGTGCAGATCCTAAGAATAGTTTTATATTAGGCAGAACTGCAGTTTAATTCTGAGCAGAGTTATACCCTTTCTAAACCCACTGGACCTTCGAAGGGTATCATTTTGCTTAGGTGGCTGTGCTAAAGAGGAGAGTCATAGACTGCGGAGACCTAACTGCACATTATGTGGCCATGGGATCAGCTGATCTTTTCTATGCCACTGATAAAAAACCATGTTTGTGGTAGTGTGTAGAAAACTGTCCAAGCCATGTTGTGAGTCACTGCACATGAGCAGCCCATTGTGTGAAGTCCACAAGTCAAAGATATGGTTAGTTATTTCTAATCAATACACGATACTGACCCTTACTGTCTTCACGGGAGCAGAATAACTCAGCCAATTGCAGAATAATTCACAGACAAGCTGGGAGAGGCCCTTTGGCCATTCTAGCCCGTGTGGCAGTCAGGCAGGAAAGTCAAATCAAAGGCTTTACAACACACAAATCCTGAGGATGTTGTATATTATATTAGAATAGCTGCCATGTAGAATGATTTAAAGTAGCCTCCGATGAAGCATATGCAATATGTTCACCAATCATTAGATTATATCAAATCAAAAAATATCGGCATGCAAGAGGGGAGCAACTCCCTCCTCATGTGGCTCTGGGGGACCCCCCTGTCCCTAGGAGCCGTACTTCCAGGAGTATTTGGGGCTGTTTCACAAGGGGTTGAGTGAGGATAATTCCATGCATGGAATTTCGATGGGATCTAACCCTTTATTTGATATAGTCCCACTCATTTTTAGCAACAGTGCTAGTTTAAATTATGTGTGGAAAAGCCACCTGTGGAATGAATTAACACAGTTATATGCACAGGGGTACTTTGCAAGAGAACGTTCCTACATTTAGAATAAATTGATGGAAGAGGTCACTGCCACTGCAGATCCAATAGAATGACCAACTTTTATCCACTTGTTTCAGAAATGATGTCTATTCATTCTAAAGTAAATCACTGGAGGTAGGAAGCTTCATCTAAGCATAGCTATTTTATCTCCTGTTGCACTATGCATATTGTACCTACTTTAAGATACTGTGCGGACATTTAACTTAGTACTGAGAGCCCAATTCTGCAAGCACATGTGCATAATTTTAGGAGTGAGTGAAATGGTATATTTCATTATACTCCTGTGTGTATTAGGCACAGCAACCAATTGGTAAGTAGTTTCAGATATCCTTTGGTACCAATGTACCCTACAATCCCAATCATGCTGCCAACACTTTTTACAAAGGGTTATATATTACGCTAAAGAGGGTGACTTAAGCTGTACAAAAAACTATGCTTGTGACACTGGTATGGTCTTTCAGCTACTTGTACAAGTGTCTCATGTGTAGAACATGACAGCGACTTTAACTGGCCTACACAGCACAAAGCAAAAACATAATGTGGGTCCTAGGATTGCCAACAGGGATGGAAATGTTTTCCTTTTTCTATTGCATCCATAACCAGGGCCAACATAATCATAGTGGCAACCTGAAATTTAGCAGAGGGAGAAAATTGTGGCAGTCTGCTAGATCCATACTTGTAGTCCAATTCAATAAGGACAAGGCAGAGTGTCAGAATTAAGAAAACCACTCATTGGAGAAAGTAGTGTTTACACAGTGCCTATCCAAATGTTGAGTGCAAAGTTGCAGCCTATGGCTGGGTTGTAACCAGTGGAACAGAAAATATCTGCAAGCACCCAATGGCCTGATCTAAGGCTCTGCTATGAATACCAAGGTCTATGCATTGGAAGGCAATGGCAAATCACCTCTGTCAGTCTCTTGCCTTGAAAACCCTTGTGGGTTGTCATAAATTGGCTGCAACTTGACAGCACTTTACACATATGCTTACATTAGATACAAGGACACCATGAGACACAGGCTCATATTTATAAGGCAAAACAGCTGAACTGTTGCATTGTTGAAGCAAATCGGGACAGTACAGCTTCATCAGTGAAAGGCCATGCCTATTGGACGTGGCGAGAAATGGCCATCAAGAGCAAAGTGAGGAAATGGAATCTAAACTCCACCCTACAAATACCAGAAGGACTAAGGATTCCCATTTGCACCTGTGTGCCATGCCAGCAATAAACATGAGCATCAGTTTTAAAATGTTAAATATTGAGTGTTATGAAACATAATCTGGACAGATCACAAAATGATTATCTGGTGCAGAGCTTTCCCTTGCCTTATGACACAAATTAAATTGCACATGTAGAACTGTATGGTCTGGACTGAAGGCTCTCCGTGAAACTCCAAGAAACTGTGATACCTGAAACGAGAGATAAATAAATCAGGAGTACCTTAGCTAATATAATCCAACTGGTGCATAATTTGTAAAATAAGGTGGGTTTGACTTCAAGCATAAAGCAAGTCCTGCAATCAAGGCCAGTGAACGGGGAGGGGGCAGGAGGGCCATTTTGCCTGGGCCTCAAACTGGGCACATATTTAGACACTCATTTGTTTGTTTTTCCTTTTTTTGGGCATTTTGGCAAGTCTCACAACTTGCTTTTATGTACATGATGTGTCATTTTAAAAAATTGTTTTTATTAGGGCTGGGGGTGGGTACTCAAAAGCTAGAAGTCGCCTGGGCCTTTCAGGGCCTCTGAAAGGATAAAGGACAGGATAAAGAATTGTTACCCTTAACCCCAGATGAGTAGTTGACGGTTCATCACTGGTGACAGTGAGGAATGCTGCATTTGATCAAAGACACTCTGAACTTCTACCTTCCCTCTCCTGGACTAAGGCCTTGTTCACATACACAGAAGAATGAGATGACAACGAATGGACTAAACTGCTATACACTGCATATGCATGTGAACGATCACGTTTTGGAAGCCGTCCCCATAACATAACATAAACTTCCAGCAAACCAAAAACAGCACAGCGTGCAAAGAGAGGGTCAGCAGCTTTTAGCAGGCTACACACATTTTCTATTTGCATGGGTTTGGGGTGGGGGTGGAATTTTTTTTTTTTTTACATGCAAAGCAACATTCAATGCTTGAACCCACCACCTGCAGTCAGATCTGGTGCATTCAGCCTTTCTGCTGCCCTGTCCGCCCTTATGTATGAACCAGGCATAAATCCTGGGAACAAGAACAGCCCATAGAGTCAAGCCCTGGTTCAAATGATATATATATATATTAAAGCGGCTTACTGTCTCCCCCCTCCTGCACTGCCAAGGCAGCCTGCCGTAAGAGGGAGAGAAAGTTCCGAACTCGCTGTAGTATGAACCCATCTGAAGTCGGGAGGGGGGGGGGAGAGAGACACGCCCCCAACTTTTCTCTCCCTCCCCCCGGGTCCCCCCCTCCCGAGCCTCCCTCCCCCCCCATGCCAGCGCCTCCCCGCCGCAGAGGTGCTGGGCGCGGCCTGGGTCCCTCTCCGGCTCCTGCTGCGGAGGCGGGCAGCGCCGGCAGGGGTTGCCCAGCTGTTCCAGCGCGGCGATGGTCCCTCCTCCCAGCTGCGCCTGCCTCATCTCCCCCCACCCAGCCGCCCGTCCCTCCCCTCCGCCGCTCCCGACGCTGCAGCCGCGGCCGCCACCTCCTCTCCTCTCCGTCCCAGCCCCCCGCCTCCTGCCGCCCACCCGCCCGCCCTCGCTCTCCATCGCCCCTCTCGGGTCCCGCTCTGCCTTTCCCGCCGGCGGCCCTGGCAGAGTAGGCACCGCAGGGCGGCGGCGGCGGCGGCGGGGAGGGGAACTCTCCATGCAACACCATGACAGGCATCGCCGCCGCCTCCTTCTTCTCCAATACCTGCCGCTTCGGGGGCTGCGGGCTGCACTTCCCCACCCTGGCCGACCTCATCGAGCACATCGAGGACAACCATATCGGTGAGCGCGGGAGGGAAGGGAGGGAAGGGCGTGGGCCGGCCCGGGGGGGGGAGACCCCCGACCACGCCAGGACGGCGGGTGGGCGGGAGTGGCGGCGGGGGAGAGAGGGGGGGGAGAGAGGGGCGCGGGCCGGCGAGGCTGCAGCGCGGGGGGGATGCACGGGGAGGGGGAGGAGGCCGGCCGGCCGGTTGGCACGAGGGTGGGTGTGTTGGGTGGGTGAGGGGCGCGGCGGGGCGGCCGCGAAGGCGGGCAGCCGGAGAGCGGAGGAGGAGGAGGAGGAGGAGGAGGAGGAGGGGTCCGGCACGCCGCCTGCGGCCGCTTCCGCCCCGGCTCTGGCTGTCGGGGCTGCGGGGAGGGGAGCCCCTGCCGCCAGTGCGCGGCGGCCATTCCCCTTCCTCTTGCTCGCGCTGCAGCGGCGGCTGCGTCCTGTCAGCGCTGTTGCTAGGTGTGGAGGCGAGGATGGCGCGCAGGCGGGCGGGCCGGCCGGCCGGCGCCCCCCTCCCAGCCAGCCAGCCAGCCAGCCCGCGCCAGAGGCGTCTCTCCGGGGAGGCGCCGTGTCAGGCAGGCCGGACCGACGGGGCTCGGAGGGCGGCGGGGGTGGAGGCTGAGTCGCTGCTGGAGAGGAGGAGGAGGAGGAGGAGGGCTCTGCGCGGCGTGCCGGTCCTGCGCGCTGCGCAGGACCGGCACGCCGCGCAGAGCCCTCCTCCTCCTCCTCCTCCTCCTCCTGTCCAGCAGCGACTCAGCCTCCACCCCCGCCGCCGGGGCTCTCCGGCCGGCCTCCTTCCGCTTGGGCCTCCAGGCGAAGCCCTGCCTTGCCGCGGGGAGGCGTGGGGTCACCTGTAGGCAGCCCGCCGCTTCCCCGCCCGGCGTCGCGCGCAGCGTCCAAGCGGCCGCCTCGCCATCCACAAGTCCCGGACGGGGATGCCGGAGGCAGGGCGCGCTGGCGGCCGCGGGGGGGGGGGGTCTGCTCGCCCCGTGGCCTGTGGGCCCCTGATGAAGTGGGCCCCTGTAAACGTCAGGCGGTGTGTACGGAAAAATGGGAACGGCCTTTTGTGTACCTGTAGAAGTGAGCTGTGGCTCGCGAAAGCTCCTACCCTGCCAGGAAATATTTCTGTTCGTCTTGAAGGTGCAACTGGACTCTTGCCCTTGTGTGTGTGTGTGTGTAAAGTGCCGTCAAGTCGCAGCCGGCTTATGGCGACCCCTTTTTGGGGTTTTCATGGCAAGAGACTCACAGAGGGGGTTTGCCAGCGCCTTCCTCTGCACAGCAACCCTGGACTTCCTTGGTGGTCTCCCATCCAAATAGTAACCAGGGCCGACCCGAACGACCTTTCAGCAGCTTGAAAATATAATAGAGAAGTTCCAATACTGTTACTGTATGCAACTAACAGTTTTATTGTTACCTTTTCCCCACTTATGTATTTTTTGAAAATTTTATTTATTACTTATATATTTATTATTTATTACTTATACTTTATTTATTACTTTTACTTCAAAGTTAAATGATAGCCTTATGGTTGTGGGTCTCCTGGCAACCCTTTGTCTCCTGGCAACCAGTATTTTTAGGCCCAGTTCGCCACTGGCCGGAGAGGCCCAGCTAAAAAGGCAGGTAGGGGGGAATGATACCCTCCCAGATAAATCTGTAGGCCACCAGTGTAAGGGTGACGCCTCTCCTGAGCTGAATGAAGGCGATGTTTTGTTCCAGGGCGTTGCTTTGCTAGAGGGTCGTCTCACGTGGGGATTTTCACAGGTTCATTTTTCAATAGAAAACCCCTCAGTGTGGGTGGGGTGGGGACTAAGGATCCAAAATCCAATGCGGGAAGGTGACTGGCATAAAAGGTGCTGACAAGTGAGTGCAATGGAGCCGCTCAATAAAGGGATTTAGGATTGGACTGTACAGGTAGTCTAGAAATTGCATAATGGGCCATAACTTATTTACACCAGGCCTGGTTTACACGTGAAGTAGAATGAATTGGTAGGGTGGGCTGGACTCTTTCAGACTTCTGATGGGGAGAGTTGCAGTTTTAATATTCCCCTACATGTAAAAGTGCTCTGACCTTGGTAGCACAGGCTAGCCCGATCTCATCAGATCTTGGAAGCTTAGCTGGGTCAACCCTGGTTAATATTTGGATGGGAGACCTCCAGGGAAATCCAGAGTCGCAACAAAGGCAAGCCACCTCTCAACATCTGTTGCCTTGAAAACTCCATGGGGTCACCATAAGTCCGCTGTAAGTTGATGGCAAGAAATATATATGTAAAAGTACCCTTTCTGCAAATGAAAGATTCCCACATCAGGGAGAAAAGTTCTAGACTAGCCTTGTATGCTGTACTAGTTCTTTTACTTATATGGGGTTATGAATATTGGGTAAAACCGAACAATGCAACCTCTGCTGCAGTCTGAAGTGGTAGAGTCCATTCTGCCACCTTGCTATTCTGGCCTCTCATTACCGCATCATTGTGCTGCATGGAAAGACCAGGCCGCCTGGTATCTGGGATGGGAGGTTGGTTGCATTTCTTGAAGTCGTATTACTATGAGAAATTCAAATGACTTTGCAAAATATGTGACAAAACTACTGAGAAGGAATACTGTAAAAGAAAGATGTAGAATTCTTATCCTAAGAACACTTGCCTTGGAAGAGTCATGTTGCCTCCACAGGGCTCCGTCTCTGCAAGCCTTTGTAAGTGCTTAGTGTGGTTATCTTGGTTATACAGCCCTAAGCTATTCAGTAAAAATGTAACTAAATTGCACATTATGCTCGTCTGTGATGGTGAAATGGACATGCTGTTCTATTTGATGATTCTCAGTAGGAAGGCCCAAACTTTGTGGGTGGGGGGAGGATGAAATGAAAAATCTGTGAAATGATTTGCTCTTCTTATGAACCGACCGCAATGAACAGGATGCATGCCAGCAGAATATTCTGTTTACTTATTAGAAACAGCTTGTAAATGCGCAGGTATAGTGCTCCCAGCAGTTTTTACATCCCCTAGTAGGAGAGGAGAGGAAGGCACTGGCAAACCACCTCTGTTAGTCTCTTGCCATGAAAACCCCAAAAAGGGGTCACCATAAGTCGGCTGCGACTTGACAGCACTTTACACACACACACACACACACACACACACACACACACACACTGTAGGATAGGACCACACAAAGCAAAACATTCCAAACATGAAGATTTGTCATGTGTTATATTCTGTTTCAGAGTCAGTAGTAGTACTCAGGCCTGGAATTCAAGGCCAGCATTGTTGGGTACCACCTGATGCCAAAGCCCTGCAGGGGCCCTGCCAATGGTAGTCTTAGACACAGGGCATTCTGGGCAGCTGTCTCGGACTGGTTGGGCCCCTACCACCCATGACCCTGCCCTCCCCCCCCCACACACACACTGATGGGGGAAAGAAGCATCCAGCCACATAGCCTTTCCAAAACTTGGGCAGTGGTTGGCCCAGGTGGGGTGGGGTGGCAGTGATTCTGGAGTTCCATCTTGGACTTCTGCCTGAATCACCAAGACAACCCCTGAGGCCTGTTACCTCACAGTCTTCACCAAGTGCTGCTGGATGCCAGCAGTCGCTGCTGTCCCAGCCAGCTCATTCCAGGCTTGCTTCCTCCTCTTCTTCAGCCTCATCCAGCTAGAGGGAGAGCAGGAACAGCCTAGTGGAATAGTGGCAGCCGTGGCTACTGCTCTTCCTCCTCATTTTTGCTGCCTTCTTCCATCTGTTGTGTCCATAGGGGGAGTAAATGGTGGCTGCTACTGCTCCTCTGCATTGCCTCCAGATTGGGCCCAAGTAAGCAAAGGGGACCTGGCACTGGTGGTGGGGAACAGAGCCACATCTGAGGGAGAGGAATAAGCCCTAGCTCAGCCATCCCTTTTTATCTGAGAGGGTTCCTCTGTGGGTCTGTGATCCCAAAAAAATTTGTCACTGGCTATGGTAGAATCCACATTTTATTCAGGCACTTCAGTTTTAGTCCATAGCTGAGACTGAATGTTTAAATGTTACTGTTTCAATGCAATGGCATTAATTGCCTTGTCATGGCAATGTGAGAATTGCATCTAACTTAATCAGGACAGCCCTTGGGTTCCAGACGGAATATTTTGTTTCCTACACAATCAACAAAATGTGTTTTTCAGTGTGTTTGCTATACTTTTAGGTCTTGTGTCCAAAATGGTGAAACCTGGTAGCATTAATTTGCTACCCCATCGTGTCTGACGTGGCATATGCTTTCCGACCGCTCGATCTCCCTCTGGAGCAGGACCATCACGGATAAAATTACATCCATAGGGATCTCCTTTGAGGCGTTACTTCCCTTAACCGAGGCGCAAGCCTTTAGAATCCTAAAACAAAGGATCACAGACATCGGGAAACAATCTCTGCTTGCTAGTGCCGTAAGCTCTTGCTCGCCTCTACTCTATGATATATCCATGACCCCGAGCTCTCTACCTGGTTACTTCCACACTCTGATCTCCCCCTCCCTCAGACGCCTTTTTATGCAGGCCCGCTTAAATATCCTTCCCACGGCCTGGACCAGGGGCAGATATGCAGAGATCCCCCATGCGAAAAGACTATGTTCTTGTGCTCATGGCCAAGCCGAAACAGTGGTCCATGTTTTGCTACACTGTGAGCATGGCGCACCCTTTCGCGAACAGATCATTGAATCCCTCTTGAAAGACAGCCCCGGCGGCACTGACAAGAAGCTAGTGAGATTTCTCTTAAGCGATAGTCATTCTCAGGTTACTGCAGGGGTTGCCAGCTTCCTGGGACTTATTTTAAATTACTCTAATCCACATTTATGATTTTAAGTAATAGTCCCACTTTAGTTTTAAAACCTTTTTTTACCTAAATAGGTATATATTTATTTTATGCCAATAAAGGTATTGATATTGATTGAATTTGGGGTTGAGCCTGCTGATACTTTTAGATCTATCAGCATCCTTCGACATGGTCGATCACGGTCTTCTAGACCACTGCCTCGCTGATGCTGGAATTCAGGGCACAGCCTTACAATGGCTTCGCTCCTTCCTCCATGGTTGGGGACAGAGGGTGGTGCTTGGGGAGTGGGTATCACAGCGACACCCCTTGGTGTGTGGGGTGCCACAGGGGGCGATCCTCTCTCCCATGTTGTTTAACATCGACATGTGCCCCCTTGGCCATCTTGTCAGGAGTTTTGGGCTGGGTTGTCACCAGTGTGCTGATGTGCGGGAACACATTCAGCCAGTGCTTTGTCAACTGCACTGGCTCCAGCTGGAGTATCGGATCAGGTTCAAGGTGCTGGTTTTGATCTTTAAAGCTTTGCACAGTCTGGGACCTTCATACCTTCGGGACCGCCTCTCCTGGTACACCCCCCCCAAAGGTCACTATGCTCCACAAATAACATCCTTTTGGTGGTCCCCAGACCACAAGAAGTGTGCAGCTGTCCTCGACAAGGGCCAGGGCATTTTCAGCCCTGGCCCCAGCCTGGTGAGGCTGGTTCCTAATTCAACCATGGTCAGAAAATGTCAAGACAGGATGTTATTTTCAGCCCTGGCCTTGGCCTGGTAGAACTCCCTTCCTAGTAACATCAGGGCCCTGCGAGACCTGAAAGAGTTCCACGGGACTGCAAGATGGAATTATTCCACCAGGCCTACAACTGAGGACAATAGCAAATTGTCATCTGTGCTGGTCTCCCTATCCCCCACCTTTCATTATTAATTATGTGGGGTTCTGACTGCCCTGCCTGGTCCTCAGTGGTTTCATACTAGTTAAGCGCCATCTTGTTTTATTTATTAATTATTCTGTATGGTTTTAGTAGTTTTAACGGATGATGTTTTATGGTCTTGATGTATCTTGTATTGCTTTGTGTTACCTGCCCTGAGCCCCGCCTGGGCCAAGGATTGAGGGCGGGATATAAATCTGAATTAATGAATGCATAAATAAATAAATAAATAAATAATTATAGTGAATGATAATTTCACTAAAGAAATGGCAGGGGATCATGAGTTTCTGCTGACAAATTTCATGAAATATGGCAGAGTTCAAGATGGAGGCAGTCATTAGTTAGGACTGACCCAATAGCCTGACCCAAACAGACCTGATAATAGAATCTCTTTCCTGTCACACTGCCAAGAGGAATAACTTGCCTCATGGTACTCAGAACTTAGGTCTGTTGGATCACTTGTATTTTTGCTGCTAATGTCAGGCTTTGCTTTTGAGAATTTTGCAGTATTCTCAGTGGGCGGATAGTTCTTTAGTCCAGTTCAATGATTCAGAGTTCTGTTTCAGTTGCTTCTCCTTAACTGCAAACATCCCATCTTGACATTTTCTTACCATGGTTGAATTATATGCTAGCTACCATCTTTATAAACCAAACTCTGAGACCCAGTACTCTATGCCCAGAAGAATATTTAAAGATGCTAAACACAACCTTGCTGGATTAAAACTATCTCAGACCATGCTTAAATTGGACCTTGCAGTCCTTAATGGCATGGTAATGTCTGACTACCCAGCTGAATTTACTTTCTGGTCAAGAGATAAAAGAAGCACCATCGATTATATAATATCAAAAAACCTATTGTGAAAGTTGCGAGCTTTTGAGGTTTCCTCCTATGATGGGGATCATTTTCCATTGGCACTACATCTTTCATACCTATCCAATCAGTTACGCCTAGACCAGCGTTATGATGGCATGGCCCCAGATGAGACCTGTCTCCCTCGAGTTAGGTGGAATACGAACACTCTTAATAATGTCAATAAAGTACTCAGTTCAAAAGAATTCACTAAGAAAACGAACAAATTTATTAATAATGATGAAGACCTTGACTCTTTAAGCAGTTATGAATTAGGAACTAGTCTAGGGTTGCCAACTGCCAGGTGGTAGCAGGAGATCTGCTGCTAATACAACTGATCTCCAGCTGATAGAGATCAGATCACCTGGAGAAAAATGGTTGCTTTGGCCATTGAACTCTATGGCATTGAAGTCCCTCCCCTCCCCCAAACCCCACCCTCCTCAGGCTCCGCCCCAAAAATCTCCCGCCAGTAGTGAAGAGGGACCTGCCAATCCTAAACTAGCCTCACCAGGCCAGGACAGCCGTACACTTCTTGGTCTGGGGACCACCAAAAGGTTGTTATTTGTGGAGCTCTTTGGGGGGGGGGGTACCAGGAGAGATGGTTCTGAAGGTACAAAGGTCCCAGACCGTGTAAAGTGTTAAAGATCAAAACCTGCCGTAACTAAGGCCTAGGCTACAGAGAAAACAGATTTAAACTTTTCCCAGGATAGTGCTTTACATAGCATACACCTTCAGTATATTTTCCTGTTCAGGCTCATAACAATCCAATTACTCCTCACTGTTTATTGTCCTCTTTTTCAAATCAGAAATCTAGGCTGAGAAAGACCACCCTGACCAAGATTTTCCGAACTGTCGCTGGGAAAAAATATTTAACTCTATATGCACTAAAACTGCTAAATCATAACTGGGTCATAGATGGAACTGGTGCTGGTTGCTTTTAGGTTAAAAAAAACACTCAGAATTGTTTTTTTGTTTCCTTCATCTCTGATCCTGCTTTATCCTTATTTGACCTATTTTAGATTGTAAGTTTCTTGTGGCAGGGGACTATTTTCTTGTCCTTTGTGGAGTAACACACACATTGATGGCACCATATAAATACATAATAATGCTATTTGTTCTGGCTTTGCCAGCTCATGGTTTAGTGATTAAGAGCAGTGGTTTGGAGTGGTGGACTCTGATCTGGAGAACCGGGTTTGATTCCCCACTCCTCCACATGAGAGGCTGAGGCTAATCTGGTGGACTGGATTTGTTTCCCCACTTCTACACATGAAACCAGCTGGGTGACCTTGGGCTACTCACAGCTCTCTTAGAGCTCTCTCAGCCTCACCTACCTCACGGGGTGTCTGTTGTGGGGAAGAGAAGGGAAGGTAATTGTAAGCCGATTTGATTTTTCCTTAAGTGGTAGAGAAAGTTGGCATATAAAAACCAACTCTTCTTCTGTCTCGATCCAGACTGCTCCACCACTTCTTAGCAAAGTGATCTGGTTGAGTTGGATAGAGATTCCTGTGGAGGCTGCTACAGGCAGGTGGTTACTAGCTGCAGGAAACAAGACCCATCACAGGTAGAAAAAGCAACAGAAGAGAGCATCTGTTATCCATTCACTACAGCTGCTGTTACTTGTGCCAGCTTCCTTATCAATTGCTGGATTTTGCACTTGGATCAGTTAAAGTTGTTTTGACATTGGATCTAGTGATGGCAAAGCAGAGTATGGGGCTACAATGATTTTTTAATAAATGGTATATGCAGCTTGTATTCTGCAAGTACAAATGCATTCCTGGCTGCAGTTGGAACTACTCTTCCCCCTCCCACCATCTAAGGCTGCTACAACACAAACTACTCCAGTCTGAGTCCACTGAAATCAATTGGCTTGGACTGGAGTAACTGCATATAAGTGCAGCATTGGTGTGAGACAGAGAAGTCCCATACATATGTAGCATATGTAGTGTTTTCAGATTTTTCTTTGTTGCCACTGCAAATTCTCATAATCCAAGGCAAGGCTGGTGTGGAACTCCACTAACATTGTGAGCATACTGGCTCCATGTTTTTGATGCAGCTCATTTTCTTAACTGCAAAGATGGTTTGAAAAACCCAAAATGACACTGTTTGTAAGGAGGAAGGGACCTGATCTAGTTAAGAAGCAGAGCTGCATCAAAAGCCCAGTGTGGAAAAACCATCTGTGCCTTCAGTTGTCCTGTGCTGGAGGCCTGTCCACTGTTCCAAGGAACATCCTGAGACAGGCAAAAATGTCCTGATTTTAAGCATTTCTAGTAATCAGTCTGAATTTTACTTTGGGGGTACCAAATTGCAACTTTTTATGTGCTCAGATCCTTGTGTATTTGGATAATAACCTCCCAGGACGCAGGCACAGCCTTTGATGGTGTTCGGCCGCCGCCAGAATACCCCATCGGCGTCCTGGGGCAGCGCTGCGCGGCAGCGCCCCGCAACCAGCACCTGGCCCTTCCCACCAGTGTTCTGGCCACTAACGCTGGTGTTAGTTGCCCGGACACTGGCGCAGGGGGCCCAGATGCCGGCATGGCACCTTCCTGGCCTCCTAAGGGCTTTCTCCCTTAGATCTCAGGAATGCACTGTAAGAGACATTTCAGGTTATGTTTTCATTGTACTTTTGTTGGGTACCAGTCTGACATATACACAGTTTTCTAACAGTGCTTTTGTTTTGCAATTTGAGGAAGGTGGTAGCACTTTCACCAGAGTCCTGTGCTGCATATCTCTATTGACATATTTTATTTTCATACTGTCAGCTATCAGTACCTCTGTGGTGGTGATGGAAAGTGCCATTCTAGTCGCTGCTTACTTATGGTGACCCCATATGGTTTTCAAGGCAAGAGATATTCATAGGAGGTTTGCCATTGCCTTCCTCTGTGTGGGGTGAGAGAGTTCTGAGAGAACTATGACTGGCCCAATGTCACCCAATAGGTTTCATGTGGAGGAGTGGGGAATTGAACCTGGTTCTCCAGATTAGAGTCCACCACTCTTAACCACCACACCATGCTGACTCCCTCTGTGGAGGAACATAAATTATGAAACAGCCCTAATTTTGAGAAGGGTGAGCAATCTAGAACAACAAGACAAGGAATATGTTGGGGAAAGCCTTCACCTTTGACCAAAATATAGCTTTGCATATTTAAAAGCGTTTGAGAATTTCTCATTTCAGAATTTAGCGACAACATCTGATCTAAACGATAGGGGCAATTTAAACTTCCTCGTGATATTGGTCCGGGATGTTTGCAAATTCATGATAAATGCAGGTCAAGAAGAAAACGTTTTCAACAAGAAAGAAATAGCCAGTTGGCAGTACAATCCAGAGTGGAGTCACACCCTTGTATGTACATAGACGGGCATAATTCTTAGGGTTGCACAGTGAATTGGTGATTCTGGAGTGTGATTCTTTGGTGGCTATTAGATTGGGTAGGTGCAATATGTGAGTGCCCAGGCTAGCCTGATCTCGTCAGATCTCAGGAGTTAAGCAGGGTTGAGCCTGGTGAGTATTTGGATGGGAGACCACCAAGGAAGTCCAGGGTCACGACACAGAGGCAGGTAATGGCAAACCACCTCTGAATGTATCTTGCCTTGAAAATCCCAAGGGGTCAGCATAAGTCAGATGTAACTTGATGGCAAAAAAGTGAATGACTAGGGCCTCTATAATATGTGAATACTCTAATTAGACTTGTGTTGAATTGTTACTAAATCCTTGTACATGTAGTTAGTGAGCTAACTGTGCTCTTTCATACTTTCCTGCAGTACACATATAGATGTTGTAATAGATTATGGACCTAGATTTGCTTTCATCTTGAAAAGCAGGTTTAGATTTATATTTTATTTGGTATAGTGGATGTTCTTTGACAGCTAATTGCACAGTGTAATTCAACAATAGAAACTACAAGAGGAGGGCCTGTGAGGAATTATGGAAGATGGGGAACAGTTTGGAAATACTTCCCAATAATATCCGTGTTTCTGAGCTCTCAAGCTTCTTCCTCCTCTCCTTTTTTTCCCCTTTAACTGAAAGTTGGCTGCAGTCAACATTCCATCTCTTCTGGAGCAGCTTTACTCTCCATTAGGTTGATTTTAATTTACCAAATCATATTTTTCCACATATCTCTGAGTCTTTTGAGTAAATGGATAAATCTAACCTTTCTGATACAGCAGGGCCCTTTTTACAAGTTAAAAAAAATTAAGTCGTCTCTTCTGTGAAGGTAGTTTTCTAAAGCGGATCCATATGGGAGAGGAGGTGGCCTAATAGTTTACAAAATGCATCTTTGTATATTTTGTTGGATATGAAATTTGTAGAAAATGTGTAGGCAATCTGTTTTTTCTTAATATCATATAGAAATACTTTCTATCGTATGTTTAAAACTAATTCACTGACATGCCTCTTAAGATTCACAAATGCTTAAATAAAATAATGGTTTTAAAGCAAGAATTGTATCTATCAATTTCATCCTTCCCCCCCCCTCCTTGTCCAGCTGGCCCAAAATGCATTTAGATCCTTGATAACATTATCATGGTATCTGTTGCATGTCTTGAGAGTGAATTCGCTGAGTTCAACAATCTTTTCACTTTGGCTGTTGTATATATTCCGTTAGTAGTTTTAAATCCCTCAGGAGACGCTAAACTTTTCCTAGTCAGTTAGCAAATGAATTATTCAGAAAGCAAACAATAGAGATTGCATAAGATGCTTTTAGACACCACTGCCAATATGGAACAAACTGGTGCAAATCCTGATTTGGCTATTTATGTATACTATAGTTCATCCTTAAATGTTAGTCCTTCCATTTCAGTGGGTACTATCAGAAGACTGTACGCCACTGTTATAGATTGTGATATGTTTTGCATTACCAGGATCTATACACACCATGTAATTAATGGATTGGGTAGATGGTTGTTGGTGTTGATGTGTTTCTTTGTACCTGGACAGTGGCTTTGGTCCAGCTGAACATTTCAATGGGTGGGAGGATATTCACCCTCAGAGCATGAGTTTGTTGCCTCCCTACTCCTGCTGTAACACAAAACTGCTCCTTGAAATGTTGCTCCTGGAGAACCCAAGAAATAGCATTTCAGGGGACATTTGGGGCTGCAGCAGAAGTGGGAAGGTGTGAAAGTAATGCTCCATGAATTGAAATCCTTCCATTTGCAGAAACATTTAGCTGAATCCAAACCAGTCATTTTGACACTTACAGCATGAGCCTAACATTGCATTTCTGCCTTCACTTACTTCTCCAGCAGTTCCATTGTGTTCTATTAGCTTAGAGCAGCAGTTCTCCATTTTTTTGGGACCCCCTTCCAAGCTTACTGTACTTTCCAGGACCCACTTGCAAAATAACTCCATACTAAGAGTGTCCATTCCAGAATTCCTTAGCCAAAAATATACATGAACATCTCTGTTTTGGGTTGTTGCTGTGATTTTCTAGAATGGTTACACAAAAACAGGATTCTTGGGCATTACAAAAAACACCCCCTGAAAAATCCATATAGGTTTTTGTGATTGGGTGCTTACCATCAGTAGCAGCAGGTGTCTTGTTTTTCTTTGATTCTCTGAATTTCCCAGACAGTGTTCTGGGAAAGGTGGCTCCTGGCCAGCACAAGCCAGGTGCAGGGCCCAGCAGGGCCATGAGGATGGCTGGTTCTTCTCCTTCCCTCCCTCCTTCATGGGGGCGAAGCCCTTTTTTCCTTTGCAAGTAGCATGACAGTGGGGCACTTGTTCAGGAGCCCATAGTGTTGGACTCTTCATCCATTTCTTTTGAAACTTGGGAAAGTCTTTAGATTAGAGGGAGGACTATGTTCTGTGAAAACGTGGTGCCATTATCTTTTAAGACAGCTGCCCCAGACCCTCAAACTGGTTCCCCATTGAAAATCTAGAACCTGAAAAAACACATGGATTTGAAACATGAACAAGTAATGTCCCACCCAAAAACCAGCAGTCATGATAAAGCCTCCCCAAATCCCAGATCCAAAATTATAACAAAATTTTTTTCTCAATGCACAATTCTATGCTTTATTATTTTCCCATTCTCAGAGTTTCATTAGTTAATATAGTCCCTTTAATTTACTATATAGTATATACAACATTTTTAACTTATGGCCATGTGGTTGCTGGCCTTCTCCTTTGTTGCTGATCATGTATATGATCATGCTATCAACATTTTGGAATATTTATTTATTTAAATATTTGTATCCCATCTTCCCATGTGGTTCAATACAGCTAACATATCACAGTTGAAATATTACAATTTATAAAACAGTGTTTATAATTTACTTTCTTTTAATTTAGGATTTTTCCCACAAGATGAGGCATTTTAAATGCTGATCAAATGTCTGTCTAACTTATAATTTAAGCTCTGACTTATTTTTTAATTAAAATGGGACAAATTGGGTCTATTGAAGAGCCAGGGTGGTGTAGTGGTTAAGAGCGGTGGACTCTAAACTGGAGAACCGGGTTTGATTCCCCACTTCACATGAATGGCAGACTCTAATCTGGTGAACCGGGTTGGTTTCCTCACTCCTACACATGAAGCCATCTGGTCTCTCAGCCTCACCTACCTCACAAGTTGTCTGTTGTGGGGACAGGAAGGGAAGGAGATTGTAAGTCAGTTTGATTCTCCTTAAAAGGTAGAGAAAATCAGTATATAAAAACCAACTCTTCTTCTTCACCATGTGCAAGGATAATTTGCAAAAATAAGACTGAACAATGAGAGAGCCAGTTCGAGCACATTTTCTGGATCTGCTGTCAGGTGTAAACACAATCATATTAACATGTAGGCAACAAAATACAGATATGGTATTTCATAGCTATATTGACAGAGGCGTCCAGTAAGGCATTGTCTATTGGGCACCTCTAGGAAATCAGTTTTGAGGATAAATACTTCATATATGTGGCAAGTAAATTGATTACCAATTATCTGTGCTATGAATTATGATGTTCCTGTGTGGTGTATATGTGTGTATTAGTAGTAATACGTTTTGTATTTTGTATTTGTATTTAGATTTTTGGAATCTATATATATTTAGTAGAATTTGTTAGTGGTAGAATGCCATGCTAGTGTTTTGCATCTTTGAATGCCTGGAATAAATTTGTGTGTATCTGAAGATGGTCCTGAGAGCAAATAGAGAACCCCAGTAGCTCATTGTGACCACTTTGCGAGACATTTTGTATAAACTTGTTCACATCCAATTAAACTTGGACTTCATGTTAACAACAGTCATAATGCATGCTCCTAAGGTTTCTACTGGCCGGATTCATATGGATTCTTCTCAATCTTGTCAATTCAGCCTGAGGACAAGATGGGATACTTGCAGAGGAGAGGTGTCTGCTCATTAGTCTTATGCCCTCTGTGGACCATAAAACCTGTTAGGGTTGGACTGATACATTGGATGGTGCAAATTATTAATAATTCACAACAAGAAGGAATGGTGCTTGCCATGTTAAAAGAAGCTGTAGTTGGCCCACTTCTGAAGTAACCATCCTCAAATGGTTTCTAGTCTGTGGCAAAGAACAACTGGTGGTGGTGAGAAATGCTCTCAAGTTACAGCCAACGTATAGCAACCCCATAGAGTTTTCAAGGCAAGAGACAAATAGAGATGGTTGCATTGTCTGCTTCTGCATCGCAACCCTGGACTTCCCTGGCGGTCTCTCACCCTACCCAAGTACTAAATAAGCCCAACCCTGCTTGGCTTCTGAGATCTATCAAGATCAGGCTAGCTTGGGCAATCCTGGTCAACTATAGATGAAAAATGGGCAATTTGAACACTGTGCATATTCAAATAAATACTAATTAACTTCCTCTCAGATAGATGAATACCCTATCCATTTATGTTTTTTAGACACTAATCGCACATCACATACACATGACAATTTTTGGCCAAGGAAGTGTGTCTGTTTTTGAACAGGCATTTTGACTGCTGGCCCAACAATATTGAATCTCAGTAAACTTTGAAGAATCCCCAGATATGCTAGTCTTGCCACAACCAAAGCATAGGAACTCGTGAAACTGCTTACATTTTCAACTGTCTCAGTATTGTCTACTCTAACTGACACTCCTCCACATGAAGCCTGCTGGGTGACCTTGGGCCAGTCACAGTTCTCTCAGATCTCTCTCAGCCCACGCAGAGGGAGGCAATGGCAAACCACTTCTGAATGTCTCTTGCCTTAAAAACCCTACGGTGTTGCCGTATGTCAGCTGTGACTTGATAGCACTTACCACCACCACTGAAGATCTAATGGGCCATGTACAATAAGAATGCCTGCTCATCATACCCCTGCCAACTTTAATCTTAAACTGGCAAAAGGACATGAGTTAGAAGCATGACGACTGTTTTTGTGTACAGGTACCTTTTCATGTATTTCTTCAACAAGTGTGTTCTTATGATTTTTATAGTGTCCATTTACTAAGGGAAAGAACATTTTGTGACATAAAATAGGATTACTTTTAAAGATAACAGTTACTGCACTCCTGCAGACAGGAGATATGATTTGGAAGGCTGGAAGCTAAATATTCTTGTTGATAACTTTGGCTGCATAAATATTTTACTTTTATGACTTAAAAACAATTATCTGTCATAACAAGAGGCTTGTACAGACTCCAGAAATACAAATGAGACTATGACAATGAAAAAGGACATTAAATAAGTAAAGAAATTAAAGAGAAGAAATGGAAGGGATCAGAAAGAGAACATCCAGCTGTCCTTGACCAGGGCCAGGGCTTTTTCAGCATTGGCCCCAGCCTGGTGTAACTCTCTGTATTATGAGAACTGCGCCCAGCGAGATCTGACTCAGCTCTGCTGAGCTTGTAAGACAGATGTTCCACCAGGCTTATGGTTGATGATTACATCTGAAGCTGGCCTCTTCCCCCCCGCCCGCTTCCCCTCCCTATCCTTTCCCCCATCTCCCTTTCCCATTTCCATTTTGGCTTTCCCCCCCCATCCGTCTCTTTCCTCCTGAAGCATAACACCATGGTTGGCTGACAGCCACCGAAATAACATCACTCCTTGGCTGGAACTAATATGGTATTTTAAATTCAGTGGTTTTAAAATTGTTTTAAATTCAGTGATGTTAAAATTGTTATGTATATTATATTATTCATTATTGTTTTTTATGTAGATTGATGTTAGCCGCCCTGAGCCCAGTTCACCAGGGGAGGGCGGGATTTAAATAAAATATTATCACTACTACTACTACTACTACTACTACTACTACTACTACTACTGCTGCTACTATGATTATTATTTCTTTTTGAGCAAATGCCCATTCACATTTGGTACAGTCCTACTGTGTGAATAGAGAAGGATCACATTTATTGTGCACACAAATCAATCTAAATAGTTTCCTGTTCGAGGCTTTTAAGAAGATTGAATATATTTCTAAATGACTGTTTTCTTCTTGTTGTTGTTGTAATTGTCAAGAGATGATTGTATAGAACACAAACATCAGGAAAATAATTCCAATAATATGGCTACCTTTTCTCTTGATAGGCTAATACACACACCCCTTTGTGCCCATCCTTATTTTCTTTCTCATCCAGATTTCCTCTCTTTTGTGTTTTGGTTGTCCTTTACCTTTTGTGGCTACATTCCTTCAACGGCACAACCCCACTTTTGGCTTAGATGTCCCTTTCATTTTAATTGAAACAAATGTAATTGTTGTTGTCAAAGCCCTCTCCTGCTATTTTGGTTGCACACAGTAGAGGGCAGTGGTACATGTACAGAAGGCCTACTTTCTGGATGAACAGTGAGCTTGACAGTTGCATCTTCACTATGTACTGAATCATGTAGCAGCGTGTTTTCCATCTTAAATCTCTTTGCCTTTAGATGAGACACCTCCCCTAAAAACAACCACCCTTTTTAGAAGAGCTCTTCATAATTCCTGGAATTTAGGACCAAGCTACACATAATGCTGGAGTTTGTGATTAGAACTCTGAATACCAGTGCTGGGAGGCAGCATCAGGACAAGGCCTTGGTTTCTGTGTCCTGTTTGTTTGGCCCTCCCAAAAAACTGGTTGGCTGTTGTGTGAAACAGTACACTGGCCTGGATGTACTATTGGTCTGATCCAGAAGGCTCTACCAGAAATGTTACTTCTGTTTTCTTCCGTTTGACCTTGGCTGTAAAGCATTTTGTTATCTTTTGTGTAAAGGAGGTTACCTAAAGTCCACACAGCGTTCATTACAACAGTGGTATAATTAGTTTTAGCTTACCTCTCTAAAATCCTGGAGGTAGAAAACATGATTATTTAACATCAAATTATATTTGCCTATCTGCTGTTCAAATAGGGCAGCTAATCCTTCAGGTTGCAAAGTAATATAAAGGAGTTCTCATAAGAATGAAATCTGTGCCTACTCCTCAACCCTCAATTCATACTTGCCTTTGGAGCAGAAATAACAAGAATACTTTGAAAATCTAGGGCATTCTTCTGTAGGATCTTCTTTGGGATTTGGATCTGATTATATCTCATTCTGCAGTCCACACATTCCAAGTCTTCATATGCTTCATTCCCCCCGCCCTATACTCCAGTTACACTAGATACTACTGATTTGTGTTCTGCATAGGTACAGTGTTCTACTTTGATAGTTCTGGTTCTTCAGAATTGCCTATATTAACTTTACTAGTTTTTTTCAGTTGTTGCAATGTAGACATGAAGTTTTTAGAGAGTGTCTCTCAAATGTTATGAAATCATACAATTTCTAGATGTTGAGTCCTTGCATCTCCCAAGTTAGAAATTTTGTTGATGTTACTACTTGAAAATGTCCTTCGACCTAGAGATATCTCCAACATATTACTGTGCCATTTTTCACCATTTTACTTTTGTGTTACTTCATCTAATACAAGAAACTGGGTTGGCATTTGTCAGGGTTAATTTAGATGTTACTGCAGTTAAGAAAAAAGAGCTCATGAACCTGGTTTGTTGCATGTCTCATTCCTTTCCTCCTCTTGTGCCAAGAAACACAGTCAAGCATTAACACCAGTTACCCATGACATGCAAATGTAGACACATGGTGGGGTTTTTTTGGGGTTTTTTTTAAATGTAATTACCCCAAACAGAAATAAAATATAACAACAAAGGTGGCAAGTCTAGAGATAAGCATCTATAAAAGTTTTCCTAGTATGGAAAAATATGTCCATTCACAATTGCCATACATTCAAATAATGATAAAGTTGTAAGGTCCTCAATCAATTGGATTACTGGAGGTGGGAATTTAACTTTACAGTGTTGTAATATAAGTCTTTTAGCAACAGTAAGGGCACGGAGGGTCAATTTCCATTGACCATCAGTTACAGCTCATTTCTGAGGGGAAGGGCTGAGCCGATGGCTGGGGGCAGCACCAGGACCCCAAACAAGGGTTTAATCCAGTTTTGGAATCCTGGTTCTAGCTTTGGTTATTCTAAGACCCTGCATGCATGCATCACATAAAACTGCAGTTAGCATTAGACCATGATTTTTGGCACAAGGATATAGGAGTGTGATGTGCATACAACCCTTGCAACAAGCCATTAATGCATATTATTACTTAACCACAATTTCATTTGATATCAGACATCAGAATCCTATCCTTCTCTGTCAGTGTTGCCATAGCCCACACCTTTGTGGAAACATCAAGCCTGGACTATTGCCATTAAGACACAAAATTATTTGGCCATATTCACATCGGGGTCCCCCCCCCTTCCTAGTTTCAAGAACGTTGGGTTACGTTGGATTTCACAGTGTTTGACTTGGATATTTGGTTCTTACCTATATCAACCAAACTCTTTCCAGTTAGTCAGATTTTTCAAGCCTTGTACAGTCACACCACATAAAGTCTGCTAGCCGTGATCCTCCTCATACGTGCAGTCACCCATGTTTTGTGAATAAGGCAATGCCGGCTTAGTTTTGTACAAATAGTTTTCTAAAAAGATCTCGGTTTCTGATTGTGTGAATCAAAGGTGACAAAGGCATGTGTTGTCCTGTTCATACAAAATGGTAACTGTGCATATCAAGAGTATCACATGTAGCATAATCTCCTCTTATGTGTGATTTGATTGCGAGATCATAATGACTGAACTTGGAAGTACTATGTAGGATTTATTTTTGATTGCAGCTAAAAATACATTGGTTTTGGCTTGTTCGCTGCTTCTTTGTCTTATAATGTCCTTCCTCTTCTTTGCCCGGCCCCAGGCCCTGCAATTTTCAGAATTTGGCTTTAGTGATTTGGACATATACTTGAGACACAGTTCTGAGATCTTGGTGTTTGCCACCACATTCAGAAGATTTCCTTTTGCTATAAAACTGGGTTTCCTAAACCGCCTATTTAGCCATTGTATATATGGTACAAGAAGGGTAGGTGCAGGAAACCACATGTGAATTGCTGTTCTTGTCAGATCTTTGTAGGTGCTGCATTACCAGAAAATCATTGCCTCTCCCTGATCTCGGTTTAAAAGCTTAGATTTATTATAATTTTTTACTTTCTCTTAAAAGGGTTTGAATAAGAACATTGAGAACTCCTTTGGGAGACTTTTTCTTCTCTGATTCTTGGAACAGGCATTGGTTCTCAACCCAGTGACAGAAATCTATTGTGTTTCCTTGTTTCTCTCTGCAAATGTTGAATGACCATCAGCCAAGAGCAGGAGTTATTGTTAATTATCCAGATTTTTGTGGGGCCTCCCATCTAGGTTTTAGAAGACCTCCTTGGCAGATCTTTCTTTCCACAGTGCCACGTTGTTAGCATTACAATCTAAGCTCTCCCATAACATTTTCTTTATAGCCTTATTTTTTTCTCGTGTGTCGTCATTTTACAATGTAGTTTAGCTTTTATATTTGGATTATGTCTTCAACTTGAATTCCATATTCCATCACAATGATTCCATTATTCTTTTCACTCCCTTGTACTTTTACTTCAACTCAGAGAATTGTCTGAAGCCACTTGATGCTGCTATACCATTAAAACTAAGCAGGGCTCGGGAGCTTGACAAGCTGCCTGAAGTCCTATGTAAGACTGTGAATTCCCTGAAGTGATAATGGGACAGAAATGCAATGTAGCTGGTTTTTAAACTCTTACAGGGTTTGGGCAGAGCAATTCACAAGGGGTGGGGGCAAAACGGGATAAGAGCTGGTGTGACCCCTATGCTGGTGTTAGTGCCACTCGCGCCACCTAAACTGGCACTAATGCCAGCTCAGGGCTGCTTACACCAGCTCCGGGGAGCAGCACAGCAGCACAAGGCTTGGGCGCCAGAGCAACCTCTCCGCATTTCCCCAGTGCAAGGGATTGCGCTAGCACCAAAGGGGGCATTCCCAGGGCAGAGCCCTTTCACCCCAGGAATGGCCCCTTTTTCAGGCACCAACTTGTGCCTGCAAAATTGCTGGTGCAGCCCCATGAAACCCTATGGAGCGGTTTCACAGGGTTTTCCACAAAATAGTCTTTTCCGCTTGCTGCACCCAGCAGCAAGCTGCTCAGGAGGTGGCGTGGCTGCACCATCCCTGAACACTCCCTTACCACCACACCCACTCGGGATTGCATTGTTAGATGCCTAAATCCTTCTCATTCTCTTACAGCAGTCCTAGATGAGGTATGTATTCTCATACTTTGTGACCCTTCAGCACATTTGTGCGTTCGTTACCCTATTTCTCAACCCAAAAGTTCTCAAAGTGGCTACAGACATTTTAAAAAAATGATTTTATTTAAAAAAAATATTAATGGGCAGTTTTAAAAGGCAGCAGTGTAACACCATAGTTAAAAGCAGAAAACTGCAAAGACAAATACATTCAACTCACAAATGCATTTCAGCAGAAAACTCAAGACACTGTGCCACCAATCTAAATGCCACAGGAATGAGCTGGCCAGCCTCCATTAGAAAGGAGTTCCAAAGGGAGGATGCCATTAGGGTGAATATTGTGGACAAGGTTGTCATCCAAGTTTGGGAGTAACTGTAGCAGGTCACCTCCTGCACATACATGCCTTGAGCTCTTTCAAGCTTCTTGGAAAATACTGGTGGCTATTAGATTTCTCTTATTAACACTGTGTAATAACTTAAACTAAAATGTGTACTGTCTTGTAAAATGTAGTTTTGTATACCTGTTTATAACCCAACATGTTCTATTACACTTGAGCTCTAATCTCTAAATAGGCCATTATTAGCCATGGTGGTTTTTTACAGCGCATTCCTAAGGAGAGTTACTCCAGACTAAGCCCATTCGTTTCAATGGGCTTAGACTGGAGTTATTCTCCTTAGGAATGCACTGTCAGTCAACTAGCTTGCTTTCTCTGTATATGCAGGAGAATCTCCTATTTTCCCATTCTGCCTGCAGAAGTCTTCTGTGCAGTGTGAAAGACTGAATAGTCCTCCATCCACCTAAGGGGATCCTATACAGCAGGGGTGTCAAACATAAGGCCCAAGGGCCGGATCCGGCCCCTTAAGAGCTTTTATCAGGCCCACAAGGCAGCCATCACCACCCCCACCCCCCAGTCCCAATCTGGGCTGGCGAGGCATGGCCCGGCCCAACCATGTGGCATTTATGTCATATCCGACCCTCGTAACATTTGAGTTCGACACCCCTGCTATAGAGGTTTTATTTGCATTAGCTATAATCGTTGAATATCATTGTAAGTTTTGAGATCCCTGAATGTTTTTAATGCTGAAACAGCTATTTAAACCAGGCTTCTACTTAGTGACTTGTGGTAATTTCATCTTCGGATAACCGAATCTTCATTGACTAATCACCATTGGACTCTTTGGTTTAGTTGTTTAATTATTAAGATGTATATTGATTTTAATAATATGCATTTAGGATGAGATGTTGTTGTATTTTAACGGATGTAAGCTGCCCTGAGCCCAACCTTGTTTGGGAAAGGGAGGGCTAAAAATCTAATAAATAAATAATATGCAATTTATTACTTTGCCGAATCGTACAATTCAAACTGTATAATAAAAGTGCTGCCCATACGTAGAGAAGACTGTTTTGTGAATGTACGCATACATCAGAAATTATACATAGTCACAAGCTTTTTTATACTGTATCTCACCACAGATCATGATGTTGCTTTGTACAGCCTGATTTGCATCTTTTCCCCTTTCTGAGAAAACTTACACAGTTATATATGCATAAGAACATTAGAAGAGCCCAGCTGGATCTTACCAGTGATCCATGCAGTTCAGCATTGGGTTTCACACAGCGGCCAACCAATTGCCCTGGGGGGGGGGCAACAAACAGCATAGAGGCTGAGGAGGAATGGACTCTCAAGCCTTGTTCCTTCAGGTCCAGGGAGCTCAAAAAGTTGAAGCTGTCCCAGATCTCCACCTGCCACCGGCGCCCCTTTCTGTTACTTCTGCAGTATACCAACTTTTCTCAGGGTAGTACCAAATTTGAATAAGTGTCTCCTGGTTGATGGATTTGTACAGATAGCACTCTGTATCTGCACTCTATATCCGTGTTGCTATTTAAAGGCTCTGGCTAGTTGCCAGGTTTCCCTCTTTGTTCATATCGGCATGGGCATAATCTTTCACACTTCTGCACTTTTGCACCTTAGGGAAGAAGAGCTTACCTTCCCCATTAACACTCTTTGGGAAGTGGGACTGAATAGGCATGGTTCTGCTTTCTGTGGTGGGGTGTGAAACCAGGAGCTTGGGAAGGTCTGTGTGGACAGTAGAGAAGCTGTGCATTAAAGAAGGGAGAGCAACTTCAGTCTTGTATACTCAACCAATCTCTAGTGGGCCCGACTCACCGGAAAGGCCCGAGTTGGTGTGGGTCTGGGAGCGGGGCCCGAGCCTGCCTTGCGGGCAGGCCCTTCCCCCATGGCCGTGAAATGGCGAGCGCGAGAGAAGCAGGAAGGACAGGACGTGAGACGGCCTGTGCTTCCGCCTGTGCCGCTTCGCCCCACCCAGAATTTAAACGAGCCAATGGGGGCCCGGGGAGCTGCAAGGGGAACGTGGTTTGTCAGCGTGTGGGACCTGGGTGCTGCTCAGGGCCGGCAGTGCCGCCATTAGAGGGGGCCGGACAGGCCTTGGCGGCATGCGGCTCTGGGTTTTCATTCCCCCAATGCCATGCCAATGCCTATTGCTGTAACAATAAAGTTGTGGCCATTTTATCCAGCTACTGTCTCTGTGCCTTATTCCAAATCAAGGTCTGGGGGGAACATTAGGGGAGGCTCGGCCACTGGGGGGTCTGGTCTTGGAGTCAGAGGGGGCTCGGCCCTGCTCCCCATAAGCACTAGGCCAGCAATTGAATTTCTAGTGTTTCATTTAGTAGCATTGGATAACAGGAAGGAGATTGTTTTAGTTTGCCATAGGTATAAAATTTGTTTAATCTTTTATTGATCTTGTTCTAGAATGGTTACCTGCCCTTATAGGCAAGGTAAGATACAAATCCAAATAAATAATACCTCATGCTTGTTTATTTAGCTTGTAAGAAAATACTGTGGGGCACAAATTCTCTTCCCATAGAATTGTTAGGGTGTGTGTGTGTACTGTAGAAATATTGCTGCTGGCAGCTTTTTTTAGCTAGCTGGGAAGGAAAATTCTTTAAACTGCCAAAATATGTGGGCAGGTGAGGTGAACTGTAATGTTAGCTTCCCAGCTTAATTTTTTACTGCTGTGATCATCAGTTGCTTTATTATTTGCAAAATATTTTTAAAATGAAGGTCACAATCTAGCAAAAATTAAGCACTCTTAAGCCCCTGTTGATTTCAGTGGAAAGTTTGGTTGGGTTATGCCAATTCACATAAACCATCTGATTTTTTTTTTAAATAACTCTTCGTCATCTGTACATAAACTAATATGCTCTCCTCTCTAGTTGGCTAACCAGTAAGTTAGCTGAGTTTCCCTTCATAATATCACAATCTTTTGATATTGACCTTGAATCATGGAATGGGCACCCTCCCTCCTCTCTTTCCACACATTTTTAAAGTCTCTTTTATTTAGGAGAGGTTTTACTGGAATATAATCTGTTTGTAATGCTTCCTGATGATCTTTTGATAATTTTATATTAAGAAAGTTGCATTTGAGCTACTGCAGTATTTTACAATATATATTTTATTATGTAAACTGCCTTGTGTCAATTTGTCCAAAGAAAGGTAGTCTATACATATCTAATTAATTAATAGAAATTATGCAAATAAGCATAGAAATCCCTTGGATTTGTACACCTTTCCCCATTACATATGGCTAAAAAATTTAGGAAGTCTAGTTTCTCAGCAGGGTGGATTTGATTTCAATCCAATTTAAATCCTGATTTAAATCACAATTTAAATTGGTAGTCAGTAAGACTAGATTTAAATAATGGTTTTCTACATAAAGACTCATTCTTGCTGGTATAATCTTAATATTTAAACCGGATGAAGGTTTCCTTTTTAGAGTAATAACTGCTCAGATTAGTTTTACCTTTGCCTTATCCATAGGAAGAGGAACTTCATTAAAATATTCCCAAACTGGGTCTCTTTTACGGCCTGCTTCCATTATAGATTTTTCTCCTCCGGGGAGAGGATAATATGATAAACCTCAGGCTATACACACAAAAATCCCTGGACTTATGGAGTATTCTGCTCAAAAGGTTTCACTTTAATTTTTACTGCTTGACCCTCCCTTCTCACACTTAATTCCTTATGTAGATCTATTCCACGCCAAACAATCTTCTATTCATTGAAATTCTTGAAATTTAGCACTTAAGAGGTAGGCGTTCATTCTGTGTACACAGATTTGCAAAGGAACAATGGGATTAAGGTCTTTTTCTCAACTCTGTATGCTTATTTTATGACATTTTTTGCTGTGAAGAAGAGGCATGTTATTTCTGCAGACACATATTCACAGTTTTGAGAACTGCAAAACCAAGTATCTGTGGTAATATCTGCTAGATAGAAAAATTGCCCAAAATAATCTTACAGAAACCTCTTACAGAAACATTGTGAATGATTAATGGAATTCGTTTACAAAAAAAAAATTTAAACATTGCATGAATATACAGTCTCATGCTACACAATTAAAAACTAATCCTTATTTCATGATGAATAACATTTGGACTATGATGTATCTTAAATAGAAAACTATATTTACAGCCTATTCCTGAGCTGGCAGCGGCTGGGGACAGCGGGGAAGCCATTCCATGGCCACCGAAAGAAGAACAAGATAGCCTTTATCCAGTATATAAACAGCAAAGTTACAAAAAGTCCCTTTTAGAGCCTTTTTTTTTTTTTTTTGGGTCAAACGGGGCTTTTTTGCCCCATTGACAAAAGTGAGGCTGCTAAAAAGCAGGTGCAGCCTTGTTCCTCTTGCCATCGTCGTACCTGGGGCAAACGGGGACAGGAGGCTGCCTAACTGCAGCTCCTTCCCCAGAACACCCCAGGAACACCTGCCACTGTCCCGGGGTGGTGTTGCCATGGCGGTGCCCAGGTCCGGCCCTCCTCGCCGGTGTTGGGGCCACTTACAGCGGCGTAAGTAGCCCAGACGCTGGCATGGAGGGCCCCAATGCCAGTGCAGCACCTGCCTGGCCTCCTAAGGTCCTTAAAGGTCCTTAAAGGTCAGGAATGTGCTGTTCGATAGGTTTTTCCTCAAAAAGCATTTTATTAAAAAATCTGATTTAAAAATTTGATTTAAATTTTTAAAATCCTGGGTGTGGGGGGGGGTTGTTTATTTTTTTAAACAACCATTGATTTTTATCCACCCCGTTTCTCTGCAACTATTTTTTTGTCTCATTCAAACCTCAAAATGTACTTTGTTCTCTTCCTTCCAAATCAGGATTTGAAAAACCAGGTTTTAGCAATAGTTTGGAATCTTGCTTTTGAAGGAAGAAAACATGCCATAGTTTGGGGCTTGGAGGAAATAAACTTTGGTTCACTGTGAAAGCAGAAATTTTTGAGCTGCACATGAATGAGAATAAAGGGAGGGGGGATCTGTAAACCCAAAGATAACCAGGCTTGTCCATGTAATGACAAACCATGTGTAATTCCTAGTCTTGTCTGTTACACTTAAAGTAGGATATGTGCTGTAATCTCCTTTTATTGACAAAATCATTTATACCTTGGAAAATGTAAGCCTCTCCTCCTCTTAAAAACTTGCAATTATCCTTGATTTCCACTCGTCTGAATTGCGTTTGCTGCATTGTTCAACAAAATACTGGAGAATATGGCTTTTCAGTTTTCATTTGCTCTTGTCTGGCAAAAGTCTAACACTGTAGTTCTGTCAATGCAAATTATGCTAATCTTCAGAATTTCTTTTCAGCTTTGTCAACATTTACATTTAATTTACCCATAAAATTTACATCTCAAGGGAGCCACTATAATCAGTATTTGAGGATAGCACAGTGAAATTTACATCTGATTGACTAGAATCTTGAGCCACTTTAGCTGAGCTGTTGCTAGGTAACCAGTTGATGTTCCATATTTTGGTTGAACATGTCTACCATCTTTGTAATAGGCACTGTAGCTGTTGCCAGCTTCCTTTGCAAATAGTGACAAACAAATTAATCTTTCTAGATTTATTTGTAGTGTCCCTGCTGTCAGTGCAGATTTTTAAGTAAAAAAGTTAAAGACATCTATTTGTATTAATAATTATCTTGGGTTGTATTATTAAGGCATATATACTACTAATGAATGGCTAATGTTGTCTTTATAGCAACTTACTTGCATCTGCAATTTGATGTTTAAAGGGTTTTTTTAATCTGCCTTTTGGCAGCCTAATTGCATATTCTCTGTTTAGTGGTTAATGATTGGATTATTAGTCTCCATTCAGATAGTGTCAAGCAGCTGTGGTAGCCTTCAGCTGAGTTTTACTTTTTGCTGAATAGTAAGGCTGTTGGTAGTATACCCGTTTTTGTCCTCTTGTGGTATAATTAGCTTCACAATTGCATTGATTCGTAGAGAAGGGAAAAAAGAAAACTAATCATATCTATGAAAAGGGAGTATTTTGATATTTTAATATCTCATAACAGTCGGTCATGCATAGATCTGAACTTTTTATAGAATTACATAGCTTGGCAGTTCGTTTGGCAAAAATGTTCATTAATGAGAATAATAGTTCCTATTTACAGGAGTGGCAATGCATTTGAAATCCATTCTTTTGGGGGTTGCATATAAATGTGGCTAGTTATATTATCATTAAATGGAAATGCAGCCTCTTTGATCGATCTTCATTTGTGCCACCAAAGCACTTTAGAGCTTCTGTCTTGGTGGGCATGTGTGAAATGCAACTTTTAATGTACTAGCATCAGGTTTTAAAACCAATTATTGGTCCTGTAGGTAGATGGAGTTACCATCACATTTTAACATTTTCAGAACAGTCCTCTGTTCACTCCTTTTTCCATAAAGTTGTGCACTTTGGAGAACTTAAAATTTGAAAGTTTATCTGTACAGAAGTGTTCTTTTGGTTGCAATTGATAGGTATAGTGTAGCCTCTCTACCCAAATAATTCTGTCTTCCCATAATACTAACTGTCCTTTGGCCATTTCCTTCACTGTCCCCTCTCCTGTGAAATTGCCAAAGTTGGAGTGGGGGCTGGGAAAGCTTGTCAGTTTTGCTATTTCTTTTTAATCTCTGTCATCCCTAGATGCTTGTGAAACTGATAAGTCGGGAAACTTATTCAGTTTCACTGATGCATCACTTTTGGTGTTGTTGTTTTTTAATTAAACTACCACTGTGTTCGTCTGACAAACGCACCTATACACGCAGTTTCGCAGAGAAAGGAATTGATGGCGGAGGGTGGGGTGGCGGAGCACCGTCAGTTTCTTCCCTTGGCCCATCTTGGAGTTAAAAGAGAATAATAATATAATCCAGCGATTCCACAATTTGCATTAAACTCTGATAGGGATCAGAGACAAACAACATCAAAGAGAACTACAGGTTCTTCTTGTGTTCTTTAATAAAAGAAATAATAAATAATAAAAGAAATCCTTTTTTGTGTGTTTATGTTCAGTGTGTTTATGTTCAGTGTTAAGAGCCTTGTCCTTGCTCTTCTTCAAGGAACACTGTTCACTATTAAATCCACACTAAATTGCCCTTTTCTGTTACATCAGTTTGCAGTGGAATGTCTTGGAGAGATACTTTTATTTCAGATTCACCTTGTGAACATGGAGACTGTGTAACCTTCATGAAAAAACTTGCCTGTACCTTAATCTTCTTAATTTATTTTTGACTTCTGAGTGGGAAGGATTGTTTATATTGTAATGGTCTATGTACTGTTTTAATGCATGCATTAATTGGAAATTATAATAATAATTATTATTAATTATAGACTTATTTTGGGGGTAGAGAATTTGTGCAAAGACTGGAATTCAAAGCAATAATAGAAGACCAATTAAGAAACAAAACAAAGTAAAGGGATCCTCAGACTGCCTGTTTCTTCTCACTGGGATAGGGTTACAAGCAGCTTCTAAAACTCAGTGGGAGTTCAAAATGCATCTTATGTCACAGCACACTGGGGCTACAGTTCATGGAATGACAGTAAAAGGCCTCACTGCGGGTACAGATACTCTCCCTGCTTTTTATGGATTGAGGCCAATATGCATGATGATGACCTATGCTCAGATACGGAAAAAAGCATTTCAGCTGTGTTTTACAGTTGAACACTCAACATATTCTGGAAAATCTCAGCCGTCACCTGTTGAAACGAATACAATCCCATTTACAAAAGTCCTGGATCTAGACCCTGTGCTTTACAAGTTAGAAGGCAACCTGATTTTAAAGAAAATAATGTCTTATATTACCGTAAAGGTCAATTTACTGTTTTTGAGGCACTTAAGATGGACATTCCTTTGAATGCAAGTTTTAAAGTTTCCTTGTAAGGAAGAGTTGTTTATACTACATAAGAACAAGGAATCCCCTGAAAGGGAGGGGTGGACTCCTGTCTGAAATTCTTAGTAAAACAGATGTCCAGTGTCACCTTAAAAGCTAACAACCTTTATTGAAATACATGGGCCTGTCTTGGACTTCCTATTTCTTTTGACCAACTCAGGAGAGACTATGATTATCAGCATCCATGCTATGATCCTGAAATTGCTAACTAAAAATCCTTGGCTTCAGATTCTGATTTTTGGACCTCGAATATGTAACTTTAGCATGCTAATTTGAGGACCTTGACTTACAAATACTGCCCTTGTTCTATGTGTTTTGCAGAGCAATCCTAAGCACTATTATGCTCTTCTAAACCCACTGAAGTTAATGGGTTTAGAAGGGTGTGACTCTGTTTTGGATTGCACTGAAAGTAGCATGGACTTTATAAACTGGAGTTTGTGGAACCAGTCTTCTCCATATCCCCCCTCACAGTAGCCCCTTTGACCTGCAAGAAGCTGATGCTGCTGATTGGGACTATCCACACAGTAAAGGGTGGGGATGGGAATCAGGTAAAATCTTGTCTTTTCTACCAGTTGCTCTGTCTGCTGGTCCAAGAGATCCTGTTCGCATAAGATGCAGAGGGGGCAATTGTGGTCACTCATTACAGCCACCTGGACTGCATGGCTTTTTTATCCATGACAGTTTCCCAACACAGGTTTTTGTTTGTTTGCAAGTCAAAGGGGCTTACTGTGAGGACGGTCAATGCCCTTCACTCACACTCCATGGTCATTTATTCATGTCTGTTTGCTGCGGTTTCCATGCTTTGTTGCTCCGGATCTTATTTTTGATTTTTTACAGCTGCTGCGAATTAGCCCATAAAATTCGCAGCAACCCAGCAGCAACTCACACCTCTGTTGCTACGATCTTTCCCTTTGCCCAGTCCTTTCTGCCGGAGGGTCCCATGAAAAACTCCCTGGAGTTGGATTTCTTCTCCCCCGCCCATCCCGGCAAATGTCTCCTCCCTCTCCTACGTCTCCCCACCCACAGGGGCGGCTATTGGCCAAGGGTTCTTTTTTTGTTCCAACCAGAAGCCCACCCCTTTTCGTGCGCTTTGCGCGGCCACTAGATCCACGCTTGAGTGCCGTACCAAATCCAAATCTTTACGGCAAGATTATAAGAGATGTGCGGCCTCCCATGCATAAATGGCCCTGGGCACTTTGGCTGCTGCAGTAATGAAGAAAGAAAAAATAAGGGGGAAACAGAGGGGGTGTGAAGAAGAAAAAAGGCGCGTGAGAAGTGAAGAGAACTATTCCAAAGGAGGATGAAGCAACAAGTCAGGTCCCACCATCAAAAAAGGGGGGGGGAACTAAAAGAGAAATAAGGAAAGCGGACAGAAGCAGAAAACAGAAGTCAACGGGAAAACGAATCCAAAGTTGAAAGGGAAGGGGGGGAGCCGTGCCGAGTCAAAGCAGAAAGAAAGACAAGGGCCGTTTACGCAGGGGTGGTTTTGCCTTGGATTTGCTGCTCTCTCTAGATGCACATTTTCCCCATCCAAATTCTCAAAACTCTGCATTGGGGGCTTATTGTTGAGTTTTAAGAATTCAGATGGGGAAAATGTGCATCCAGAGAGCGGCAAATCCAAGGCAGAACTCCCCATGCATTCGGTTGCATGAAAGTGGAGTCAAGCGGTTTGGAGCCCAATAGGACTTCTCCTTCCCCCTCTCCTTCGGATGCCTCCCCTCTACGGAACTGCAATGGGCGGAGTTGTGACGGAGGCGGGGGCGGGCCTCAACAGTAAGCTTGTCGGCAGGAGGAGGGCTGAAAGGTAAGGGGCAGACACAACCTCTGTCAAATGGTGCAGCCTTTTTCTCATGAGTAATCCAAGCTACATCGGGCTTTATGAATTAGATTCGATTCCATGAATAACCTTTTAAGTTTGGGATGTTTTTTTTTTTGCTCCGCCTCAAGAGAGCAGCAATTTTTTGAGTGAATAATTGACCCATGGGATATAGCCTTACACCTGTATTTCTGTTTCCTTAGTGAAATTTGCTTGAAGTTTTCATAGGGTCTCTAGCTGTACCCCATGCATTTTAAGCCTTAACATGTCACACTCAGTCTCAGTGTTCTATATGATTTAAGAAAGTCTGAGGAAGTTGGTAATTTGTGTGCTTATAAAGTCTAACAAGAGATCCGCACCCCTTTATTCAGAATCATTATTTTGCTTGCACTGTTACTTTCAGGTATCCCTTCCATGTTTAATAGGAAGCTGGTGGCAACTAATACCCTGGTCTTAAGGCAAAGTTAATATTGATTTATTTCTTGCTTAGTTTACCAAAGCAAGAGTCTGAAGGAAGAATGTACTCCAAAATCAGCCTAGTCCCAGAACAGCATTGCTTTTCCTTGAGGAATTTACTGCTGCTGTTACATTATGCTTTGGGATGTAACTTTCAATACTGCCAGTTTTCAATACTCAGTGGCTTACGATGCAGTCCTAAGCACAGTTGCTCCTTTTACGCCTGTTGACTTCAGTACTCTTAGAAGGATGTAACTCTGCTTAGGATTGCACTGTTAGTGTAAGAAGTGATGACGGTTTAAAAATATATATAACTTTTAGTACAAGGTCCCTTGTTAACTCTGGGGCGAAAAGTCCTATATATGCTCTGAGATCGTGGGTTTAATTATTCTGGCACAAAGAACAACATTATTCCTTGTACTGCATGCATGACTTGTTTGTTTTCTTAAACTTAAACATGGCCTATTAAATATCATTCTGCTCTAGGAGACATTAGTGGTTCTGAAAGTTTACAAATGCTGTTGCATTAATGGCCCTGAAGCAGATGGGGCTGTGCTGATTATGGAATTATGAGTGAATGCAACTCAGTCCCACAGGCTGACATGTTCCCCATATACAGTGAGGGTCAGCTCTCCTTAGGCAGATTGTGACAGCTTTCAATGTGTCGGCTCTTCTTAGCCCATCATGTCATTGTTGGCAGCAAAACCTATGTTGGCGAGGGTCCACTCCATGTTTTGGAGACATTAAACAAGATACCTCCGTTCCCTCCATTCCTTCCAGTGGCTGGAGATCTCCCGTTACTACAACTGATCTCCAGGTAACAGAGATCAGTTCCCCTGGAGAAAATGGCTGATTTGGCAATTGGACTCTATGGCATTGAAGTCCCTCCCCAGACCCCGCCCTCCTCAGGATCCACCCCAAAAATCTCCAGGTATTTCCCACATTGGAGGTATTTCCCAACACAGAGCTGGACAGGTATTCCCCAACCCAGAGCTAGACAGGCTCTCCTGGGGCTTCAGCATCTGCTTCTGGGGGCTGACCCAGGACACTTGTCCTGGTCCTTCAGCACCCCTTCCCAGAAGAAGAACCTGGCAGGTTGTGCAACAAGAGGGTGCCTCAGAAGGCATTTCAATTGGTGCTGTGATTGGGGGGGGCAAATCAAATCAGAAGCTCTCTCAAGGAGCAGCACTGTGGTCATGCCACCTACTTCTGTCTGTGTCTGTGGTCCCCGTCCCCCCCATGGGTCTAATTTCAGATTTCAGGGAACAATTGCAAGTAGGGTTGCCAGGTGCCCACTGGTGGCGGGCAAACCCCCTGCAATTGACCCCTTTGCCCGCCGACCACCTGAGGGTCGGTGGGCAAATGTGCACGCGCGCGTCACTTCCAGTTTAGAACCAGGAGTTCCGCCTCGCGAGGGGCCTTATACCTCTTCGTTTGAGTGGTAAAGGGCCGCTTTACCACTCAAATGAACAGGTATAAGGCCCCTTCTGGGTGGCACTTCCGGTTCTAAACCGGAAGGCTTACATGCAGAAACCTCCCGCCAGAGGAGAAGAGGGACCTGGCAACCCTAATTGCAAGAAAAGGGTTTTATATATTACATTTTTATCTCACTGTCCCTGTAAGAAGCTCAAGGTGGTTAACATCATTTGCCCCTCCTCCATTTTGTCCTTGCAAAAACCCAATGAGGTTAGGTTGAGAGAAAGTCACTGGCTCAAGGTCTCATACAGAGCTTCATGGCAGAGTGTAGGGAGTAAAACCTGGCTCTCCTAGAACCCTAACCATTACACAAAATTGGCTGTCTTCTCCATTCATCGCAACTTCCCTAATTTAAAAAGCAATTCTATGCATTTGCAAATTAGAGTAAAAAAAAAACCCATCAAGGCAGGAAATCCTAATTGCAGATCTTCCATATTGCATCTAATTTGACGCATAGCTTTGCCTATGAATAGTTTATTAAAAAGTTAGTCCATAGTGGTTTGGAATGATAAACATGTGTGCTTATCAAAAATACCTTCTGGATTCGTAATGATATTTTTGTTATGTATCAATAAGTAAACATCCATTGTTAAAGTTACAAGTTACAATAAAAACCAGAAGAAAATGCAATAATTTAAGAAAGCTACATCTTTAAAACTGATCCATTGACAAGTCTTGGTATGTATAATGATAACAAATTATTTTTCTAATTTTAAAATAGTATAACCACAGCAGTAGCAAAGATAAGCACTAACAGTGCAGTCCTAAACAGAGTTACATTCTTCTAAACCCATTGATTTAGAATGATGTAATTATATTTAGGATTCCACTGCTAAAATCATATTTCTGTTATACTAATTATACTGTTTTCTGCAAAGCTGGCCAGCAGCTAACTCTAGACAAGAATATACAGTGTCTACAAATTGTCCAGATTTTGTATAAATTACAGACTAGGGCTATTTCCGCTAGGGTTATCATCCCTAGGTTCAGTGCTGTTGGGAAACTGATTTTTTTCCCTACTTCCCCACAACATTGTGGTACATTTGATCATTTCCCGGGGTTTTCCTGGCTTTTGTCCAGTCTTTCTGAAGCCTGCTTTCTTCCAATGTTTTGGGGAAGGTTGCAGTAAAGCAGGGGTGGGGAACCATTTTCCTGCCAAGGTCCATTTGCAATTTATAACATCATTTGGGGGCCATACCAGGCGTAGATCTCCCAGCGGGGGGGGGAGATGCTAAGGTTGCCAGGTCTCCAGCCACCACCTGGAGGTTGGCAACCCTAGGAGAGGAAGGAAGGCAGGGGAGGAGGGAGGGAGAGAGGGAAAGAAGGAAAGGAAAAAAGGGAGAAAAGGGAAGGAAGAAAGAGAGGGGAGGGACTGAGAGAGAGAGAGAGAGAGAGAGAGAGAGAGAGAGAAAGAAAGAAAGAAAGAAAGAAAGAAAGAAAGAAAGAAAGAGGAAGGAAGGAAGGAAGGAACTGGGGAAGAAAGGATGAAAGGGAGAGAGGAAGGATAAAAGGAATGAAAGATGAAAGGGAGAGAGGAAGGAAGGATGAAAGAAAGGAAAGAAGGAAGAGTGGGGGGAGGGACGGAGAAAGAAAGAGTGGGGGAAGGGACGGAGAGAGAAAGAAAGAGGAAGGAAAGAAGGAAGGAAAGAAATGGGAAAGAAAAGAGAAGGAAGGAACTGGGAAGAAAGGATAAAAGGGAGGAAGAAAGAAAGAAAGAAAGAAAGAAAGAAAGAAAGAAAGAAAGAAGGGAAGAAAGGAAGGAAGAAAGAAAGGAAGGAAGGAAGGAGGTACAGAGAAAGAAATGGAGGGGGAAGGGGGGAGGAGAAAGAAAGAAAGAAAAGGACGGAGGGAGATGGCAGGCCCTTCTCTGGCGGCCGCGCAGCTGCTGAGGTGCTGCTTGGCCGGCCTGGGCCTCTGCAAACACCCTGAGGAGGAGGAGGAGGAAGAGGCGGTGGCGAGCGAAAAAAGCCAGGGAGAGGCACCTGAGGAGGAGGACGACAGCGGCGGCGGCCTGCAGCTGGACTTTTGGGAGCTGCCTGAGGGGGACGAGGAGCAGGAAGGCAACGAGGAGGAGCTGCTGCTGGAGCCTGGAGGAGGAGGCCCGGCCTCATTGCTGCTGGCCTCTAGCTGCCTGTCAGCTGTTGGGCGCGAGAGGGAGGGGGGAAGAAGAAGAAGCCAGCCGCATGTGTGCAAAAAGCGGTGTGTTTGTGCTCTTCCCTGCCGCTCCCCTTGAAGGCCTCTGCCAGCGGCAGCAGCACCGAGCTCAGCCCGGGGGACCTCAGCGGCGGCAGCAGGGAGGCCAGCAGCAATGAGGCCGGGCCTCCTCCTCCTCCAGGCTCCAGCAGCATGCGTGGCCCAGCAGGGCTGAAGGCTTCCTGCCTTGCGCGCACACACGCGGATGGCTTCTTTCTCTTCCCTCCTCCGTTTCACCGCCCAACAGCTGACAGGCGGTGAGAGGAAGCTTAAAGGGCGCCTTAGCATTCCTGCGCGCTGCGGCTTCCGAAACAGTTTCGGGGAGGGCTGTGGTGGCCGCATTTCAATGGCAGGGCCCTGGAGCTCCCGGGGGCCACTGAAAATGTCCTTGCAGGCCGTTTACAGCCCGCGGGCCTGAGGTTCCCCATCCCTGCAGTAAAGTCTAGATGGCTGCTGTATGGCTGGGAAAATTCAGATTTTCCCAATCACATAGAAGCCATTTTCCCTGATCTTGTCCCTGTGACTGCCATTTTCTCCCCCTCACCACAGAGAACTTTTTATTTATTTATTTTTTAAAAGGGCATTCAAATGTGGCTATATCAATATACTATTGTCACAAGGTCTCTGAATTAGATTGGATGGCCATCTGTCGGGAGCGCTTTGATTGTGAGATCCTGCATGGCAGGGGGTTGGACTGGATGGCCCTTGTGGTCTCTTCCAACCTTGTGTGAGTTTGTGATTTTTGTTTGTTTGTGACAACCTTGGACATAGTGACCAAGCATGTGTAATCAACAGTTACCAAGTTACCATGGCAAATATGACCACTCCTCAGATACAAAACCATTCACAATACTGCTTTCAAGAAAATCTTTGAGATGTTCAAAGGAGAGACTCAATTCAACAGTAAGTGAGCATTTTGAACAAGGAAAGTTCAAATGTCAGTCACAGTTTTAGCGAAGCTGCTCCCTTCTGTACAGGGAGAAAAATCGTTGCCTCTACTTGCATTATGGTCTCTATGAGCAACAGACTGCTTCTATGTACCATAGTTTATGCTGGTGTTTGTTTTTTGTTTGTTTTTTTATGAGAAAGCAGTCATTGCATTGTTATTTAACCAGCCTTCAATGCAACTTGAGATTTTTTTTTGCACCTTCTACCGGCTAACCAAATTCAATCTACTTAGCACCACTTTTAGTTCATTTTAAGACCGAGACACTCTTCAGATTTTGACTTTCCATGATTCCCAACACCATTCTTTTCTTTTCTCATCCTACCACTTTTTCTGTGCAGCCCATCGGGGCAAATAACACCCCCGGGGACAGTTCAGGTCATGAAAAGGGTGAGGAGACCTTCCTCCCTCTCACTGCAATCCCAAACAGAACCACCACCACCCTTAACCGGAACTGACATCACCATGTCACCAGACATTCTAGCATTCAGTACCATAGAGTTTCGAGTGAATGCTAGATCATCTGGTGACTCAGTAACATCAGTTCTGATTATGTGGTCGGAAATGACATCATGGTGTTGCAGGATGCCATTCTGGTCCCTGCATTCTTTCCCTGCTGCTTGCAGGAATGAGGACGGGTAACGGGTGAGGGCAGGAGTTCCCTCACCCATACCTGGCAAATGGCAAGCCTACGATTGGGACAATGTATTAAGCGTAATGTGTATTACAGGCCTGATGCCGTAACCACTACATCACAGTGGATCTAAGTTTGTGTCCAGTGCAGCATTCATAGGAGCTTTTGCCTGGGAGTAAGCCCTATTGAATACAGTAGGACTTATGTATAAGATCAAGCTGTACATTAATAGTTGCCATCAATCAATACAAATGCCTAGAGTTTGGGTTCAGACTTCTATTTAATTGAGAAAAATTGGATTTGGTCCTTTGTTCTGATTGATTCCCACCCCCCTCTTTTCAGTTAACATGTTTGCCTTTCTGTGAAGAAAATGGAACGTTGACACGTTTATTGCTAACTTGTCAGCACTTCTATTATAAACCCTATGTTTGAGGGATTTGTAATTTATCTTGAAAGCATATGTAAGAATAAAACAATCATGTTGTTTTAGCCCAACAGTTTTGGGGAATGTGGATATAAAAATATTTTAAATTATTTTCCAAAATGCTACTTCATTTAGTTGGGGGTGGGGGGAGAGTTTGAAAAGTTAGCATTTGGACCCTGATTTGTTTGGGGTTTGTCTTGTGTATAAAAGAAAATTGGGTAGTGTTTGAATTCTGTGGTGTTAAAATATTTCTGAAAAGATTTTGCTGATGGAAAGAGATTTATGATCTGACTTTCATATTTTAAACCATGTCAGCCAAAAGAGGTTATGCATTGCTTTCATGGCTGGAGATGAAAACAGATAGGAGAAAGGTACTTTTTACTCTGAATAGAAACGGGAACAAAAACATTTATGTAGCCTTACAGTAACAAAGAAAGCCTTATTCAAATGGCTTGTTCACTCATACCCTGAACATTAAATTTCCATGTAACGGGGCCAGTGTCAGCCTTCATTTTTCTCCCATCAAAACTTCTAAAGCCATTTTTTAAAGTTCATAAAAGGTTGTTTAAAAAAAAAAAAAACTCACTAGTTCTAGACAAATTGGGCAGATTTTTTTCTTAGCTGTGATTCCTCCCTTTTCCTTGTCTCTTTGCATATCCCTGATTCAAATCTCACATCTGCCATTAATTTATTAGGTAACTGAACAAAGTACTGATTTCAGGTGCAGTTCCTCATCTGCAAGAAAGGACTAATATGATTAACCAACTTTACAGGGTTGTTGTAACTAAACAAAGTAATGCATATGAATAAGGTTGCCAGGTCCCTCTTTGCCTCTGGCGGGAGGTTTTGGGGGCGGAGCCTGAGGAGGGCGGGGTTTGGGGAGGGGAGGGACTTCAATGCCATAGAGTCCAATTGCCAAAATGGCCATTTTCTCCAGGTGAACTGACCTCTATCGGCTGGAGATCAGTTGTAATAGCAGGAGATCTCCAGCTAGTACCTGGAGGTTGGCAATCCTAATATGAAGCAATTTAGAGAAATCCAATCACCATGTAAGTATTATGTCTTATTATACAGCTAGGAATGAATTCACGTTTCCTTTTCCTTTATGTTCAATGGCTTGTTTTAATAATCATGAAATGGCTTCTGCCACTACAGCTAAATACTGGTCCTGTTTGTACCCCGTATTCCAAAATACTTGCCACCTTTGGTTAGATTGTTTAGTAGTAAGTCTTAGCATGAGTGTTCTATATACTTTGCACGTACTAATGTGTTGCAATCCTTGCAAGAGCCCTTTAAGGGCTGCCACTGTTATCATTCCCATCTTGCCAATGGGGCTGAGGTTGAGAGATTGTGCCAGAGCAGAGGGAGTTTGTGCCAGAGCAGAGATTCAAAGCACAGGCCTCCCAGTTCATTCTCTTTGCCCAGATTCCATACCCGGTCAAATACAGGTGGTGCCATGTGAGTGTGGCTAATGCTAATGTAGGCCTCATTCTCTCTGTGACCCAAGTGCTAGGATGGCACTTTTGTGGCTAAGTGCTCAGATGAAGTGCTTAGAGGTCCTGCTTAATGATCTGAGGGGGATTTGGAGTCTCTCTGGAGTTACAGGTCTCCTCAGATAATGTGATGACATTAAGATGCAGTCCTGCTCCTTCTGTTTAGTCTCAGTCTTTAGAATATCAGTGGCCAGAAACGTCTGCTTCTTGGCTTCAGTATGAAGGGGGAGATTGACAGATATTCCAAAATGGAAGCTTGATGACAACAATGATTAGTGGAGTGATTATTCATTCTGAAATGGAAACTTGAAATTGCATATTGGGTTTCTTGTCATTTGCTCACTGTCTTCAATCCCTACTCTTGATGATCTGAGGAGAAAAAAATAGGGGAGTTTGAAAGGGGGGGCAATAATGGGAGGGGTCTGAATATTTCCTAAGTCTGCTGGAGGGATTTCTAGAGCATCATCTGAAAGTGACATCACAAACTCCATGATGCTCTAGTGATTTCCCCAGTCACTTTGGCCTT
The DNA here is from genome assembly GCF_029931775.1 of Euleptes europaea. Lineage (NCBI taxonomy): Eukaryota > Metazoa > Chordata > Lepidosauria > Squamata > Sphaerodactylidae > Euleptes > Euleptes europaea. Next base: position 40,476,382 of record NC_079322.1, read on the forward strand.
TATCATAGAGTTTGTGGAAACTCCTAGGATGTCACAGAGGATGTGATGTCACATCTCCTAAAATTTCACCCTCCCCAGACACCAGAGCCAAATTCTTTTGGCATTTGCTGAACTGGAAACCCTAATTAGTAGGGCCTGGTGCCCCCTGGCTTTTCTGAATACAAACTGAAGGATTTTGCTGATAAGCCTTTGGCCATATTGAGTTCTTTCATCTGAGTTTTGGGGTATTTATGAGCCTTTTCACTCATATACTGAATACCTGTACAGTTGTGCAAGACTAAAAAGCTTGTGATGCCCTCGGACTTGGCCTCACAGGGGACCCCCATTTTGATACCTGCACACACACATATTTTAGCATGGGCCTAGCAAAGAAAAATTGAGTGAATCAACCTGATATCAAAATGACATCGAGTCACGCTGAGGGCATGCAAGGAATGTGAAGACAGCTCCTCTGTTAATCATGTGAAAGCCTTCTCTTGTGGGGGTCAACCGAAGGGCCTTTATCCCCCAAGGACCTAAGGAGTCCCCTCCCTGATAATTTGGATTTATTGAATGACCCAAGTAATGAAAACAATGAGCAACAGGTCAGCCCCAGCTATTTCCTCCTTATCTTAAGGACTGGACAGGAAGATCTTTCCCCCTATTCTATCATATAAAATACTCAGCCATCAAGGAACTCTTCTCCGCCATACTTTTACCTTTAATGCAAAACAAGAAAGCTCCCCTCCACAATGCACACACACAAAAAACCCTTTTCAAATTAGCTCAGGAAAAGTTGGATGTTTTCATAACTTCCACACCCTTTTCATATGTGAAGTACAAACACAATTTTCATTTATTTCCTTTATGTAGTGTCTCTATTTTTATTTACCTGATTTAACTTGGTTCTCTGTCTGTTAATTCAATAAATGTATTTTCTTGTTAAAGAACCTTATTCCCTTTCTTTTCTTTTGAGTCTTGGTCTGTATTTCAACCCTAGTATACATAGTGTTAAGATATCTGTAATTACGGTGATACCCCATTATACACATGGTTTCTCCTTGTTAGCAGAAGGACACTTTTGCTAGCTACAGGGGCTTCACGTGTAATAATAATTTGGTTAACACTTGTGTTTATGTTATGTATTTGATGACCTTTCTATTGGGGTTGGCCACATTGGATAGTCTGTTGGTAACTTTGATCTTAGGAAATAAACATGTTTCCCATTTTCCTCCTTGTTAGATGTAGACTTTATAATGAGCACTGCTCATTATAAATTTCTTCTGCTCACTGCCACTTTTATTAATACTACATAATTGTGTCTTTGAGATAGGGTTGCCAGGTCCCTCTTCGCCACCAGCAGGAGGTTTTTGGGGCAGAGCCTGAGGAGGGTGGGGTTTGGGGAGGGGAGGGACTTCAATGCCATAGAGTCCAATTGCCAAAGCGGCCATTTTCTCCAGGTGAGCTGATCTCTATTGGCTGGAGACCCGTTGTAATAGCAGGAGATCTCCAGCTAATACCTGGAGGTTCAACCCTAAATCACACAGAAACCATATTTTCTAATGAATCACAATATATTCCAATGATTAAATCTACAACCTAATAGTAGGCATAACAAACACAGTCAGGTAACATATAGAAATATACAAAAATGATGGTTAGACATCAAAATTTAGTTGAGTATACAGATATCTATATCTAATATACATACGTCTATTTCCTTTAGCCTATCAGTTATAGATATAAACTCCCCATGGGTAGAAACTGGTCCTTCTGCCTAAGCAGGCTAGTCAAATCAACCAGACTTCAGAGGTTCCCTGTAGGAAATATACAACAATTCAATAAAATACGGTAGAGGAACTGATGAAGAACAGAAACGGCCGTCTTCCTCGCCTATCTGACACCTGATGAACCTTTATTCTGCAATGAAAGAAAAGACATGTTACTAGACATATGTATATTAGATATAGATATTTGTATACTTACCTATATTCACATTTTTGTGGATCTTGATGTGTAACTATCATACCTGGAGGTTGGCAACCCTACTTTAAGAGCTGGATCCTGACACTGACAGTCTGGGTTTTTTTGTTTTTTGTTTTTTTGTTTGCTTCTTCCATGGCAGAAGTGCATGGCGTGTCACACTGCTGAAAGAGAATGAGAGGTCTCTGCATTAACTATAGCAATGCCTGTATATCTTTTTGGGGGAGGGCTGGCTCAAGTCTACTTTATTAGCAAATTTGGGTGTCTAACTGCAAAACGCTGGCATTTTATTTTGAGAAACGGTTATTAACAGTTATAACTTTTGCATCTTCATATTATGAAGATAAAGAACTAGCATAGCCTTCTTTTTTTTCTGCTGCATAACCCAGCTCTTTTACAAAGGTCTGCAGTTTCAGGACATTCTGTTTTCCCCTGTGCTGTCTATATATTTATTTTGACCCAAAACACACACCATATTCCTGACACGAGAACAGAGCTACCCTAGTTGTCAATCTATTTTGCATTAAGTATATCAATAGTTAGCAATGTCCTGCTAAGGGTCTTGGAGCCTTGTTTAGCAAATGCTACTTTTAGATTAAATCAGGGGTTTTGAATTAAGGATTAGTGCTTATTCTAAAAATGTAGGACTGAAAAACATCTTGGTAACTGGTCTCTGTACTGTACTTATCCCTTGCAACAGGATGATAAGATTTTATTCTGTATTTTCCATAAGGTTTTTGCTTTTTGTTTGTTTGTTTTCCCTTGAGGGCTAGTTAGAATGTATTTTTTTAAAACTGTAAGGTTCATTTACAGTGAAGAGGAAAGTTGGCATAAGAACATCTATTAGTAAGCAGCAGATGTGGCGCTTACATTAGTGCACCCTTATAGCGTTTCATTAAGTATGTGTCCATGATATGATGCAGGTGGCAATTCAGTCTCTTGGCACTATTTTACACAACTAACTTTTGCTCATTAAACTGAAACGTTCTTGGCCAAAATTGCCACTGGGCACCTTCCATCACATGTCGCGTATGTTTTCTAAAAGTTTAAAAGTGTATAGGAATTCTCAGGTTTCATCAGCAGAGGGCAGTGCAGGTCAGTAAGAGTGTCCTTGCTACTCCAGTGGTTTCTTTCTCCTTCAGATTGGATGGGAAACATGATACTATGCAGTTTTTTAAACCTCAGTTATTTCTCCTTTGATAAAGGCTTGGAATGTTTCTGGCAATTTTTATTTCAAACCTTATCTTATCTAAATATTTATGGAGCACTGCTTTTAGTTGTTCTAACAATTAAAAATAATGTTATGCACTCAAGAGTTTCTGAATGTTTCTCTCCTGTGGGCTTGGACTAGCAAGAGCTTATGCCAAAAGAATGGTAATGCTTCTTAACAATTGTAGATGTTTCATAGAATCATAAAATCATAGAGTTGGTAGGGACCACCAGGGTCATCTAGTCCAACCCCCTGCACAATGCAGGAAATTCACAACTACCCCCCCCCCACACACACACACAGTAACCCCTACTCCATGACCAGATGATGGCCAAGATACCCTCCCTCTCATCATCTGCTTAAGGTCATAGAATCAGCATTGCTGACAGCCATCTAACCTCTTCATAAAAATCTCCAGGGAAGGAGAGCTTACCACCTCCCGAGGAAGCCTGTTCCACTGAGGAACCTCTCTAACTATTAGAAGATTCTTCCTAATGTCTAGGCGGAAACTCTTTTGATTTAATTTCAACCTGTTGGTTCTGGTCCAACCTTCTGGGGCAACAGGAAACAACTCGGCGCCCTCCTCTATATTCCTCATTGGGTCTGAAGTGTTAGGAAATAGCTCTGTCCAAGCACCCATCAGGACCTGGAAGGGGTATCCCCATCTCCTACCTAAAGGGAGGGGAAAGTATGTTTCTATGTGAGAAGAAAGCATAGTTTAGATTCTGGAAGAGACAGAGAGAAAGAAGCAGATGCTGAGATGGCTAAAGCACTTTGGGAATGCAGGATCTTTCTCTCTGGGAATGTGAGGCGGTGGAACTGCGGCCATAGAGGACTAACTTTTCACTTCCACTTCGTTCTCCTTGTGCATTCTTAAACAAAGCATATATTATCAAAAACTTCAGAAGCCACCAGGGCTGTCTTCTCCAAGGGAACCAACCCACATAGTTCTATTGTTATTTATTTATTCACTTACAAAATGCATGTCCCACCTTTCTCTTCTTACAAGGAATGCGAAGGTAGCTAAAAATTTAAAGCATACATAATAAAATTCATTATAAAACCATTAAAATAAACCTCCCTCCCAAACACACCTCATTAAAACAACTTTTTAAAAAGTAAAAAAAAACACAGAGTTAAATTACATATAAAACAGCTAAAATACATACAAAACACAAAACTTTGGTTAGGAAGGAGGGATTACTGAGGGAGTGCCAATTGAAACAAAAAAGTCTTCACCGCTGGCAGAAGACGGCAACAGAAGGGGACAGACTAATTTCCCTGGGGAGAAAGTTCCAGAGCTTTGGTGCCATGAGTAAGAATGCCGTATCCCAGGTTGCCATCTGCCTAAACTCAGAAGGTGGTCCACCTGAAGCAGGGCCTCTGAAGATGACCGTAACAGTCAGGCAGGTTCGTAAGGGAGTAGGGTGGTCTTTCGGTTTTGTTGGCCCCAAACCATACAGGGCTTTGAAGGTCACAACCAGTACCTTTAATTGTGCCCCAAAACAAATTGGGACCCAGTATGGATGGGCTAAGACTGGAGTGATTTGGTCCCTATGACCCATTCCCATCAACATCCTGGCTGCAGCATTCTGTACCAACTGAAGTTTCGGAACACTTTTCAAGGATGGCTCCATGTGGAGCATGTTGCAGTAATCTAATCTAGATGTAACCAGAGCATGCACCACATTTACCTTTCGGAGATTTGGCTTCAGCATTAGATGTCATTATGATCACTGGTGTTTTCTCCGCCTGCTCCTTTTTTTAGACATTAAGGCAAAACCACATGCTCTATCCTGTTTTAATACGAAAACATCAATTTCCTAAAAGCCCCATTGCTTTTGTTTTAATTAGGGGACCTCTGGGAGGTTGGTAAAGTTAAATTTTAGTAAACTGCTCAGGGTGAAACACAGGGAAATATAATCATATTTCACAAGTTAACTGAAAGCTTCTGTGTAATCAGTCAGCACAAGCTAGAAGGTAACATTGATCCAAGCCTCAGTTTAATGGCACCCTAATAGCTTAAAGGCCTACCTCTCCTTGTACTGAAGTCAACCAAAGTTATACCATTAATTTTAATAAAAGCAAGCATTGTGTCTGAGAGAAAATGAAAACAAATGAATTTACTAGGCAATTAACCATAGCTAAAGAATGTGTTCCTATTAATACTGATATTAATTTTAGCACAGGTAATTCAAGAGTTGTAATGTGAAGTGCACATTTAATTAATTGAGGCCCAAGACAAGCCCCTCTACACACTCAGGAATAAAACCCACTAGAAGCAATTAATCAAGAGACAGTGTGGTATAATGGTTAGAGTACTGGACTGGGTTCAGGGAGACCCAGGTCCAAATCCCTATTCTGTCATGGAAGCTTACTAGGTGACATTGGGCCAGTCAACATACTCACTGGCTAGCTGACCTCATGGGGTTGTTCTGATGATAAAAGGAAGAGAGGAAAATTATGTAAGCTGTTTTGGGTCCTCACTGATACAGTTGCCAGGTCCCTCTTCACTACATGCGGGAGATTTTGGGGGCGGAGCCTGAGGAGGGTGGGGTTTGGCGAGGGGAGGGACTTCAATGCCTTAGAGTCCCGTTGCCAAAGCAGCCATCTTCTCCAGGTGAACTGATCTATATCAGCTGGAGATCAGCTGTAATAGCAGGAGATCTCCAGCTAGTACCTGGAGATTGCTGAGGTAAATATGCACAAGTACTAAACTAGTCTGGCTAAGGTAAAAATAGTACAAGGCTCTCAAATGATTGCAAAAAACATATATTAACAAATACAAAAGTGAAAGTGCTGTGGTGTAACAACGGAAACTTATCAAGTCTATAAATGGACTCAATACAAAGAGCAGCAGGAGCTGCTCCAATAACAATAATATGTACAAACTCGCAAGCCAACTGTAATAAAAAATTCATATGCCTTGGATTCAAATCAGAGAAGTTCGGTACATAAGTCTCTTATTTCTTAACAGAAGGCAGAAGAAGGAGATCGAGGTCGGAACGCCGTCCGGATGCTTTGCGTTTTCGCTGCCGCCGGGGGCAGCTTCTTCAGCTCTCCGTGTATAAGGAGACAAGGCTCCTATGAATGCATTAAAACATTACAAAAAGACTCTCAAAAATGGTCTCATTACTTATAAATATAAATATAACAGAGCAAATGTTAATCATTCCAAACAAACAATGGATACAAATACATACCTTAAATATCAGAATGAATACCTTAATAATTAACAACACCTATGTTTGAGTCACCAAAGAGAGAGCATTGAGCAACCCTTTGGGAGTACCTGGAGATTGGCAACCCAACTCTTTGAGGAGAAAGGTAAGGTATCCCTGAATTAAATAAATGAAAGCTCCCACTGCTGCGCAAGATAGTGGAGGCTTCCTTTTTTGCCAGTGCTTTAAGAATACTCTTAAAAACTAAAATTAACTCCTTGACTGCAGCCAACTCAAAAGTATTATGTAACTTTTTAAATAAAGTTGAGCATGAAGGGTGGTGCTGTACCTCGAAGCATGCGGAAAGTCATGTGAAGGTTTTCACATTCTCTATACACATTTCCAGATACTGTGAAAGTGTGCCTCTAACCCTTGGAAGACTGATGTCCTTCCAATACAGAGATTCAGCACATCCCTTGAGTTCACTTGTTTCTCCTTGGATAAATGTTTATCTCTTAACTTGGAAATGTGTATAGAGGATAAACAAGTCATTCTCAGTGTGAGTCACTTCAGGGTAATGTGTGAAGGAGGTCTCTCAAGGTGCAAAGTCAGCAGCATCATGGAATCTTAATCAGTAACTTCCCCCCTTTCAGAATCCTTTAACTATAGTTTGTAATAGCAGCAATACAAGTACATTGGATTCTTATGGTGGGGATTGTTATCTGTTTTATTGACCCTGTACAGTTGATTGGACCAGGGAATAATATTTTGGAATTATTATTATTAGATTTTTATCCCACCCTTTCCCCACAGAAGCAGGGGCTTACACCACATAAAAATAGTACTGTCCAGGAATATATAAAAGAAGCAGTACAGTAAAATATAAATTTAAGTTAAATATATAAAATATAACATTTCTCAACTCCATAAAAACCTAGCTAATGTTGGCACCCATTATATAGTTCCCCCCATAGCATTGATTATAATGCAGTTATCTTCAGTAGAAAGTGTGGGATCGGACAGAACCAGCTGTAAATGGTAGCAGTGGAACAGCTGGATATGGGGACCAGACAAGAGCAGGAGGAATAAGGGTAGCTTCAAGGGATGACAAGCCATAGTGTAGAAACTGTTGGTGTCCTCAGCCATAGACCTGGTGCAACATCTCTGTCTTGCAAGCCCTGTGAAACTGAGCCAGGTCTCTCAGGGCTCCCTAGACAGAGAGTTCCACCAGGTAGGGGTGGCCCCACTCTCCTCCTCAGGCTCCGTCCCAAAAACCTCCCGCTGGTGGCAAACCTATCTGGGGAGAATATTTAATAATGAAGTGCAATCTTATATTCTAATAGCGAAGTCAACAAAATATTTGGATACTTAAATCCAGTGACTGGAGCCATGAACAGGCAAGGCAGCTCTTTCTACAAACCTGAAACGGCCCCCAGGTTAGCAGAAAAATCTGAATTTTTTTTTTTAAACACACCTTGGAGAGTTTTAAAAAGCCTAAAATGATAAAAGGAGTGCCTGTAGCTTTAAGCTACAGATTCCCTCAATGACAATTGCTAAGCAACCACAGATTCTAGGCTTGGTTCTGTAAATGGCAGTGGGAGGGGGCAGGGCCCTTTCCAGGCCTATTTCAGCCTTTGAGGGAGGACTAACTGGGGCCAGACCTGACTAGTGTTGTCAGCTCCAGGTTGGGAGATTCCTGGAGATTTTGTGGGGAAGTTTGAGGAGGGAAGGGTTTTGGGGTGGGAAGAGGCCTCAGCAGGGCATAATGCCATAGAGTCCACCCTCCAAAGCAGCCATTTTCTCCAAACGACAGACATCTGTTGTCTGGAGTTCAGTTGTAATTCTGGGAGATCTCCAGGTCCCACCTAAAAGTTGGCAACCTAGGCCTGGCAGCATTGTCTGGGTAACAATATCAGCCAATTCAATAACAATATCATGGCTCAACTAGGCCTGGCTGCTTGCTCTTGTTCAACAGCAGCCACCATATGAAAGCCAGTGTGGTATTGCGGTTTGATCTTCAGAGCAGGGTAGAGGTTGGGTGTTGCCAACCTCCAGGTGAGGGCTGGAAATCACCCAGAATTACAGCCGCTCTCCAGATAATAGAGGTAGGGCTGTTGGAAAAAAAATTCGGTATAATTCGGATTTGGCAAAATTCGGCCCGTTTTGATTCGGGCCGTGCTGAAGTCCGAACTCCTCCGCTTCGGATCCCTGAAATTCGGTCGAGATCCAGAGTTTGGGGGAAAATTCGCCCCCCCCTCGCACCTTCAGGGAGCTTCCCTGAAGGCGTGCGGGAGGTTTTTAAACAGATCTGCGCCTCCCGGCCGGGAGACACACATCTGTTTAAAGACCCCCCGCGCCTTCAGGGGGCTTCCCTGATGTCCTGGGAAGAGGGGCGGGGGTCTTTAAACCCCTTTGCCCTGCCTGCGCAGACAGCGCAGAGGGGCTTGACAACCCATCCCCCCTCTTCCTAGGAGTCCCGGGAAGAGGGGCGGGGGGGTCTTTAAACCCCTCTGCCCCCCCACGCCTTCACGGGCTTCCCTGAAGGCGTGCGGGGGGGCCTTTAATTAGATCTGTGCCTTCTGGCTGGGAGGCGCATATATATTCCTGGCCAGGAGGCGCAGATCTATTTAAAGCCCCCCCCCCCGTGCGCCTTCAGGGGAGTCCCTTGAAGGCACGGGGGGGGGGGTGGATTAGATGTGTGCCTCCCGGTTGGGAGACACAGATCTATTTAAAGGCCTCCCCGCGCACCTTCAGGGAAGCCGGTGAAGGCGCGGGGGGGGGGGCAGAGAGGTTTAAAGACCCCCCGCCCCTCTTCCCGAGCCTCCCGGGAAGAGAGGGGATGGGTTGTCAAGCCCCTCTGCGCTGTCTGCGCAGGCAGGGCAGAGGGGTTTAAAGACCCCCAGCCCCTCTTCCTGGGACTCCCGGGAAGAGGGGGGATGGGTTGTCAAGCCCCTCTGCGCTTTCTGCACAGGCAGGGCAGAGGGGTTTAAAGACCCCCCGCCCCTCTTCCCGGGACTCCCTGGAAGAGGGGGGATAGGTTGTGAAGCCCCTCTGCGCTGTCTGTGCAGGCAGCGCAGAGGGGTTTAAAGACCCCCCCGCCCCTCTTCCCGGGACTCCCCTCTTCCCGGGACTCCTGGGAAGAGGGGGGATGGGTTGTGAAGCCCCTCTGTGCTGTCTGCGCAGGCAGTGCAGAGGGGTTTAAAGACCCCCTGCCCCTCTTCCTGGGACTCCCGGGAAGCCCCCTGAAGGCGCGTGGGGGGGGAGATCTGCGCCTCCCGGTCGGGAGGCACAGATCTATTTTAAGGGCCCACCACGTGCCTTCAGGGAAGCTCCCAAGGCGCGCGGGGGGGGGGGGAACAGATCTGCGCCTTCCAGCTGGAAGGCTCAGAACTGTTTAAAGGGCCCCCTTTTTTGAGTTCGGTTCAATCCAAACAAAAAAACCGCTGAATCGGGAGAAATTTGGCTGTTTTTCGGTTCGGGCCAAACCGAATCGACAGCCCTAAATAAAGGTCAGTTCCCCTGGAGAAAATGGCTGCTTTGGAGGGTGGAATCTATGGCATTATACCCTGCTGCGGTTGTCTCCCTCCCCATACTTCATCCTCCAAAGGCTCCACCCCCAAATCTCCAGGAATTTCCTAACCTTGAGCTAGCAATCCTAAGGGAGACTGATCTCTGTAGTTGGGAGATCTGTTGTGATACCAGAACAGTGCTGCTGTGTGAGTGGGGAGGAAGCAGGTGGGCGGCTGGGAGGGTGATGGGGGCAGAAAGAGAAAGAAAGTGACAGGCATGTAGGAGAGAGTTTAAAAAGGCAGGAGCAAAAAGTGTTCGGGAGAAGTAAGGGGAGAGGGGAGGAAGTAAAGTTGGGGGGAATGGAATAGCTCCTCCTGCAAGTTTCTTGTGGGTCCCTACTTGTTTATTAGAATTGTTGGCAACTAGAACCTAAAATGAGGAAATGTGTGGACTGTATGCCTAAGCATGCGCATACAGACAAACTTTTGCAAATTATAAGTAATGTCCAGGGATATGGTGAGCAACAAAATCTCTTGCTGGTAATGTGGGCATCATCTTGCAGCCTTTTCCATCTTTAACCATATCAGTTCGGCCTATTTAGTCCCACAATAAAAATTCCATGAGATGAAGTGAAAATGAGCAAGTGAGCAGGTGCTCTTCAGATGGAAGTGAGTGGTTGGGTTGGCAGAATGAAGGTGAAAGTTTGCAAGATTTGGATAAAGTCAACCTGTGTGGGGTTGGCTACCTGCAAGTGGGACCTGACAATCTAGAATTACAACTGATCTCCGTACTACAGAGAACACTTCCCCTAGATAAAATGGCTGTTTGGAGGGTGGACTGTATGGAGTTATACGAGTCTGCCGAGGTCCCTCTTCTCCCCAAACCCTCCCCTTCCCAGGCTCCACCACTAAAACCTTCAGGAATTACCCAATCCAGAGTTGGCAACCCTACGCGTAGGCATTCCATGCCCTGCTCAGAGCTTCATTTGTGCCAGGCTGTGCAGAGTACGTATTCTCACACTGAATATCTGCAGTCTGTCTCCTCTTTATCTTTATGGTAAAGGGAAATGGCAGTGCACCAGTTTATAACAGTATTGCTGTACCATTTCTAAGTGGTGAGGCACCCCCTCCCCTGCCCCCACGGAAGACATAATCTTTCAGATAATGTTAAGAGAGTCTTTAGAGTCTTTACACTTCTTTTTCACAGTGCTTTGTAGAAGGTGGATTAGAAAGTAATAGTGAACATGAGGATCTGGTTGATAAGTGGTTCAGCTCATTCCTTCTTTTTTTTTAACCCCCGTCTCTCACAGCTTCTGTTACTGCAAATTGAAATGAAAACTTCTTAGGAGGACCACACAATGCTTCCTGCACCCTGTGGCTATAAACTATGCAATGTGGGGGGGGGAGGAGAGAGAATGAAATACTTACAGCAAGCAGTATGTGTACCTTGGTATGTGAGCTTGTCTGCATGGGAGAGGGATCCTGTTGAGTTCGGTTTTTTAAAAAGTATTTAGGCTGTATATTAAAATACACAGTAAAAGTGTTTTAAAGAAAATGATAGCATTAGAATTAAATGTGTGATTTTGCCACATGCATCTTATTTTCTCAATATTAGAAAGTATGAACTGAAGCCAATTTTTGTGCTAAATGCAGTGGATTTTGTTCTCAATTAAATAATGCCATATTGATATAAGGGGAGATTCCCGCTACACACAAATCTTGTTTTCTGCCAGAATATGTTAATGTTCAATTATTTTAATTGCAAAATCTCAGATGTTTTCCCCCTTTTGCTGTGGTCTTAATTTTCCTTTGCATTTTTAAATCATTTTTCTTGACTATGGAGTTGACTATTATATAACAGAATGTAGGAAAACAACAAAGAAAAAAAAGACTCCTGTAGCATCTTCAACTGTATTGTTTATTGCAGCATGAAGTTTCATAGATAAGAGTTGACTTCATCAGAGGCATGGTTCAAAATGTTGCTTTGCTTGTGTACACAGACACATTAAGTCTAGTGGTGGGGAAAATCTGTTTTACAAGGTGAAATTAAGATGAACACATCCTGTTAATGAAACAATCAGAAGTCTAAAGGGAAAACCAGTGGAGGGTCAATTTTAAACAGCATGTTTTGTCTGTCTTAACCTAGACTTTTAAACAGTGTATCAATTTAATTATTTCTCATATACAAGCCTTACATGGAATAATGCTCAATACTCAGTGAAGTTTCTAGGTTTTCAGATCAGATTATCCAGCTGCTGAAAACATGGAAACAATTTCCTCTCTTAATTTGTGTAGATTGGAATGTGCCCCCAAAATCCAAACGGAAATAGTAAAATTTAAAAAGTTTTACTAGGATCCAGCCCAGCTGCACCTGGCGTGGCCTAATTGCCTTCAACATGGTCATTACTCAAAGGCATAAACTTTAGCCACCAACAGCACTTATTAATGTATAATAGGAATTTGCTTGTAAAACAGAATTATTGGAATGGTGCGATATCATAAAGATGGAGGTGCTGACATTTTAGATTGTTTTATATAAGTACGTTGAGTTATAATTTAGGAGTTGTATCGGCTTTGGGTGATTAATCTCTATTTTGTTGCATTCTAAATGTCAACTGGATGCAAATAGAATTAATGTTTGTAATAATCCGTTATTAAACCACAACATTGCAGATGAAGTTATAGGTTAGCTGTTTTCGTAGATTACATTGGCACAAAATAGGCATATGAGAGCAGCCGATTAATAAATTGTTCCATTAACACAGCTCTTGATTATTTCTTTAAAGAACTCAACTCTCAAGGCTGTAAAAGTGCTTGGGAATTCTCCCTTTTGGTATCAATGGTGTGAAAAAGTGAACACATCAATTTTGTTGGATCTGAAACTTGGAATCTGTCAATATTACCCCAGTGATTAATGGTAACAGACTTTACTTACCTCATAAATATAATGTGCCTTGATTACAAAGGCCCTGTTTGCTCCGCTTATGTTAGCTATGTCAGCACTTCTATTGTAAACTCTGTTTTTAGGAGTTTCTAACTTGGTCATAAAAATTCACTTTGTGATGAAACTTAGTTGATAGCCCTTCAGACTAGAAGCTAATATTTTTAACAGATGTACCAAACAATAAACTGAACACACAGAAGTGTCAGAAAATTAACATACCCCATTTTTTTTTACAAAAATTGACTGACGCTTCTGTAATTACTCTAAAAACTACTTCCTTCCCTCTCCAACCCACCATTAAATAAAACACGAACATCCCTAATTCTAGAACAAGGCTGAAGCACTTTTCATTTTATATTTTAATAAGCAATTCAGCAAATAAATAAATAATTTTCCACATGGATGGACCTTCTGTATCTGATACCCTGGGTGCAGAGAGATGATCCCGTTGAGCACCCACATGCAAAATTTGGTGGTCCACATGTAGATAGTTGAATGGATGATCATTCAAATTTAGCCTGCAGGGTTTTAATTAAATCAATCAGTTGGTGTAAAACTTGTGAAAAATCTTAATTGATTGACAATGTATGACCATTTTAAGGTGGAAAAGAGCAAGAGTCTAGTAGCACCATAAAGACTAACAGACTAATGTGGCTACCCATCTTAATCAATCTCCATTTTAAAGTGGCCATTGTTTAACTTACAAACTAAAGTTCACATTGTAAAATCATACAGATAATCACCTCTTCAGTTTTATCACATTTGTTGGGTTGATTAGAATCCCACCCCAGCTAATCAACAGCACCAATAACATGTAAAGATTTTAGTAGTTCGGACCTATCTGTCACTGGACAGATTGCATCGATGCACCAGCTAGCCTCCCCTCTGTGCCAACATAAAGCTATCTTTTAATTCAGTTAATGTAGCCCTTTAACCTTGCCTGGCAGACTGTAAACACACAATCCTTTAAATTCAGTATTGCTTTGTGTTTCAAAAGCTACAATCATCACTGATTTCAATGGGACTTAAAGCCATGTAAGTATTTTTTTTTTTTTAGGATTAAAACCTTAATTTTATGGTGTTGGTAACTCTTCTAAATGATTAGCTGGACTGGGTTATTATGGAAGTGCTGGTCTTGTTGCTAAATAGTATCTGGATCCTTTGAAGTGGGCTTTTTTTAAAAGGGAGGAAATCCAAAAAGTGTGTGTTGACAACATCGTAAAAGATCAAAGTTAGAGCTCTTGCTCCATCTCTGCCACCGTTTGAGAAGTAACTGCCTATTCTGTGATTTCTACCAGCTCCACCACAAAGTCACTGAATCTGTGGTTCTTGTGCTTAGGCTTCATAGTGTTGAGCCCTTAATGGAGTCTTTCATTGATCAGGATAACTGATCATAAACATGCAACATGGAAGTAAATCTCTTTGATTTCACTGGCTCGTCAATCTGCTTGCCCAGGTGAACCATACAGTGCAGTCTTAAGCAGAGTTACACCAATCTAAGCCCATTGACTTCATTGGACTTCAAAGGATCTATCTCTGATTAGTATTGTTCTGAATGTGTATTCATATACCATTCAGATTCCATTAATATGCTCTCAGTGACTTTTCTAAGTTAACATGGCCCTTATATAAATGTTATTTGTGTCTTTTCTCTATTTTTACTGTACCTAAATTTTCAGGACATTTACTGGTTATTTTACAGCAAGTATCCAGAAGGTTTTAGCAGCTCAGCTACCAACTCAAGCCTTACTCCATTGCAGAACTTCTTAAATAAGAAATGCTTATGGGTAAACTGCAGTGTGTTAAGGGGTGTCTGGTTAAGTTTATTTTGTGATAATACGTTAAGGAAATACTCATTTAATAAAGACAGTATAAATTATTTCCTCCCCCTGTATTTCTCATGAGGATTTTTGAAGGGTCTGTATTTAGAATTTGTAAAATTGTATTCTTGTGAATATCCTTTGGAAGAAGCTTTGAAAATATTTTAAATGGGTTGTGTTTCGTGAAGCTTCACCCTGCTAAATACCAGTAAAGCCAAGTAACTGTACCATAAAACCAGACACTAAAACTCTTGAAGTGGGGCATCCGGTGCTCATGGTTTACTCGGCTGGTAGGTAGCTAGAAAGCCTTAATTTAAAAGTCTTCTTAAAACCCATTTTAATTGGCTCCAAGTCAGTAGTTGAACATTTGGCCAGATAAGACAGCTTTTGACTCTGCATGTGCCATAAAATCAGCAGAGAAAGACATCTGTTTAATACAACGATACTGGGATTTTTGTAACTGGGGCTTTGCTCTACACAGATCTCACTCACCCATTAAGGCAGCAGTCACACGTCATAAAGAGGCCATTCTTGTCTAAGACAGCAACAGAGCTTAGCATTCTAGTTTTTGGATTTTTAATAGGCAGTTGATTATATTGTTGGGTAGCACTAACATAACTTGGGACAGCATGATGTCCACAAATACTGTATGTGGTCTGTAAGCTCTGAATACTTATCGGTTTTATTTCCCCTGATTTATATGGGTTCATAAAAGAGTGCCTTGTACCTGGAGTTTTCCTGCATTAAAATGCCAGTAGATTGTAGAAAAAGAACACTTCAAATGTAATGTTGTATCCTTTGGAGTCTTTGCTCTTTATTCCTGACTTCCTGGCTCAAGCAGAATGTGTCAACTGAATTATGGCTTGAGTTATGGTACTTAAGCAATACTTGAGCTTTGACATCATCTCAGTTTGCCCAGCAGACCATAAAAAACTAGGCAGAGTCAGGTGCATGGACTGTAAGTTTGATCTCAGAAGCTTAGACTGTGGCCCTAGAATAGCTACTCAGGATGGTACAACAGTGGTGAATCAAACAACACAATCCGATCCGCATCAGGAGGGCCTACTCCTGTTGGAACACTGCAGCATTGCATCTTCAAAGCTCGAGAGTCAACTCAACAAATTTTTACCATAGAAACTTTGCATATACATCACCGATAGTGCTGTACCATCATTGATAGAGACTGGCCACTTCCTTAGACCAGACCCATATATCCAAGAGCAAGAAGGATTCAGGAGAATCACACTAAGCAAACAGGCTCAAGTAGCACCAGAGGATGTAAATGGGAATGGATAGCATGTAAACTGCTTTAACATAAGAACATAAGAAAGGCCCTGCTGGATCAGACCAAGGCCCATCAAGTCCAGCAGTCTGTTGACACAGTGGCCAACCAGGTGCCTCTAGGAAGCCGCTAACAAGACGAGTGCAGCAGCACCATCCTGCCTGTGTTCCACCGCACCCAAAATAATAGGCATGCTCCTCTGATACTAGAGAGAACAGGTATGCAGCATGACTAATATCCATTCTAACTAACAGCCATGAATACCCCTCTCCTCCATGAATATGTCCACTCCCCTCTTAAAGCCCTCCAAGCTGGCAGCCATCACCACATCCTGGGGCAGAAAGTTCCACAATTTAACTATGCGTTGTGTGAAAAAATACTTCCTTTTATCTGTTTTGAATTTCTCACCCTCCAGCTTTAGCAGATGACCCCGTGTTCTAGTATTATGGGAGAGGGAGAAAAACTTCTCCCTGTCCACTCTCCCCAAACCATGCATCATTTTATAGACCTCTATCATGTCTCCCCTAAGCCGCCTTCTTTCCAAGCTAAACAGCCCTAAGGGTCTTAACCGCTCCCCATAGGACAGTTGCTCTAGTCCCCTAATCATTTTGGTCGCTCTTTTCTGCACCTTTTCAAGCTCTGTAAAATCCTTTTTTAAGTGTGGTGACCAGAACTGTACACAGTATTCCAAGTGTGGTCTCACCATAGATTTGTACAAGGGCAGTATGATAGCAGCAGTTTTATTATCTATTCCTCGTCTAATTATGGCCAGCATGGAATTTGCCTTTTTTACAGCAGCCGCACACTGGGTTGACATCTTCATTGAGCTATCCACTACCACCCCAAGATCCCTTTCTTGGTCTGTCGCTGCCAGCACAGATCCCATCAGTGTATATGTGAAGTTGGGATTTTTTGTCCCAATATGCATCACTTTACACTTACATTGAATCTCATTTGCCATTTTAATGCCCATTCTTCCAGTATGCAGAGATCCTTCTGGAGCTCTTCACAGTCCGATTTTGTTTTAACCACCCTAAATAATTTGGTGTCATCTGCAAACTTGGCTACTTCACTGTTTAACCCCAACTCCAGGTCATTGATGAACAGGTTGAAAAGCACTGGTCCCAACACAGATCCCTGAGGCACCCCACTGCTCACATCCCGCCATTGTGAGAACTGACCATTGATTCCTACTCTCTGCTTCCTATTTTTCAGCCAGCTCTCAATCCATAAGAGGACTTGTCCTCTTATCCCGTGACTATGAAGTTTGCTTAGCAGTCTTTGGTGGGGGACTTTGTCAAAAGCTTTTTGGAAATCCAAATACACAATATCCACATGCTCATTTCTGTCCACATGCTTATTGACACTTTCAAAAAACTCTAATAGGTTAGTGAGACAGGACCTACCCTTACAGAAGCCATGTTGGGTTTTGCCCAGCAGACCTTGCCCTTCTATATGCTTGACAATTCTATCTTTAATAATGCTTTCCACTAATTTACCTGGAACAGATGTTAAGCTAACTACCCTGTAATTTCAGTGCTTTGCACTGGGGCTAGCTATAATACAGAATTGTGTAGTGGTTAAGAGCAGTGGTCTCTGATCTGGAGAACCAGGTTTGATTCCACATTCCACATGAGCGGTGGAGGCTAATCTGGTGAACTGGATTTGTTTGGGACCACTTGTCAATTGATTTTGTTGTTCATGTAGATATTTGTAGGGTAGACATTGTTGATAATATAGATCATTTTATATGTGATTTTTGGATTCCTATGCTGATTTTGTTGACTGTGTTAATTTAGCATAGAGGTGTTCTTTTTGGCATTATTGTAAATGAAGTAAGACATTTGCTCTCTGAACCACACACCCACTTAACCACTGGGATTCTAGTCCCAATATTTTCATTGGTATGTACTTCCAAAAAAGGTTCACTTTATGTGATCATCATGTGATGAGGTCACATATGATGGAGCTGCAATTTTGGAACAGCAATCAATCCTAAAACCACATTAATGTGCTAGGTCTGACAACTTTTCAGAGCATGATGTTGACTTGGGGTCAGAGGTAGAGAGTGAATGAAAATCCCCATTGTTCATCTTTTTTGTTTTGTTTTTATATGGTGAATGGTTCTGGCCCACCTTTTCATTGCTGGTATCAATAATGCATTTATTATTTTTACATACAGTATTTCATTTTACAGTTTTTACAGTGTTTATTTGCACAGCATATGCTATTTCTGTGTATAATATAATGGAAGGGTCAGCAATCTTTCTCTTTAATGAGAGCTACTCATGAGTAATGACTATCTCTTAACTATCTTTTAAGCAGATGCTAGATGGCCATCTGTCAGCAATGCTGATTCTATGACCTTAGGCAGATAATGAGAGGGAGGGCATCTTGGCCATCTTCTGGACATGGAGTAGGGGGTCACTGGGGGTGTGGGGGGGAGGTAGTTGTGAATTTCCTGCAATGTGCAGGGGATTGGATTAGATTACCCTGGTGGTCCCTTCCAACTCTATTATTCTATGATCCTTTGATTCTGCTCACTCCCACCTGGCATGTTACCAAGTTTTCTTCCATCCTAGAAAATGAACATGGACTAAGTAGAGCACCAGAAATGAAATGATCATATAAGCAACACAGAGAAAAATCCTATGTAATAACTGCCTGGAGCAGACATTTTTGCAATATTTTCCTTGATCTTGTAGGGGATGTATGAACTACTCTGTATCAGCCCGTGAGCTACCTGTTGGAGTCCCTTTATACGTATAATGTATAATGCTACTTTAAGTAAAGGTAAAGTTCCCCTGTGCAAGTACCGGGTCACTCCTGACCCATGGGGTGATGTCACATCCCGACATTTTCTAGGCAGACTTTGTTTATGGGGTGGTTTGCCAGTGCCTTCCCCAGTCATCTTCCCTTTACCCCCAGCAAGCTGGGTACTCATTTTACCGACCTCGGAAGGATGGAAGGCTGAGTCGACCTTGAGCCGGCTACCTGAAACCAACTTCTGTTGGGATTGAACTCAGGTCTTGAGTAAAGCTTTGGACTGCAGTACTGCAGCTTACCACTCTGCGCCACGGGGCTCCATAATGCTACTTTAGTGAAGCACAAATAATGCTGAAAATGCAGGGAAAATTCAGCATAAGTTGCTGGTACAGAAATCAAGACTTTTGGATTCGATTTGTGCAAGGTAGAAGCAAACCAGAATATGCATCTTTGAATTGAATGGTAAGCTTGACAAGTTCAGTGTCATCCATAGTCAGTGCATTAAGAGAAGACAAAGATGCACATTTACCTGGGAGTAAGCCTCACTGAATTTAGTGAATGTATAGGATTGGGCTGCACACTAAAAATTGAACTATCTCATTAATTATGAATTAGGCTATTAAGCAGGTTGAAAGCTTGGTAAAAAAATTTCATCTGTGCAGTTTACTTTCCTGTCGGCACTAGATAAAATGTTTCTGAACTTACTTTTCCCATATGTTATAGCTATCACAAGAGATATTACTCTGGTTTTGATTTTGCTAAAACCATTGACAGCCAGAACATGATTAACGGCTGTTTTTCACCCTAAACGTTAAGCAGCTCAGGTTGCAGCTGCTCAAAAACACCCAAGCATTTAATAATGATGTGAATAAAAACAATTCTCCACTGATCACAAACTGCACTTGGGGAAAAAAATGTAAACTCATCTTTTTTTCCCTCCCCCAAAGAATTAATAAACAGCTGAAACTGGAGTCCTGGTTGAGCTGCTGTCAGCATTAATTTTGAAAGGCACATATTTAATTCTATTAAACTGCATCCTGTTTTGTATATTTTGTTTGTTGTCTATTAAAGAACTAGAGAGAGATCCGGGACTACATCTGGTGTGCCCTCTCCTGAAGCATGCTTTTCTCCAGGATGCCAGCAGAAGCTAGGCCAGGAGATTGATTACTCTGATTACTTTGGCCTTCAAGTTCGGAGAGGTTTTTTTCCCCCTCTCCCAGAGGGCAGTGTTATTCCTGATAGATTAACCTGCTACACTTAACCTCCCAGAAGAAATGAAATACAGTTTTCTGCCATTGCTGTTTCCAAAGACGCCTCGTATTCACATGATTTTCTGTCGGGCTTTCAGTGGAAATCACTGCCTCCAAAGTGCATCTAAGAACATTCTGTACTTTTCGCTTTATCTCTATTTTAATGGACTTTAAAGTCGTATAAAAATCATTTTCCTGTATTTTAGAATGCCATTCCATTTTGTTAATTCCTAAAGTGCTTTAGCTATCCTTATGTTTACACAATTTGGATGATCATCTGTCTAATTGGGTATCTCTAATTGCCTTGAAGACATTTGTTTTGGATGGCCTAGTCACGTCTTAGTCTAAACACTGATATCTACCTCACTGCCCCCCCCCAGACTACAAGTACTCTTTCTTGTCAGCTGTGCAGTCCTGTATTTGGGACTGTGTAAGTGCTACCTGACCTGGATGGCCCAGGCTAGCCTGATCTCGTCAGATCTCAGAAGCTAAGCAGGGTCAGCCCTGGTTAGTATTTGGATGGCACTGGCAAACCACCTCTGTTAGTCTCTTGCCATGAAAACCCCAAAAGGGGTCGCCATAAGTTGGCTGCGACTTGATGGCACTTTACACACACACAAGTGCTACCAGTAGTTGAGCAAGTTTCTAGAGAACAAGGGAGGAGAACAAGGGCGGTTTTCTAAAAAATGGAAAAAGGGAGTGAGAGAGAATAAAAACAACACTGTGGTGGTTAGTTGCTGCTGGAAAAACTTTAAAAATATTGTATAGCCAATCAGAAATGCTTCTGAGTGAGACCCCCAACCCAGTCGTGCTCACTTTCTAAAAACACCTGATGGGTGCCAGGAAAGGTATTGGGGGGTGCCCAAGGGACCCTTGGTGTAGATGGAGCCTGAGTGCAACTCTGATAAAACAATTGGAGAAGTCTTTCAAGTCAACTAGGATTGCCAGGCCAGGACATGGGGGCTGGCTGTTGGCAAGAGTGTGACATCACTTCTCGGTTTTTCCTCTCTAGGAGTGACCGGTGATTCCTAGAGAGGACTGATGTCACTTCTGGATATTCCATGGAAGTAACATCATGCCATAGACTGGGCAGCCATTTAAAAATGGTGAGAAAAGCCAGAAAACTCTTAATTAAAGGCTCATAAGGAAATTAAAGATTATTCTTTAACCAAGTATGAACTTTTCATATAAATCTGTATTGGATTTTCATCTCAATCAAGCTACCAAATTGCTAATGCTGTAGTGTTTCTAAAAACATGGAGCTGCCCTTGAAGACTGTCTGGTAGCTAAAGTTGGTATAGAATGCAGAAGCCAGAGTATTGACTGGAGTGGGTTGTAGGGACCATCTCACTCCTGTCTGGTTCCACCTTCACTGGCTTCCAGTTTGCTTCCAGGCTCAATTCAAGGTGCTGGTATTGACCTTTCAAGCCCTGTATTGCCTGGGACCAACATACCTTAAGGACTGGCTTCTCCCATATGAATCTACCCACTTACTCTGGTAATCCTTGGAGGCCCTGTTTCGGTTGCTCTTGCCATCTGAAGCTAGAGAGGTGGCAATCTGAGAAAGGGCCTTCTCTATCACAGCACCAAAATTTTGGAACTCCCTCCCTGTGAGATTCATCTGTCTCTCTCTATTGGTGTCTTTCTCCGGAAGGTGAAGACTTCTTTGCTTCATCGAAAAGGTAAAGGTCCCCTGTGCAAGCAGCGGATCATTCCTGACCCATGGAAAGACGTCACATCCCGATGTTTTCTAGGCAGACTTCGTTTAAGGGGTGGTTTACCAGTGCCTTCCCAAGTCATCTTCCCTTTACTCCCAGCAAGCTGGGTCCTCATTTTACCGACCTCGGAAGGATGGAAGGCTGAGTCAACTTGAGCCTGCTACCTGAAACCAACTTCCGTTGGGATCGAACTCAGGTCATGAGGAGAGCTTTTGACTGAAGTACTGCAGCTTACCACTCTGCGCCACAGGGCTCCTTTGTTTCATTTGGCATACCCCAATAACGGTTTTGGCAACTCCTTCTAGTGTGGTTTGCTTATATGGGTGTTTTAATTTTAAATTTTAAGTGCATTTTAATTGTTTAAATGTTTTTGTGGTCGCTGCCTTGTGGACCCTGATTGGGTGAAAAAGCAGCATACAAATGTTTTAAATAAATAAAGACCTAGTACAAGATGGAGGGGGAAAGTTCTCTGGACAGACATAGAGCTCTGCCTTACTTTCACTAAGTAATTGAAAAGGATTTATAGCTTCTTCAAAGCAATGTGTATTTTAAAAATATAGTGGAATGGGATTGCACTATAAAGATTGGTATTTTTATTCTTGGTAGTGTACCTTCTAGAAGATGTTCCTTAAAATCCTGAATTCACTGTTGGTTCATGGCATTTTTAAAGGTAAAGATACTAGTTTTTTTTTTTTTTTTTTTTTTTACTAAAGTATTACTTTTGGAAAGGCTGGGGAACCTTCACAGCATTTCAACTTGGCATTATTTTAGTCTTTTAAGGGTATTTTATAGTCTGCAGCCTGGCCTCAATTAGCGCTACTTGACAGATGCTAGTTCAGCATTGTGTGTGTGTGTGTTTCAGTTCTCCCTACTAGCAGTATTTTCTTCAGAATAAATGTCAGTGCTTTTATGTTGCTAATTCAAGGTGCTATATCTATGAGGTAAAATTATGTATCAAGAGTCATATACTCTGTGAAGGACTGTAGCAAATAGGACATGCAGGATAAAGAACTTCAGAGATGACTCATGATGGGAATGACCATTGTGAAACCTCTATAGCCATCTTGACGCAGTACTACCACTTTTGTGTATTTTTTTAAAAAACTCTGAATGTATCTGAAATGCTTCCTGTCTATACTTTTATCTTTTTAAAGGGAGCTGTAAAATATCTTTAAGCCCTAACAGTGTTATGTCTGCCTGCCAAATGTTTCTGGTTAAATGAACAGTAACATAACCCAACCACATGAAGACTTGCATGGGAAAACCTCGCACATAAATGTTTAAAATACTGTGTATTGTGGTGATCCTTATAGTCAGGCTGCAACTGTGAATAACATTAGGCCAGTCTTTCCCAACTAGCAGGCAATTTGAGGCTGCTGACCAAGCACAGCAGCCGTTAGAATGATGATTGATACCAGTGGGAACCACTCGAGGAAGGCCCACATCACGAGGCGCTCTATATCTGATTTTCCTCAGCCGTGCAGAATAGCAGAGAGGATCCCACGAGATGGCAGAAGTGCAATTTAATATGAAAAAAAATGGCAACATTAAATATTTTGTATGTTAGCTTTTGCTACAAATTTTACATCTTAATACAGTAGAGCTCATATATTTGAATCCCTGCCTCAAATTATGCTGTCTGCCATTTAGGGTTGCCAGGTCCCCCCTCTCCTCCGGCGAGAGTTTTTTGGGGCGGAGGTGAGGCAAAGATCATGCACGTGCACGGCCGTGATTGCGTCACTTCTGGTTTACACCTGGAAGGGCCGCATCGCAAGGGGCCTTTCACCACTCAAAATGGGAGTTTGAGTGGTAAAAGGCCCCTTGCAATGCAGCACTTCTGGGTGTGAACTGGAAGTGACATGGCGCAGCGGGCAGGCACGCATGCACACGTTGCCCGCCGACCCTCAGCTGCTCAGCGGGCAGCCAGGTGGATTGCCAGGTGTTTGCCCACCACTACCTGGCACTGGGCAACACTACCCTACTGCCATTATAGGTTCCATCTTGCAAAACTATGACTTTGAATACTTGTAGGGTAGAAAGAAGTGGGGGGAAAGCAAGAGGCAAGAGGCATCAATTAAAGTTAGACGCAAGGTTGCCTATGGAAGTTCCATTTCGTAGATTGCAGTTCTGTGAGTTCTGGTATTAGGGTTGCCAGGTCCCTCTTTGCCACCGGCGGGAGATTGTTGGGGTGGAGCCTGAGGAGGGCGGGGTTTGGGGAGGGGAGGGGCTTCAATGCCATAGAGTTCAATTGCCAAAGCGGCCATTTTTCTCCAGGTGATCTGATCTCTATCGGCTGGAGATCAGTTGAATTAGCAGGAGATCTCCTGCTACTACCTGGCAGTTGGCAACCCTATCTGGTATACCAAATGCATTCTACAAGGGGAAACATAGCTTCTACAGGACTTTTCATAAAACTATCAATGCTAGTGCTACCGACAGCCATATGATGCAAACAAGCCTTGCTTGCTCTCCTGCGCAGAGAGGAAAGCAACCATTTTAATAGCTACTTCTCTGCCTTCTTATTTAATATTTCAGTCTTGACATACATGTAGTGCAATATGTATTTTTAAAATATCAGCTGGGAATAAGGAGATTAAAGGGATAGAGTAATAGCAAATTGAGTGGGTAGGCCCATTTGATATGGTTTTTTTTTTAATATTGACAGGTATCAGTAGTTACATACATAATGGTACTGTCAGTGCATTCCTAAGGTGAAATGAATTGAAATGAATGGTCTTATACTGGAGTAACTCTCCTTAGGAATGCACTGTGTAGCAAGAGCAGAAGTTGTCAGTGTTCTGCTGGTTTGAACATTGCAGTTAGTACTCTTAACAGGGATCCCATTCAACATAATCAATGTATCCCTATATGCTAATAGTATGAAACATACCTACTGTTCGTATTATGTACTCTATTTCAAATACAAATTGTGTATGCATAAAGCCATTATAGAAAGGTAGACCTGACTAGACGTCTTGTAAGTACATTGATCTCCGTTTACAAGAAAGGCCTGTTAAAGTGAGGCCTTGACTGCACTTTTTCACTTCTTAATGTTTGAGCTAGCAAGAAACTAAAATATTGTCGAAGGCTTCCACGGTCAGAGTTCATTGGTTCTTGTAGGTTATCCGGGCTGTGTAACCGTGGTCTTGGAATTTTCTTTCCTGACGTTTCGCCAGCAACTGTGGCAGGCATCTTCAGAGTAGTAACACTGAAGGACACTGTCCTTCAGTGTTACTACTCTGAAGATGCCTGCCACAGTTGCTGACGAAACGTCAGGAAAGAAAATTCCAAGACCACGGTTACACAGCCCGGATAACCTACAAGAACCAACTAGCAAGAAACTATCCACAGCTTTTTCCCTACAACTCTGGTTTGGTAAATGGGTGTCTGTGTAGAATTCCAACTTTTCAGAAGTTCTAGAACCCTGTGTGACCCATTATTGGGCGAAAACGCATGGTCGCTTTAGCCTTCTTTATTCCCTGTTCAGCCAGGATTCAGCCAGGATCGAACTCATGTTCAGCGAAACTCATGCGTTCGACCTTGGCTGAATCCTGGCTGAAACAGGGAATAAAGGAGACTAAAGCGACCATGTGTTTTAGTTCATTGTGAACCACCAGGTATGGGGAGATTCAGGCTCAAGGGTTGTTGTCGGCGGCGGCGGCATCCCTCCAAGGAGGGAGGTTATGCTGAGGGCCAATCCACATGTTACAAGGTCTTCATGTTTGTTGGCGGGTGGCACAAAATAGCATGGATGTGCTAAGTACAGGGCTCTGGGAGGGAAAGTATTGGTTTCCCTCCCAATATTTTACAGTAGGGCTGGAAACTCTACTGATGGGTGATCACCCTGTCAACTGCTGTATATGTGTGACACAGACAAACAGTAGCAGCATTTTCTGGTATTAGGGGCAAACCCAAAATATCAGGAGAAAAGAAGTCACCATTAAAAGAAGGATCACACAGATGCGGGCTGTGGTAGAGGAATGATGTATTGAGGCTTGAATAATGACGATTTTAATGTAGAATCATGATCCAAAGAGAAGCCATGCTAACATACTTGTCCAGTGCATTTTTTTAACAATAGTTTCTTGGAACAAACTTCCATGCCATATCACTAACTGCTTTTACAACTTCTGTGAGTTTCAAAAGCAGCTTTTAATGTGTGGAAGCAGAGTTGCTGTTTGTGGGGGAGGTATAAAACCTGCTAAGGCTCATGGAACTAGCTCCATAGTTCTTTGGATCATAAGATTAAAAACATGCACATAATTGGTCGAGTCAATTTAAGGACTTTGGTTTATGTTGACTATTTGGCATTTCATCTGTCAGTTTGTACTCAGTATAGTGCTCCACTGAACCCTGAGATTTTACAATGAAATTTGGAACTTGAGTTCGGTACACAATTTTGTAGCTCAGATTTGACCCCAGTCTTGCTTTTAGAGGGAGGTGAATGTGACATATAATCTCATTTCCTTTGAACATGGTGATGTTGGGAGGAAAGCTGTTAAAGATATTGGACTGGGTTCTTTCTAGGGTTGCCAGCCTCCAGGTACTAGCTGGGGATCTCCTGCTATTACAACTGATCTCCAGCTGATAGAGATCAGTTCACCTGGAGAAAATGGCCACTTTGGCGATTGCACTCTATGGCATTGAAGTCCCTCCCCTCCCCAAACCTGCCCTCCTCAGGCTCCGCCCCAAAAGCATCCCACCAGTGGTGAAGAAGGACCTGGCAACCCTAGTTCTTCCTGCAACCAGTGGAACTTTTCTGCGGTACAAGGATTTTTCCCTGATGAAAGAGGTGAGCCATTCTTATCACAGTTAAGCTCCTTATGCTGGAAGAAAACAGCATTACTGGTGGAACAGATCCACAGGATCTAATCCAGTATTGCAGAAAGAATGATAAGAAGCATGACAATTATTAAACTTTAGTTATTTCCTTAAACTAATGAAGTTCAGTATATCTTAAGTTGTACCTTTTTGTATTAAAGAGTAATACTAATATTCTCTCCAGGATAAGAGGAGCATGCCTATTATATTAGGTGCTTTGGAACATAGGCAGGATAATGCCGCTGCAGTTGTTTGTGGGCTGCCTGGTTGGCCACTGTGTGAACAGACGGCTGGACTTGATGGACCTTGAGCTGATCCAACATGGCTTTTCTTATGTTCTTAATATCTATGCTAAATAAAAATAGCTGTATGCAATGAAGTTAAATATTTATTTAATTTAAAAAATGGAACGCTTAAAGCGTGTATGGTGGGGGTTTTTTTCCATCATCAGTATTGAACTTTTAGCCTTGTCCCTTGAGTTCCTGGGTGGTATATGTTTTAAATTTGATATATTCATGTTGAATTTTTATTGTCACTGCTTCTATCCCTGCGCCTTTCAAAACCTTTCATTTGTTTGTTTCTGAACCTTCGATATCTCGTAAAACTGTCACCATTGTGCCTGAACATTAAGCACCTTCCCATTTTGCTCTGGGCCATTGAAATAAATTTAGACCAGGTGCTCCTCTTATAACAGAACCCCTTGATGTGCTGTGATAGCGAACTGGAGAGCAGAAGCTGTCAGTCTTCAGCTGGCTTGAAGAATGCAATTAGAATGCTTTTTAATACTGTTAAGGGACCCCATCCAGTCTAGGCTGTGATTTGACTCACATGGAGAATCCTAAATATGTCTGTGGTGCATGTCATCTGTACTGTGTTGAAGTGTGTTTTTGTATCTTGTTAAGTATTATTTTTGTAGTAATTTGGTACTTCAAGCACATTCTCTTTGCCCTGCTGGCTAATTATTGCACTTAGGCAGTAGGACATAGTTTAACACTCAGCTCTATACATTATTGGCAGGATGGTAGCCAAATATGTATTTTGGTTTCACTTCAGTATAAAATGTAAATAGCACAATCCATCCCTTACAGGCAGAGGTTGAGACACACAGTGTTGTAACCACTCACCCCATGCTGGTGCATCTGCCCATAGACACTGGCTTTCTTTAATACTGGCCAAGCACTAAAGATGGTGTTTGTGTGCATGTGTGAAACATATATATGTGTGTGTAGATGAGACACTCTCATGGAATTCCTTCTCTGCATCTCAATTATATGAACATCTACACTGAAATAAATTTCTTGGAACCCAATGGCTTCCTCTTGAGTTAGAATGCACAGGACTGGAGCTCTGGTAATTTGCACCTATATATAAAAGGAAAGGGGCTTTTAAAGGGTGGTTTATTCCTGAAGTGTTTTATCTTCTTTTTAGACTTTTAAAGACTGCAATCCTAAGGACATTTGCTAGCAAGTATACACGTTTAGGCTTGCACTGTAATTTAGTAACATTAACCTGTCCACATTTTCTTGGGACCAGTCTATACGTAACTTGCAATTTCATGATGGTTTTACTTGTAACTAAAAACAGCCCTGGAGTCCACCTAGCCTTGGAGTCCAGAAGCCAGGACAAAAGCAGTATGGGGAGCCATTTTTGAGTGGAAGGATGGTTGGAAAGGGTTAAATCACCATTTCTCCCATCTTGCCTTCAATTCCTGATTTTGTTGGTTGTTTTTAATGAAGCATCTGGAGGAACAGCCTATTTATAATATCTACAGTATGTACAGAATTTGTAGAAACCTATAGTAAGCAAGTAGCAAGGAAGGGTTCACAAAGGAATACTATACCTTCTAGACTGGCTCTTAATGTTTTCAGTGGCGTTACAGCTGCTCCTGATGCTTGCTGTTCCTCAGTGAACAGGCTTAGAAACTTCAAAGGATATTCAAAGGATATTCACTGATCTAATCCTTTTTGTTTTTTGTATTATTTTATTTAGACTAACTTAATAATAATGATGATGATGATGATCTATATCCTTTAAAGTATAAGGTGATTATGAATTGATAGAGTTCCACTATTAATAAGAAATGAGGATTAGTATAATTATGCAAAAGAGACTCAAATTTATAAACAGATGGAAGGGGTGAGGGGAGGTCAATTGTTTTTTAATGTATAGTTATAGTATATTGTCAACAATACTATTCATATTTTTGATTGATGTTTTCAGAAATTTTCATATTGTTGAAAAACTGGATTGAGATGTTTAAGAAAAATAATAAAAATTTCTTTTAAAAAAAACTTAAAGGGGTGGGAGGACTGCTGGTTGCAGACTCTGCCTCATTAATCTCTACTGGCCAAAGTCACATGCATCCAGAGGCTGCATGGGCTTTACTGGCTTATGCTTTCACCACAAAGCAAACAAAAAGAAGCCAAAGTGTCATTGTGGCCTGTTGCCTTGAATCCCCCCCAAGTAAAACATTACTGAAGTGTCTTTTCTGAGTGGTTGGATCCATGTGGGTTTGGAAATAATGTGACTCTTGGCTTCCATTGGGACTGGCCACACGAGCTTGAGAAGGAACCACTTCATTTGCCCATCCCACCTGCTTGCTTCAGACAGATTTTATCCTAGAATGAATTGATGTTATGAAACATGCTTCAGGGACCTGGACCTAGCTGTACTTTTCCCATAGTGTATCTTGAAACTGGCATTATAGCCATGACTGTCTCTTACATACGTTAAATAGGGTTGCCAGCTCCAGGTTGGAGATTTTGGGAGCCTGAGGGAGGCAGGGTTTGGAGAGGGGTCGTAAATGCCATAAATTGCCAAAGCGGCCATTTTCTCCAGGGGAACTGATCTCTGTTGCCTGGAGATCAATTGTAATAGCAGGAGATCTTCAGCCACCACCTTGAGGTTGATAAGAACTATATTATAATATATTTACTTCATATATTATAACTCCTATAGCATTCATATTACACATTATTGATTCATAATGTAATAGTTGTGATGCCTTTTGGAAAATAAAATTAAGATGCAACAGAGTGCCTAAGTTCTTCTCTTATACAATAACTTAAATAAAGAATAACTTTTCAACAGCAAAGTCCTTAATTAGTTGCCTTGTTGTCTTCTTTGGTGTAGAGATAATTTCTCTTTGAATGTCCTTGTTGATTAAGGGTAGAACAGGAAGCCGGTTACTTTTGCCTGTTTCCAATCTTTTTCAGCCACCCAAAGGACATATATTCCAATAATCCACAATAATCCAATTGTCTGGGTATATTCCAGCAGTCAGAGTGTCTGGGGGTATTCTCAAATAACACTTTACTGTTGAAGTAAATATAGCTATTAATATACACACTTTTTTAAAAAACATATAGCTTATATGTTATACTTACATCATATAATACAATTTCTGACACAGCAACTTGTGAGGTATTTATATTAGCCCATTAACTCCATTTTGCATTTAATTTTATTTATTTATTTGTCTTTTCGACAGCACTGAACATTCACCTGTTTGGCTTTGCTGGGATTCATAATTCACCCCCATTACTTGAAAAACCAATGTGTGAGGGTGAGGGGTGGTGTGAAGATAAGCTGATATTTCTTTAGCCAGTTTCTTAAGAATTCTAAAATGGCTGCTGGTGGTTATTTCAGAACTGTGTCGTCTGGTATAAGCACTGGGCAAGAAGAAATCCGAGAGCCTGCTGTCCCAGGGAGTTTACAGCCTGGAGACAATGACATATAGTGTTCGAGCGCCCTGAGTGTCTACCACACTTATGCACACAGATGTGGTGGCAGAGTTAGGTGTCAAGCACTTCAAGGCAGTACTTTATGGCTTTGGCTCAGAGAGGTTGCTCTTTGGGGGTAGTTATGAGGTTGACAAATGGGTGGATGAGGCTGGCATCTTCTGAGTGGAAGGATGACAGGCTGTAAATTTACTCTCAGTGATTTAAAGTGCTAGGAAAAAATGGACTGCAGGTGGAAGATTAAATTGTGCTGCTCATATCTGACATTTCACTTAAGCCCTTACCGTGGTGCTCTTTCACGGTAATTGCAGGAGGAGTGGCAAAGTTACGCTATTGTCTGTAAGGGCTCTTTCCCAGTGAGAGCTACTGCTCTGTGATTCACTTCACATCCTTGCAGTGGTAGGATTTTCATCGACTGAGATGGCTGCTGTGGATTACAGACGGTTTAGTTGGCTTGCTGGTTTTATTAATCTGCTGTGTTATTTTATATCACTTCCAGGATATTCCCAGTATTAGAATGTAGCAGCCCTGCTAGACTGGACTAAGGGATTATCTAGTTCAGCAGTTTATTTCAACAGTGACTGGCCAGAGCTTTTGGGAAGCCCCACAAGCAGGATAGGACATTCTTTTCACATTTTTAGCTCCACCACTGGATGTGCAGTGACATTCTGCAAAAAAATAGGGAGGTTCCATTAAGTTATCATGTCTAATAGTAATTGATAGACATCCTTTATGAGTTTATCTAAAGGCACTGAAGCCCTGAAACCTTCCTATCCCCCGCCCAGAGATGTGTGCTATCTCTTCCAACAGTTTTAAGAATAGTTTAAGTGTCAGGAAGACACTGTTGGATTTAACTGTTTAAAGATTATAATTACTTGGGATCTTCTGCAATGGATTCATTTCCTGTCATTTTTCTGAAAACAAGGTCAACATTTGTTCATTTGCCTCCTTCTCTTGTGACCTTATTGGTGATCCATTTCCGGTTTTTACATAGTCATGAGGGAAATGCATGTAACATTCTTCCTATGCGCTTTTAAAATGTTAAGCAGCTCAAGAAGCAGCATTTGGAAGCAGAACGGCTTTGTGCATGCTCATGTGTCTTGCTTTACCCTTTCCCTGCTGGCCAGTTTCCCACAGAAACCCTCCTAGTTGCCCCCCATGCAATCATATACTTGCATCTGGAAATAATCTTCAGGGGAAATGTGCAGAAAACAGTAGGGCTGTTGATCTGGTAAAAACCAAACCAAAAAAATACCGAAAAAATGCAAATTCGGTAAAATTCAGGTTTGGGTTTACTGAGTCCACAAAATCTGGGAACATCTTTCCACGGCTCCGGGGGGGGGGGGCGTTTGCATGTTGAGGTCTCAAATTTTCAGGGTAACTAAAAAGGACTCTCCTTGCAAGAATCCCTATGTTTGGTAAAGATTGGGCCAGGGGGGCCAGAGTTATGGGGTCTGGAAGGGGACACCCCCATCTTCCTCCTTTGAAAAGCATTGGCAACGTGGCTGTGTTCAGATGTTTTAGTGTGATCTTCACAATGTATCTCAATGGAGCAGCTGGGCTTTAAACAGTGGGAAAGTTCGCCCCGAGCCTCCATAGAGATACAGTGCATCCGGATCAACTTAGCAGATTGAGAGGGAGGGCAGGAAGGGATGAGTCAGTGCTCGGCTCTTGTGGCCCTTCCTTACATGCCCAGGGTAATGCTGATCGCCACTTAGGAGTCAGGAAGGAATTTTTTCTAGGCCAGATTGGGCAGGGATCCTGGGGGGGTTTTGCCTTCCTCTGGGCAGGGGTTAATGGGGGAGTGGGGAGAGGTAGTTGTGAATTTCCTGCGTTGTGCAGGGGGTTGGACTGTATGACCCTTGAGTCCACCTTCCACAATGGCCATTTTGTCCAGGTGAACTGATCACTGTCACCTGGGGCTCAGGAGATCTCCAGCCACTATCTGGAAGTTGGCAACCCTAAAGTGAATGACTAAGTCCAATACCAATCTGATGGAAGTCCAACAAGCAAAAATCTAGAAAAATGCACTATAGTTTGCTAACAGATTTTGTTTCGAGTTATCTTCAGAGAGTTATAATATTTTGGCCATTGTATGGATCAGGATGCGGGACCATTTGTCTGGTTCAGTAGGACTCTTCTTATGTTCTTAGTTTTTTCCTTGGCATATGTATCATTTGTTCTTGTACTTTGCTAGCGAGAGGAGATAAGAGCTAGATTCGAGTCCCGTAGCACCTTAGAGACCAACAAGATTTTCAGAGTATAAACTTTCGAGAGTTGGAGCTTTGACTTTCAAAAGCTTATACTCCGAAAATCTTTTCGAAGGCTTTCACTGTCAGAGTTCATTGGTTTTTGTAGGTTATCCGGGCTGTGTAACCGTGGTCTTGGTATTATCTTTCCTGACGTTTCGCCAGCAGCTGTGGCAGGCATCTTCAGAGGAGTAACACTGAAGGACTGTGTCTCTCTCCAAAAATCTTGTTGGTCTCTAAGGTGCTACTCAACTCGAATCTACCTCTTCTACTGCAGACCAACATAGCTACCCTCTGGACCTAAGAGGATAGATTCTCTCTTAGCTTAGCTTCTATATTGTAATGCCCTTTTCACTTCTCACAGCAATTAAATGTTCCAAGGACAGCATGACCAAGATTTGGTTTCCTTTGGAGGAAAAAAATACTTACTATGGTTT
Organism: Euleptes europaea; assembly: GCF_029931775.1. NCBI lineage: Eukaryota > Metazoa > Chordata > Lepidosauria > Squamata > Sphaerodactylidae > Euleptes > Euleptes europaea. The sequence goes on from NC_079322.1 coordinate 40,509,251, forward strand.
CGTAATATTTCAGCTTTAACCAACTCTCAGATTACTGTGTGAGTCCCTGTCTCTCAACATTTTTTTTACATAAACTTGCACACCTGACCTGACCCTTTCATCAACTGAAGAGTGACATTCTCCAAGCTGTCATTCATGAAAAGAGCTTAGCAGGAGAGGTCTTCGAAAGTTAATTCACATTGAGGAAACATCCACATTACATTATTTCATCAAAGGCCCTGACTTCTATCCAGTGTCTCTTTAGGCAGCAAACTCACAGCATTGTCTGATTATCACAAATCTACATGCAAGCATGTATTCTGTGTTTCCACAATTGCACCATGAAAACAGAAAATCCTGTGTAAGAATTTCAGCCTTTTTTAAAGACAGCTTCAAGTACTGAGAAGGTGGGCATGAAATTATATATCGGCAATTTTTGTTGCAATGTTCAAAGACTGCTGGACCTCAGTAAGACTGGTTGTGAGGCTATGAGATTCTCGATAGTGAGGACATACAGGATCAGTACCTTCCTTGCCTCACAAGCATTAAATGCAAATAAGCTGTTCAAAATAAAATATGCAAAGCAGGTGTTTAAATTCAATCCTGGTAGAACGAACAAAGACATTATGGAAAGGCACAAGAAAAGACCCTTTCCTTTACGTCAAGGCTATCATCATGGTCAAGTCCAGGGTTAACTCATATCTCTCTCCACATTTTTTTATCATCTTAGTTTTTTTCAGAGACATTTGCCTCTCTTCAAAATTATGTCGTTTGACCCGTTCAAGCCAACTTCTGTTGGTGCCTCCAATGAATCCCAGATGCTTTCAGGACAGACCTGTTAAATCATCTTCGATTTAGCAGTGACCTAGCCTGAACTCATCACATAGGCAGCTCCTGACAGCAGACTTGAAACTGCCCTAGAGGTAAACATAGACCTTAACTGCCAGCGCTGTCCCTCAGATGAAATGCTGCTCCCTGGAGCAAAAGCTCCACCTCCCCCAACTCATGACTACTTCACACACAGAAGGCCCTGAAAGAGCCATCATTCTTTAAACAGTGCTATGCACAAGGTGTTTGTTATTCTGTAAGCAGTTTTTAAATCAATTTTATGAACATTGGAAACTGCCTCATTCACAGTCATGCCACTGGTTCATCTAGCTCTGTGCTGTCCATCCTGATTGGCTCCCTAGTCTCAGTCAGAGAAAGCTTCTCCAGCCCGTTTTCTGGGACCTTTTAACCGGAGATGCCAAGGCCTGGGCCCTTCTGTATTTTATTTATGTATTTATTTATTTACTTATTTATTTATTTGTTTGTTTATTGGACTTATAACCCGCCCTCCCCAGAAAGCTGACTCAGGACGGGTAACATCATTTAAAAATTACAACAAACCAATATAAATACCCATAATAAAACCAATAATAAAATTGTAAAACCTAACATGATGGCGCATTGAATCTAAAACTGTAGGGACCGCAGAGGTGGTAGCCCTTCCCTTTTATTGTTCCCACTCAAGGGGGGAAGGGAGGGGGAGGCCAGTAACATGATATAGATAGCTTAAGCTGATATAGGTGGCTGTCTTCAATTGTAGGCCTGGTGGAAAAGCTCCCACAGGGCCCTGATGTTACCAGGCAGAGCATTCCACCAGGCCGGAGCCAGGGCCAAAAAAAGCCCTGGCTCTTGTCGAGGACAGCCACACACTCTGTATACCAAGGAAGTGTTCATCGATGACCCTTCCCTCAGATAAAATGTTCATATGTAGTAGCCATCACTATTGCAAACCACTGCTGTTGGTTTTTTTTAAAGTAAGTTTATTGGCTTGTTGGCTGTGGTCTTCCAAAGAGGTAATGAGACAAAGCCAGTCATAAATAAAAATGGTTGTCTGGATGGTAGCTGGTAAAAAATGCTATTCATTGTAGATGTCATACAAAACCATAGTTTGCAATGACCATAATTTAAAGCCCCAACCGTTGTTTTGAATGTCCATACATACCTCTGGCTAAACTCGAGCTGTGTAAAAGGAAGAAGTTTTCATGTCAGTGCATAGAAATGTTTTGAATAAACAAACAAATAAACTGAACACTTTGAACCCTATTTTTGGGTGTTATTTCTTTACTGGAATAAGAGAGAAATACAAAGGTTCAGGTAAATACAGCCCACTTTGGTCTTCTAAAGATAAAAAAGAATAAGAAATAATAGTGATATTGTAAACATAAAAGGAATAAGAAATAATCGTGATATTCTCATGGGGGTCTGCTATTGACCGCCAAACCAGGCAGAGGACTTGGATGGGACGCTCCTAGACCAGATCACAAAGTTCTCAAAGAGATGGGACATGGTGGTCATGGGAGATTTTAATTACCTGGATATCTGTTGGAAGTCCAACGCTGCTAAAAATGCAAGATCCAATAAATTCCTGACTTGTCTTGCTGACAACTTCCTATTCCAGAAGGTGGACAGGGAAACAAGGGGGTCTGCTATCTTAGACTTGATTCTCACCAACAGGGAAGAACTGGTCGATGAGGTTAAAGTAGTAGGCACCTTGGGTAGTAGTGACCACATACTCTTGGAATTTACAATCTTGGGGAGAGGAAAACCTTTACATAGTCAGACATGTAGGTTGGACTTCAAAAGAGCAAATTTTAACAAACTTAAACTTATGCTAGGTAGAATCCCATGGTCAGAAATACTTAAGGAGAAGGGAGTTCAAGAAGGGTGGGCATTTCTTAAAAATAAAATACTGAAGGTGCAATCCCAAACCATTCCTATGAGAAGGAAAAATGGGAGGAGCCTAAAGAGGCCAGGGTGGCTCCATAAACAGCTTTTTAAAGAGTTGAGAAATAAAAAAGACTCATTTAGGAAGTGGAAGGAGGGCCTTATAACCAAAGAGGAATATAAGCAAATAACTAGTGCTTGTAGGGAGAGTGTTAGGAAAGCTAAAGCTCAGTATGAACTTAGGCTAGTGAGAGATGCTAAACGCAACAACAACAAAAAAGGGTTCTTTTCCTATGTACAGAGTAAGAGTAAGAACAAGGACAAGATAAGCCCATTGCGTGGACCGGAAAGTGAAATTGTAACAGGAGATGAAGAGAAGGCAGAACTCCTCAATTCCTACTTTTCCTCAGTTTTTTCTCTTGAGGGAAGTGGTGCTCAACATGGCATAAACAGAACATGTGATGAGGGAAGGGATTTGCAGCCTAGAATTGGCATTGGGGTAGTGCACAAACACCTGGTTTCTTTAAATGAAACAAAATCCTCTGGGCCAGATGAATTGCACCCAAGGGTACTCAAAGAACTTGCAGGTGTAATTTCAGAACCTCTGTCCATTATTTTTGAAAAGTCTTGGCAAACAGGTGAGGTGCCAGAAGATTGGAGGCGGGCAAATGTTGTCCCCATCTTCAAGAAGGGAAAAAAGGAGGATCCAGGTAACTACCGACCCATCAGCTTGACTTCTATACCAGGCAAAGTGTTCGAACAAATCATCAAACAGTCCGTCCTTGAGCATTTAGAAAGGATGGATCTGATCACTTAGAGCCAGAATGGGTTTCTCAAGAATAAGTCATGTCAGACTAATCTTATCTCCTTTTTTGAGAAAGCTACTACCTTGCTGGATCAGGGGAATGCTGTAGACATAGTTTATCTAGATTTCAGTAAGGCTTTTGATAAGGTTCCACATAGTATTCTAGTTGACAAATTGGGAAAATGTGGGTTAGATCCTATTATTGTTAGATGGATCTGCAACTGGTTGACAGATCGTACCCAAAGAGTGCTAGTTAATGGTTCCTCGTCCACTTGGAGAGAAGTGACTAGTGGAGTTCCTCAGGGATCTGTGCTGGGCCCTGTGTTGTTCAACATCTCTATAAATGATTTGGATGAAGGAATAGAGGGTATGCTTATTAAATTTGCAGATGATACTAAATTGGGAGGGGTAGCAAATACGGTAGAAGACAGAGCCAAGATGCAGGATGATCTTGACAGGTTGGAGAAATGGGCTAGAACTAATAAAATGCACTTCAACAAAGACAAATGTAAAGTTCTGCATTTAGGTAGGAAAAATCAAATGCATAATTATAGGATGGGGGAGACTTGTTTGAGCAGTAGTGTGTGTGAAAAGGATCTTGGGGTCTTAGTAGACCAGACACTGAACATGAGTCAGCAGTGTGATGCGGTAACTAAAAAGGCAAATGCAGTCTTGGGCTGCATCAACAGAAGTATAGTGTCTAGATCATGCGAAGTGATGGTATCGCTTTACTCTGCTCTGGTTAGACCTCACCTAGAGTACTGTGTTCACAATTTAAGAAAGGTGTAGGCAAGCTAGAATGTGTCCAGAGAAGGGCAACAAAGATGGTGAGGGGTCTGGAGACCAAGCCCTATGAAGAAAGGTTGAAGGAGCTGGATATGTTTAGCCTGAAGAGGAGAAGACTGAGAGGGGATATGATAACCATGTTCAAGTACTTGAAGGGCTGTCATATAGAGGAGGGTGCCAAGTTGTTTTCTGTTGCTCAAGAAGGTTGGACCAGAACCAAAGGGTTGAAATTAAATCAAGAGTTTCCGTCTAGACATTAGGAAGAATTTTCTTAGAGTGGTTCCTCAGTGGAACAGGCTTCCTCGGGAGGTGGTAAACTCTCCTTCCCTGGAGGTTTTTAAGAAGAGGTTAGATGGCCATCTGTCTGCAATGCTGATTCTGTGACTTTAGGCAGATGATGAGAGGGAGGGCATCTTAGCCATCTTCTGGTCACTAGGGGTGTGGATGGGGGAGGTAGTTGTGAATTTCCTGCATTGTGCAGGGGGTTGGACTTGATGGCCCTGGTGGTCCCTTCCAACTCTATGATTCTATATATTAAAAAAAAAAAAAACATCTTCAGTACAATCCTAAGCATTTTTGTCTGTGGCTTTAGAAAGGTGTAATTCGGATTGCACTGCTACTTGCTTATGTAGTCTTTGGTCATTTATGCATGGGTACTTTCACTCAAGTTCACCCCCGGGCTCACTCAATTGTTCCTTGGAGTTATGCATGAGTTTTCTGTCCATTAGAGATGACCTCGTGGCCAGGCCTCACAAATCCTGGGTCTTCCCATTCCTGTAATAATCCGATTCTTCAGTCTCCTCTGAGATCAGCCCAGGTGAAATCTCCATGCATAAGCCAAAGTGTGTGACAGGGGAGTTGCGGGGGGTGGTGGTGATGTTTTTCTCACAGTAAGCACTACAGCCAATTACAAAGCAGTGCTTAAAGGGGCGGGGACCCAAATGCTCCCTGATTTTTGTCCCCACCCGGAGTTCTTTCTGAGCAGACATTCACATAAGAAAGGGTTTTAAAACGACGCTTGGGTTTCTTCCCTCCCCACCCCATTCCTTTGAAAGAGCACCAGTTTTTGAAATTGTTTTGTAAAACGGCACTTGGGTTTCTGCTGGGGGAGAGGGGAGCTGGACGTTTTTCTCACAGTAAGCACTACAGCCAATTACAAAGCAGCGTTTTCAAGGGGCAGGGAGATGCTTCTGGATTTGAGCTCAGTGACTTTGCTGGTACATAGCAAATTTTGGATACACAACAGACAAGTGTGGGTTGAGCGAGCATCGAGCTCCAGGTAAAACTCCCATGTATAAATGACCTTTGTTAAGGGGAAACTTTTTCTGTCTATAGTACTGCAAATTATGAAAAGATTAAGAAGCTTCATAGGCAAAAAAAAAAAAAAGGTTGGAAGGGCTGCGACAAGGGAGGAGGTGGAATTATGGATTATTACTCCTATCAGAGGAACATCTCTAGGACCCAACCCCATATTGTTGTTTTCTCTTTCTTAAATAGTTTGTCATTAAAGTGGGGAAAGGACTAGTTAAGAAAAATGTCGTCCTTCCTTTACTGTAAATTCCAAAAAGAATGATAGTCACTTAATGGTATTTTTTTCAAAGCAAGCCAGTGGGTACATTGCCACACTGTAAAGTCTAGAAATGTAAGATGTAAACACCTTCCCTTCTCCATATCACAAAATATGTAAAATGAAGTCTGAAAGCAATAACAGCCATTACTTACGCAGACATATCCATAACAACGAGTCCTTGCATCAGTCCTTACAGCTTGAGGATGATTAGCCTATATATACACTGTTTCATCAAGGCATCCTGTATCCTTTCTGTTTTCATAAAGCCCTATAATTGGAAGTAATCTGACAGAAGGTTTCTAGTTGTCACCTTGGCAGTCATTGTGGCTGCCAAGTGATTTCAGCAGTGGAAAGCGCTCACAGCTCTATCTCAATGTTAGAATTGTTTCTCTTTCTTCAAGGCCTGTAAAACTTTAGGCATCCCCTCAACCAAGCTTTGAGGTAGGAACATGTACATCTTGTTTTGTTTTATGCATTTAAATATTTTTTGTCTTGCTTTGCTCCCATAGTGGGGGCTCAGAGTAGCTCGCAAAGTAAAATTCACATCAACAATACAAATTTAAACAGATCTGTGCTCTGAGCAGAAAGGAGGCGATGAGCCATTAGGATGTCTTGGCTGGTGCTGATTCTGCCAGCACAGCTCCCATGAGGCCACAGGCTAAGAACCAAGAGCTCTTTGATTTACATCTCTGACCAAACTCAGGCTTTAAGTTACCTGCAAAAAAAGGGGGGAAGGGCAAATGCTCACCCAGCTCTTTATTCAGTTTTCTCTGATGTCCCCACTTCCCTGCCTGACTCACAAAGCCCAGGTTTTATTACCTTTTAAGTTAGTGGCATACGGAGTGGTTCCCTTTATATTAGCAGGGAAAAAACACCGATTCCCTTTACTGTCAGATTTAGTGTCTGATACAGGGTGAAATTCTGAACACCACACTGTTGAATCAGGATGTATATGGGAGACATTGCCTCATGTTAAGGAGAGGCTGTCCTCCGAAACATTTAAAGAAGTCCCATCTGAATTCTGAAATGGTACACTCACATGGTGGAATGAACTATATGTCCATGTGGTGGTGGTGGTGAGCTGCTGCACCAAAAGGGGGGAAATGTGCAATTCCCCCATCCCTGAATGCATGAGCTTCCTGGGAGCTCTCCACTAAGGCAATATCAAAATCTCAACAATGCTGTAAGTAGGGTTGTAGCCAGCCTTGCTCACTATAATATTTCCAAGTATGTACATTTACAGACCCTCCAAGTACAGTTACAACTCTAGGTTGGAAATACTTGTAGATTTGGGGGTGGGGCCTGGAGAGGGCAGAATTTGGGGGAGGGGGACCTCAGAGGGGGTATAATGCCATAATGCCAACGCTGCCATTTTCTCCACAGGAACTGATCTTTGAACTCTGGACATGAGTTGTAATTCTAGGAGATCTCCGGACTTTACCTGGACCTTGACACCCCACTCCCCAGCCATGTTATCTGACCTGGTGGGGATGGCAGTGATATTGTGGTCAGGGAGGATTCAACCTCTGGGTTTCATATTCCCCATCATTGATAGCTAAAGATACGTTTTTGTCATCCAGAAATTTTCCTGTTCTTAAAAAAAGACCCCAATATTCTCTAAATAGAAATTGCCATACCACAAACTAAACGTATGGGTTTAAAAAAACCGAATTCTTAGGTGGAGTGACATTGTTCCAGCCGGGGTTGGTGAACCTGCTGACTCCACATCTGTTATAGCCTGAGCCCTGAGCAGTATCCTTAATTCTGTGCTTTGGCATAAGATAGCCAAATGAATTTATCCTTCTGTAATAATAGATGCTGCCTATGTTTTCTTACTTGGGGGTTAATTATCTTATCAGCATATATTGACTCTATCATGATGAAGTTTTGGGGAAGGCCTTGGAATAAAAAGAATGAGAATACATTTTGTGGTCTAAAACGTCCCCAAGATTCTTTAATATGGAAAAGAGGTTTCCATGTTTTCTAAATTGTCTAGCACTGTATCCAACCCCCCCACCCTGGGAAACAACTAAAATGCAAATTTGAATTGGATAATATAATTTCAGCACAAATTCCCATATACAAGCATTTTTCCTTGCATTGGGTAGATATGCTTTGTTTCATATGTTGTAAAAATGGTGACCACAAGATGTCAGTGTGGTACCAACACCAGTCGAATTTATGGTTCCTGGAGGTACCTAAAGCCTTTCTGTTAATGATCCCCAAGAATAGCTAATTTTTCAAAATATTTATATTAAATTTGGGAAAGTGTACATAATCATAAGTTGTTACATGAGTAATTGAATTTTTGCCAGGGTCCCTGTATTGTCACACCCAAAAACAAAAAAATAAAAAAAGGTTAACCATCAGTCCAAAAGGGAAAGCCTCATTTTCTCCTCACTGTGCTTTTAATTTTAGTCATGTCATATATGCTTCTCTGAATTTTAGCCATGCTCAGGCAATGTGGATTTACTTGGGAAAAATCAGCAGCGCGAGTTTAAAATTTGAAACTCTTTTCGCTGTTCTCAGTGTGCTCCTCTGCCCTGCCTTCCTGGACCATTTCAGCTTCTCAGTCTGCCTCTGTCACTCCTGGTCTTACAGGCAGTTCTGTGGAGGTTACGGTTCACCGCAAAACACACCCCACAGTAATTCCACAGCTCCTCCACCTTTGGTCTAGATCAGGGGTGCTGAACTCATTTGTTATGAGGGCTTAGGGTTGCCAACCTCCAGGTACTAGCTGGAGGTCTCCTGCTATTACAACTGATCTCCAGCTGATAGAGATCAGTTCCCCTGGAGAAAATGGCCACTTTGGCAATTGGACTCTATGGCATTGAAGTCCCTCCCCTCCCCAAACCCTGCCCTCCTCAGGCTTCGCCCCAAAAACCTCCTGCCAGTGGAGAAGAGGGACTTGGCAACCCTACGAGGGCTGGATATGACATAAATGTTACTTGGTTGGCCTGGGCCATGCCTTGCCAGCTCAGATTGGGGGTGGGGGTTGCCTTGGCTGGCGAGCCCACAGCAGGCTCCCCAGCCCAGATCGAGAGGCCAGATAAAAACTCTCAAGGGGCTGAATTCAATGTTGTATCTGTTGGGGTTTCTCTTCATTGACAGTGTTGTGGAGCTGCAGCAACTATCTTCAGTGTTTCAAATTTGCAATCCCTTATCTACCAGTAGGTGGCAAACTCCACAATTATGCAAATGCCTAAAAAGACAGAAAAGCACATGCAGGCAGTTATTTTTCTTTGCTGGCCAATAGGTGATGACCTCTGCAAAGCTACAAATGGTAGCAAAATGCACGTGAAAAACACAGCCAGCACGAGAGTGTGGGGGTATTGGGTTTTCCCTTATAGCACTTATTGAAAAGGGACACAATTGATTTCAAAACTATTTTTTTTTCTGGCAACTATGTGACCTTCCTTTACGCTTTGAGAGCCACTAATCTAAATTAGGAGTTTTCAGATAGCACCACAGTTTTACAAACATGCCTTACTGCAAGTCCATCTAGCTTGGAATTGTCTACTCTGTCGGCAGCTCTCCAGGGTTTCAGGCAGAAAGGTCTTTCGGGGCATCTGCCACTTGCTCACATCCTTTAGTTGGAGATGCCAGAGATTGAGCCAGAGGCCAAAAACACATGGTCCCTTAACCCACTTTATTCCCCGTTTCAGTCAGGATCAAATTTACCCGGGCTGGGGGGGAAACTGTACGCATTACCTTGAAAAGCAGGGGCGAAACTGTGCCAATCGATCCATGTAAACAGAAAGTGCTGGAGACATGAAGTTCCTGTTTAGTTTGGCACACATCCCCACGCCCCCGGTGATTGGTCGTTTTCAAATTGACCAATGAGGGCCTTCCCTGCCCCGGGAAACGACCAATCACCGGGGGGCGGGGGTGTTGCAAGCTAAACAGGAACTGTGCATTTGTCCCGCACTTTCTGTTTAGATGGATGGATTTGCACACAGTTTCGTCCCTGCTTTTCAAGGTAATGCATACAGTTTCCCCCCAGCCCGGGTCAATTTGATCCTGGCTGAAATGGGGAATACAGTGGGTTAAGGGACCATGCGTTTTTGGCGAGAGACTTTCTGCATACAAACATGATGATGATGATGAAGAGTTGGTTTTTATATGCCTATTTTCTCTACCTTTTAAGGAGAATCAAACCGTTTTATAATCTCCTTCCCTTCCTCTCCCCACCTCAGACACTTTGTGAGGTAGGTGAGGCTGAGAGAGCTCTCAGAGAACTGTGACTAGCCCAAGGTCACCCAGCAGGCTTCATGTGTAGGAGTGAGGAAACTAAACCAGTTCACCAGATTAGAGTCCACCGCTCATGTGAAGGAGTGGGGAAATCAAACCCTGTTCTCCAGATTACAGTCCACCACTCTTAACCTCTACACCACACTGGCTCAGCCCTTCCCCACATCCTAGTTTGCCTTCCTAAATTAGGATAATGTGATCCTGTTTTCCCAAAGAATAAACAGGCAGATGGGGTAGGTTCTTGATGCAATACATGTTAATGAAACCATTAGGGAGACATGCGAAGGATGTGTGGCCCCTGATACACTTGGCACTCTCAGAACACTGTCTGTTTATCAAGTTAGGGGGTCACAAAGCCAGCCTTGTAGTCATTTAAAAGGGCCGGCCAAGATTCTTTCTTTTCAGTTCATTAAAACATACAGAAATTGACTACGTTGTGCTTCCCCTAACAACAACAGTTTAAGGAGCGTTAACTTCACGCCTTGGCAAGGCATGATGATCCTAAACAAGTCTGGGGAGATATAAGTTCACTTCCAATGCATTGTAAGACCTTGGTTGATTCTGTGTTATATATTTCCCTTGTCAATTTTTTTCGGCCTGTTGGGTTCATATCAAGAGACTAGTGTATGAAATATTAGTTGCCATTGGCAATTTGCTTTAGATGCAGCAAGCCAAAGTTATATGTAGCTGGTTTTCAATAGCACTACACAATTTAGTGCTTTGCTGATAGCCTACAATGAAGACCTTTTGACTTCTCTGATGAAATATGTACCCTTGACATTAGCTGATTACAGAAATGGATTACAATTAGATTATTTTAGCTGCGGGAGATGATTAATATTTGTGAGCAAGGAACTTGCTGAAGCTGGCTGGATGTGCATCTGAATTTTATTTAAAGAGAATTTTTTTAAAAAAAATGAATCCATGCAATTTGGGTTGCCGTTTTACTTGTGATAAAGCAGGTTTTTGTTGTGATTTGTTCTGAACACATATGCCTTAATACACTGTGGCTCAACGCAGATTGTTTCAATATACTTCCTGGCCAATCAAAGGGATTGTGTCAAGCATCTTAGATCTGATTGGTTTCACAATGAAAATTACTTATGAATAATGAGTTGGATCTAGCCAACTTTTTATTCAGTCTAATGCAATCGGCCTCCTAACTACAGACTCACATGGCTTTTGTTCATTCAAGTCTCGTGATCCTTAACATAGCCTTAACATCAGAGGAAAAGCCAGGTGGATCCAGCTGGATGTGTTAGGGTTAGTTCTTTTTTTAAAAAATATTTTTTTATTTATAAACTAAAAAAATTGCAAAAACTAAGCACTACATACAATACATACATACTCATACATGAGCCATACACACCGTATCTCAAACCTACTTTCTATAACAGCTAGGTTATTAAAAATATCCAGGTTGGAAGACCCTATTATAAAAAACTGCAATATCCGTTAATTGGTATATAATATACTCTGTGTGTGTGTGTGTGTGTGTGTGTGTGTGTGTGTGTGTGTGTGTGTGCGTGTGTGTTAAGTGCCGTCAAATTGCTTTCGACTCATGGCGACCCTATGAATGAAAGTCCTCCAAAATGTCCTATCTTTGACAGCCTTGCTCAGATCTTGCAAACTGAGGGCTGTGGCTTCCTTTATTGAGTCAGTCCATCTCTTGTTCTACTACCTAATGGTTTTTGAGATTATTTCCACTCAGGGTTAGTGCTTTTTTGTTTTTTTTTTAAAAAGTGTCAATACTCATATGTAACTTTGTGCCAATTAATGCCAGTTCCCCCTCTGGACTTGGGAGAGTTCTGAAAAAAAGGTGCTAGTAATCCGTATTGGTGAGAACTGTCCACAAAAAAGTCCTGGTTAGAGTCATTATCTCATAGCCCAGTCCTGAGTCATGTCAGAAGTAAGTCTGAATGTCTTCAGTGACGATTATTACCAAAGATGTGTGCATCGGTTGTATTCCCAAAGACGTGTGCATACGGTTGCATACGGTTGTAGTTAGTCTATCGTTACATGTATATTATGAACAATAAGAGCTGATGCATAATGAAATGACTGGTGCTGCAAAATACTCTGTTTAGCTTGGTGTGAAAATACAGCAAACATTTGATTGAATTTACAATGAAAAAATGATACATATTCATGAGGACTCTTGGATACACCAAAAGTTAGTTGTGACTAAGTCACGTCGAACCTAATAGAATTTCTTAGGTGTGGTTAACTTGTTCAGTTGGTTTCAGTAGGATTTAGGCATAAGTAAATTTAAATGGATTGGAACTACATTTTGTAGCAAATAATCTGTCAAGCAAAGCAAGGTCTTTGTAGCCTTGGCATTTTCTGTTCCCTTCTGTGTGTGTGTGTGCATGCATGCTGCTTATGTTTGTAATGCAATAAATCTCTTTGAACACTGAGATATCAGAATTAAATTTGGTGTGCATGATCAAGAAACAATTTTGCTTTTTAAATTCAAATACAGCTCAACTCCTGTATCCTTTTTCTGTAGGAAGCAGTGAGAAATTAAAAAAAAAAAAAGTAAGTTTGTGTGGATGTTCTGACAAAGTTTTACATTTCAGGTCTGCATAGCAGCTTGACGTTCTCACCCGTTTCCAGTGGAGGCAGTGAGAGAAAAATGCACTGCATATCTCCCAACAACATAGGGAGGTAAAAATGAAATATGGTATAATTCTTCATTTGAAGTTTGAACACCAACTCAGCTCTCACACTCATTTCCCCACAAGATAGAAACATATAAGGTACCCTGTAAGGCAGGGGTGTCGAACTCAATTGTTATGAGGGCTGGATATGACATAAATGTCACTTGGTCAGGCTGGGCCATGCCTTGCCAGCCCAGATTGAGAGTGGGGTGATGGTGGCTGGCTCGCAGGCCAGATAAGAGCTGTCAAGGGCCCGGATCTGGCCCTTGGGCCTGTTTGATACCCCTGCCATAAGGCATTGTCTCCATTGACACATCACAGTAAAATTTGGTATGTATACTTACAATCATTCTCCTTTCAAAGTCCTATACAATACCCAAAGCCATTTATGAGAGAGCCAGGAAAGCTGTAAAAGACATGTTGGTTTAATTCGGACATCACACATATTTGAGCTTCCAAATATACAATATATTTTGGGAGGGTCTGTGGCTGAGTGGTAGAATATCTGCTTGGCATGCAAAAGGTCCCAAGTTCGATCCCTGCCATCTACATTTTTAAGGATCAGGTAGTATGTATGTGAAAGACCTCTGCCTGAAACACTGGAGAGACACTGCTAGTCTGAGTAGACAGTAATGAACTCAATGGACCAATGGTCTGATTCAGTATAAGGCAGTTTCATGTGTTCATATGTTCATGTGTTCAGTAGGCAAAACCATGGTTTACAACTGCTTCTCAACTGCCATTTTCTACTCAGGTTTACACATTCACTCTGTCTTATGTGGTACAACAGTTTCTGGAGATAATGCAATGGCCACGATTTGGGTTGTCCATAGAGATATGCTGACCCAAGTTAACATAACTCATAATTTGGAAACCCACTTGAGCCGCAGACTCTAATCTGGTGAACCAGGTTTGATTCCCCACTCCTACACATGAAGCCTGCTTGGTGAACTTGGGATAGTCACAGTTCTTTCAAAACCCCTCTCAGCCCCACCTACCTCACCAGGTGTCTGTTGTGAGGAGAGGAAGGGAAGGAGATTGTAAGCCGGTTTGAGACTCCTTAAAGGTAGTTAAAATCGGGGTATAAAAACCAACTCTTCTTCAAACTATGGTACTTGGTTCCCAGTTGTTGGCTGATTGCAAATTATGGTTTATTAATGCAAACATCATGCCAAACCACAAGCTTCCTCAACCATGGTTTGGCATGTCTGAACTGAGCCACTGATGAGGTAATATTTACCCTGAACACAGAGATAGTTGAATAAAACTTGATAGGAATTTTTACAACATAGTTCACTGTGGGGAGTTTAAATACCAACTTGGCTATTAGTAAGAGCCTGAGGGAAAATGGCAAATATATTACAAATGCAATGCCCCTCTTGAAGAAAAAGATCAGAATCTGTTCCAGTTCTTCTTGTGAATCTTGAACACCTGCATGGCCCCCATACCCATTATCAAGGCAGGCAGGCAAGATATAAAACATACTGTAATGCAATCTTACTCATGAGTATTGCAATAATGGAATGAAACTTGGCTTGTGTATGTATGACAGCTGGATGTTTGAATGCCAGGTTGATCCCCACATTATTTTTAGTAAAATCTTGACCAAGTTCACTGCCTAAGAAAACTGATGTTTTGAATTTAACTTGCCCATTAAGCTTTTTAAATGCCATAGAATAAGGGGAAATTTGGTTTGCATATTACAGACATAATGATACACTTGAAGTACAAACTCCACCTCAACCCCATACCTGTTTTCAAGGATCTTTAATTTTAATTTTTAATTTTTTGCAAACCTGGGGCTTTCCCAAGACAGCTAAAAAAAAGTACTCCCTAACTGTACATGGTCCCATTGTGTGGATTTTTTGATCTGCACTCTGTGGTAATTGTTCAGAATTAGATATAATAATGCACATTAAGCACTTTAAACACTTATTGAAAGCACTATATAAAGCACTATATAAATTAAAATGCTGCAATTGTAAGCACCATTTATAGGGCTGGCCTGCCAGTACTGCTGTTATAAATTCCTCATCTTTATATTTCTAATACAAAGAATGTAGATACAACATTTCCTGAGTGATTGAGATGCATCACATGCCTCAATAAACTCTATAAGAAGAAGAGTTTTTTGTAATCTTGTATTGACACTCAGTTAATTTTATGTTACTTTTGTTATACAGGTATGCAAACTCTGTAAACATTGACATACCCCCAGCAATTGGTAGGGGTGGCATATGAGCTTCTTAACTGAATAGATTTAACCTGTATTTATTTGTTCTTAAATTGTCCCAGTAGATTCATTTTGTTTTTCCTCTCTAATGCATTTTTCATAATTGTTGAGGTCTCTAGTCTGCTGACTTGATTAATGGATATTCTACCCACAAAAGGTAGCCATTAATTATTGTCTTGGGCTGCATCAATAATTATGTTTTCCATATAAAAATTAACATAATAAGCACAAAATCATCATAGCATGTGAAATGAACTTGTACTTGACTACCTCTGGAAGATCAATGAGAATAAAGGAAATGGCAATTTTATATCTCCAGCAGGTTGCACACCATTAAATAGATTAAATAGTAGCTTGCCCAAAGCCACCAGAGCTGGAGGGGAGATTAGAACCTGGCTGTCCCAAATCCATTATTGTTGGCTATATCGTGCATAAGGTATAGAAAATTTCTGAAATGTTCTTCAGTTTTCCATTGAGATTCCCAAATGTACATTGTATTGTTTCATAAATGCACTTGTGTTACTTTAATGCATTTTGCAATGTGATCTCTCTGAATCATGTTTTTTGTAGATACCTAAATGTTAATCTTCTTGGCAAAGTTTATAAAAAATTTCCTCTGACTTCCATCAGAATGTGAGCACATGGACGTGAAAGATTTAGGAACATGATGTGTTCCAGTGTGCAACCTCAGAACTCCATGTGATGGAAGGCTAGCCATCCTCCTTGATAAAGAGGTGGATGGAAAAGGGCCCAGGCCACAGCTGAACATACTGAGGAAATGTAGAAGAATACAAGTAATGTAGTCTTTTGTGAGTGTTTATGGAGTGGTACCCTTTCGCTACAAATGGCAAGCATCCAGAGCAATTGTATGGGTAACTATTTAAAAGCACTCTGATACCAATACACCCAATAAATGCCTTTTGCACTGTGGTGCAAAGAAGATGGTGTATAATGGACAATGGTGAAGTACTAATGATTGAATTTGACTTGACAACTTCATTTTATGAATAATTTGCTTGGAAAATGATAAGATAGAAGTGTGCCACTCCAGTTATCTGTGGGTAAGGAAGCTCAAAGCATGCATGGCTCGGTTTCCTCTGCTGAAATATATGAGGATCTCCCCTCCACTGCATTGGCAAGAGACTGATGTGCCCATCTGATCACTGATGGATCTCTGTGCTGGTTGAATATATTTTTCAACTGCCTGTGTTGGAAGGTAAAGTATAATAAAATAGATGGTATAAAAATTTCCTAAGCAGTCAGTGAGCCTCTAATGTACATCCAAATATGCTTATTTAACCAGAAAAAAAAGTTAAGGGGAGAAGTCTTCAAATTGCTATGTTGATGAATCCTGCAGTGATAGAAAAGGGCATTCTGAAGCAACCAAATAAACAATGCTGTGACTGGCTTAACGAATGTTGGGGTTAGATTTTCATCCTGTTCTGCCCTTGTTGGTATGTAATGTTATTTATATATATGAGACAGTTTTGAAAAGTTATGCATCTTCTCTCATTTTTCACTTTAATTGCCTCCATGAAGTGCAAGCTTCAAAGGTTATTTTTTTGTTGTTGGAGTGCTCATATCCAAGAGGCGATATGGTCATGCAATTAATTCCCTTATTTGGAAAAAAAATGATCTTGAAAGGCTTTAAATAGCCCTAAAATCTATAATACGACCCAATGAGTTTCTCCTCTTTCACAGCAGCAAACAAAAAATCATTTCTAAGATTTTTTTAAATGGAATTTGAAATCTAATTTTTAAAAGTGGAGCACAAGTGGTGTTGCTTAATAATGCTATTGTCCTGTTTAAGTTCACATGTTATTTGTTCAAAGAGAGAGTTTATCAGACCATTCCTGAGCTGGTGGCGTACGGGGACGGCAGGGAAGAGGCACAGCTGCGCCTCTTCCTAAGCCGATTCCCGTACACGGTAAAACAAAAAAAAAAGCCATTTTGCGGCTTTTTTTGTTTTGTTTTACCGGGGCCTTTCGCTCCATAGGAAACAGCGAGGCTGCGCACTGCCATTCTCAGCACCAGCATAACCGGCCAACCAGGATAGGGAGCCGCCTAACCAGCGGCTCCTCCCCCCTGGCCTGCTCCTGGAACGCCCCCCTGTGCCAGTGCAGCCTCTCTACTCCGTGGCCTGTGCCACTGAAAGGCTGCACCAGCAGAGGGGCAAGGCGCGGTCCTGTGGTGCTCGGCCGCTGGCGGGACTGGCCTCACCACTAGCGTAAGTGCGTGCAATCGTGCGATTACACACACTTACGCTGGCGGCGAGGTCACGCCGCCTCCTAAAAGGTTTTGCGTCGAAACCTCAGGAATGCGCTGTTTGTTATATGTAACAGACTTGTCCTAAGCCCCAACTCAAAAGGGCTTAGGATGACCATTTAGTGCTACACTGGTGCATCTCTAAGTTATGATAGTGTATTAGGAGGTTAAAGGGGGGTAAATTGGACCGGAGCCACCCCTGAGGTCTTAAGATGGGGCTGCCCATAATACATGTGAGTCTGCAATCCAAGGTCTGTTGAACTCAGTGGGATTTACTTTAAGGTAAACATGCATAGGATGGCGCTGTGTAAGTATGCTAAGCTATTGGATAGCATAGGAATATCATTATTGTTTTGATGTTGAAATTTATAATTAAAATAACACTGATAAGCTAAGTTACTGGCATTCTATAATATATCTTGGATTTATTAATAACTTCCCAGGTCAATACGGCTAGACTCTTATAATTCCCCCTGCCCATTGGCTTCAAGACAAGTGATCATCTATGAGCATTTCTTTGTTACAATGTAACTGAGGCCTGTGAGCCAGAGTGGTGTAGTGGTTAAGAGTAGCAGACTCTAATCTGGAGAAAAGGGTTCGATTCCCCACTCCTCCACATGAAGCCTGCTGGGTGACCTTGGGCCAGTCACATTTCTCTCAGATCTCTCTCAGCCCACGAAGAGGCAGGCAGTGGCAAACCACCTCTGAATGTCTCTTGCCTTGAAAACCCTATGGGGTCGCCATTAGTCAGCTGCAACTTGATGGCACTTTCCACCACCATCAATTGAAGCCTGAGTCACATGCAGAGTGGAGTTGCTGAATCTCTTTTATGCGAAGTCCTCCAAGGGTCATTTGCCAATGTTTGTATGGGAGAAAGTAGTGAATGAACGAGAAGTAGGCATGCACAAATTTAGTTACATTTACCTTTATCTCTGAAAATATTAGAGACCATTGTTCCCAAGCACAGAATGATGTACATTTTTTGAAAAATCCATGCAAAACAATAGCACTAAGGGGGGGGGGGGGAAATCAAAGAACCTGATCCAATATTGAGTAAACATACTCCTATAGATAGGGATGCCAACCTCCAGGTAGGGCCTGGAGATCTCAAATTACAGCTGATCTCCAGACAACAGAGATCAGATCCCCTGGAAAAATTGATGCTTTAGAGGATGGACTGTATGGTATTATATCCTACTAAGGTCCTCTCCCCTCCCCAAACCCTTCCTTCCCCAGGATCCATCCCCAAGTCTCCAGGAATTTCCTAACCCAGAGTTGGCTACCCTACACACACCCAATATGTGTAGATAGGTTCCCACTTAAACTTTGTTTACAGAGTGTACACCACCGTGGTATAGTTGTTAAGAGCGGTGGTTTGGAGCAGTGGACTCTGATCTGGAGAACCGGGTTTGATTCCCCACTCCTCCATGTGAGCAGCGGAGGCTAATCTGGTGAACTGGAGTTGTTTCCCCACTCCTCCACATTAAGCCAGCTGGGTGACCTTGGGCTAGTCACACTCTCTCAGCCTCACCTCCCTCACAGGGTGTCTGTGCATTACATCATATTCTCTGTCCTGGTGTTCCTGTTCGGGAAATGTTTGAAACCAGTTAAAGCCTGAAGTGTTTAACAGATTTTCTTTGATTGAGGTTTTAGTAACGTAGTAAATGACATGTCCTTTTAGGAGTAAGCCTGAGATTTTGAAGAAGCCAATTTAAATGTTTATTTTTGAGAATGCTGGCTGAAGCAATAAGGTTGCTAGACATACCAGCCCTATGAATGAAACCTTTGATTCAGATCAGCCATGGCAGGATGGTACAGTCTAGTTGGCCAGTGCTAATTGAGATGCCTTGGGATTGCTTTCACCTCATAATGCAAAATACCCTTCTCCTTTAAGATGCTAGATTTCTAGCTTCAGGAGCATATGAACATGGAGTTCTCCACTTGAATAAATTGTTTTTCCTGAATGTGTATATCAGCTTCTATTTAATCTTTAACACAGGACAAAGAAGCACTGACCTTCTGTATCCACTCCCCATAGTTGAAAATTCTTCCTCTGGAAGCTTTTAAAAGAAGAAGAAGAGTTGGTTTTTATATGCTGACTTTCTCTACCACTTAAGGGAGACTCAAACCAGCTTACAATCACCTTCCCTTCCCCTCCCCACAACAGACACCCTGTGGGGTAGGTGGGACTGAGAGAGCTCTAACGGAGCTGTAACTTGCCCAAGGTCACCCAGGTGGCTTTGTGTGTAGGAGTGGGGAAACAAATCCAGTTCACCAGATTAACCGCCCTCCGCCACTCATGTGGAGGAGTGAAGAATCAAACCCGGTTCTCCAGATCAGACTCCACCGCTCCAAACCACTGCTCTTAACCACTACACCATGTTGGCTCTGAAAGGCTATTTAAACATCTAATGGTTCTTCTAATGATGGACTTGTAACTGTAATATCAATTATAATTGTTCAGAGGCCACATGTGGCTCTTTGACATGCCATCTTTGGCTTTTCTAAGCAACATTCTCCAATGCGCACTTACCCCATATTCCAGGAAAGTGGGTAAGGTCATTGCCTGGGCGGGCTCGTGGTTGACAGGTGGTTCCCAACTTGAAACAGCTGCTGCTGGTTGGACTGGAGGATGAGTAAGGTGTGAGCCTCATGGCAGGAATGGAAGTAAAGGACCCATCCACTCCATGCATATACCTGTCTCCACTGTCTCTGCATCCTCATTGCAGGGCATACAGGAGCCATGTGGCTTTTTAGGTTGATGGGTGGCAACTGCAAATGTGGCTCTCTGTGAGCTGCAGAGTAAAAACCACTGACTTAACTTTTTACTTTTAAAACATTTCAGGTCCCTGAGCCCCTAGAGTAGGTTAAAACATAAAAAAGGGGGGAAGTTTTTTAAAAAATGGTTGTAGGGGACACACAGACCTCTGGATTAATTTGTTGCATGTTGTCTCGAGTGCCTGACCCAAAAATGAGGGCGTCCATTCCATTGCCGCTCATCACTGAAGTTTGTGTGTGTGTCTGAGGAGGAGAACACATCAACTGTGAAGTTCTTAATTGTACAACGAAAGGACTATAATAATGATTCATTCGTACCACACACTAACTCAGGAAGCCAGTGGGTTAAGGTGATGTCTGTACATGACCAAGAACTGATCTGTTCAGAATAAATGACAGCTGTAGCTGTTTTACAGGCACTGGTTTGTGGTAGCTGTATTAAAGTCTATCCCCTCCCTTTCCTAACCCCCCCCCCCCCCCACAAAGACCAACAGAGTTGAGAAGCAGTTTAGCATTGAATGATTTTTCAAGAAACATTTGTCATCTGCAGATACATTTAAGGCACTCTGGGTATCCCATGTGAAACTGTTTAGACTACTTTGGGTTCATTTTACTACCCTGCTAATGCTTGAAGAAAAGTTGAAAGCCTCAACTTGGCATTTTTATATGCCTGCCCTTGTCTCTCTCGCTAAGCCCCTGCCCATATCTCTTCTGAAGCACTTCGCAATAGCTGGCCTGTTCATCCAGAGATAACTTATTGCAATGCACAGAAATCAAGATTGGGAACAGAGCTGGCTTGAAGGGAATATCTGGGAGAGAATGACAAATTAGCACGAGGAATGTGGCGGGGGAAAGCACGATGCAAAGAAAGGGAGAAGGGGGGTAATGTGTGAATGAGCCAGCACAGGGTAAAGGATACAGAACAAAAAGGGTGATCGTGCAGGCCAGGAGAAGGAAAACAGGCAGCCGCAGAGAGAATGGGAGGTAGGTCGGTATTTGGCACTCTGATCAGCTGTCAGCAGTGGAGGCAGAACCTAAGCTATGTTATCAAGAAGAAAGAAGCCAAGAAAGTTGTCCAGAGTTCCCAAGGAGCTTGCTGGTATTTCCCATGGAAGGTCACTTCCCTTTAAACCCTAAAAGCCTTGTTATCTGTGATGAATGTGCCTAAACAAAGTACCAGAGCGATGCTAAGCTCTTTGGCCAGCCATGCCGATTATGTTAAAATTGAGTATGAAAGTAGGATATATTTGGTTTTGTGCACACTAGTCAGGATTTGAAATGCAGCCTTCGAAATTGAAAGTGTGTCTCGCTGTGTTTTCTAATAAAACAGGCATCTCAAACATGTTTGGCTGTTAGGTTCCAAAGCAGGGTTCAAAAGAAATGGATGCTTTCCCCAAGAGCAAACAGGAAATTTGTATCTTTAAAATAAGCTTTGTGAAAGGGATTTTCCCAAGAAAACGACAATTATTTTTTTGCTTTTAAATACTTAGCTCTTATATTTATGACCTGCATGATATGCAAGGGCCCAGAGCTAGGCAGTGTCCGTTTTCTAATTTTGTTATTGCATGTATTACTGTTCCTATTGCATTGTTTATAATTATGTAATCCACCTTGAGTCTCAGTGGCAAAGATGGACTAAAAATGAAATAAATAAGAATAAATTCCTGCTAAATTAATGGTTTTGAAGAAATGCCCCTCGTCCAAACAAGAGAGCTCTTTCATAATTATTATTTGTACCTGTTTTTTAATGCATCATTTATTCATTCATTCATTTATTTTATTACATTTCTACCTTGCCCTCCCAGCCAAAGCTGAGCTCAGAGCGGCTCATGGCAATACTAGCACCAATCTCAAATGTGCATCAACTTTCTTCACAGAAAGAAGCAGTTACTCTGGAGTAATTTACTCTAGCCTGCTTGACAGTAACTGCGATATACAGTAATGTAGTCTTGATTCTCTTGGTGCACTACCTTTTAGGACCTGGATTTTTAATGGGCACAAGTCATAAAGTGTCCATTCTCTTATAAAGTATTTACAAAACCACACTTCTAAAAAATCTCCTATTAGGCTTGCCAACTCCTGCTTGAGAAATTGTGAGATGTGGGGGTGGAGCCTGGGGAGGGTGGAGTATAATGCAATAGAGTTCTCCTTCCAAAGCAGCCATTTTCTACAGGGAAACTGATCTCTGTACGCTTATAATTCCAGAAGATCACCAGGCCCTACCTGGAGGTTGGAAACAGTATCTCCTATACAAGTGAAAATTGGCTTTTTCTCCTGATACAGGCCATTTTATTTCAATTTTTTAATTTTTAAAAAAGAACATGCAAAATGTCTCAGGAAGGCTGCCAGATAAACAAATAATTTCCTCTTCATGTTTTCATCTGTATGTGAATCTGCTTTGGGGTAACCTAGTCATGAGAATGGGACATAGCTGTAGTGGTGGAAAACAGTAGTGTGGAGCTAAAGCAGAGTCAGGCTCATGGCCAGTGAATGCAGAGATGTGCGTCTTTGAACCTCTTGACAGTTGAAGCCCTCAAAGCTTCTTAAATTGATCTGAAACAGTACAAGGTTTTTTACTAGTACTCTAGAACAGTTCCAAAAGCTCTTGGGATTCTGCCTGCCTCTACCTTTGCCTAACCATCCAAGCACTGATGCCTGCTACACTGATACTTCTACCTGGGTCTTTAAATTGTCCTGTGGCCGGTATGATTAGCTCACAAGAAAGTATTATGGTAATGAAGCAGTGAAAATATAGAACATTGAAAACTGGTGTAGCCGATTATCCTATAACCTGATGAAGTGAGCTCTTACTTGTGAAAATTTGTGCTGGAATAAATGTTAATCCTCGAGGAACGTACTGGACTTCTGTTTTCATTTGGTGCAACAGAGTAACACAGCTGGAAAGATAATCTTGTTATTGCTTGGAATTGCACTAAATTTTTTATCTTTACATGATTTTGGAAGCAATCCTAAACAGGGATGAGGGCGGAGTATAAGAATGAAAAATAAATAAATAAATGCTACACAATGGGGCTTATTTCCAGGAAAGTGTCTTTAGGATTACAGCCTCTGTCTATGAGTTAGATCCTCATAACTGTATATGCATTTTGATTACAGATACAGACCCACGTGTATTAGAGAAACAAGAACTACAACAGCCAACATATGTCGCTCTCAGTTACATTAATCGGTAAGTCATTTTGCCTACAGATATTAACCTCTGTGGCTTTTGAAATTTATTGTCATGAATTATGAAGTGTTTAGACTGCCAAGAATCACAAGGAAATGTGGATAATCCTGCTAAGTTTTCATAGTTAGATTCGAGTCCAGTTGCACTTTAGAAACCCACAAGATTTTCGGGATATAAACTTTCGAGAGTCTGTGCTGCCTTCGTCAGATCCTTGTATAGCAGACATCACAATAAATGGCCATTTATTTATCTATTTTTTGCTCTTTTTGTACACTCAAAGTGATTTATAAACTATGGTTTGATCAAAACATCGTAAGTTGTGATATTTGAATACAGCCAATACAATAAACCAGCATTTATTAGATGGCACTAAACCAGGATTTAAACTAGGGTTTGCAGTGGGTTTTTAACCACAATTTATACCATTATACTTTGCTGTGAATTCACTAGCTACAGTTTGTTGAATAGAACCTCTCCTTGCAAGCCATCAGAACATAGAGATAGAAGTATAGAGATAATTACCTTCCCAAGTGGGAGGCAGAGAGGAAGCAGACAAATTGGGATTTAAACTGGGATTTGTTACTTATGTCTGGTAGGTAAACCAGAATTTCTTGCACCAACCATGGTTTATTTAAACTATTTAAGCCATGGTTCATACTGGTGTTTGAATGCAGCTTACAGCTTTTATCTTTATCTCTTATTAGTAGCCATTAATTAATTAATTGGCATGCCAAGACTGTCCAGTTGGATTGCTGAACTGCTAAATGTAATTATCCTCCAATCACAAATTGCCCTCTTCAAGTTTTTCCGCAGCTTCCATTGGTTACTGATGCTTGGTACATGTATGCAAAATATATGTGGTGCGCCTGTTCAGACAACATGGCCACTGTGCATATTGAGAAGAGCGCACTCACAGAACACATGGTTGCCAGCCTCCCAGTACATAGTCTGAGAAGAGCTTTTTTTGGGGGGGGGCATTGAAGCATGCAGTTTGGAACCAGGTTAGACCTTGAAAAGGTACCATTTAGAACATACTTTGTTGCTTGATTCTTCTGATTTATGTACACCAGATTCAAATGAGGTTCCACATAGTCATGTGTAGGGTTGCCAACCTCCAGGTACTAGCTGGAGATCTCCTGCTAATACAACTGATCTCCAGCCGATAGAGATCAGTTCACCTGGAGAAAAATGGCTGCTTTGGCAATTGAACTCTACAGCATTGAAGTCCATCACCTCCCCAAACCCCGCCCTCCTCAGTCTCCGCCCCAAAAATCTCCCACCGGCGGTGAAGAGGGACCTGGCAACCCTAGTCATGTGACTGTATGCCAGAAGAAATTTGTAAAATTTAATGCTCATGTTAAGGTTTGATTATTATAAGTCGTTAGTACTTTCCCTCTTCCGTATGATAAAGTACAATATTCCCCCATTTATTCCAGAAAGGAGATTCATATTTTTCCCCTCGAAGCATTGTTATTTGTGCAGCTCACAGAAGGGTACAATCAGCAGCTTCCATAAGCTGCTGGACTGAATATTTGTGACAAAGTACAGAAATAGCTGGATCAAAGTCACATGTCACTTGCCAGAATATTTTTTGGGGTCTGATGTTATTTTATGTTGTTGGTGGCCAACTGGAATCATGTGTTTCTATTCATATAGTCGTATCTTTATACCCCATCCTCAGATTTGCTTTAGAGAAGGAACAATACAAACCTCAGATGGTAATTCAAACAACATGCACAGAAATGAATTCATTTAAGAACCAAAGGAATAGCTTGTTGTTTGTTTGGAAGGATTTATGCAGCTGGCCAAAATTTCTTTCTTTTCTTTTAATCATTTTTATTGTCAGTTAATAATATAATGTTCAAATAAACCATATTATATTAATTAAATGAAATAACAAAGTGTATGGATATACACTGTCGTTAAACCTATACTTCCAGCAATCTATAAAGAAATCTTATAAATGAAATATGAGGCATTTTTTCTTTTGAAGAACAAAATCATTCCTACCAACATTCTCCATGTTTGAAACAGATAAGATGCAAAGAAGCTTTTTATATCAACTATAAAGTGAAAAGGGCATATATGTATTACAGGAAAATCCCAACTCTGGGTTGGATCTGAAGGTGCTATTTGAGCACCCTAATGGTGCTTCCATTTGCATAGGAGGGAAGGACAATTTCCCACTGCAGATTCCTACTTTGCCCCCCACCCCAATGCTTTTCCTGAAAGTCCCTTGACCTCCAGGAGTAGAAGTAGGCTTATTGGGCTGTAGCAGGAGAGGGAATTGGGGAAGTCCTCCTTTACCAGTTTCACTCTATTGGTGGTACTTTGGATCCAACTTAACATTCTAAATGTAGAGCCTGGCTTTCATTCATAACAATTCCCTACAGATAGAAAATGATTATGGCAGAGAGAACCCTAGACTTAGAACCCTGTTTCCTGACTTCTCATTTTCAATATGGTAGCAATTTTTATATGAAAGAACATTCCATCTTTTACACCAATTGAAATCTCATAGGAAAACAGAAATACACTTGCTAAAAGAAATAAGCTAAATAGTTTAGCTCTGTGCTATGTGGTCATTTGATTAAGATCTTGAGGGGGAATTAATCTGTTGACTATCCAAATTATCAGCTTCCGAAAATATACAAGATTTTTGGTCCCTAAAAATTCAAGGCAGTCTAGTTAATCATATGCCATCCCTTTACCGGCCTCCTCATTTGAGGAGAGGTAATACGGCTTTAAGAAGAGGGACTAGTAGTCTAATATAATGTGTGTTTATTTAGAAGTAAATCCTATGGAATTTACTCAAAAGCAAGTGTGGATAGGATCAGAGCCTGAGTTGGTGAGGAAGGGTTGTTAGAGTTTAGTGATAGTGGCAGCTCCTCCTGCAATGGGAATTTTTTTGGAAATTTAGGGGAAGAGCCTGGGGAGTATGCCGTTTGGGGAGGGGAGGTTGCTCAGCAGAGAGTCTACCCTCTGACTCCACCCTTTTCTCCTGAGAAACTGATCTCTGGAGTCTGAAGAGAAGTAGTAATTCTGGAAAAACTACACACAACACACACCCAGTTTGGCAACTATGCTCCTGTTCCTGTTTCCTTTCTGAGCAGTGGATACCATAAGGGAACCCAGGAAGCCTCATCTGCTCTGGTAAGCTGTTCTAAACCTAGGAGGCAGAAGACTCCTCCTCCCTTTCCTCAGAAAATTTAATGGCGGGTCAAGGACACCCTTCTCTTTGCTTTCAAGCCTCATATAACTCTTTATATTGTTCATGAGAGACAGTGTAAGGTACTGATTACATTCTCAAATCCCCACTGTGCCATGAAATTAACCAGTGAAGTCAATGGGCTCAGAAGGGACTCCATTTAGGATTGCATTTTAAAATGGGAAAGAATGTATGCTTCCCTGAGCTCGTTGGAAGAATAACGGGATAAAACGTACAAGACAGACATATACTGCACCGTGTTAATGTTTTAGCTATATTTATCTGTACTGTAGGGTTGTAGCTATATTTGTCTGCACTGTATCTGCACTGCATCTTTTTGGCTGCTCCGAATTCTGGTGGTCAGAAGCAGTTAATTAAGAGTGTATCTTTCCCAGGCAACAGCATTATTCATTTCATCAAATATGTGAGTATAGAACAATGAGCCAGAGTGGTGTAGTGTGTGTGTGTGTGTGTGTGTGTGTGTGTGTGTGTGTGTGTGTGTGTGTGTGTGTAAAGTGCCTTCAAGTCGCAGCCGACTTATAGCAACCCTTTTGGGGGTTTTCATGGCAAGAGACTAACAGAGGTGGTTTGCCAGTGCCTTCCTCTGCACAGCAACCCTGGTATTCTTTGGTGGTTTCCCATCCAAATACTATCCAGGGCTGACCCTGCTTAGCTTCTGAGATCTAATTAGATCAGGCTAGCCTGGGCCATCCAGGTCAGGGGAGTGGTGTAGTACTTTGTTCTAAAGGGCATTAGAATATTTTTGGCGGAAAACCCCCTATTCAATCCTGTGTGTGAAAGTCTGTGAATGAGAACCATAAACTAGTGTGTTCCACACTAGACTACAACACTAACCAGTCCACTTCCACCTGGGAGACAGAGTAAGATTCCCCACCCTGGAGTCAGACAAAGATCCTTATACCACTAAACCTCTCTGATCCACAGCTATTCAATGGCTTTTTTCTTCTGCTTCTCCCCTCCATCCTTCTGAAGGTTCCAAGGGCTCTGATTGTCTGTTGCTGGCTTTCTCTGCAGTCCACCAGGGAAAAAGGGGGTTGTTGAGGTGGCTGCCGGTACAGCACAGCGGCAGTAGAGCTGCTAGATGTCAGGTTTCTCTGCATTTTCCCTGCCCCAGTCTCTCAGTAGCCTTCCCACAGCATTGAACCCAGGGGAGCTAACCTGCGCAGAAATGGCCATCGGTGTCCTGTTTTACCAATGTAAGGATGGGGGTGTCATGTAGTCCTACTAAAGGGACTTCCAGTACCAGTTGTTAATTTTGTTGCATTGCTAACATGGTAGATATGTTGCTGGGGTTTGCTGAATATAACAATGGTGTGCCTAAGGCAAATGCTGTTTCCATATACTTAAGTAGGTGCAAAATAACTTTCTGGGAAAATATTTTTGATCTTCTTTATTGAGACCAAGAAACTATGCAGTGAAATCCCTTCCAAACCTTTTTGCAAGCTCAGCTGCTGTAGTTAACCAGGACAGCGTCAACTAACCCATTGCCTATACCAAAAGTATACACTGTTAGATGTCAACCTATCTCTGTTTTAAACGGTAAGTTTATGATTAAAAGCTCAGCAAAATGAATGAAATTGATTGTTCTTGGCATTGCAGTAATAAAAAAATGGATTTGTTGGTTCCACAAACTTGTAATTTATCAAGAAAAAGGCATTTATAAGCTTGAACATATGGAACATATAAATGGAACTAAAATTAGGCAATGTAAACTTCAGAAATAATAATCTGAATAAATATCAGAGCCAATTTGCGGCCTTGCCCCATTTTTCACCTATTGTGTTCAACATTTTACTAGCATAGAAAGGGGTGTAGTAGACCCCTTTAAATTATCCATTCTTAGAGTGGGATTTGTGAATTGACTATGATACTTCAGTACAGATGGATGTGGATTAACATAATTTACATTTTAAACATGTGGTCTACCATCTGGAAAATGTTGGTGTGACTTTTAAAATTTGCACAGCTGACAAATCTTTCCCAATCCAGAGCTGGCAATCTCTCTCTCTCTCTCTTTCTCTACCTCCCCCCCTACCCCCATGGATCTTCCAGAATCTTGCCTTCTTTCACCTTAAGTAGTGGGTT
This sequence comes from Euleptes europaea, assembly GCF_029931775.1. NCBI lineage: Eukaryota > Metazoa > Chordata > Lepidosauria > Squamata > Sphaerodactylidae > Euleptes > Euleptes europaea. The sequence continues at coordinate 40,537,794 of NC_079322.1, forward strand.
TAAAAGGTGTGTGCTACCAAACCTTGACAGTGGCTTCTCATTTGTGAATCAGCACAACCCATGGCTTGGAGTATGAATTATATATGCTCTTTCACAGAGTGGGAAGGTCCCACTGTTCTGTACCAAGGGTATAGTCTATTGCTTCTAGGGTTAAGACAATCAAGCATCCTGTGATGGAAATGTTTGAAATGCCCATTCTCTGCCCTGAAAGCAAATGCCTTGGGATGCAATGAATGTGCATTCAGACCACATGCACCACACTTAAAATGTTTTCACCCTGAGTCAACCTTTGGTGCAGACTTTCTACACTGTGCCTTGTGCAGCATTAGATTACTTCTGTGGGTGAACAGTATTGCAAGAAGCTATTTCAAGAGTAAAATACTGTTTCCTCTTGAAGGCAAATGGACTTGTAATTAATTTGAAAGGCAGCTGGTAGCCGCTCAACATTCATAAAAAGGGGAAGCCCTAGTAAAAGGTTATTTCTGCTAATGAAGAAAAACGTAATAAATTATTGTATCTGATACTATTTGCGGTTCTGGGAAGTTATATATATATATATATATAGTTCTGTATATATATATATATAGTTCTGTAAAGGAGATTATTAGAACCCATCAAAGAACAGCCAAAAAATTTTGCTTTATAAGAGAGTGTGGATGTTCATGGAAAAATGATAAGGTTAAGTGCAACCTGAATGAAAAATTAGGCCATGTAAGACTTGTGAAACATTTGATTTCAGTATTTGCAGTACTAATGTGACATACTATTGGCACAAAGATCAGGTCATTACATTAAGCTCATTTACAAGAAGAGAAATAACACCATTCCGAAATGTCACCTCTCAAGACTTAAGTTGAGTTTGGAACTTGGACCAGATCTTTTCACCTTTTATTTTACTGAGCTGTCACACTTGTGCCAAATATCTTTTTGCTGCTGTGGGTTGGCCCATTTTAAAAAGTATTTGTGGTGGTACACCAATTTGTTATATATTGGGAAAGGATTCTGCAACTCTGAATCAATCATGTTACTTCGACGTGCAGAATGGGAGGGGCATCGGTGGGTCTGCCACTCCTGCTTATATGAATGCTACTCCTAATTATTCTTTTATGCATTTTAAAGCCTGTAAAGTTCAATGAACTGGCTGGAAAGAATGTTTTGAGGCATGTAACCCTGCCTCATCCACTACTCTGGTACTGTCTCTAACCATCCTCTCCCTTCCTATTCCTTCAGCCTCTAAGCATTCCCCAGCTCCTTCCAATCAGTTCCTAACTTCATGCATCATCTGCCCTTCTACTAAACGTATTGTGTGTTTACTTTGGGTGTGTCTGCAGAGAATTAGAAAAAGATACAGAATATTGAAACCTGGCTATTATAGAGTGAGGTTTTCACATACTGCATACTTTTTTCAGTGGTTATATGGGAGACCAAACTTAGGGTCAGTCACACACTCTCAGTCTAACCAACCTCACGGGGTTGTTGTGAGGATAGCAGTGGAGAGGAGGAGGAGAACAGTGTAAAGTTCTTTAGGTTCACAATGTGGAGAAAGACAGGGTATAAATAAATAAAGGACTTGGCCATTGGAGTACCCTTGCAGATTTTCACAGGTCCTCAGACCCCAGTTTAAAAAATGCCAATTTAGTATTTCATGTTATATTTTTAAAAATTTGACAAAAACTGAGAGGCCATCATTCTGTCTCTCTTTGGGCTGTATTCAGCCACTATTCCCCAAGACACAAAATAAGGATGGGCTACTGGAATGAAGATGTTCAGCACAAACATGCAATAAAATGCTTCACAGCTAACGGTGTATTGTTGATCTCCCACTGACTGCAGCCGCCGTCCATAATTGTCTAGTGGTTGGAGTTCTGCTGTGGCTAGCTTCATCATTTTGTCAGCTCACTAATAAGAAGGTCATCACCAGTACAAAATCCTGGATTTACGTGTGGCAGATGATAAAGCATTATGGGAAATCTGCCTCGGAGACAGGCTTCTGTTGCATGTTACAACCAGCACCCATTCTGCGGTTCCATAATTGACAAGAAATGCTATTATTAAGCAGGTCTGTTGAGATAATTAGCATTCAGGGTTGCATTTTTAATCAGACTTGAGTCAGATAATTTATCACCGCAGTCTCAAGCTGTCAGGGTCATACAATAAATACTCATTAAAGACGAATAATGATTAAGTGCAGCCCGAAACAAAATTAAGCAGAGTAGTACCTATGAATCGTTTCACTTCAACACTTGCTGCGGTATTGGCAAAAAGATCGGGTCTCTGCATTGAGCTCATTTGTGTATGAGGTGCTAATACTGAGCTGGGATGTCTGTTCAGCATCTAGCTGATAACTGAAACCTTATTCATAATTGATTGAATAAATAATATTAATTTTGAAAAGCTGATTTAGTATGACTGCTCCTTCAGTAATGGTAGTTCCTCAGTAATAAGTTGACACATTAAAGAAAGAAGTGTTCCATCTTGAAAGCAGAACTAATTTGTTAGCATTAGTAAGCTACTGCACTTTGAATTCAGTGTGACTCTCTTATCTTTGATAAGTTCACACATGAACAGTTTCTGGCACTTTCAAATGGCTTTCAGTTAATTAAAAAGGTCCAGCATTCAAATATGATCCTGACAATAACATACTAGAGGGCTGGTTCTTTTCCTTTTTAAAAAGAAACAGAAGTACAATATAAGTGCAATAGGTGTGACAATGTGAGTAGTTTCAATTATAAATATAGGGCAAGTTCCCATTATTAATATAGGGCAAAATCTAGCAGAAAATCCCCTGCATTAGACCCATTCACTTCAATGGGACTTTTAACAGAAGATATTACCACAGTAATATACTGCAATATGTTTTATGGGCAGAATCAATGTGAACGCCATGCTGTAGAACTGTGTTATCTTACCATAGGTTTCCTTTCTGATAACAATTAAAAGTCAAAAGCATCTATATTCATTGTTGTAACAACTGTTGGATTTTAGCACTTATTGTTTTCGGTGGTGGAAAAAAAGCTCTGAGAAGTCACAGTTGATTTATGGCAACCCCATAGGGTTTTCAAGGCAAGAGACGTTCAGAAGTGGTTTGCCATTGCCTGCCTCTGTGTCATGAACCTGAACTTCCTTGGTGGTCTCCCATCCCAGTACTAACCAGGGCCAACCCTGCTTAGCTTCACAAGCTCTGATCAGGCTAGCCTGGGCCATTCATTTTACAGATGCTAAATACGTTATAAGAGAGGGGATAGAGGCAGCTCTGCATGTGTCTCCAACTTAAATACTCATAGTCTCTTGGAGGGGGCAAGGCTTGGTCCCTGTACTGAGAAAATCAAAGTTTCATTCTTGAAGCCTGTTGACTTCAATTAGAAGAGTGTAACTCTGTTTGGGACTGTGCTGAGTTGCTCTCCTCATGGTCCTGCTGTTCCTGCAGATTGTTAGGCAGTTTATGCCTTTAAAAAGATATTGTACCCATTTTAATTCCATCATCCATACCATGGATGAAGGCCACTGATCTGCTATGGCCATTTTGGGTTCTTGACCAAATTTAAACCATACATTAAAGTATTAATCTGACTTCTTTCACATAAATATATTTTTAATTTTTAGTAATGTTAAGCATTAAAGTATTAAGATACAATTTTCTTAATGTCTTTACTGAAACATGGTAGAGCATTTTTGAAGGTCATAATCTATTTCTGTTTATAACATTTTATATCTAATTTCTGTTGTTTCTAATGTACAATTTGCTTTAATAATCCTTAGTGAACCAAATGCATAAATAAGATCTCTGGATAGTTCATCACTGGGAAAATAACATGGGGTAGAACCTTAGAAGGGAATGGATTTCCATAGAAAGCACTCCCTAGGCCATTAAACCATCTCCAAATTCAGATTAAAAAACACTTATTCAGACAGGCTGATATTTAATTCCAAACAGGTGTCAATCAGATATTCAATCGTTATCCATCTAAAAAACCAAGTATGCTTTAAGCTTCTATGTGGTCATTATAAATGCTGAATCCCAGAAATATTGTATAGCCCCGTGGCAATGTCTCCCCTTTTGAAAGAGCCTGTGCAATGGTTTTTACATCTCATTTCCTGTCATTATCTTCTTTTTGCCAGCTTGCAGTAAGGAGCACTAGAAAAGTTGCCTTTTCTTTCATGACTTAAACATTCCCAGGGTGTGTTTCCCCCCACTGCAACTGCCTACCCCATTATGTCCTGTAGTCTGCCAGTCTTGCCAAAACTCAGCAGGTAGCCCACATGGTGTGCATTGCTGTGTGAGAAAGCTCCGCTGATGTGGACAAGATGTTGTAAACTGAAGCCTACTGCTTGCCCAAAACTATGCAAAGAAATGTGTCCTCTGTCTGAATCGGCATCAAGAATTGTATTAATCAGACATTTGTGTAATTCAAATGTATGATTCATGCAACAACGGGAAAAAATATGATTTTCTAAACTTCTGTTTCTGTATTTGCAAATCACCCTTTAGCATCCTTTTTAGATTCCACTGTATAGATGAGGCCATTTCTCTCCTGCAAACATGCATGTTTGTAATTTCATCCAGAACCTGCTGCCCGACACAGCATCAAGAGAATCCAGTTTTATTTTAAAACACAACATGTCAGGGAGACTGAAAAAAGTTAGTCTTGTGTGCAGAGGGAAAACTCCATGTTCTGTAAATAATAAACTGCTCTCATTGAGGAAATGGAGTAGCTCTGAAACATTTAGTGCCCAAAACCTGGCCCTCTCGTATGTGGTTTCTGATTTCACAGGCCAAGATGATTACAGACTATGAGTAAGATCTGAATGCCCAAGCTAGAACTCTCTGTAATCACCTCTTCTTAGAGAGCAATTGTCTGATCCATAATGCTCCTAGTTCCAAGATCAGAAGTGTCTGATACTGCAAAAGACGTCAGTGTTCTGAGGCAGGACCTTCGGTGCCCTAGATGTCAACATCCCCCCACCCCATGGCCTTCAGATATATTTCTAAAGTAATGTAATCATGACACCACTCGCTTGCCAATATTTATACAGGGTCACGGTGGGGGAAGGGATTGGGGTGGGGACAAAACACCTAGAAGTTCTAGGCATCCACAAGGCCATGGAGTGATGGTTATAAGATGTGGCTGGGTTGTGCGAGGGGCAGGGTTGCCAGGACTGCCTCGACAAATGGGAGATTTTGAGGGCAGTGCCTAGGGAGAAGGCACTTTGGGGAGGATGTGACATCACTTCTGGGTAGGGTTGCCAACTGCCAGGTAGTTAATAAATCAAGGACAGTCACAAAACTGCACAAACACTTAGTTTTTAAATTATTATTTAAAAACTAAGTGTTTGTGCAGTTTTGTGACTGTCCTTGATTTATTAACTATTCTACAGCACGCTAACTTAAGTTTACTAAACTGCCAGGTAGTAGCAGGAAATCTCCTGCTAATTCAACTGATCTCCAGCTGATAGAGATCAGATCTCCTGGAGAACAATGGCCTCTTTGGCAATTGAACTCTATGGCATTGAAGCCCCTCCCCTCCCCAACCCCGCCCTCCTCAGGCTCCGCCCCAAAAATATCCCACCGGTAGCAAAGAGGGACCTGGCAACCCTACTTCTAGGCGACATTCATTTCTGGCCATTTTCGCTTCTGGTCCTCAGTTTCTCAAGGGTGGGAGGATTGAGGTTGAGGGTGGAGGTTTACCCACCACAGGCAGGCAAATGGTAAGACTAGTGAGGGGGACCCAAGGGAAAATACTGTGGGGTCCCCATATTGGCCCTTAGCAGCCCTGTGTTTCTTCTAGTAGTGCTACATTTGTGCCAAAGCTTAAATACAGAGGAATAAAAATGCAACCTGAACATGTTTCTGCACAATATATACAGTAATAGCAGGCTAAAACATACATTGGATTCTGTAAGGTAAAAGCTGTAGTGACTGGTTAGGCACCAGTTAGGTTTTCATAGTTTTGGTTCACAGTTTTAGTACAACTGATACTTGACATCCTGGTGCTTTATATAGTTTTGGGTGAACTGTATCCACTTTGGCTAGTATCATGGTTTATAGGATTTCCCCATTTTTCTTCATAAATGTCAATTTTGAGGTTTTATTTTATCCTATTATAGATGAACGAGGCTCATAATTTATGTGTTACACTGACAGACTACAAATAAAGTGTCTTGGAAGGAAAAGTCAGCAAATTATTCAGCATATTAATAACAACCTTCAAGAGATTGCTTGTCATAAATTTAGTATCAAAGAACTGTCATTTTTAAGAAAGCATTGAAAATTCTGATTCTGTGTTTGACCTTGAAATCATTTGTGGCATTGACTTGTAAGCTTATGCTTTTGAACACAGAAAGCGGTCCCTGCAGGTAATAAAAGTCTGAAAGACAGAAACATCAATTGAGGTCTGAGGTGGGAGAGACCAGTGGAAAGGCTGTATAACACGACTGTTGATCCCTGTAAATGAAATGCAGATATTTTTTTTTAAAAGACACAGTATTCATTTTGGGTTATTTTAAATACTCATGATATAATGTCAGAACTTGTTCAGATGACTGCTTCCCTTCTAAAGCTCAACCAGGGGACATAGAAGGTCTTCTGGAGAAATGTTGGCATCTCTTTCCTGTAGCCCAGTAGAAAATAACATACCGTATATACTCGTGTATAAGCGGAGTTTTTCAGCCCCCCAAAAAAGGCTGAAAAATCCCAACTCGGCTTATACACGGGTCAATACGGTAATTGGGCGGTTTCTCCTTCAGAGCTGCCTGAATCGCGCTCCCGCCGGCCAGCAGATTCCCCCCCCCGCCCACCCCCACCACACCGCGCCTTCTGCTGTGCGGTGGCAGCGGCGGTTTCTCCCCCCCCCACCCCCCACCTCACCCGGGCTGGTCCTCCCGCTCTACAGATGATCCACGGGCCTCCAGCTGATCCGCGGGCCTCCTCCGGGCCTCTTCCTCCCGCTCTAAAATGGCGGCCGATTCGCCGCCTCTCCCGGTGAGTAGGGGGTTCAGGGGCTCTTCCCCCTCCCCCACTTGGATGGCACTGGGGTCGGGGTGGGTCTGGAGGGCCCGGGAGGCCAGCGGGAGGGCGACCCGGGCCGCCATTTTAGAGCGCAGCATTACGGGTAAAGGGAATTAGTTATTGACCTTCGGCTTATACGCGGGTCAATAAGAAATTCCCTTTTCTGGCCTCAAATTTGGGGGGTCGGCTTATACTCGGGTCGACTTATACCCGAGTATATACGGTACCTTGCATATGGAAGGTTCTAGATCCAGAGCCTGGCTTTACCACTTAAAAGGGTAAATGGTACCAAGGCTGGGAATGATCGTGAATAGCTGCCTGTCAGAGAAGACAAACAATACTGGTCCAAATTTGCTGCATACATAGTGAGAATGAGAAACTGGGCCCTTTGTGATTGCTGTGGCTTGTTGAGTGGTGAAGATCACAGTGACTTGAAGAGCTCTGCACAACTCAACTGTGAGGATAAGGACCCCACTTTAAATACTATAAGGCCATTTATGCAGGGTCAATTTTGATGCTCGTTCCTTCGCAGTCACCTCCTGAATGACGGTTCAGCGTGCAAAACTCAAAAAAATATGTGGGGCAATTCAACCTGGAACACGCTGCTAATTACCAAGCATAAATTGCCTAAGTGTACCTAAGAAAATCCCTAATCCCATATGCCCCAGTTGAGAATCCCTCATTTCTTTCTGAGCAGCAGTACAACCAGATCACCCCTACAAGTTCTTTTGATGGTTGTGTCACACCTCTGAGTCTCCTTTTCTTTTGAGACTTGACTTAACAAAGCTCAAGCTACTTTAAATGTGCCGTTTAAAGAGAATGGGTATATCTTACCACCAAGAACAGAAGTGCACACAGTAGTTCATACCAACCCAGTCAATGTTTGTACAAACTCTTTCCACGTTGAGTCTGTCATTAATTGGGATAGCAAAATTTGCATGGCCATCTTAGCAAAAAGATTCGACAGTATTCTAGACTGTGTGGGTTCACTCTTTCATTCAAAAAACTTCCATGAACATAGAAAAGTATCAAGGAATAGTACAGAACCATCTCCTTAACATGTGGAGGGTTTTTTAAATGGAAAAGGTCAGGCCAGATACAGTTTTAACTAGACCATAACTTTGAACTAGATGATGAAAAGAGCTTGATTGACAGGTTTTTCCTGAGAAATCCACAAACATCAGAGTCCCTTTGTTTAAAGCAACTGATTTTTTTTGTCCAGTCTCCACTGACCAGTCTCTTGTCTTTAGTGGGGCAAAGCATGGTTCTTTTTTTCTATTTGACATTATAGTAGAACCTTTGCAAAGGTTATTAGGTCTGGTAAGTCATATTGTTGATTGGATGGCCTTATGCAGCACTCAGAGCTTTATAATTCCCGTAGTTACTTTACTAAATTTTTTCTGTAGCTTTATACACCCTGAATCCTTGAAGATTATTTAAATTTGTGAGTGAGATTGGTGCTCATGTGGAGTCTCTGGTTTTAGACTTAGTGTTAACAAAATGGAAATGCCAAATTTGACAGGACCTGAAGAGACTGAAAAGAGATTTGGATCATCTATTTAGGTTTGATAACCCATTGAAGCATCTAGAACTTTATATTTCTCGCACAATTAGAGTATTGATTAAATTGAACTATGCTCTTTATAATGCCTTGGATCCCCCCAGAAATGTCCAGTGATGGAAGATATTTCTGCTTTTCTCCTCTATGCCTCCCAAATGCTGCTCCTCAGATAGGGGATCTCTAGGAACAGCATGAGAGGGGAGTTGAAGTCTATAGCAGGAGAGGGGGAGCAATGCTTCTCTTCCAGCCATGGAAGTTTCTCAGTGCATTCAAGTCAGGGTTGTCAAGGGAAATGTGGTTGGGTTGATAACTTCTGCATTGTCATGGTTTGGTGAGCTGGCCACAGTGTAAGTGAAATGAATGTGTTTGTTTATATACTGTACTTCTTTCAGATGATTCATGAAGTTTGGGAGATTCTTCATTTGGGGCAAAAATGAATTGATGAATTCATCTAAAAAAATGAAAGCTGAATTTATAGCATCAGTGTTAGTGGCCAAAAGATGGAGTGGGGGCACCTAATATGACATCAGCACTGTTAAAGTGCTTGGCTTTATCATTGCAATGATTGGGTTGGTTAAAACCCCAGCAAACACTGAGAATGTTTGGAAGGGAAAAGGAGGTCTCTATCTTCCATCCCTCTTCTGGAGAGCAAGGGTTTACAAACCAAATAATGTAATGTTTGCAGATGCATTTAGAGTCTTGCAGAGTTGGGAGAACTGTGCAGGTAATGGCATTTCTCCCCACACTTTTACTATGATGGTAACATTTTGACTTTTAAATTCACAGAATAGCACTCCTTGGCATGTGTCCCACCTTACCAGAGATAGACTAGTGAGCCAGAGGGCAACCTATGCAGCCAATGCACCAGTCCCAATCGAGCCACCCTGGGCTGTGTTACTCCTTCCCAATTCAGTAGAGCATAAATGGATATCCCTGCTGGATAAGGGAGGGGTGCTTCTAAGCTTCCAAGGTTCAAAAGATTGTCATTTAATCTTGTCTCCAAACATTTTTCAGACATTGGTAGAGACCTCACAGGAGCTGAATACCTGGCTGGTGCTGAAGGAGTTGTTTCAAAAGGTCTGCTACTGATGATTTATAAGTGCCTTTTACTGAAAAGACCTAAGAAGAAAGTTACACTGTATGAATCAGTAGAAAAAGAGACTTAAATAAGGTGTTAGAGAAATGGAATTTGGCCAGAAGTACTTTCATACTGCTTTGTTCTTCAATTAAAAGATATCATATATAAAATTGTGAGCAGGTGGTATGTTGCACCTGTGCACCTAAATGTGAAAGAAGAAAAATTGATTGTTTTGCATAGGATATGGTGAATATGAAATCCATTAATCTGATTTGCCTGATGGTCAAGTCTCAACACCAAAGCCATGAAACGGTGCTTAATATCACTGGGACTGGTTGTGACTGGTGGTACACACACTGTAAACTTGGTAGTACAAAGGCACTGCTGTGTACTATTTAAACCATGTCTATAGAACGAAGGGGGGAAAGACGAGCTAGCTTCCACCAACTAAGGTAGGTGGTTCACTAATATGTCAGTTCCTTAAGAAAGTGGGCTCACAGCTCTATAAATTATGCTTCAGGGGACAATTTTTTTGTATTATGGTTGTCGTGGACTTTCTATGATAGGGCAATTTAATTTAAGATTTCTAACCAGCTTAGCTATCTGTTACCTATTATTTATAAAGCAAAACTAAACTAAACTTACCATGTCCTTAGTAAATGGAGAAAGTGTAAACTTTTATACCTTAGAATAACCTAGCATAGGCAAATGAGCAGCAAGGCATGGCGCCCTAATGTTAAGTAACATCACATATTGAAAATAGCAGAAAAGAATCAAATAAGTATTTCTCAATGAAGAGAACATTCAAAAATATTTTTACCAACTAATTGCAGTATGCTATGGTACGCACTATTCTCATTTACAAATTGGCTTATATATTGGGTTTTCTCATTCTATTCCTAAATGATCTGTGGCTTTCTCACTTTTTAAACTGTGAATTTGGAGAGATTTTGTAGAATAATGTGAGCTGTTAACATTTGATAGCCTGATGTCATGTAGGTGGTTTAACTGTGGGGGTCTGTTTCTTCCATTAGCATTTGTCTTCCTATCACTACCAAGAGCTATACTGAGTAGTTTCCCCTCCTCCACTTTATCTACCATATTCACTACTCAGCAGGATAGGTTTTAAATTTTATGCTTTTCTTTTTGTTGCCATGTTACTGCCATGAAATCATGTTACACTGGTGTTAATTTCCCACTGCAGTGCTGAAGATATGCAAATTTAATTTTGCTCTTAATCCTTGTCACCTGTTTTCTCCCACTGGTGTGGGTAATATGGTAAGCACTGTGCATTGTTTGAATTTTGCTACTGACCTTGAGGACTAAGATCTGCTGCCCCAAAGAAAGGATATGAGAAATAGAAGGGTGGGAAATAACATAGCCAGGGCTTTCACGTCTAGCTTCTGTGTTGCTGCTAATGTGATACGTATTGGCTGGCTCAAAATGTATCAAAACATTTGGATCATCTTCTTGCCTTGGAAGCGCTAGGGTATTTTTAGTCCTTATGTGTGATCTTTTCTCCAAAAGATGTGGTGTTCTGTTTCTAATTTCTGGTGATATTTGAGAACATTTTAATGCAGCCCTACTATATCAAAATATTTATTTCGCTCTGTTTTTTAAATTCTGTTTATCCTGGCTCATAGACAAGAACTGTGCCACCATAATTATTACAATTTGTGTCCATGGATCTGAAAGTTTTGCAAGTAATTTGTAAAGGGCTGGGCAACTAGTGTGAAATTCCCTCATTTCCAGATTGCGTCAGGAAGGAGAGATCATGCTCTAGAACAGGGAATATAGTTTGCAAGCAGTTCTGAAGAAAGTGTCATCTACTTAGAGTGAGAGATTTATTTGAAGATCTGAAGGTTAAAGCTTCTCTTTGGTCAGGATTTTTTTTTTCATTTATCAGATTATAAATCAGTAATTTCCAAGGAACATCAGGGAGGAAGAATCCTATTGAAATGTTTAATGAAAATTAAGTTTTTAGTGTGACTTTCATCTGTGGATTTTAATATACCAGTAATCATTTTGAGCCCATTTATCTGGCAGCATTGTAAAAATAATATATTTTTGAATAGGCATGTAGAATTTTAAATACCAAGATATAGTTGGTTTCTTCTAAGAGTTTCATTATAAGTCAAGCATTTTTGGCAGTTCAGCTGAGGCTGCAAAAGGAAATCAAGAGGATTATATTCTTAAAATCAAGAAGTGATGTTTCCTTTGAAAAATGCCATCTGCAGATGTAGTTGGACAAATGTAAGCAAAGCATTTCCTTTCCTGAAAGTGTTGTAGAATGTTCATTCTTATCCAGAATTCTGCTAACTGTAATCTGCATCTGACCATCTGTGACCTACGTCATCTGCCCTGACGACATCAGGAAATCACCTTGTCCTGGATTGGAATAGTAGCATATTTGAAAGAAATGCTGCCAGTCTTTTAAGGTTCCACTGGACTTTTATTTTAGATTTCTCTGCATGCAAACAAATCAAGAAGGATGTTCATGGATTAAAAATCTTCTAAAGGGGGTGTTGAGACTATTGCATGTGGCACAAACCTGATTTATCCTTAGTTTCTATAATAGATTTTTGAAAGAGTAATCAATATTCTTTGGGTATCCGTGGTGAAGAGCGAGTGAAGCAATGATGCTGACCTGCAGAGGGCTCTATTATGCCATATTTTACAGGGAGCTAGAACAGATGAGGGGAGGGGGGAGGGAGTTCACACACAAAGCTTCCAACAGTCTGGGCTTAGTCTGGTAAACAGGCTAGGAATTGTGGGCAAAGTCCTTTTCCTCGGGCTTTGCACCAAGCATGAGATCAGATGACTCAATCTGGACTCATTATTTTAATAGCCTACAGCTAGTTCACATAGCAGCAGGAGTCCACAAAAAAATGGCCATTTAATTCTTTAAATTCAAACTGGTACATTGTAGACGAGATTAGAGTATTCAGATATAAGTATTAATAAAGTTGTTTGCACTGGCAAGCAACTGGTTTAAAAAGCTGATATTGTAATGTTAAGAGTAAATAAAATGTAGCCTTGAACATTAAGACCCAATTAAAAAGCATGATTTCATTTACTTGACATAACACCGTGAAGGCGAGTGATACTTGCCAACGTTACTACAGCTGTGCTTTACATTAGGAAATTAATTAAGATGGCAATTTATACATTTTTCCACTTACAAGCATTAGGCCTTTAAAAAAAAAAATACTACACCATGTATTTTCCTCTCATCGTTCTGCAGTATGGCAATTTTGGTTGAACAAACTAGACTTTACCTGATTTCCTTGACTTGTTTTTCAAGCTAATAAAATAATAATAACTTTGGTTTGTGCAATAGTGATGACAAAGCAGATCAAACTATGCTTGAGCAACTTCCTGCTGTCTGCCTCTGAGAGGCAGTGGATTGTCTCTTGTTCAAATGGCAGCCTTTTCCTGTCATGGCACAGTCTCCTTGCTGTACTATTGTCATAGCCATCTTCCAGTAAGTCTAGAGGAAGAAGGAAGCAACAGAATTATTTATCCCTTCAAGGACGCCAAGGAATCACAACTTAAAAGCAGGTTTAAACTGTTTTCACCCACCCCATTGCTGCTACTTATCATTTTAAAGCAAAGTGCTATAAAATCTTTATTGGGTTTATGTTCAAAGCAGCGTGGTGAAGTAGGTCTCTTTTGCAGATGGGCAGCGGAGTCTGCAGGAGAATAACTTGCTTGAAGTGATGCATCAGGTACAGCACTTCTTCAAACAGCACATAATGAACTTGTGAAACTCCATGCCACAGGATGCAGCAATGGGCTGTAGCTCCTCCCCCCCCCCCGAACCATTTCTGAAAAATGCTATCTTAGAGACCTCAGACTTTAGAGAGCCAGCTTGGTATGGTGGTTAAGAGCGGTGGTTTGGAGCTGTGGACTCTAATCTGGAGAACCAGGTTTGATTCCCCACTCCTCCACATGAGTGGCAGATGCTAATCTGGTGAACCATGTTGGTTTCCCCACTCCTACACATGAAGCCAACTGGGTGACTTTGTGCTAGTCACAGCTCTCTTTGAGCTCTCTTCCCCACCTAACTCACATGGTGTCTGTTGTGGGGAGGGGAGGGAAAGTTGATTGTAAGCCAGTTTGATTCTTCCTTAAGTGGTAGAGAAAGTCAGCATATAAAAACCAACTCTTCTTCTTCTACCTAGCAACCTGCAATTTTTAAAGAGAGAAATTGCCATTTATTAATTATTATTGCTTTTTAGCAAATGAGAATGGCACCTTATTTCCTGCACAGAATTGTGCAGAGAAGAGCTGCTGAGCCCCAACATCATCCCCCATGCCATACAGCAGCTAGGATTCAGTTGACCCAGTACCAAGGCAGCATCCTCCTCATGCCTCCATGGCTGACAGCTGATAAGCAGCTGATAAGCAGCTGTTTATCAATAGATGCCTCAGGATGCTCATCTAGTTTAGATGGCTTTAAATGGGGATTAGACAGATCATGGAGGAAAAGTCCACCAATAGCCATGATGGCTGAATGGGACCACCATGCTGGGAGACAGTATGTCTCTTAATGCCATTTGCTTGGAAAGCAACAGCACTAGGTTTGGCCTTTCATCCCTGCTGTAGGTCTTCCAGGGCACCTGGGCAGCCACTGTGGGAAAGAGGATGCTAGACTACATAGAACTTGGATTCACTGCATTAAACATAAGGTCCCAATGAAAGAGAGTGGACTTCAATTCCAATTAAAGAGATTGATGTGACCCATGTCATATCTCAGTTCAGTTCATACATAGTTGTACTTTTGGTTTAGCTACTAGAAGTGATTGTACTTAACTCTATTCTGTTTTAAAATGTAGCTCTTAATTGCTTCTGGTAACAATAAACTCACTTATAATTCATTTCTTTCTGAATATGAAGGACAAAGAATCGTTCCACACTTAGTGCGATTAAATCAGGGGCAAGTAATTTCATATTGCAAAATTCCTTATACTAGAACGTTACGGTTAAAAAAATAAATTTCTTGACTGACAGATTAATTATGAAGGGAAGGTATAGAGCAGAGTGTGCTGATTGACAATGTGAAAGATAGTGTGTTAAAAATTAGATAGTGTGTTAAAAAAAATAGTATGTATTCTGGTTAATTGGATTTCCCGTATCTCTCTGTTCCTTGATATATATCTGACATGTCTTTTTATACCTCGTGATTCAACCTGCATATGTTTTATGTCCTCCGTTGTGCTAGATAAATTTAATGTCCCATAAAATGTCTGCATTTTTAAAAAAAACGTAATACGGTAGTGGTTATCGGTTTTACAATGATACAGACTTAGATCTTAGCGTAGGGCATGATTATCTTTGAAGCTGAAGACTATGACAACACACTGCTGATAATCTATTTGTGCTGGAATTCTTTGTACAGGCAGGTACAAAGCTTGCAACAATCATTGCTGTAAGAATTTCCCAAATACAAAACTCGTGTTTGGATTATTGTCCACTTAGCAATAATTTTCTATCATGTGTCACCAGGGGGCAGATTTGGGGGCAGAAATGGTCCTAGAAAAGGCTGTGTCCCCAGCCAGCCTTGGTCTCACCCCTAGCACCACCTCCAAAAAGGTGGAGGGAGCACCTGTCTGGCCAACCCTGAGTAGGAGGTGCCTGTTCAGTCTTGGCAGCCAGGTAGGGTGAGGCTGGGTGGGCCTGTCTGGCCCCTCACCAGGTGAGGTAAACCTGGGCAGGTACATCCTGTTCCTCGTTAAGGCGATGTCACATATGTGTGTCCTGCCCTATGGTGAGGCTGGGCTGAGCAAGCATGTCCTGTCCTCTGACAGGTGGCCAGGTGGGCACGTCCCATTCCTCAGCACAGTGAGGGTGAGCATGTCAAAGGTGGGCTGGCTAGGTGTGTCACTCACCATAGCAAGCCCTCCTGTCTCACACCTCCAACTCACAACTAACCCTCTCTCTTTGATCTGGGGTGGCCTTGGTGGGGGGTGGCCCCTGGGTTCAGGTGGCTCAGGGGGTAGCCCCCCAGGCCATCGGCTCACCGAGACTCTTCTTAGTGGCCAATCTGCCCCATGTCACAATGTTTTTCTAAGTGAATTTAAAGATGTAGGCTGCAATCCTATGAGCACATTTAGGGCCAAGCTAGATGTGGCACTGTGATATCTGTGAACAGATCTACCTGGTGCCTGTATTTTTCCCATTCTAGGGTTATTCACAATTTGAGATGGGGGGTGAATAAGTGAAGTGTGATGGAGATTAGGCAAAGCCCTGTCTCTCTGTACCATGTCCCCACCCCCCACCCCAATTCATCCCTGTGTGACTGCTGTTCAAAGATGTGCCAGCATTCTACCTTGTTTGGCCCTGACTTGGAAGTGAATCCCCTTGTAGACAGTGGAATCTATTGAGGATCTAACAAAAGATCTTATTATTCTTTGGTTTCAAAAATGCCTATTGGATTATTTAGAATCATAGAGTTGGAAGGGACCACCAGGGTCATCTAGTCCAACCTCCTGAACAGTGCAGGAATTTCACAACTACCTCCCACACACATCTCCAGCAACCCCTACTCCATGCCCAGAAGATGGCCAAGATGCCCTCTCTCTCGTGAACTGCCTAAGGTCATAGATCAGCATGGCTGACAGATGGCCATCTGCTTAAAAACCTCCAGGGAAGAAGCACTTACCACCTCCCGAGGAAGCCTATTCCACTGAGGAACCACTCTAACTGTTAGAAAATTCTTCCTAATGTCTAGATGGAAACTCTTTTGATTTAATTTCACCTGTTGGTTCTGGTCCGACCTTCTTGGGCAACAGAAAACAACTCGGCACCATCCTCTATATGACAGCCCTTCAAGTACTTGAAGATGGTTATCATCTCCCCTCAGTCTTCTCCTCTTCAGGCTAAACATACCCAGCTCCTTCAACCTTTCCTTATAGGACTTGGTCTCTAGACCCCTCACCATCTTTGTTGCCCTCCTCTGGACACATTCCAGCTTGTCTACATCTTTCTTAAATTGTGGTGCCCAAAACTGAACACAATACTCTAGGTGAGGTCTAACCAGAGCAGAGTAAAGCGATACCATCACTTCATGTGATCTGGACACTATACTTCGGTTGATGCAGCCCAAGATCGCATTTGCCTTTACTGCTCAGGGGAAATGCTCTTTCATGTCACTGGGTGCAAAGGTTAGCCTGGGTATTCCCTCCAGCCCCAGGATCATGCAGGTGCTGTCCTGCCAAAGCAGGATTCAAACTTTTAAAAAAAAAAAGTTTCCTTTTGTATGTTGAGTGCGGCTCTAGGGACCACTGTAGCTTTTTTGTTGTTTCTGCAAGGAACCCTGCCCAGACATTCTGCTTGGTGGGCACTTTTCCCTGTTAATCACTTCCTCCAAAATCACTTTAAAAAAAAAAGGAATGATGAAATCCTTTCTCTGGAGAGCTTTGGGCCTCCTACCTTGGGCTTTTGTGTCATTTCATCAGCATGCCATAAATTGAACAAATTAATGGTTTGTTTCAAAATATGTTTTAAATACAGCATAAATTCGTTTTATGAAAGAGATATTACACTGTCTCATCCAATAACGCGCACTATAGCTTTTAAAAGATTTTTTTTTAATTACTGCACAATACACTAAAGGATGTGAACCATATCACCCAGAGGATGTGAGATGAAATAGAAGCATCCATAAAGCAATTTCCTATGATTAAGCAGTAACACATCAAGTTTGTATTGTTAGCAGCAAGTGATGACTGGTTTGTTAATTAATGACCCAAAGCAAAAGCAAGGCTGATGAATGCCCTAACAAGCTAGCTGTTAACTACTGTGAAGGTGAATTCTGGGATTATAATTGTTGCATTAAACTGTACTCAGTGGTTTATTACTCCATTTTTATGCAGCCTTTTGAAAAATTAGTCTGGGCGAGCTAATAATTGTGTAGCAGCAGCCAGAATAGATGGCATTTCTTCTGGTTTATGCAGCTATCCCTCTGAAAATTGGTTTTTATCAGTAATTAATGTCGAGTTTTGGTAATGAACTGCTAAAAGGTAGACAGACAGTAGTTAGCTGTGTAAGAGGACATGCTTGAAAGGTCTGTCCCAACTTGGTAAAGCTAACTCTAGAGAGGTCAGTATGGGAGGGAGGGGGAATCATAGCACAAAAATAATGGTTGTCTTCTCATTATTGGAGGCAATTTGTTTTTCTGGCAACTGACTAGCTATTGGTTTAATAGGTGATTTGATGGTTACATGATCTGGTTTATGTAATCTATTGGCATTATAAATTTTTTAATGTTAGAACTCTAAAACATTTAGTTCCATCTACTTAATTAATGGCTACCAATACATTTGGGGCCTAATACTGTCATACATCATTTTAAATGTTCTGTAACCTATGTAATGTAGGGCAATGGTTATTCACTAGGAAATTCTAAAGAGCTAATTTGGATGTTGAACAATTCATTGGAGGCAATAAGCTAACAAGAAGATTATTATCACTGTACTAGCTAAGTGCCCATCACTCTCACGTAGGGTTGCCAACCTCCAGTTGGGGCCTGGCATTCTCCCAGAATTATAGCTGCTCTCCAGGCCAGTTTCCCCAGAGGAAATGGCAGCTTTGGAAGGCAGACTTTATGGCATCTAGAGTTGCTAGGCTGAGCATCCCAGCCGACGGGAGGGTTGGGGTGGGAACGCGGTAAGAGGGTGGTTTTCCAGAGTTACAGCGTTACTTCTTGGGGAAACATCTGGTGGGTAACTCTAGGAATCATCAGGAACTCTATATTAAAACCATAAAGTTCCCAGCAGTTCCTAGACCTACACACTGTCACTTCTGGGTTTTTCCCAGAAGTATCATCATGCCAGCGATGTGGCTGGGATTTTAAATTTGACCCCTGCTTGGAACAGCAACAGGCAATGGGAGTTCAGGCTGGGGGATCTCCCACCCCCACCAGGGGCTTGGCAGCCCTAATGGCATCACATCTCTGTGAACTCCTCCTGCTCACAAAACTCTATCCTTCCCAAGCATTCCCTCCGAATCTCCAGGAATTTCCCAATCCAGAGCTGGCAACCTTACATCTCATCATGGCCTGCACTCACTTTCATCCACAGAAGTCAAGGGAAGCCGTTATGTTCTGGGTTAGAAAGTAAAGTGCTATAGTTGGAGGATACAATTGAAATGAAGCACAAAACCTGGCCTTCACACTTGATGTTGTCCATCCTTGTGATTCAGCCCACTTTTTCTCACCAATTCAGTGCTACCACCATAGAAACCCTGTCATACTTGGCTTTGGGGGCTGAGATTTGGTGGTATTGGTACCTTTTATCAAGGTCCAGAGGGGCCCAGCTCAATTACCATGGTCTATTTATGAAATTTCAGAAAGGATATTGACATTGTCGAAGGCTTTCACGGTCAGAGTTCATCGGTTCTTGTAGGTTATCTGGGCTGTGTGACCGTGGTCTTGGTATTTTCTTTCCTGACGTTTCGCCAGCAGCTGTGGCAGGCATCTTCAGAGGAGTAACACTGAAGGACAGTGTCTCTCAGTGTCATATATATTACTCTTCCAACACACTTGACACTGAGAAACACTGTCCTTCAGTGTTACTCCTCTGAAGATGCCTGCCACAGCTGCTGGCGAAACGTCAGGAAAGAAAATACCAAGACCACAGTCACACAGCCCGGATAACCTACAAGAACCGATGTTGACATTTTTATGATCCTGAGGGTGAATAGATGTGTTACAACAGGGGAGGGGAAACTATGTGAAAAGTTTCTACCAGACCTAGAGATAGGATGCTTGAACTAGGGCTGTCAATTCGGTTCGTCCCGATCCGAAAAACAGCTGAATTTCCCACAATTCGGCGGTTTTCAGTTCAATTCAAAAAAAGGCGGGAAAACGACGAGCCAAATTCTGTGAGTTCGGGGCGTGCTGAATAAATTCAGCAAATTCAGGGGCTCAGAATCAGCAGCATAACTGTCAGTTAGTAAGCAGCATTCTCCCACGGCCAATGGTGGCCAAGCTGGGTCTTCTCCTGGCCAATCAGAGCAGGGATTCTCACTTTTGAAATGGCCAGGAGAAGAGTCTAAAAACTCCTGTCCCTCCCCTCCCGTCCCGACTGTATTCACTGCCTTCCAGTTTGTTGGTGGTGCTGCTGAGATATCCAATTCCTGACTGGGCCGAGCTGCTGGTGCTTAACGGAATAGGATTGGATTTACTTCTCCTCTGTGCTCCTGCTGGAAGACATCCACACAGTTTGATTTGGATTTTTTCTCTATATCTTTTCTCCTGTGTGTGTGGGGGGAGCAGAGTCTGTGGGGGGGGGGAGCAGTTTCTGTGGGGGGGAAGCCAAAGGGGGCTTTCACCCATTCTGCTGAGGGGGGTGTGCCCGCTTGCTTCTGCAGGAGTGTGTGTTCTGCTTTTAAAGTTTTAAAGTTTAAAGTTGAGTCTCTCTCCGCTCGGCACCCGGGCCGTACCTCCTCCTCCTTGGTTTTTTTCCCGTTTGGGGTTGAGCCGAGCCGTACTGGTTTGAGGGGGGGGGCTTCAGTTGTATGTCCTCAGGTTTTCCCTCATTCATAAGATCGGTTAGGTCTATTTTGATGCTTGCTCAAACCTGGTTTTCAAATTGTGACTTAAACAATGCATTTGCCCGGTCCCGAGACTCCTGACTCCCGAGTCCGATCCAAAAGGGGAAATTCCACCCCCACCTGCTCCTTATGCATAGCTAGCGCGCCTCTGTCCCTTTCCATGGTTTGCAAACTCCCAAGGTCGCGTCACTTGTTGCTTTGCATGGTTTTGCAAACTCCGAGTCCAAACGGTCTTATTTATTTCTATTCATTCCAATGGGCAGAGGAGAGGACCCCTTCCGGGCTTTGTAAAATATCCAAAACAAACTATGGCTTTGTAAAACAAAACAAAATATGGCTTTGTAAAATATCCAAAACAAACAAACAAGCAAACAAAACCCCAGTACTACAAAAGAAAAAAAAAGGCCTGGGGAAGACTGGAGCTGCTAAAAATGTTAAGAGTCAGTTAAAGCATAAAATGGAAAACAGGAAATTAGGCAGCTCAGGCCCCTGAGACTGAGAATCCTGAAGGGTGTGTTGCGGTAGGATTTCCTGGTTGCTCCACCCCTACTGCCCCTCAGCGCGTCTTCCATAACTATGACCCATATGCCCCATAACTCGGGACCCCTGCCCCAATCGTCACCAAACTTGGGGGTTCTTGCAAGAAGGGTCCCCTCAAGCTACGCTGAATGTTTGGGGCCTCTACCTCCAAAAAGCCCCCCCCCCCGGAGCCGCGGAAAGCCTTTGAATGTGTTTGTGATGGCTTTATTGCAATGGGCAGATGGGGGACTCCTTCCGGGCCCCATAACTCAGGGGGCCCTGCCCCAATCATCACCAAACTTGGGGGTTCTTGCAAAAAGGGTCCCCTCAAGCTACACTGAAAGTTTGGGACCTCTACCTCCAAACACGCCTCCCCTGGAGCCGCGGAAAGGCGAAAATGTGTTTTTAATGGCTTTAAACGGCCGAATTTCCTCCCGAACTCCGAATCTTGCACCGAATTGCACGGATCCGAATCGGGAAAGTTCAAACTTTGGCATTTCCCAAATCAAAACTGGCCGAATTTTGCCGAATCTGTATTTTACCGAATTTTTTTTTCAATAGCCCTAGCTTGAACTCTGCTTTGCTTCTAGTGCAGTGTGCTTCCCTCATAGAACAGCACCACATGCTAAGAGTGATCAAGGGACAAACTGGCATTTATTTATCCCCATATCAAAGAGTAAAATGGCTGGCCTCCTTGCCAGTCATAGAAGTAGCAAAACCAGGTCAGCTCTGAGAAGGCCAGGGAGATTGCCAGTATGTAGGAAATATGGCTTTGTAAAATATCCAAAACAAACAAACAAGCAAACAAAACCCCAATACTACAAAAGAAAAAAAAAGGCCTGGGGAAGACTGGAGCTGCTAAAAATGTTAAGAGTCAGTTAAAGCATCAAATGGAAAACAGGAAATTAGGCAGCTCAGGCCCCTGAGACTGAGAATCCTGAAGGGTGTGTTGCGGTAGGATTTCCTGGTTGTTCCACCCCTACTGCCCCTCAGCGCGTCTTCCATAACTATGACCCATATGCCAGTGACTCTCTTCCTGCCTTTTCCTCATGAAACACTTTGCATTTGTGAGTACAATCAGAACATTGTACGGGTGAAAAAGCAGATAGAGTCATAAGACTTGTTTTTAAAAACGCATCTAATTCTACTAGAGGACTAACCCTCTACTGCTACCAGTGTAATTCACAGGCAATTTAAAAGAGTCAGCTTATACTGAAAGGGGAGTGGCAATTTTACCTGCTTCATTAATATGTTACCTCAGCCTCGGGGTGGGGAGATTACTAGGGTTGCCCACGTCCAGGTACTAGCTGGAGATCTCCTGCTATATTACAACTGATCTTCAGCCAATAAGGGATCAGTTCCCCTGCAGAAAATGACTACTTTGGCAATTGGATTCTATGGCATTGAAGTCCTTCCCCTCCCCAAACCCCACCCTCCTCCGGCTCCATCCCCCAAATCTCCAGGTATTTCCGAACCCAGAGCTCGCAACCCTAGGGATTACCATTGTTTTTCACTTGTCTGAGGCTGCTGGTGGTGGGCGGCGTGTCTTCTCCAAGCGAGGGAAGCCGGGCTGGCATCTCCCTTTATCCATCTCCCTTTCCCTCACTGGAATGGGATTATACATAATTCCCTCTCTGTAGAGTGCAAAACTGCTACCTTGCTTGAGACACTGGGGTTGGAAGGGGCTGGCATAATGGGCCACAGTGCAGGAGGAGCAGTGTGATGGTACACCTTTGTGCATGATTCCTCTTTAAAGGAATTGGGTTGTTGACATGGAAATCCAAAGAAAATGTATTTATCTTTGTTGCATAACACAGTACAAACAGCCATCTGATAAATGTTCCATGCATTGTGATAAATGTGTCAAAGAACAAAACAAAAGGATTGTCAATTTTTTTACCAAAAAAAATTGGAAATACCGGCTACTCTTTTTAATGTCTGCCTGACTTACAGAAAATTTAGATTGTCTGCTAGCAGTCTGTGTAGTTTCAAGGGAGACAATTTGTGTTGGAAGCAGCTAAGCAACTGTAGAATTCCTCACAGTAACAGTGAATAGAACATCTATTATCATATGTTAATGGTGTCAGGAGAATAGCAATCAGATCATTCCGCTACATAGCTGTGAAATTCCTGGCACATGTTTTGCATCCTTCTGTGAAGACAGTAGCCATGTGAAACTTCTCAGTTTGGCCCTTTGGGTATTGCTCTTGCATTCAACAGAATAGAGTACAACATAAAATTAATAAAACACAAAACCCAGGAAATAGTCAAATCACTAATGTACAAAAAGTATAGCAGAATGGAAGTCAGAGGAATCTGCAGCAGAACACCTGATGCAGAAAAATAATTGTTGTGCCATGGAAAACTGTACAGAGGAAGGCCAATCTACCTGCCTCACTTCACAGTGTGGGGTTGGAGGGGAAGGGCCCCAGCTAAAAGGCTTAATAAATGGATGAATTCACATGGGACTAGGTGATCTTCAGATATCATGTGCCTTACCATGTAAGGCTTTTTAATACCTTTTCCAAACTGGGAAAGGCACAGAGCTGAAGAAAGGAAATGCCAGGGCTAACAGGAAAACTTTGTGGGCCCAGAGATATAGGATAGAATGTGTGATTTCGCACCAAGGGGCTGTGGAGGTGATGGGATAGTACATTAATGTGGAATGGAGGACTGGTGTTTAATTTCCTGATTTGGATTAATAATTCCAATTTGCTGGTTGCAGATCTAAAAATGTTTATCTTTTAACAGTCCACAGTGTTATGGAAACTGGATGTGGATTTTTTTAGTCCTGGCCCATATCTGTATTATCTTATGAAACTCCCAAAATAACTTGTGAAAATCAGGGGTGGGGGACACAAGAGGGGGAACCATAATGAAATGCAGGCAGAATCCAATTTCCTCCCCATCTTCCTGGTTGGTGTCCCTTCCCCCTATCCCCCTTACCACCACTGATGTCTCATTTTCCTCCGGCTCAACCCCTGTGCCTCCATTACCGCTGCATTTCTTTGTCTGACATTTGGGTGTTTATAGCCAAACTCTAGCACTTTCCTATATGTGACATTGCATACGCACAGACATTAGCAGCAAATATTATTGCGAGGTTACCCCTTCCCAGCTTTTTAAAAACAAAGACAAGGGTGGTGTTTTCCCCTCTAATGTGGGGTTCCCGGGCTTTGGAGCACCTTGAGTGACAGCTCCCACTGGCCCAGTTGCTCACTTTTGGCTGTCTGCACAGGAGTCAGCTCTTTGCTCTTGGATATAACAACAGAAAAAATGGTACTAAGTAGGGCTGCCAACCTCCAGGTGGGACTACCTATCTCCCAGAATTGTAACTTATCTCCAGACTACAAAGATCAGTTCTCCTGGAGAAAATGGCAGCTTTGGAGGTTGGACTCTATGGCATCATACCCTGCTGAGATCCCTCCCCTCTCCAGTTCCTGTCCTCCCCTGGTTCTACCCCCAAATTTCCAGGGATTTCCCTACCCTGAGTTGGCAGCCCTAGTGCTAAGTGTTGTACCGCAACAGTTGCTCAATGCTCTGGTTGACAATTCTTCATTTACAATTCCTCTTACTGTCGTTTTAAGGTTTATGACTGATGCAGCTCGAAGAGAACAGGAATCCCTGAAGAAAAAAATTCAGCCGAAACTCTCCTTGACTTTATCAAGCTCTGTGTCCCGTGGGAATGTATCTACTCCTCCACGCCACAGCAGTGGAAGCCTTACACCTCCGGTCACGCCGCCCATCACCCCTTCCTCTTCCTTTCGTAGCAGTACACCCACTGGTAAGACTTGCTAGGTTCATTTGACTTAGCCACTGCAGTACACATGGAAAATAAGAAGTGAGCATACAACAAGAAAGATATCATAGTAATCATCCTTACTTTTAATGTCATTTTCTCTTGGTTCAATATAGGAAATTCTGTCATAGCCAAACATGACATGCAAATATGATTTCTGACAAGTGTTATTTTTTTTTTGTCTCTGATAGATGCTTAGCGATGTTGCCTAATAAGTAGTGGTTGGGCCCAGATCGTGGGCAAATCCAGAAGTAGCTTTGGCCAAGTTACAGCATTTCAGCCTCAGTTCTTCATCTGGAAAATATAGGATTGCGTGATGTAGTGGTTAAGAGCGGTGGATTCTGATCTGGAGAATGGGGTTTGATTCCCCACTTCTCCACCTGAGTGGTGGATGCTAATCTGATGAACTGGATTTGTTTCCCCACTCTTACACATGAAGCCAGCTGGGTGACCTTGGGCTAGTCACAGCTCTCTCAGTCCCACCCACCTCAAAGGGTGTCTGTTGTGGGGAAGGGAAGGTGATTGTAAGCCGGTTTTAGTCTCCCTTAAGTGGTAAAGTCGGCATATAAAAACCAACTCCTCCTCCTCCTCCTCTTCTTCTTCTTCACACAATTTCTACTGGTGCTAGAGATTTTGCACAAACACAAGTGGTATCATCTAGCACTAAGTCAGACTTATTGTCCTTTACTTGCATTTCTGCTTGTGCAAGAATTTGTGCATTCTGAGCCCTATGATATTTTGAGAGGGTGATGCACAACATCTTATGCAAGCAGAACTGGCTAAGTCTACGTTTCGGCTTGTGCATTACTGGATCCAACCCATAGTGATCTTGCCATATATGGATGTAAGGATTAAGGAAACGTTACCCCCACACACACCTTTAAAAAAATCTTCATGGGCTTTAAAAAGGAAACAAACAAAATCAGTACTTCTGTTCTGCTAGTGTAAAATTTTAATTTATATTTCCCTGGAAAGCACACCCATATTTGTGTCACTAGGACTGCCAGCTTTGGGTTGGGAAATACCTGCAGATTTTGGGGATGGAGCCTGAGAAGTTTGGGGAGGGACTTCAGTGGGGTATAATGCCACAGAATCCCCCTTCCAAAGTAGCCATTTTCTCCAGATGAACTTATCTCTATTGCCTGAAGATCAGTTGTAATCCCAGGAAATCTCCAGCCATCATTTGGAAGTTGGCAACCCTGTGTATCACAGATAAAGCTCTTAAAATAAATAAAAACTTATGCCCAACCGAAGCCAGAATGTTCAGTGCTGTGTTAGTACAATGCCTTATTGGCTTGTCAGGATCTTATTTAAGATGACTTTAGATATCTACGCTTAAAAATGAGCTCCCTACGTTAAGCAGTGTTTATTTTAACGTAGGCTAGCTCATTAAATTAGGTGCTCTCCTACAGAACAATTTGTACTAGAAATAAGAGCATAGTAATGTGAGACTTCATTAAATAGTTCTTCTATTAAATCTTTGCATAGAGCTGGGCTGGATGCCATTTTTGCAGGTGAGTTATGGTGTGTGCCAAAGTGTGAATTAACAAAATTGTACTTGGATGTGGTGGGGGGGATGTTTTGTATGGCCATGAAGTTGTCTCCTTAATTGCACTGGTAGAAGCTCTTGCATGCTCATTATTTGGCTATCCAAAGCAAATTAAATTAAAACTGATTGCATGTGTTGTAGCCAAAATAAATTATTTTGAAAATATACATGTGGTTAGTCAGTGTAAGTGTAACATATTGGCGCCATAATCCCTAGTTTCAAATGTAAACCACATAACATTGAAGACCACAGATTTCTGTTGCACTCCTCTCTTGATCCACATTGAAAGAAAATGAGTGTTGGCTGAGAACCATTATAAGTTCAAAAATATGTTTATAAAATAAATCCATTAAAACTGAGGCAAGTAATATTTGAATTCCTTAAGATTTCATTTCCAGTGTTCTGTTAAAATTAAAATGCTGAGAACCTTCTTATTACCACAGGCTGAAGCTTAAAAATAAGCTAAAATCTCTTTGTGTTGGCGCTCTATACTTTACAAAGTGCAAAGCTTTCCTTGCCTATTTTTATGCTGTTTCTTGCTTTGATCCCATTCTTGCTTTGATCCCTATTTACATATTGTTGTCTAGGAAGTCACAACACAGAAGTAAACTAATACTCAGCTCAATCTGAGGAAACTCAGTGCTTGACAAATTAGTTTTTATATATAATCTGGAAGGTCCGGGCAAAACAAAGCCGTATGCATTCAAAGCCAAAATAGTTTGCCTTCTGTTCCTACCCCTTTCTGTAGACTGCTACCTAAAAGGAGTGCGTATCTTTTCCCTGACCTGGATAGCCCAAGCTAGCCTGAGCCCATCAGATCTCAGAAGCTAAGCAGGGTCGACCCTGGCAAGTATTTGGATGGGAGACCTCCAAGGAATACCAGGGTCGTGATGCGGCGGCAGGCAATGGCAAACCACCTCTGAACGTCTCTTGCCTTAAAAACGCCACCAGCGGTCGCCGTAAGTCAGATTTGACTTGAGGGCAAAAAAACAAACATTGAAATGCAGGGACCTGAGCAAATTGGTGTTCATTTCCTTGATTAGAATCTCCATTTGTTGAGAGGAAACACACTGCAGTTCACTCATGTTACCTGCATTTGGATACCACAGCAAACTTGAGTTTGATGGAAGGCGTCCCAAACTAAGAAGAATGTTTCAGAGGGTATCTGTGTTGATCTGTTTTAGAACATTTAGATTTAAGTCCAGTAGCACCTTAGAAACCAACAAGATTATCAAGATTATCACTTTTGAGAATCAAAGCTCCCTTTGTTAGATACCTGTCTGACAAAGGGAGCTTTGACTCTCGAAAGCTTATACCCTGAAAATCTTGTTGGTCTCTAAGGTGCTACTGGACTCAAATCTAACCAAGCTAAGAAGCATCCAATTGCTGTCCACTCTTTAAAAGAGGATGGAGTCCACAGACACAGGAAACGTATGCCATTTTTCTGCCTGTCTTAACCGACCAACATTTTGTCTTGATGTCCAAATGGAGTCAGTATAACACAGATCACAATAATTAATTCTGTCCAGAGCCATATGTGACAAATTACCAAGTATACAGACAGTCAATATTTCCTAGGAAACAATTGCAGATCTTTCCTGTTGGGAAAAATCAAATTTATGTTCTCAACTTTGTTGTTGTCATAATACCATTGGTGTATCTTGCCTAATTCCAAGAAACTTAAAATGCTGATGGGAAACGTGTGTGAAGCCTGGCTGTACGTAAACCTCCTGTGATTCTGGAACTTTAGGTTTCCTGCTGCCTGGTAGGTGGGCTACGCACTAGCCAAATGGAATCCTAGTTTGTAGGAACTGAGCCGGAGGAAGCCCTGCATCAAACACTTCCAAGTATATAACCTTCTCTTCTTATCTGCTATGCCTGAGGCCGTTTTCTTATTTGAGCCTGCCTTTTTTATTGCCCTGTATCGTTATTTCTCTTTCCGTGTCCACAGTATCCTTGCTGTGCCCTGACGACAAGGCTTGTTACATTGCAGGCTTCCCAGTAACTGCTTTTCTCAAAGCCAAATCCTTTTTTTCGGTAGCAGGCCCCAGTGGCTTGGTAATTAGTTGTATGGGAATTTTCACAGTAACCTCCCCAAGGAGCAATTTCACCAAAGAGTAACGCTCTTGTCTAGACCAAGCTCATAAAGTCATCACTAGTTGTGATTTCCATTCTACAAAGCAGTGGCTGAAATACTGCCTTTCGTCTTAACTGGTCTTGCAAACATGCATGTGGCACAGCTGCTGATGTGGCCTACGGATGGATGGATAGATAGATATCAATGTCAATGTCACAAGTGTCTGGTCTTTGTCTGCATTTGCTGCCTTTTCTTCTTTTCGTATGATTTATCAGTGCTACTGCTCCATTTCCAGTAATTTATTTCTCTAGCACAAGTATTTACTTTCAACGCAGCATATATGTGTAATATAAAGATCAGCGCAATACCAGTACAAGTTTTATTCCTGTATAGTTTAATATCCACTTCAATACAGCTATAATAGCAATAACAGGCTAGTGCAATATATATATATATATGTGTGGTGATGGCTGCCAACTTGGAAGGCTTTCAAAGGGGAGTGGCCAAATTCATGGAGGATGGTACTATGAATGGCTACTAGTCATGACAGATATCTACTTCCTCCAGTACCAAAGGCAGTAATATCACTGGAAAGGACAGGCGGGAAGATGCTGTTGCAGTCATCCTGCTTGTGGGCTTCCTAAGGGCAGCTGGGTGGCTGTTGTGTGAACAGAATCCTGAACTTGATGGGCCTTTGGTCTGATCCAACATGGCTCTTATGTTTTAAATTATTTTTCTGTAACTAAAAGCAGATTTTATCATTTTCAATTGATAACGTGTTATCCTGATGTCAAAGGATAAAAAGGGCTATTTAATGTAGCTGCATGGTAACATCCAGGTGTTAAAAAAAAAAAAAAAGCTGGAGTATGTAACTGGAAATCTGCTAATGAATATCTGCTCAGAAAAAATATCACATTCATGTTCTGACTCCAAACAGAATTATGTTCAAAATTTGGAAGTAATCTAAAAAACTCTAACTTGACAATTATTCTCGTTTCCAACTGCCTGGTTTCATTTCCCTAGAAAATAAGAAAGGGAGAAAGGAGAGAGAATGATTCAGCAGATATGTGGCCTGAATGCAGTGTTGTCCAACCAGAACAGTTGTCCCGTTTTCCACCTACACAATCATCCTAGTTAGCATTTCTGTATACAGCCATTCCGTCTTAAGCAACCTGCGCCAAGAAATGTGTTCTCCATTGAAACCAAGAGAAAATATTGTCAGGTTAATTTTCCAATATGGTTAGCATTAATTCCTATATTTAAAAAAAAAACGGATTCAGGGTTTTAAAATGACTATGGTGAAAGTTCAACTTGGGCTTCTTCTTTTTCTTTTTGCATATCCCTACTACTTCATATTAACAGCTGCTGATGTTTACCGTTAAAGCCCTTCATGGCCTGGGACCACATACTTGAAGCCCTTTTCCTCCCAATATGAACCAATGCATGCCTCATAGCAGTGCCTTCCTGGCAAGCCCCTCACTCAAGAGTATGATCTGTTACAGCCTGGGACTTTTTTGCTGCTGCTCCCCTACTGCTGAAGAGCCTCCCAAAAGGGATGAGACAGGGACTTACCATGGCAGCCTTCTGAGAGCCTGCGTGGTGTAGTGGTTAAGAGCGGTGGATTCCCCATTCCTCCACATGCAGCCTAGTGACCTTGGGCTAGTCACAGTTCTCTCAGAACTCGTTCAGCCCCACCTACCTCACAAGGTGTCTGTTGTGGGGAGGGGAAGGCAATTGTAAACTGTGTTGAGGCTCCTTAAAGGTAGATAAAAAGCATTTATAGCTGTGGATAAGTGAAAGCCTAGTAGCTGAATATATACCGTATTTTCCGCTCCATAAGACACACTTTTTTCCTCCTCAAAAGTGAGGGGAAATGTCTGTGCATCTTATGGAGTGAATGTGCGCACAGAGCCAGCTGGGCGCGCTGGGAGGCGGGCGGGGGAAGCCGGCTCACGCCATTCCAGCGCGCCCAGCTGGCTCTGTGCGCCCCGCCCGCCCCCCAGCTGGGAGGCGGGCAGGGTGCACAGAGCCGGCTCGGGTCGTTCCAGCGCAAGCCGGCTTTCCCCACCCCGACGGCCAGCTGGGGGGGTGCGTCTTATGGTCAGGTGCGTCTAATGGAGCGAAAAATACAGTAGGTATTCCATTGCAGAACTGTGAGAGCCAGCATGGTGTATTGGGTTAAGGTGTCAGACTAGGATCTGGGAAACTCAGGTTCAAATCCCCACTTGAGTCGTGGAAGCTTGCTGGGTGACCTTGGGCCAGTCACATGCGTGGTATAGTGGTTAAGAGGTTCTTTAACCCCTTCCGCCCCAACTTTTGTCTGCTGAAAGAATTTCTGCTTTAATGCCTGCAGGGAAAAATAATAATTTTATGCTACTTTTTTAACCCGTGGGAATGCAAGCATTTTGGGGGTTGGTGTTCTTCAGCACGAAATCAGCAGGGGTGGAAAGGTTTCAAGAGCCCCCCTCTCTTTTTATTGCTGTTCTCTTTGAAAAAGCAGCCCCACCACTTGGAGTAGAAAAGAAGTATTTTTAAATGAATACAGGGGAGGAAACCCAGAATGTTTCCAAAGTTTCCAGAAAAGGGCTTTCCCAACCTTGCTGCATGAGATCCTTGAAGTGGGCATGCTGGAGATGAAATATAGGATTTCTACATACAACGCATCTGTTCTGCCACTGTGAGCAGTTGCACCGTTCAGACGTCCTACTCCTAGCAACCATTGTTTGTTTATTATCCCCCTGCCTTAGAAAGGTCAGGTAGCTTTCTCACTACCCACCACCATCCATCCCGAAACTGATCAGGCCTACACCTCCTAAGGGCCAGGGATCCTGTGTGCTCCCACATTATTCTTTAGAAGAAATTCCCATTGATTACATATATCTGATATGTAAGCCTTGTTCAACTCTTGCTCCATTTTTGTCAGCGAGGGCATGCAATCGGACCCGGGATAGCGAGGTGACTTTCGTTTCATCTCTCCTTCCCATGGGAAGGAAGAGGCAACAGCCAAAAGGCTCGAGAGATCTCCACTTCAAAGTGACTTCCTGATTGTAATCCTGCTCTGATCTTAAGGTGTGAATTCTCTCTCTTGGTATTGGGGAACCGCTGATGTTTTGCATTTCAAAGATGTTACTTGTAAACATGCTAGCGTGTGTACGCTATAAGAATACCCTCCAAATGATTTGGCGCCATTGTAACGTTGTGTTTCATAGATTACTGTACCCTTCCTTTCAAATAAATTCTACTTTAACTCTCTGCTAACGTCTGGAGTAAAGTTGATGATTCCTGAGAGGCAACGGAGTCCTAGAATCTGACAGTACGTTACAATCCCAACCTTTTTTGTTTTCGGGTCAGAAGTAGTATTAGGATGTCTGTACCACCCTCGGGGCCGCTCAACGCGGGAGAGGAAAGTCGGCAGACTCCCGCTGATATTGAGGTTGGCCAAGGAGAAGCGACCCCGGAGCAGCGCCCACCCGGGCCTACCGATGTCCCTGGGAGGCTGACGTGGACCCCCCGACTCTCGGGGGCCGGGCAGCGGCAGAGAGCAGCGTCAGAACCATGAGGCGACTTCTACCGGGGACCGCTGGCCGCTTGGTATGGAGAGGGGGAAGGGTGGAAGGACCCCACGCTCGCTCACACCCCTACCCTCACGGCAGAAGCGGCCACTCTGATACGCGGACAGAATCAGATGCTCGTTCTGCAGAATCGGGACCTGCAAACTCAGCTAGACACCTTGCAGCGGGATCTCGCAGCTGTTCTAGGGGCAGTGAGGGGGCTTGGACAGCCTGTGCAACCACCCCAAACGGATTCGCGGCCGACTACAGGACCGCTCGTTGTTGGGGAGGCTCCCACGCCCAGACGCCCTACGGCCAGAGACCTGAAGGTATCTTTCGACGGATCCAGCTCACAGTTGCCTCACTTCTTACTCCAAATTTCCGGCTTCATGAAGGACCAGGGGGAGACCTTTGCCTCGGAAGAGGCTCGGGTCAGGTATGTGATCAGCCTGCTGGAGAAGGAAGCGGTGGAGTGGGCAGTGACAGCGGCAGAGACTATGCCTAGGGTTTTGGCATCCCTGGATGAGTTCTTGTCCGCTCTGCGACGC
Source organism: Euleptes europaea (assembly GCF_029931775.1). Taxonomy (NCBI): domain Eukaryota; kingdom Metazoa; phylum Chordata; class Lepidosauria; order Squamata; family Sphaerodactylidae; genus Euleptes; species Euleptes europaea. Next base: position 40,570,039 of record NC_079322.1, read on the forward strand.
AGGTTCGAAGACCCCCACCGGGGGGAAAAGGCAAAGGTTGCCCTGCGTCGTTTGAAGCAGGGAGCCCGCTCAGTAAGTGAGTATGCACAAGACTTTTTATCTTTGTCGTGCAAGATACGGGAGTGGAGCGAGGCCACAAAGGTCCAGCATTTCCGCGAAGGGTTGCGGTGGGAAGTGCTGGATGGCTGTTTGACTTTGGGAGATCCAGAATCGGTGGAGGAGTGGATAAGTTTAGCAGCTCTGGTAGAGAATCGCAAACTTACCCTCCAGTTCTCCAGGGATCGTCCTTCGAAGACAATCCCTATCCCGCCCGCGAGAGGGGACAACGCAGTAGGCCCCCGGCGAGAGGGAAGACATCGAGGAGTCTACAGTCTCGACAGGGCGCGTCGGTTCAGGGAGGGAGCTTGCCTTCAGTGTGGGAAGATGGGCCATTTTGCAGCAAAATGTACCAACACGCCGTCAGAAGGGACGAGCAACAGGGCGACACAAGAGCGGGAGGCGACACCACCTCGGAATCTGGAGCACAGGAGAGCGGAGGGGATGAACGGTCGCCGTGGGGCGGCGGCCCTGCAAGCTGAAACCTCATCGGATCTCCACAATCGTTGTACCCGAGATAGTTTCCGAAGCCCCTCACCGGCAAAAAACGAGGACGGCCTTCTGTGAGGGAACCGGCACAGAGGGCACCCGCGGAAGAAACCAAACCGGCTCCATGTAGGGTGAGTGATCAGGGAGAGACATTACTGATACCTGTGGTGTTACGAAACCCCCAAGGGGGGGAACCTGTGGCTGTTGTGGCTATAGTGGATTCCGGGTGCTCCCGGACCCTAATTGATCAGGCGGTGGTAGAGCGTCTGAAAATTGGGACTCGAGAACTGGACCAGTCCCTACACTTCCATCAAATGGATGGGAGTGACCTGCGGGGGGGGCCGGTTCATTTGCGCACTCGCAAGATGTGGTTGGGGGTGGGAAATCACTGGGAACAAATCCACTTCACGGTAGTTCCTAAAATTTCCTACCCGGTGGTGCTCGGCATCAATTGGTTGGTGGGGCATAACCCGAGCATTGATTGGGAACAAAGGCAGGTGGTATTTGGAGCTCCCCAGTGCGAGAGACACAGCCGGGATGATTTACCTGGAGGGGAAGGGGGAGACGCCGCTGCTTTGGAGATGCCCACGTTACCCCCAGAGTATAGTGACTTTTCCGATGTATTTGAAGGGACGGATTGTGATTTATTGCCTCCTCATCGCACAACGGACTGTGCCATCGAACTGATTAAGGATGTGAAACCGTCCAAGGCTCGAGTTTATGCCATGAGTCCTCACGAGAAAACAGTGCTGCGAGAATTTCTGGACAAGAACTTGAAGCGGGGTTTCATACGGCCGTCCAAGGCTGCATTTTCTTCTCCCTGCTTCTTTGTGAAGAAGAAAGGTACATCTGATCTCAGACTGTGTGTAGACTACAGGGGGCTTAACGCGATTACTGAAACTAATGCCTACCCCCTTCCCTTAATCCCGGATCTCCTGAGTGCGTTACAGGAGGGTTGTGTTTTTTCGAAAATTGACCTGGCGGAAGCCTACTACAGGGTCCGGATCAAGGAGGGGGATGAAGCTAAAACAGCCTTTTCTTGTTGCTATGGTTTGTTTGAATTTTTAGTCATGCCATTCGGTCTGTCTGGGGGGCCCTCGTGCTTCATGCAATTAATTAATGAGATCCTACACGACCTCCTATTTAAAGGTGTAATAGTATTTCTCGACGATTTATTAATTTACTCCAAGGATCCCGCAGAGCACAGAGAGTTGGTGCGGGAGGTGTTGAGTCGTCTAAGGGACAATCATTTGTATGCTAAGTTATCAAAATGTGCATTCAACCAAGACCAATTGTCGTTTTTGGGTTATGTGATATCTCCCCAAGGGTTAAGCATGGATCCGGAAAAGGTGCAGGCAGTGTTAGGATGGGAACCTCCCAGAACTCGCAAACAAGTTCAGCAGTTTCTGGGGTTTGCGAACTTTTATAGAAATTTTATTCAGGATTTCGCTCAAATAGCCTTGCCTATTACTGATTTGCTTAAAACCAAGGGGAAGGGGCAAGAGGCCACCTTTGCACAATACCAGGTACCTTGGACTGCCAGGTGTCAGGCGGCTTTCGAAATTCTTAAGGAGCGCTTTACCTCTGAACCCATTCTGGCGCACCCAGATTGCTCCAGGCCATTCACCTTACAGGTAGATGCCTCTGACAAGGCGATGGGAGGCGCGCTCCTTCAGAGGGATGATCAAGGGAGACTTAGACCCTGCGCATATTTTTCTAAGAAGTTCTCTGGCCCTGAACTCAATTGGCCAATTGGGGAAAAAGAGGCAATGGCGATTAAACATGCACTCACGGTTTGGCGACAGTTCCTGGAGGGGGCTGCCGAGCCCTTTGTGGTATGTACTGATCACCGCAACCTCGAATCTATTTTGGGTCAGCGGAAGCTGTCAGCCAAACAAGTGCGTTGGTCTACCTTTTTCTCTAAGTTTAATTTTACCATCAAACACATGCCTGGGAAAGAAAACTGCTTAGCAGACGGACTGTCTCGCATGCCGCAATATGAGTGTCAGGTTGAGCGGCCGGTGGGTTCTCTTTTCACACGGGAACACCTGGGTTTGACTCCAGAGGGGAATAGTGCAGGAGTTCTGACCAGAGCGCAAAGCCGCGCGGCGGCACAGGACTCGAGTTCGAGTTCCCCTCGTGAAGCGGTCGCTCCCACCTCCTCATCCCCAGCAGTCCCCGGAGAACTCTCAACCACTACCGCTGGGGAGGGGGGGGGAATCTCCCAAATAGAGCGAAGGGACCAGGCTGAAGGGCCGGTACCCACCCCCTTGCCGGGGTCGGATGTTGCCATTCCCCGCCTCTGGGCAGTTCCAGAAAGCCTCCCGGAGGTAGTCAAGAAAAGGTGGGGGGAGGCTCTTCAACGGGAGCGGGAGGAAGAATCTATCCCGTCCCAGATGACGGACAAAAACGGTATCTGTAAGAACAAACATTACGTGCCCAGGGAACTGAGGCGGGAGATATTGGAACGGAGCCACAGTTCAACAATAGGGGGACATTTTGGGTTTGCTAAATCCTTACACCTAATAAGAAGACAGTTTTGGTGGCCGGGGATGCGCCAAGACATCGAAGTATTTATCAAATCCTGCCCTGTGTGCGCAACTAGTAAACGTTTGATGGGAAAACCCCCGGGATTATTAAAGCCCCTAGAAACTCCCGAGGCACCCTGGCGAGTGATTGGGATGGATTTCATAACAGACCTCCCATCCAGTCAGGGGAAGACTGTCCTGTGGGTAATCACGGATCTTTTCTCTAAGCAAGTTCATCTCGTACCGTGTGAAGGGATGCCATCTGCACATAAACTGGCTCGCTTGTTTGTGCACTGCATATTCAAATTGCACGGATTTCCACGGAAGGTCCTGAGTGACAGGGGCTCCGTGTTTGTGTCCAAGTTCTGGAAAGCGTTTTTAGGAATTGTAGGTGTGCAGTTGGGTTTGTCATCTGCCTATCACCCCCAGACGGATGGGCAGACCGAAAGGGTTAATGCGGTGATGGAATGTTATTTGCGTTGTTTTGTTAATTATCACCAAGACAATTGGGTTGATCTGCTGCCACTGGCAGAATATGCCTACAATAACTCGGTGCACTCTGCAACCGGGGTGAGCCCATTCAAAGCAGTTTATGGAATGGATTTTGGACCATTAGGGGCTGTACCCACCCCACCAGAAGGCGATCCCCCCGAGGTGTCTAAATGGGCTCACACAGTGAGGAACACTTGGCCCTGGCTTGTAAAAAACCTGGAACAGGCTAAAGATAGGTACAAACTACAAGCAGACAAACACAGAACACCTCAGTGGGAATTGAGGGTCGGAGAAAAGGTGTATCTTTCCACTAAGAACCTCAGGTCTTTACGCCCGTGTAAAAAATTGAGCCAACGGTTTGTGGGCCCATTTTCTATCTCCAGAGTTATCAATGAGGTTACGGTAGAGCTGGAGCTACCCAAATCCTTACAAGGGGTGCACCCGGTGTTTCACGTGAGTCTACTAAAACCCTTTCTACAAGCACCAGAATGGCACCCCGAACCCGAAGCGGCAACTCCCATCATGGTACAGGGCGAACGGCACTTTGAAATCTCCAGGGTGCTCGATTCTCGGAGGCGCAGGGGCCGACTGGAATATCTTGTGCGTTGGAAACATTTAAATTCCAGTCACGATGAGTGGGTGTCCGCTGTTCACGTACAGGCTCCAACCCTTGTAGCGGATTTCCATCGCCATTACCCGGACAAACCAGGAAATCTGGAGGGGGGGCCTTTGGGGAGGCGGAGTGTCAGCGAGGGCATGCAATCGGACCCGGGATAGCGAGGTGACTTTCGTTTCATCTCTCCTTCCCATGGGAAGGAAGAGGCAACAGCCAAAAGGCTCGAGAGATCTCCACTTCAAAGTGACTTCCTGATTGTAATCCTGCTCTGATCTTAAGGTGTGAATTCTCTCTCTTGGTATTGGGGAACCGCTGATGTTTTGCATTTCAAAGATGTTACTTGTAAACATGCTAGCGTGTGTACGCTATAAGAATACCCTCCAAATGATTTGGCGCCATTGTAACGTTGTGTTTCATAGATTACTGTACCCTTCCTTTCAAATAAATTCTACTTTAACTCTCTGCTAACGTCTGGAGTAAAGTTGATGATTCCTGAGAGGCAACGGAGTCCTAGAATCTGACAGTTTTAGACAGCCACACCTCAAAAATAAATGCAAGCTACATCTCAGGCACCTCAGATAAGTACAATGTGCATGAGACATTTTATGGCCTCTACTGTAAGTGGTTGGATAGCTGTTGTACAGCTATAAAGCATGTTTAATCTATAGTTATAAAACAGCTCTTGAATATATCTTAATAACTTCATAAGTTTGTAGTTCATTTACGTAGGTGCTTTTTTATTATAATCCTTTATCTTCATGAATCTGTTTCCTGATCCTGTTACTTTAAAAATACTTCAGTGCAGTCTTGGAGTTGTATTTTAACCTGTATGTGTGTGTGTGTGTGTGTGTGTGTGTGTGTGTGTGTGTGTGTGTGTGTGTGTGTGTGCTGCCAAGTCGCTTTTGACTTATGGTTACCCTATGAATTAATGAACTCCAAAACGTCATATTATTAATAGCCTTGCTCAGGTTTTCTAAACCGAGGGCTATGGCTTCCTTAGTTCAGTCAATCCATTTCATGTTGGGTCTTCCTCTTTTCCTGCTGCCATCTACATTTCCTAGCATTATTGTCTTTTCCGGTGACTCTTGTCTTCTCATAATGTGACCAAAGTAGGATAGCCTCAGTATGATCATTTTAGCTTCTAGGGAGAGCTCAGGTTTGATTTGAACTAGAACCACTTATTTATCTTTTTGGCAGCCCATGGTATCCATAAAACTCTCCTCCAACACTACATTGCAAATGAATCAACTTTCTTCCTGTTAGCTTTCTTCATTGTCCAACTTTCACACTCATATATAGCAATGGGGAATACTATTGTACAAATTATCTTGATCTTGGTCATTAGGGACACATCCTTACAATCAAGGATCTTTTCTAGCTACTTCCTGGCTGCCCTTCTCAGTATCAAATCCTTCTGATTTTTTGGTTGTGGTCTTTCTTTTGGTTGATGATGGAGCCAAGGAATAGAAAATCTTGAACAATGTCAATTTCTTCATCACCATCCATAGGGTTGCCAGGTCCCTCTTCACCACCGGTGGGAGGTTTTTGGGGCTGAGCCTGAGGAGGGTGGGGTTTGGGGAGCGACTTCAATGCCATAGAGTCCAATTGCCAAAGCGGCCATTTTCTCCAGGGGAACTGATCTCTATCAGCTGGAGATCAGTTGTAATAGCAGGAGATCTCCAGCTAGTACCTGGAGGTTGGCAACCCTAACCATCCTTAAAGTTGTGTACTTCCTCAGTAGTAATTCTTTTGTATTCTTGATGCTCAGCTGTAATCCTGCTTTGGCACTTTCTGCTTTAACCTTCATTAATGACTTCATTCAGGAGTCATTTCACGTCTTCACTATTTTTTGCCAGTAATGTAGTATCATCTATATATCTCAAATAGTTAATGTTCCTTCCATCAATTTTCATTCCACCTGCATCTAAATCTAATCCAGCACTCCTTATGACATGTTCAATATAGATTGAAGAGATGAGGAGATAAAATACATCCTTGTCTGACCCCTTTGCCAACAGGAAAACATTTTGTTTCCCCATATTCTGTCCTAAGACTAGCCTCTTGTCCAAAGAACAGGTTGCTCATCAAAACAATCAGATGTTGTGACACACACATTTCTTTTAAAATCAACCATTTCTTTTCATAATCCACACAGTCAAAAACTTTACTATGATCTATGAAACACAAGCTGATTTTTTTAATGGAACTGTCATATGCTCTGGTAACCAATGTAAATTTGCAATATGATCTCTAGTGCCTCTTCCTTTACTTAATCCAGTTTGCACATCAGGCATTTATCATTCTATATATGGTAAGAGTCTTTGTTGTAAGATTTTGAGTATCACATTGCTCATGTGAGAAATTAATGCAATGGTCTGATAGTTGCTGCAGTCTTAGATGTCTCCTTTTTGGAATTGGAATGCAGATTGAGCGTTTCCAGTCCCTGGGCCATGGTGTTGTTTTCCATATTTGCTGGCATATTTTTATTAAGATTTGGATGGACTCGGTTGCTGTGGCTTCAAATAGCTCTATTGATATCCAATCTACTCTCCCAGTTGCTTTGATTGCAGCTTTCATTTCACTTTCTAAAATTGCAGGATATAAGAATGCAGCCTCAAAATAGCAGCCATTAGGAACACTTTTTTTTTCTTTTTTTTCCCCTGGATTCAGATGTTCAATCTTTTGTCCCTGGGACTAGATATTCAGTTTGTATTTTCACTTATTAGATCTTCAAAAGACTTGCTAGAATTCAATTAACATACCTATGGCAGAGAATGAAAAATCATCCACTTTCTTTTTCCTTCACTGACATAGGTAATCTTATTGCCTGTGCCTTGTCCAGAAAAAGGAGAGAGCTGTGGCTGGCAGAGATTTTATGATGCTTGAGTTAATTTCCAGGATAAAGCTTTGGCTGGAAGGACCTGTTCAGGTTTATTTATGCATTGCATTTATTTGCTCTTTTATTTTAATTATCTTTTTAGAAGAAGTTGCACTGTAAAACATTGCTGTTTAATGGCAGGAGGTCTGTGTTCCAAGCAGCCAATAATGGAATTTCTTTAAACGAAGCTGCAGAAACACCACTGAAGAATGTTTTAAAGCAGCAGCCACGAGACCAGGTTGATCTTGTTTTCCTGGGTTGCATATAAAAAACAAAAGGCCTTTAGCCCGACTGAAAGGTCTTTTTTGTAGGAAACAAGATTGCAAGGGGAAAATCTTTATATGAGAATGCAAAATAACTTCCTGAGATTATGGGCACAGCGTGCCCATAAAATATCAAGAGCACATTGTATGCTAACATTGTAACGTAGCACCTCTTGCAACTTTCAAGCCACGTGTATCAAAAGCAAGTCCAGAGCTACAGCACCCAGGTCTTGGTGTTGGTTGGCTGTTTTCTTTTCATTTAAATCTGTGCTTACATATTCACAGGTCAGTGTTTAGTTGCTGTTTTTGCAGTTAGTGGAAAATATAAACAAGCTCCCCGCCCACCCCAATATAGTAAAACATATTGAATGTTCTACATCATGGGTTGGATCCAGACACCCGCATGGAAGGAAAGAAAATAGCCATTAGCACTATCCTGCACAGATTTGTGTGTAGCTGTGCCAAGTGTTATAATAAATCATTCTGTACCATTCTCATCCTTCAGCTTCTGTGCAAGAAGTTGTGTAAGTTTATGTGGAAGCAGACGAACATTAGTGAATTTAGTTTCAGGTTTCCTGTATACCTGTAGTGTTCCAACTATTGAAACAGCTGTCTCGCAGGTGAAAGATATCTTCTGCATGCAGAAAAGCACCTTTGGATCAAACTACCAAGTGTTTCAGTAGCCAAAAAAAAAAAAAAAAAACTGTCTCAAATACATTAAAAAATTTCCTTGTTCCTGTAACCAAAAAATAAATTGGAATGAATTTCATGCATATATTCTATTTCTGCAGTACGAGTTTCCCTAGGGTTACCAAACTCCCGGTACTCCCTGGAGATCTCCTGCTATTACAACTGATCTCCAGCCAACAGAAATCAGTTCACCAGGAGAAAATGGCCATTTTGGCAATTGGACTATATGGCATTGAAGTCCCTCCCCTCCCCAAACCGTGCCCTTCTCAAGCTGTGCCCCAAAAACTTCCCCCCCGTGGCAAAGAGGGACCTGGCAACCCTGGGTTTCCCCCTCTCCCCTGATACTTAAATTTTCTTACAATCCCTAGTCCACAGGTATGCTTTAATGCTCAGCAGACAATGTTTTGCTGACTGCAAAACTGAGAGGGTGCTTTGCTAAAACCCCATTCTCAGATAATTGTCTCAGATAACTTTTGCGAATCTGGTGCAACAGAACTATTGATCATTGCATGTTATTTTGAGATCAGTAGACTTTACTGACAGATCTTTGGATCATGCCTATCTTCATCAAATATTGGCTTCCTGCTGAATCCTGGGTGATCTCTCTTTTTTGGCAGATAACGATCCTGTAATAACTCGACATATTGCCAATTTTTGGCAATAGTGATTTCTTCAATGCGCTCTCAAGATGGGTTTTAATTTGTAAACGTTTTCTATGAAAACTGTATATGAGTATTGCAATATTTTATTACAAGAGCCCTGTGATGCAGAGTGGTAAGCTGCAGTACTGCAGTCCAAGCTCTGCTCACGACCTGAGTTCGATCCCAACGTAAGTTGGTTTCAGGTAGCTGGCTCAAGGTTGACTCAGCCTTCCATCCTTCCGAGGTCGGTGAGTACCCAGCTTGCTGGGGGTAAAGGGAAGATGACTGGGGAAGGCACTGGCAAACCACCCTGTAAACAAAGTCTGCCTAGGAAACATCGGGATGTGATGTCACCCCATGGGTCAGTAATGACCTGGTGCTTGCACAGGGGACCTTTACCTTTACCTTTTAAATATTTGATTCTGTTATTCTATTTTATTGTATTGATTGTTATGCTTAAGACCTCTGGTAAAAAGAACTTATTAATAAAAGGAAAGGGAAACTTGAGGCTGGACTAATTGACTTTTGGTCCAATCCAGCAAGGTTCTTGTTGAACCTCCTGAAATTCTCAGTCTACTCTTGCAGAGGCAGGTGAGTACTGCAGAGAGAAGGGAAGAAATTCAACTGCAGCTTGTAAGAGAGAAAACGCTGTAGGTATAAAAGGTGCTAGAGAAGTAGAAGATCTCTGTAGATGTGTTTCATATTTAATACATCCTCTGGTGCTGTCATGCAAGTCAGTATACCTCTGCTTTTAAGAAACATTTTTCCTCTGAGCGCCCCATCCTTTAACTTCTGAAGATTGTTTCTCTCTGCACAATTGAATCTGTCTTTCCATCTGTTCTTCACTCATATATATACATTATCTATAACAAATAAACATGGCAAGTGTATGTGAGGTAAAAATCAATAAATTAGTGTTATAAAGAAATCACCTCCATAAAACTAATTTACCACATTTTATTTCAAGGAAGCAGTTTCAATATCCATGGATTGGTTGTCTTAAAATAAGAAGTACTCTCATAAAACTTTTTTATGAATCTGCAAGTCCCGCACAAAATGCGAATCTGGGTTTTGTTTTTTTATGAGCTTGACTTCTCCAGTGGGGAAAAGAACCTTTGTCAAGTGATCCAAAGAAGGAAGTCATGTGGGCAAATCAACTGGTTTATAGAACATTCAGAACTAGCTGGTGTTAATAGCGCTGATTTGAAACCAGTGGCTCAGAGCCAAAGAACCTTGGCATTACTTCCGCAAGCCGAAGGGGCTTATTTGGTTCCTTGCTCCTTACAACAAACTATTTTGCAACTGTGCTATCTTTCAAAAGCAGTTTATCACATGACATTGGCAGGGGGACATTTATTTAAGGAAAAAATTATTTGAGCTAGCACAAATCCCTTCAGGAACCTAAATGTACAGCCCTACGCAGAGTTAGCGCAGCTGAAGCTCACTGAAATAAATGGGTTTAGACTGGAGTAACTTTGTTTAGAATTGCCCCGTAAGTAGCATTTTGGATCATGGATTACTCAATCAATCAAGTTTCATTTCAATACAGTATCAGCTCTGAATAAAAATCAAAGTTAGGTTAAAATAATAAAATAAAATAAAAAAGTTGATGATTCTGGGAAGGATGATTTGAAGAAGAGGAGGAAAGGTCTTCTATGTCATGGATTACTCTTTTTTTGATCATGTATCTAGATACCTAGTTCTCAACCTGGCTGCATCTGCAGATCCTTAATTCCGCGCATTGGGGCCAGGTGGAGAGAAGGAAGATTTTCTCTCCCCCTATGCTCCATCATAACTTTGCTCATCCAAACGGGGCCATCTGCAGGTACCAACTTGCAAATGAGCAAAATCAGCAACTGCCCATACATGTGTCTTCTCCGTTGTGGCCCCAACCTTGTGGAATGGTCTGCCTGAAGAGGTCAGGAAGACTCCCACTGTGCAAAAGAGAGCTTTTCTACATGGGCAATAGGATAGCACTGTACAAAATTATTCACAAAGTTACTTGGACAAATTATTAGGGACTATGGTCTATACTATGTGTATAGTTTGCTGTAAATTGAATCCTACTGTGTAATCCTGCATAATTTTAAGTGTCATGTTAACAGATTTCTCATTGGTTCTACAACTCAAATCTTTTTCATTTTTTATTGAATGTCTCGGGTCGCTAGATCCCTCTTTGTCACTGGCAGGATATTTTCGGGGTGTAGCCTAAGGAGGGCAGGGTTTGGGGAGGGACTTCAGTGCCATAGAGTCCAATTGCCAAAGCGGTCATTTTCTCCAGGTGAACTGATCTCTATCGGCTGGAGATCAGTTGTAATAGCAGGAGATCTCCAGCTAGTTGTTGGAGATTGGCAACCCTATGAATGTCCCGTCCTGTTGATTGTATTGACTCATTCTGTGTAAACTGTCTTGAGTCCCAGTGAGAAAGGCAGACAATAAATAACATATATAAATAATAAATAAATTCTGCCTTTATATGCCTTTACATATGCCCTATTCCACTAAAATGTAAGATATCTAGCATTGGATCCAGACAGCTTTTTCACTCAGACCATTTTCCCTTCATACTACTTTTTCAGCTGCACATGACTTTTGTACATTTAGATCCCATGAATCTTAGTGTAGCCTTTTTTTAATGGCCAGAGGACATCTTCTTCCTTTTTTACCACCAGAAAAACTAATTGGATCCAAACCCTAATGTTGAAAACTGCATGTGTGATTTTTCTGAACAGAGACTTTTTGAGACTTGGCTTTTGGTCCCTTATAAGTATTACAAGAAATGTTTGAAGCCATGGATGTTCCAACAACAATATTGTTGGATTCCTCTTAAAGGCATTTCCAGCCAACAGAACATCCTGTTGTCTGCTTGAAAGGCACTTCGTAATTTCATTGGGCAAGCCTCTTCCAAACGGGCCTTTTTAAAAGCCTGATTCAGAGTGGCATTTGACTTGGCAAATGTTCAAGAGTTGAGTTTCATTTGGGCTCATTTCCTCTTTTATTATTGTTTTTAAAAAGTGGTAGAAATGAAAAATGTCTATTTTGGCCAAAACGAACTTCTCCTTCAGCATGCCACCCGTGGGCACACCATCAGCTGGTGGGCCTAGATTTGTTTGTACACCCGTGGGCACACCATCAGCTGGTGGGCCTAGATTTGTTTGTACACCTGATATAGTAACTTATTGCCTCTCTGGAGAGAGCGAAAAAAAATGAAAAATGTTAATTAAACTGTTTCATCTACATAAGCTGAGCAACTGGATCAACATTGGATAGGATGTGGACAGTGGAACTCTACCATGAGACTTGGGTCCATTGCCAGTATAATTACCATACAATTGTAGGATTGCCAACTCTGGATTGTGAAATTGTGAAATTGCTGGAGATTTGTGGGTGGAGCCTGGAGAGTGCAGGGTTTGGGGAGAGTCCTCATGGGGGCATAATGCCACAATCCACCCTCCAAAGCAGCCATTTTCTCCAGGGGAATTGATCAGTCTGTAGAGAGCTTGTAATTCTGGGAGATCGCCAGGCCTTGCCTAGAGGTTGGCAACCCTATATAATTGTCATGAATATTGGCACGTTTGTGGAAATGTGGCAAATATGAGATGGATCCTGGTTCATCCATGTCAGGACAGGTGGCCATTTAAAGCATGGCACAATTTCAACAATACAGAGGCTGGTTTAATACACAGCTGAGCAAAAGCATACCATTGAGTAAAGCCTGTGGCTACAATATCCAAGTTTCCATGCCTGTGTAAGCAAGACAGAAAGTTATGTAAGCGTAGATGTCTTTTGTGTACACAAGCCTGAAAGAGATATGAATCACTGAACAGATTAATCCTCTCAAATGTTAATAGCTGTTAATATTCCTAAAGCTTTGCTTACATGTTGGTGCATTTGTATTACAACCTGAGTATGTGTAAAGGAATGTCAAATGAGTGAGCTTTGCAAAATACCCCAAACTTAAATAAGACAAGCTTGGGAAACTAAACTCTTGTTTAATTTAAAATTAAACTCTTGCACTATGCCCAGCTAGTGTTTCTTTAAATTCTCTCTTGCAACACAACTGTTAACAGTGCAATCCTAGCCAGAGTTACAGCCTTCTAAATCCATTGAAGTCAATGAGTTTAGAAAGGTGTACCTCTATTTAGCATTACAGTGTAAATGTATTGTTGGACATGCAAGTCCCATGATTTACTCATGGTAAAATTCAACCCAACTATTGCTTATGGCTGTGTAAACTTCTAATTTATTTAAATGTTTAGGTGCAGTCTTAACCAGATTATTATGTGCATTTATTTAACACATTTGTATCCTACCTTTTCTCCTATGAATCAAGTAAATTATGTATGCAACACCAAGTTGCAACGAAAATAAAACAATAGCCCAATAATTACACCATCATAAAATCACCTGCTTAAACAATGCACAGTACACTGTAACTTTCCCACAACTTCATTAGCCTCCACAAAAGACTCTCTAGAAATAACAAAATGTTACACACACTGTGAAAAGAAAGAAAGGTGCCCTCGTTACTTCTTAGGCAAACCCATATGCAACTTCCAAGAATGCTGTAGTCCAAGCTGAGGCAGAGCAGACTGTTCCAAGGTGAAGGTATTCTGAGATGCACATGGGAGTATATCAGGAGATATGGTCCAATAGATATGAGGGTGCCAGGCCATGAAGGACTTTAAAGGTGAAAACCAGCACCTTGAACCAAGCCTAGAAACTAATAGGTACCCAGTGCTGATGTTGAAGGATAGGTGTTATATGTTTTGAGTGATAACTCTAGAGAAAAGCCTGAATGCCAGTGGAACCTTCCATGCCATCTTTAAGGGCAGCTCTTGATGAAATATCCCTTGAAGCAAAGGCATATCAAGTAATCTTCACCAAAGGAGTTCTTTTGCATGTACAAAGTGAGACACCACATTGTCTCATGCAAACTATGGTTTGTAAATCCTAGGCAAACCTTGTGCTATTTTCTCTTCTCCCTTCCCTTGCCATTGTTTAGAGATACAACTGAACTGACGCTAACCATAGTTATTTCTTAAACCAGAATCTGAAACCATGTTCTGAAGGGGATTACAACCTGTGGTTTCGTAGAAAGCTGATTAATGAAAACTAGACTTGTCAGGTCTGGCTTTGGAAATTCCTAGAGATTTGGGGTGAAGACAGAAAGGGCAGAGTTTGGGGAAGGAGCTCCCTGGGGATGAGATGCCATAGAGCAGGGGTGTCAGACATAAGGCCCGGAGCAGATCCAGCCCCTTGAGAGCTCTTATCCGGCCCGCGAGCCAGCTAAGGCAGCCTACCTCTCCCTCTCAATCTGGGCTAATGAGGCATGGCCCGGCCCGACCCAGTGACATTTATGTCATATTTGGCCCTTGTAACAATTGAGTTTGACACCCTTGCCATATAGCTTGGCCCTTGAAGCTGCCATTTCCTCCGAAGGAACTGAGCATTGTAGTCGGGAGATCAGTTGTAGTTCCAGAGAAGGTTGGTAACCCTAATTTTTAACCATCGTTACACCTCTGTTGCACACAAGAATCAAAATAATAGGTAACAGTACTGGATAGGAAAGTGAAGAGGGGATTGCTCCAAAGAGAGATAGGGGCAAGAATATAGACTACTGTCCCTGAAACTAGATCTGGATGCGAAAATCATGCATTGGATTAAAAAACACACCCAGAGAACACACCTTTCATGCCTCTTCCTTCCCTGTGTAAACCCAGCAGCCACTCCTGAGAATCAGAGACCTTCAGGGATGGCATAAGAGACAGCATGGGGTCTACAACAGGAAGGTGGAACAGACAGAAAATTTCCCCCTCTTCTGTGAGCATAAAAGGGGGAGTTTGGCTCTGACCTCCTGGTTTGCAGGAAGCCAGCTATTTCAGCACAAGCCGTAGCTACTTACCCATACTATTTACCCATACTACGTTAACTACTTAACGCATAGTTAGATTGTGGATTGTGGAACTCCCTGCCCCAGGATGTGGTGATGGCTGCCAACTTGGAAGGCTTTAAGAGGGGAGTGGACATGTTCATGGAGGACAGGGCTATCCATGGCTACTAGTTAAAATGGCTACTAGTCATGATGCATACCTATTCTTTCCAAGATCAGAGGAGCATTATATTAGGTGCATTAGAACACAGGCAGGATAATGCTGCTGCAGTAGTCTTGTTTGGGGGCTTCCTAGAGGCACCTGGTTGGCCACTATGTGAACAGACTGCTGGACTTGATGGGCCTTGGTCTGATCCAGCATGGCTTTTCTTATGTTCTTACCCCTGTTACGTGCCTAGTGAACTTGTGGCATATTTCTAGTCGGTCCGTTGGTTTGATCTGAAATTATTTGAAGCCTTAAAGCCAGAGCAAAATGTATGACTCAAGACAGGCAGCAAAGACCCAGCAGGGTCCACATCACTTGCTAAGACTGGGGCAAGTCTGTTGACTTTTTCTTTCTCTTGCTTCTTCTTGCAATGTGTATTTGCTGCAGCTAGTGCAACTCTCCCTTTTCCACTGTTTTTGGTTTCCTTTTTTTAATGTGCCCCTCGCACAGCATCTTATTAATATTTATTGCAACTTTAAAAAATAAAATTAAAAAGCTGGCCACTTGGTGCTCAGAAGACTGCTGTAGTTTATCTGGAACATAATGCCGTATTAGGGCAGCACACAATACCATTTATCCTCACACCTGGGGGAATGAATTTCACAGCTGTAATTGCTACAATATAATTCTTATTAATGTCGTGCTATAATTCGTATTAATTCCAGAGGGCTAATAAATGTATTAAGACTTGTCAACATATTATTTTGTGCTGTTTATGATCTCAAGAAATATGCCCTTGAAGAGTTTTATTGTGTAAAGGAAAAGCCTTAAAACTCCATTTTAGCAGGGGAGTTAATTAAAAAAAGTGTTTAGTTATCCCCTGTACAAACACACATGCTCTTTCACTTCTTTGTCTGTCAGTGAACTATCTCTTTCCATCAGTATTTAGAAGGAAGCTATAGAAAATAATTTATGTAATATATTAGCAGCAATTATGTAGCCACTGTAGTTTTGCTGGTATTATCAAGTATCAGTTACAATGAGAAACATTTTTATAATAATTAAAACTCCCTGTCCACTGGCACATGAACCAGGACAGGAGCAGATGAGACAGAGAGCATGAAGGGTAGTAATAAACATGAAATGTGCCATCGTAGTAACTTAATTCTTATTTTGCTCTTCTGCTCGGTTTTCCCAGGTAGCGAATATGATGAAGAAGAAGTAGATTATGAAGATTCAGACAGTGATGAATCCTGGACCACAGAAAGTGCCATCAGCTCTGAAGCTATCCTAAGTTCCATGTGTATGAATGGAGGGGATGAAAAACCTTTTGCTTGCCCTGTACCTGGGTGTAAAAAGCGATATAAGGTGAGTGTATTATTTTAGGACATTTCTTTGAAGGCTGGTATCTTATTTTTGCCTACATTTCATCCTAATCTACATGTGGAAGGAGTAATTAATTTGTGGAATTGCCATTAGACACAGTGATGGTCTCAAGATTAGCTGACTTTGAAAAGGGAGGAGAAAAGCTCATGGAGGATATGTCTGTCAATGGCTACTAGCCATGGTGACTAAAGAGAACTTCCATGTTTAGAGCAGTGGGACTGTGAATGCCAGTGCTGGAAAGCAACAGCAGTAGGAGGGTTTAGTCTACAGGCCCTGCTCGCAAGGACTTCTAGGGACATCAGGTTGACCACTGTGTGAAACAGGACATTGGACCAAATGAACCATTGCCATGATCCAGCATAGCTGCACTTATGCTTATGTACCTTTAAAGCCAGAGATTTTGAGTCACAAAGCATGTTGTTGTGATAGGTTATGGCTGTTTTCACAAAAAGTATAATTTCATGTGTGACCCTAAAATGGAACCATTTACTGGCAGATGTAAGCAAGGCCTTGACCTCTGCACTTTTTATAGCCAGGTGCAATTTTAGAGTGTAACTTCCTTTTGTTTAAATGAATCTATTGTCATACTAGGTAAAGGTCCCCTGTGCAAGCACCAGGTCATTCCTGACCCATGGGGTGGCATCACATCCCAACATTTACTAGGCAGACTTTGTTTACGGGGTGGTTTGTCAGTGCCTTCCCCAGTCTTCTTCCCTTTACCCCCAGCAAGCTGGGTACTTGTTTTACTGATGTGATACTCTGGGTAGCTACAGAGCAGCAAATGTGACACTATTATGTCAGCGACCAGATAGGTGGGACTTTCCCATAAAAGATGTATAGAGTAGAAGCTCTGTGTATAGCTGAAGAAACAAACATATTGAAATTGTTAGGAACCCCTTAAGCTAAAGCAGCTACCTCTATACAGTGCAAAGCATTATTTTGTTGGTGGTGGGGGGATAAGAAAGCCTAGCCATTTGCTGTACCCTGTCTGTATTTTATCCAATAAATGGTAACAGCCGGCAGCCAAATAAGTGAGGTGTTCCTGTTTCCTTCTGCTTTCTTTCCATCTTCATCAGATAAATAAATGAGTACCGTTTGAGGGATATCTTGCACACCATTAATGTGAGGACAGTAAACAAATTATTGACTCACAAGAAGTTGGTCAGAGCAAGCTGCACAACCCAGTTTTCTACAAAATACTTTTTCCTGTTTTGCCAGCTCATGGACTTATTTCTGTCTCACCTCCAATGCCATCATTTGTTGTGCTCTTGCCTTGAGTACCTTTGTCCACCCCACCCCACCCCACCCTCTGCTTTTGGGGCTTCTGGATACCTTATTCTCTTTGTTTCTTCTACAAGGCAGCTGAGTTAGTGCTTGGGTCTCGGTAAGAATGGGTGGGAAAGGGAGCCTGCCTGAAGACAGCTTCTAGCTCTGAGGTAAAATAGGAACTGGGATATCAAACAGATGCTAGGAAGAAATGGGTCTTTCCCCCTTCCATGCCCATAATGAGTTTTCTGTTGCTTAACTGTCCATGGCAGGCTTACAGTTGAGTATAGTATTTCTTTAAAATGTCATTGCTTAGCCTGGTCTATGAGAGGGGCTGGCTACAAGTAACCCATAGCTGGTAAGCATCAGCTATAAGAAAGAATTTTATTTTAATGGTGGACAGTTTCATCATATGAAGGCTCTTCTAGTCTCAGGGCTCTTGGTCTTAAGTAACTGAAAAACTTCTAACTGCATGGTTGTTTTTGTACCAGGCTTTTATTAGACTTTATAATACATTTATTATACGTTACCCCCATCCAAAGAACTGGGAGAACAGATAGAACACAAAGGAGTACTGAAGAAAACACCAGAAATAAAGTTCATGCTCTTTCCTCTTACAGATTTGTAAAATCAGCTTTAATATATCCGACTGTGAATTGCCCTGTGTTTTAAGGTCTATCCCAGTGCCTGATGGTATATTAAGTATTTTAAGTATTTTATATAGTCCCAGTTTCACTACCATTGTACAAGGCAGGCTTTGCTGCCTGACGATTTTCACGGTTTTACTCAAGGTTTCCCCTCCTCTTCCCACAGAATGTTAACGGTATAAAATACCATGCCAAGAACGGCCACAGGACACAGATCCGTGTGCGGAAGCCCTTCAAATGCCGTTGTGGAAAGAGTTACAAGACAGCTCAGGGTCTGCGGCACCATACAATCAATTTCCACCCACCAGTGTCTGCTGAGATTATCAGGAAGATGCAGCAATAACTGGCTGGTCACAGACGTGCCAAGGAATCCTCACCAGCAGTTGCTGCTTTTGAAGACAGCCACCTCCTCTTGGGGAAGCACTGAGCAATCCCTTTAAAAAAATTAAATGCATGCTTTACCATTTTTTCTGTAATTTTGGAATGATGTTATCTTTGTAGAGTTACTGCTTTTTGTACATTTGCACATGTAATCATCATGCCCATATACATTACTTTGCTATCAGGTGCTAAAAGCTACAGATTCTTCAAAGTATCCCTCCTGCACCTCCCCACCCACCCCAGATAAAGAGAATTAGGGGATAGTGTATATTTTAATCTGCTTTTCAGTGTTAAATGAGGAAGAGGAGGGGAGAGGAAGAAAGCTTGGCACTGAGATAACTTCAAGATTGTAATGTGTTTGAAGAAGTTCAGTGCATCCGTTCCCATGTGCTTGCAAAACCAAAACAATCCCCCGCCCATTGTCCACCTGGTTTATATGCCTTATGTAATAGAAATCTGTGGAATAGCAAGGTTTTAGGTATTGAAATTATAAATAAGAGAATGTTTAACATATGCTAAAAATATTTTCATACTCAGATAACATACATAAAAGGTGTGCTTGCTGTATTTTATATTATCCTGCAATTTTCTTTCTCCTCTGAAATGTCTTGCCATTTGAACTAGCCGAATAATCACTCTAGCGGTAGAATTCTACTTCTCTGTGTACAGGTGTTATTTAATGTTAAAAGACCCATCAGACTCCTGAGGAGCAAATTGCTGTGGTCCCATTATTGCTCCCCAATTATCTACTACTAAAAGACACTTGGAAATGAAGTGCAAATCTAGTGTGAAAGAAATTATCTTCATCTTAGATGGAGGTCTTAAAGCACTTTGTAGTTCTCTATTGCCAACAAATTTAAATGTTTTATGCGTTGCCAATTCTTGCAGCTGCGGTACTAGAGCGTGCCAGTGGCTGCAAATAAAAATTCTAGGCATGTTTTATGGAGGGTACACTATTTGTGTTGAGGGAGTTTCTAGTTCTATGTGTATTGTACCTTCAGATTTTTGTATGTATATATCTATATTTTCTAACTTACCATAGGTTGTTGCATTCCACAAGTTTAGCATTAAATGTTTCTTTCTGAACTACGAGACATCATGAGCCTTACTGAAATGAAGTGCTTCTTGAAGCAGGTACTCAAAAGATAGACCTGAGGTCAGAACTATCATTGAGTTGCTTGTGTCTGGACCATACCTGAATGCTTCATTTATTTGATGCTCTCCTGCCTTCAGTCTTCTTCTATTGTGTAAGTGCTAGTCCTTAAGGTTAATAGTTTACAAAATATGCAAGAGTTACATTAATAGAAACTGGGAAGGTCTCCCACCCAAGAAAACAGTACGTTTTACAAGCTATCCTCTTGTATTTTGTATTTATATATATAAATATATACCTTATATACCTGACCTGGGAAATGCAGAAGTCTCCATTCTTTTAAAAATATATAAAGATTGAGGGGGCAGTGATTCTCTCTAAGTTTTCTTTTCTGAACTGAATGCCTCATAATGAGGACTGAAGAAATTTAAAACAAAGCATCCTTCAAATAAATCACCCTTGATCCATCTTACAAAAAAGATACATTTTGTAGCAGACGTGTCAACATTGGTATCAAGAATGATCCAGACATAAGACTTATTGATTATACTTAAAGCCCATCGTCCAACATTTTGAGTGCGGCATCGTTTTCTGCTTTCAGTGAAAAACTGCAGGCAAACTAAATTAATATTGTAGTATGTCAATCCCTTTCCACTCTCAAAATCCAGTTTTGATTGACCTAGTCATTGTAACAGTATTAAACAGGTAAAAATGGGACTATTTTGTTATACTGTGTATAGTGAATGTATTGTACTTTGTGTGAAAATGTGCTTTAAATTATATTTTTCCTATATTTTGTTGGGGACAAAGTTCATTAAGTTGTCACAAAAGGTTTGTTTTAGAACTGAGCACCACAAAGTGCAACAAAATTTCTTTCAATAAAAGCTGCTTATAAATGTAAATTGAATCATACTTAATAAAAATTGCCTCTGACCTAAGACAAATCTGGATGGCATTTCATTCTTTCAAACCTTTGATTTGTAAATAGCGTGCTACTCACTAACCCAGTGATATAGCAGATTCTCTGATTAGTAACAGAACTGGCAAAATAGTAAAGCAAAATGATCGTCTAATGAATGTGTTATTAGCTACAATGGATGGGCAACTCCTGGCAATCTTGCTGCAGATCTGGTACCCAGAGCTAGATCCCAAGGTACTGGCAGGGCGAGTGGTGTGGAAGAAGGTTATCGGCACGGCTTATTTCTTCCAAGACCTACACAGCCACCAAGCAAGTTCGGCTTTTTCCTTATGCCAACAGCTTCACAGGTAGACACTGCATTTTTTTCCAGCTCTTGAATCCAAAAAGGTTGCCCAACCTGAGCTGTAACCTTGTCTGAGGCTGACTTGGGGGTTTAACGCATGGCCAATTTGCCTCGCCTTTGTGCCTTAAAAGTAGCGAATTCCCATGGTCTAAACGCATGGCCGTCCGAGGGCTGCGTATCGGACCCACCTTAGGCGCGAATTAAGCACACACAAAAAACGGGTTAAGCAATCCGTTTTCTAGCGACCTTTTCTTCGCTTTTTTTAAATTTCGCTACATTACCGGAACGCCCACGTGCGTGTAATCACACGACTAGCCCGCTACTAACCTCCTTTCCTTCAAGCTCCCAGCCCCGACAAACAGCTGAGCTGTGGGTGAGAAAGGGCAGGGCAGGTGCGAGCCGCGCTGCTGGCTAGGAAGGGAAGTGACATAACGGGGAAGGAGAGCTCCTTTTATGGACTTCCGGGGGGAGGGCAGAGGGTGGAAGGGGCAGAGCTTCTCTGGCCTGAAGAGTATAAAAGGCCAGAGGAGAGCTGTAGCCAGGTAGGAAGTAGGCTGTGACCCAGGCTGGCTAAGCATAGAGCCTCCCGGGTAGCCTCCGAGGGAGAGGAAAGCTCAGACTCTCCCTCGGACTGGTCTGAGGCTGAAGAGGCGCCTCAAGCCCCGACCCTCTCCAGGCCAGACAGACACCCCCTCCGACCAGCCCTGTGGGGGGGGGGGGTACTTAACACCATCACGATTGTATACCGGAACACTGGCGTCCCAAGAAAAAAAAGGGGGAGAATCGGCCTTTGATTGGATAACCCCTCAGCCAATCCTTGGGCAATGACACGGTGGTCACTCCCCTACTATCCCACATTATATGGGTGGCTCAAACGCACGGGGAGCCTCCAGCAGCTACTTGCTTCAGACTTATAGAGGGATGGGCTGGCGTCATGTGTTTGACTATCCAGTCTCGGATTAAAATATTGTGAGATAAGAGAGGAGCGAACCAAGAACATTCTGCCCATGCTTTAATCCCCTTGCACAGATCTTGATATGAGATGCAGTCTGTGATTCAGCTTCATATTCACTGGTTGGTTCTACATGACCACTTAACCTAGAATTGCTATGATTTGTTCATGTTGTATTGTAGCCAAAAGTTTTTCTTCCTAATGTTAGCATTTGCTTTTGTGGAAAGAGACCACTAGTGATGGAACAGGTCTTTTTGACCAGGACTGCCTACTCCCATATAATCATTACAGTCATCTCCAGGGGTCCTCCTTTGGGTGCCCCCTATCATCTGAGGTTAGATGGGTGGCAACCTGAGAAAGGGCCTGTGGTATACACAACTCCCTCCCCAGGAAGACTCATCTGTCACCCTCTACCATTACCTCCCACCAGCAGGTAAAGTTTTGTATTGCAATCCCTTACGGACCCTCATTCCTGTTGTTTTTAATTTTATATATTTGTTCTTCCAGTTGGTTTTTAATGCTTTTTAACTGATTGCTGCTTTACAGGCCCAAATAGGGTGGAAAGTCAAGATAAGACATGTTTTAAAATCATAAAGACAATTTCTAGAAGACAGCTCCTTGCACCGTTAGCAAAACATGCTTTGATCCAAGCCATTGTCTTTAGAGATAACCCAATGACAGAGTAGTCAAACCTCTGTATTCCTATCTTTTTTGGTATCTTCCTTCAGAATCACTGTGGCTTTTTATTCATTTAACAAAATTGCACCACTAACTGTCCACATGTGGCCCACTATTAAGGCAATGCACACCTATTATCCCTTTAAGCCCTCAGCCTCCATTGTGCTAAATGACTTCCTGTTCACTAACAGGGCCCGGCCTACCTGAATGTATTTTTAATTGGTCCCTTTTTCCCTGGGAAGTTTTACTTACTGTATCTCTGTTAGGTTGGAAAATGTGCTTGTTTTCTTTTTATGATGACTATAACAATAATTTGATTCAAAAGGTGGGCGAAGCATAAATACCCTATCTCTGTTCAGGAATGCTAAGACACGAGCACCATATGAACAAGAAGTTTTGAATAAACTAAGTTACTTAAAACATTTTATCCCAGCTTTCCACCCAATCAGGGTCCTCAAAGGAGCAAATAATTAAGGTATTATAAACTGTAAATATGTAAATAAAATAACAATTAAAAACAGAAAGGGTCAGTAAGGGAATGCCAAATGAAACAGAAAAGTGTTCATCTACCAGAAAATAATGATAGAGGGAAAGACAACGCATAGTTGAATTGTGGAACTCCCTGCCCCAGGATGTGGTGATGGCTGCCAGCTTGGAGGGCTTTAAGAGGGGAGTGGACAAATTCGAGGAAAGGGGTATTCATGGCTATTAGTTAGAATTGATACTAGTCATGCTGCATACCTATTCTCTCTAGTATCAGAGGAGCATGCCTATTATTTTGGGTACAGTGGAACAAAAGGCAGGATGGTGCTGCTGCAGTCGTCTTGTTTGTGGCTTCCTAGAGGCACCTGGTTGGCCACTGTGTGAACAGGCTGCTGGACTTGATGGGCCTTGGTCTGATCCAGCAGGGCCTTTCTTATGTTCTTATAGACCTCTACTAGGATGAAACAGGATTTGTGATGGGAGAAAAACCTTTGCTGAATTCAGCTAACTTTCAGATGAAAGGAAAACATTAAATTTGACTCCCCAGTGCATTTTTGATTAATTTGAATGCCAAGGCAAATTATAAAGACAGAAGATTCAAAAGATCCCATAGTTCAAGTAGAAGACACTCCTGTTTGCGTGGGAGGGGGACCAATTCGGCCCCATCCAAGACCAAGGGTTCTTTGGAAGATCTCAGCCATAATTTTATGGAACTTTATACATGCAAAGGGGTCTAGTAATAAAGACACACAGACAATATTTAGTGTTTGTTTTTAATTTTACTATTGTAGAACAGATGAAAAATGAATAACTTTATCCAAAAGGATCAAATTAAAGATTAACTCTCTAAAAATATAGTGTTTTAGATGCACACCACAAATAAGATGGGGAGACATGGGCAAGTTAGAATGCAGAAGATTCTAGAAACCTTAGTCCCTATGAACATAACTTGCCAGAACAAAAATAGCTGCATACACATGGTAAAATCTACCAAGTACAGATGAAGCCAAATAGTAGCAATTTTTAAACATTTATTTTGTAATAGCTCCAAGTGCAGAATTTTAATAGGTAAATGCCTAGAGCACATGACGCTTTCAGGAAGGGATCATATTTATGTCAACGTTGCTATAAGGAAGTTTTGCAAGCATGTAAATCTCAACGTAACTAGATTTCTGAAATAGATGTAAAAACTACTTCCATTTGATAAGTTATGCAAATGTCAGGATCAACAATCAGATGAAGGAATACACAAGATTACAGAGGAACCTTGGTTTACTATGGAATGAGAAATTTAATCATACTCTTAAGTAGCACAAGCAAGAGTAACATCACATCATTCTGTCAAACCTGCCATTCCTACCAACTGGACTTCTGAGGCTTCTGCACAAGTCTGTCAGTTTCCTGTGTTCTTCTACATTTGGTTAGCAAGGGAACAAATACTGAGAGATACCATGAAAGATTTGGGTTTATGCTAGATGTAGGAAGGCTGACCCAATGCTTGCTAACAGGCCAAAGGTTTACTTTGAATCAACTGCAATGCACAGCACTTGTTTTACTGACAGGAGCCTTTAAATAAGAAGCTTGGCTTGAGTTATAATAGCGGCTTTTTTGGAACTCGTTCATTCGAGCTCTTATCTAAGCTAAACTGCCCACACCTAGTCAAAATTCAACACATTCTGATCGAAGTGTGTCTGAACATGTCTTTCAAAGCCTTGCTGGTCATAGTCAGGAGGGAACTGTTCATTGCACATTGGACACACCTTCCAGTGACTCTCAACGTGTTCTTCAAACTTCGTCTGATCATAGTTAGGAGGAAACATCACTTCACAAAGTGGGCACTTCTTGATGTGCACGAAGCTTAGGAGATAAAAGAGGAAACAGCAACCACTGAAGACGGATGAAATGTTGGGACCCAAGCTTTACATGCCATCACCTGTCAATTTTTATTTCCTAACTGCATTTAAATTATATTCTGGATCAGAGCGCCAGAGCCAACTCTGATCTTCTATGGGGCTGACCATACGCAAGCTCTGAGAACGTCAGGGGCTTCTTCACATGTTCAAAGTATTCCCACACTGTGTTTGGCCTTCATGCAAGAATGGTGCAGTCTCTTTTTTGATGTGTAAATCATGACACCCCTTTTCCATTTCATAAGAGATGGGGAGAAAGCTATTCAACTTAAAAAAAAAAACTGGCTAGATGTGCACTGCGACATACTAGAGGGGCAACACAGAGGTTCGAAATGTAAAAAAAGTTGCAAAATTAGGCAACTGAGCGATGTGGTTTTTAGATTAAATATAGCCCCCCATCAGCATGGCTTGATTTGAGACTCCTGAGAGAGCCTGCCATCGTTAAGGCCAGATGGGAGCATCAGCTTCCTCTTAAGGAGTGGTGTTTGAGAAGGGTGACAAAGACAGAATCAGACTGGATGGGGGGAAATGCCATTCCTGACCCAAAATTTGCTTTTTAGAGTGAAAACCGCTGCTCTAGAAGATGGGTGAGAAGAGAACTCAGAGAATGATAGTAGCTTTTGCAAGGGTGAGAGACCGAATTGTGCCACTAATCATGCAGTGAACAGTATTTGTTCAGAAGGAGCAACTGGGACAAACGTAACATTATTTACACCAATCACAATGGCCGTTTACTCAGGGTGGGGATATAATTTTCCAAGAACAAAGCCTGGGGTTCAAAGAGCTGTTGTAGGGTTAGGGCAAGGGGTTTGCGGTACCCCAATGGAAGTTTTGGCTTTTTATAATTTGACATCCCCCTGTACCATTTCACAACCACTCACAGCAGATGATTGTAAAAGTGTCCAGACTCAAATTCAACAAAGAAGGCACTAGCATGAGTATGTGCTTGGTATCACACTGGTCCATGAGAAGTCACCTTACCTGGAATCAAAACAAAAACCTGTTCCACGCTCATGCAAGCGAAGGTTTGATGGATCAGGAGCAGAAGGTACATTTGCTTCATCATCCTGTAAAGAAAATTTGGGGTTGTTATATAATCGCTTACTTCTGTTTTTACTCTCTTCAATGTTGTTATTACTTACATTCATAAGCAAGGAAAAATATAAATATAGATCTAATGGAAGTATAGATCCAACCCTTATCTCCAGAGCTCAAGTTCATGCAAATGGTTCCCCCCCATTTTGACCTCACCATCAACTCTGTAAGGTAAGTTAGGCTGAGTGAGTGCCCCAGCATCACCCAATCAGCTTCATGGTAGAGGAAGAATTTGAACCCAAGTCCCTATAATCCTAATTTAACATTCTAGCCATTGAACTACTACCACATCCCCTTTTCTGTAGTAGTAATGCATTTCTATTCACCAATTCTATTAAAAAAACCAAAAACTCGCAGAAGTCACCCCACTGCAAACACAGAGAAACTACACCCAAGTAAAACAAGATGTAAGGATTTTAAAGGCATCATTGTAATATTGTTTCATTTGTTTCCCACATATGGAAAACTGTATGTAACACAATTTTTGTTGATAGTTCAAACACAGCCTTCCATGCACCAATCTCTTTTAATGGCTCATCACATTGGATGTGTGCACATATGAAAGGCTTCCTCATCCCAAGCTTCTCAGATTCTTTTTGCTTTCTTTTAAAGAGGTATCTTGATTTTTATCTGCTGAAGCGATAGATGCCTGCCAAGGAGAGCTGTGTAGCAGCATTTGTACAAGGGCAAGCTATTCATCATCTTGTTTCTTTATATCTACAGGGTTTTTTTTTAACCCAAGAACAATTAAGTTATTTTCATTTGACAAGCATGACTATGAAGAGAACATGTTAAAACGTCTGCTTGATGTAAGACAAGAAAAGATTTCTGAAAAACAGGAACACACTTGCCCAAAGTTGGTTCCCATTTGAGGATATTAGGATCCTGCTACCTCATTATGAAAATCCAAGCTGTGTCAGCAAATGAGCACAAGACTTTAGCTCTGTTTCTCTTGGGTTTGCGAGAGGGCAAAGCACATAGATTAGAATGAACACTCTGCTAATTAAACTGCAGAAGATGACTAGAGAGGAGAAGAGCTTGTCATCTGTAATGTCTGTGCCAAGAACGATCAGATTAAATATGCAAAACGTGAAGTAAAGGTAGGCAAATGCACTAAGCTCATACCCAAGACCTTAAAATAGGCTGCAGAAGTTCTGACAGTTCCCCTAATTATTCACAGTAATGGACACAGAGGGCAAAAGGCTGGAGGAAGAGATACATTTTTCTCCATTATAGGTACTGAGCACCAGGGCTAAAATCATGCCTGTCTGAACACTGATCAGTTTCTGCAAAGGTTAATAGCAATTAAATGTGGCAAACTAGACTAAATGAGAAGCAGGTCATGATACCACTACACTTGCAAAGAGCACAAGGCTTTATGGAGGAATGTTTCTTATTAAAATGTTTCTTAAAGTTAAAGGGTGCAAAGAAACTGTGGCACATAGTTAACAGCACTGCTTGCTGCATTTTACTGCATACTCCAATTCCTTATTACAATTTTACATTTGTTATACTTTACACAGGCGACAAAAACCTATGCCCACCACTTAGGATAGGAAATTCTTAAAAAGGATTTAAACATACAACAGGATTTTAATATTACAGGTATTTGGAAATACTAGAAGACATTACTAATAGCTGCACGTGGGTTTTTCTATCTCTTGGTAAACAGCATCTTCTGAAATTAAAATGAGCTGCCATCTTCTACTTGAGGAACACTGCTGTTGACATGCAGCCTCTATGCCTTTTCTAGTTTGCATGAAATCTCCATATTTGTGGCAAAAAGAAAAAAAAACCTTTCCAATCATTCCAATCTCGTTAACAGACGATAGTTCTACTGAAATTTCTGTGGGATCTTCGTTCTTTAAGGCATCACCAGACTTCTTTTTGTTTGAAACACAAACTGAAACCGCATGTACAGGAAGGATGAAATGCAACTGCAGACAGACCTTCCCGCATGGACTTCCTGCATGGCCTTCAGGTGATTCAGAAATCAGGTGCATTTGAAACTGTTGAGCATTCAGAACCCATTCCTGAAAGCTCCTTAGGAGCCGGCCTGACCCCGCACCAGCATAGGTGCCACATTACCATGGAACAAGGTGGCAGGAGCAAATATGCCGGCGTCCAGCTGCTGCTGCCCCCCCCCCCCCGCCAGTGCAGGTACAGTGACAGGCATGGGGGGGAGGCGCGTTCCTGGGGGAGGAGAGGTTGCTAGGCAGCTTCCTTACCCCTTTAGCCCCAGAAACACCCCCCTCGCGCTGCAGCGGTGCTGCGCCACCTTTTTTGGTGGCACAGCCCTGTTGAAGGCAATGGGGGATCTCCCCCATTTTCTCTATTGTAATTTTTTAAAACCTGTTTTTGCCTCCACTGCTGCCGGGAAGCCTCTTGAGGAGGAGGTGCGGCTGTGCTGCTCCCAGCCGCCGCAGATCTGCTCCCCCCCTTCAGGATTGGGGTGCCCGAGCTGTCTTTCGGTTTCCAATGGTGCACATCAACAGCAGGAGAAAGACTAAACAGCACAGCAGTGTGAATTCAGCCACAGCTGCTTCCAAGTATTTCTCTCTAACCAATAACATATTGCACTTGCAATAGGTCCTTGCAAAGTCTTTCTGATCCTGCAATGGGTGCCTGCAAAGTCTTTCTGATTCTTGCTCTGGCTTCCCACAATAAATGATCTGATCAGGCCTCAGGTGTCCACAGTAAGCTTGAGGTCACTGGCTATAAGCTAGTTATTGCCAGAAGTTGCCCCACTGGCTAATACTAATTTAGCTTATTAAATTTTTAACCCGCCCTTTCCCAACCAAGTTTGGGTTCAGGGCTGCCCTGGAAGAAGAAAATTTTCTAGATGAGGATGACATGGACTGAAAGCTTGCACCGTAAAGGTTAAGAAATGGAAAATGTCATTAGGTGCAGTTATCACCCACTTACATTGCTATCCTCAGGATCTTCTAAGCCATCAGGCCGACTGAGGTTGCGAGCAGGCTGACTGCACACTACGTTGTCTTCCAGTTCCCAAGAAGGTCCTCGTACGGGCGGTCTCTGGATCTCATCAGGGTAAAAAGCACCATCTGCCCCATCTGCAAGCACAAGCAGGAGATTTTGCTGATGTGAACAAGAAAGGCGAACATGCCAAGCATTCAAGCAGAAACTCTCCACGAGGAGCTTCTTCAGTAAAACGTTCAGCTTGGATGACCTGCTGGTGAGGGTTCATGGAACGCTTAGATGCCTATGCCTTTTTCCTATAAGCATATTATGAACTAAGATTATGCATCACTGGCTTCAGTTTGCTAAAATGAATACGATGGTACATTTCTGCATGGAATTTTCCAACAAAACAGAGCTGAGGAAAATATTTTTCCAACCTCTTGTTCCTTGTGTTGTGTAGGGGTTGCCATATTGAAGCACTGGTAGCCGAGCAGGCACAGCAGGCACCTGTCCATCATCATCAGAATTGAGAAAAAATAATGCTTGCTGAGACATCTGTCCTTCAGTGATTCTTTCTGCTTGGTTTTCTGGTCTCCTTCCAAGATTCTAAGGAACCGGGGTGGGGGGGTGGGGGGAGAGACAGGACAACGACACCATAGGCACACGTCAGACATTTTAAGATTGCAGTAAAAAAAAATTACAGCACTCAGCACGTCTACTCTGCCAAAATGTGACCAAGATTTTACAAGTCTTAAGAACATAAGAAAAGCCCTGCTGGATCAGACCAAGGTCCATCAAGTCCAGCAGTCTGTTCACACAGTAGCTAACCAGGTGTCCCTAGGAAGCCCATAAACAAGACAACTGCAGCAGCATTATCCTACCTGTGTTCCAAAGCACCTAATATAATAGGCATGCTCCTCTGATCTTGGAAAGAGAATAGGTATGCATCATGACTAGTATCCATTTTTACTAGTAGCCATGAATACCCCTCCTCCTCCATTAACATGTCCACTCCCCTCTTAAAGCCTTTGAAGTTGGCAGCCATCACCACATCCTGGGGCAGGGAGTTCCACAGTTTAACTATGCGTCTTCAGATATTTTTTCTCTATAATGCTTTACTGTCTCTGGGGTAACCTGAAGTATTAAGCTTGATGTTACACTGCAGGCCAGTTCAAAAAACAGTGATTTCTAGAATATTGGGTCTTTTATTTATTTACTTCATTTATACCTCGCCTTTCTCTCCAGCGGAGACCCAAAAGGGCTTACATCCTTCTCTTCTCCTCTGTGTTACCCTCACAACAACCCTGGGAGGCAAGGTAGGCTGAGAGTGGGTGACTGGCCCAAGGTCACCCAGCAAGCTTCCACGGTACGAGTGAAGATTCGAACCTGGATTACCCAGATCCCAGTCTGACACTTTAACCACTACACCACTCTGGCTCTTTTAAATTAGTAGTGTGAAGGCACTGAAGGATTCAGAAAAACACAGGTTTTACCCAAGAACAGAAATAAAACTTTAACTCTACTTTTCATCTAACAGGATTCGCCACTGAAAAGCTCTTTTGTCCTTTTCACTGTTAAAACCCTTGGAAAAGGATGGCTTACAGGCTATAAGTAGACACTGGGAAATGGCAGAATGGAAGACAAATGCGACATGAATCTTTGTGATGCTCCAGTGATACAACCATCTTGTATTCCACCAAAAAGCCTGTAAAGCTGAATGTGCTTTGTTTTGCTCTGGAAAGCTGCCAACGCCAATATCGCCACAAAATTCCATTTCTTCATTTTGGCTCCCGTTGCTAAAACAACTTAGCCACGATCAGATAGCCACTACTTGGGAGTTGCCCCAGATACAAACTGTTTTGTTTAAAGATAACGTTTAAAGTTTAGCCCTAGCTGAGTGTAACAAGCAAAAAAATATATTACGGAGTAACATGCATGGGAGGCATCAGGACAGCTGTTTTATTTCCCCATGTCCAAACTTCCAAAGAATTCCATGATAGATTAAAGGGGCTAGGACATTTTAAACACATTTAAACAAATGCTGCCTAAAAACTTCTTAGATCCACAGATTTTGAAGCTGATTTTTTTTAAAAAAAAAAAAATTAAGCCTTTACTTCTCATAACAAAGGAACAATTGAACACTAGAAAGTTGTAACCTTTGTATTAGATTACACATGGTCTTTATTTTATGATGCTTAAACGAAAATGAAGGAGCCCCGTGGCGCAGAGTGTTAAGCTGCAGTACTGCAGTCAAAAGCTCTGTTCACGACCTGAGTTCGATCCCGACGGGTCGGTTTCAGGTAGCCGGCTCAAGGTTGACTCAGCCTTCCATCCTTCCGAGGTTGGTGAAATGAGTACCCAGCTTGCTGGGGGTAAAGGGAAGATGACTGGGGAAGGCACTGGCAAAACCACCCCGCAAACAAAGTCTGCCTTGGAAATGTCAGGATGTGACGTCACCCCATGGGTCAGGAATGACCTGGTGCTTGCACAGGGGACCTTTACCTTTAAACGAAAATGAGATTTTGATAATTCTATGAAGGCAGAATAATTGTAGAGATGGTACTGTATAAAGGCTCTGGTGTAACTATCTATATATTTTATGCTTTTAAAAGGTTCAAGTATAGTATACAGCCTTTACCTCAGTATCAGCACTTATTTATAAATTCCACCCCATCAAGGATGCTAAAATGTTTTTTTGTTTTTTTTATCTTGCCCTTCCTCCAAGACCTCCCTCCTCCATTGTCTGGTCTGTGAAATATGTCAGGCTGAAAGCACGTGACCTGCCTATGATCCGGTGCTCTTCTTGGCTCGGTGGCGATTAGAACCTGAGTTTCCCTGCTCCTAGTCCTGCATTAACTACTTCACTGCACCGGTATTTCTGCTCTTGTTAAACACACGAAGTTATTTAATAACATATGTTCCCCAGAGAAGCTTATATTCGTGTAATTCCAACTTGCTGGTGATCCCTGGCCCAAGGAGTATCCAGCTGGCCTCGACCAGGGCCAGGGCTTTTTTGGCCCTGGCCCCTGCCTGGTGGAATAGCCTCCCTAATGAGATTAGGGCCCTGCGGGACCTTCAGGAGTTCCGCAGGGCCTGCAAGACGGAGCTATTCCGCCGGGCTTATGGTTGAAGCCAGTGACGGTTCTCATTATAATTACTGGCCTCCCTAGTCCTTTCCCCCCCTTTCCCCGCTGCTGAGCACCACCCCTTCAATACCACCTTAGGGTGTGGTTAGATTAATTTTATTACAAATTTATGTCTCGGGAATTCTGGCGCCATTGAGGGGCATTAATGGGCTATTTTAAATTATTTTAAACTATTTTAATGGGTTATTGTTTTATTGTGTTTTTAGACTGTGTAAGCAGCTCTGAGCCCGACCTTCGGGTTGGGGAGAGCAGGGTAGAAATGTAATATATAATAAAAATAATAAAAATATAGATTTTTCAGCAACTTAAGGTCAACTTATAGGCCTGATAAAGGTTATAAATAAAGGGTATATAGTAATCTGATCTACATTCTACTTTAAACCTTGGTTAACATTAAACTTAATATAGATCCTCATTAGATGTTTAACGTTAATCCACTGACTTCCTCCTGTCCCTTATACTTCATCATCTTCCTTATAGTTCTTTGACTACAGAAAAATTAGGCCAGGCTCCAAAGAGCCCTATCTGCATATCTGAACATTTCAGCACATGTAGACCAAAGTAGCAGCACAAAGAGATCACAATAGGAAGTCTTTATGACCTGAAGTCCTAATCTAGCACTTGAGATACTGACTTTTGGTGTTCTCCTTTACATATAAGAGCAGTCACATCCCAATTACTTCAACGTAATTTAGGCATGCTTAACTGTCTCTTGACTGAAAGTGTATTAATTTATTCTTCGCTGGTTTCCAACTGACTTTGAAATCTAACAAGATTCAGCCTTTTCTAAAAGCGCACACAGCAATTTGGTTATTGCAGTTTGGATTGTGGATAATTTGGGTACTGAGTTAAATTTTGAATGGGAGTAATACCAGTGTTTACACTCTTTCCTTGCACATTCCACAGAAGAGTACCAGCACTTGAACACATGTTAATCAAGCTCATCTTTAAAGATTTCCCATGGTATATTTCTGCTCTTATCCACCATTCGTATTCTAAAATTCAAGCAGCTGCGGTATGAGTTCTTTGTTTGCACTCAAGCAGCATCCAAAGGAATACATCAGCATAAATTTAGTTTTAGTGGTTCGCTAATACGCAGCCATTATTCAGTACCTTCCCATTGCTGAGGATTCCCAAATGGGATGTCAGGTCATTTATCTGTCTGTCCTTTTCTGCTAACTGAACCTATTGAAAACACAAATTAAAAGCAGCAACCTTGTTAGTGGACATCAAACATATCCCACATATAGTTACAATTCACATACATGTACCTGTTCAGCAAATGAACATAACGTAGCAATATTTTAACTATAATGAGAACATTAAGCTGATAAAGGATTTTTCAGGTTTTTAATATTCTCCATTCCTTTCCCTCCCTCCCTCTCCTTGATTCCTTCCTGTCCCTGGTTTCCTTCCGGTGACCTTGTGACGGATAAGGGGTTAACCAGAAGCAAGAGCTGACAGGCGAAGAGTGGGATGAGCCAGAGAGCTGACACTCTGAGCTGAGAGAGACACAGAAGGCATTCGAAGCTTGGGACCAGCCAGAGAAGGCTGTGTTAGATCCAGAGCTGGGCGAAGAGACGGAGAAGAAGAAGCCAGACTATACTCTGTGAACCTGAGGGGTTCTGTGAAACCAAAGCTATTGACACACACAACCTGTGGGAGTGACAGGAGTGAGAACTGGGTTAGAGAGGGCCCATTTTCAAGTCACAAAGGAGATTAGTCTCTGAGGTGGAGCTATTCCGGTAGCAGGAAGGTGTGGAGGATTACAGCCACTGAGGTGGGGTAGTCAGAGAGAGAGCTAGGCTGGGGACAGAGATGAGAGTCTGAAGCTGAATGACATGAGAGTCTGGACGTCTGAACAATAGTTCTGTGAGGTCAAACTAAGCTTGAGAACTGAGAACTGAAAGTAACTTGAGTAAAGGGAACATCTAAGCTATTTCTCTGAAGTAATCTTGCTTGTATCAATCTAACTCTGAGTTTTCCCTCCAAAATTTCTGCCTTTTCTTAAAAACCAATCTCTGTAAGTTCTCTTTAATAAACTTCCCTGTTTTCTCTGTTTAAGTTGAAAAGCCTCTTGTCTCCTATTTCTCACTGAGGTAAATTCGGGTGTGGGACTGGAGGAGAAGAAAGAAATAATTCTCCTCACAAATATACTCAGGCCAACGCCTTTTCCCCTCAGCATATATGGCCGGGCTGAGTGAGTGGGATATTGAAGTGGTTGGAAGGGGGGGAGTGCGTCATAGACCTCTTGGCTGCTGTCAGTCACACTATTATCATCTTGGACCTATTTTACACATTAAGATCAGTTCAACCTACAGGAGGAGATTACGTAGCTTTGGAGGCCATCTAGAAATTATCAGAAATAAGACGAAGATTTTAAATTAAATTTTAATATTTTAATGTTAACCATGTTGTGTATTAGTTATCTTGTGAAGCTGCCCTGACCCTGGCTCTGCGGGGAGGGCGGGATATAAATCTAATAAACTAAAGTAAACTTCCATACATCATCAAGAAGCCAGTTGGAGTTGAGCAATAGGAATCTATAGCTTCTTACCCTATATAGCTGAACTGTGTGAACAAAATTGACATCAACTGGAAAACTGTCCAGGGTTCTTATCTAGGGAACAAAGTCCTGACCTCAAACTCAGCACAGAACAATCCACACTATGTTTTCATTTAGACATCATAAACTCTGGCTTATTCATGATGAGCTCAAGCCTGGCTTTTCCTCATGCCCTTGTGCTTCCTGTTCCCTACATTCTCCCCATTGTGCATAGATGCAATATTGTTTCAACCAGTCCTTGACCTAGCCACAATTTGTTGTGATGTCTGAATCCAGGTTCTGTAACAAACTGGGATTCCTTTCCCATCCTCACACTGAAATTCTAAACCCTGGTTCCTAGTTCCTGGGCAAGAAAAACACAATTTGTTAAACCGCATCTGAACACGGCTTAAAAATATAAGCCCTAGTACATTCAGTTTGGGAGTGTTCCAGGAGAGCTAATGCACAATAGACATCCGACTTAAAAGAACTATTCCATGAAGTGAGTAATTACTTCTAGAGCTCAGCAAGGCAAGAGTAACTTCTAATTGAGCTGTATTGATTTAAGTAGTAGTAACATAAACCTGAATTATGAGAGGAGGCAGATCTTTTATTACTGTATGTAATTAAATAGGATCAATTAAAAGTGTTCATATTAAAGTAAAAGTCAAACTTACTAGGTATTGGTCTTCCACCACAGATAGCTGTTGCTTCATACTCTCATTAATTTTCACTTGCTCCTTCCACTTCAGCTCCAACTTAGCTAGTTCATCAGCATAGACACTGCACTTGAGTTTTTCATCCTACAGATAAAATTATCAACCGTCAAGTGTTCTACAAATGCACAGATTTTTTTGGCTAGTTCATGTGCAGTGCAGCTGTTTCAATGAACTGCCACCAGCCAGTCTCCTGCTGACTACCTATAATCAAGCAGACTGGCTAAGCTAAAGAACTAAAGCAATAACTAAAGGGTTATTTAGTAATTTATTTGCAATTATTTTGAGGTGCTGCCACTGTTCTCACCCCAAAAAAGCAGCTGTGCGGGGGGTGGGGGTCACCATGTACTCATTCCATGAAACTTTGCAACCACCTACAACACCCTTCATCCAGAAGGCCAAACATCACGCCTCTTTAGGTTCAATGTGCAACAGAACCACTTTTGTACCAGAACAACGGCCACTTTCAGAGGAATAATACATTCATGGAAACAGATGCCAGCATGCGCTGTTTGGAAAAACACTACTGTTAAACAATACCAAACGAAGAAGAGGTGGATTTTACACCCCGCTCTGCTCTGCTGAAAGGAGTCTCAAAGCAGCTTATAATCACCTTTCCCCCCCTCCACAACAGGCACCTTGTGAGGTAGGGGGGCTGAAGAGTTTTATTTATGCAAATGTCACTAAAGCTCCTATATGTCTACAAGAGAAACCCAGCATTTCATATGGTTATTTCAGACTCTTGTTTCTTATTATTTGCTTTGCACAACGTTCATATTCAAGTTTCATTCCGAATCATTAAGTATTCTAAACTATGCAGTCTCCAAAAATTATATCTGTAAGATCCATTCGAGGAAAAGTGAGCCATAACAAGGTCCCACTGAAACCTACTGAATTTACTTGCTGCCACCACTGCTTTCAACGGGACTTAGAACTAACTTTAGTTGAATCGGGACCATGGGCTTTAAAAAGAACTCCACTATTGTATGTTCCATGTTTTAGCAACTTTTCTGGGCAGGTTAATGTGGAAGTATACTTTTGCAATTATTCCCTAATACTAATTCTTGTTTCTATAGTAGCCTCTTACTTAGAGACAGCTCCTTGCATTTCTTATATTTCTCTGTTTTTTCAGCAATTTCTTTTTTCTTGTTATGATCTTGCTCCTTTTCTGAAAACTCCAAAACTGTAACAGACGGAATGGAGCTAATTTTTAAATTTATGTTGAGGGGACGAAATCAGAATAGGAATCACAAGCAGCAATCTGGTTCCCTCAATGGGAACATATGCCCAACTGCCAAGAGACTTCTCTTTTGCGCTCTTCGATAACTTAATCAGAAACAAGCTCAAACACACCACATTTCAGTTGTGGATAGCTACAATTTGCTTTTTTACAACTGCATGGAAGTTTCCAGGATGGCCCATATAAAAAATAATGGCTGGATATAGAGACTGATAAGAGCATTTAAGCAAACAGCTGAAGAACTCTCATTTCATGGGGCATGTCATCAATTGCCTTCATTTCTTTCCCCACATCTGGAAATGTCCAGTTGTTTAACTAAATGAAGACAGTTTAACTAAATGAAGAAAGTTCCCTATAGTCTCTTAGGACATGTTGTATTCATGCCACTTTCCCCACTGAAAGGTTCTGCAAATTCACGTTACTTATTCTATAAAATACTAAGAAAGGAAAGCCACATTTAGACAAATATACAAAGCTGGGGCCAGAGCACTGAATACAAATAATACAAATAGAAATTATCTAATACATGGGGTCACAGCACTGAATGTATGGCTTGCCAGCTGCATTTGGTCAAAGTCCCTAACATCCTCACCAGGAGCTTGGCAAAGAGGAATGGTGGGAAAATCCAGCAGACTTTGGATCCACGTAAATAGGAAGCCTGGGCATACTAGATGTCTCCTACATGCCATATGTTGCCGACCCCTGCAACTCTAACAGTGAAGAAAGACATCTGCTAGACTACCGGCAAACTGCATCAACGAAAAGGCTGACAATTTTTGGACTGAAGCTTCTAGTGTGCCACAGTCCTCCAACTGGACAGAAATGAGCTAAATATTTCAAACACAATAAAATACAGACAAAAGAGTGACTAGTTCATGGGCAGTATAATGAACATGCTGTTAGCTTCCTGCTTGCTACAGACTACAGATATAAATTTGAACACAAATGCAAGTATCTAGTTAAGTTTGAGCATGCACACAAAGCACTTGGGTTTCCCTTTGTGCAGCAAACCTGTTCAACAAAATTACTGGACTGCCACCCTAGCTCCAGCAGGTGCTGTCTCCCCTGCAGCTTTTCAGGAAAGAGGACTCACACAGGAAGGAGGAATGCAAAACCTGCATGCGATCCTTTGGAACCTACCCTCTTCCTCTAGTACTGATTATCGAATCTTTTGTAAGTCAGCTAGAAACAGATGATACCTGGAGAGGCAGACAACTTTTCACCTCCAGTCTTGACCACAGGAGTTGCACTTTTTGAGCCATCTGTCAAATTCTGTTGCTTCCCTGAAATTTTCTTGATTAAAAAAATTGACACTTTAAAGGTGAGTGCAAATCATTGCTATACACTATTAGGTTCTAGTTATGCAAAACAGAAAAAAACCCAAGCCCTAAGAGTATGTAGGTACATATTTTATGGATCATACAATTCCATTTCTGAAGAGCAACCACAAGTGATGTTTTCTGGTACAAAGTTACTATGAACAAATACGTCTTCCACACATAACATATGGTGTTGGAGATCATGAATGTACTGGAGCTGATTAGAAGCGTATTAAAATACTCTTCCAGCTGTTTTGAGAAACATATTAAAATACTCTTCCAGCTCTTTTGAAAACCAAACCCAAGTGTTGCTTTGGTTATCACATTTTCCTAAAACTAAGGAAAGATAGGTCTGGATTTCTAGTCCACCTTCTTGATGAAAAGGAAATCAAACATGGATTAACTCCTATGCTCCTTTGCAAGAACCATGGCTTAAAAATCTTGATATCAAGAGGTTAAGAATAGTCCTGTCATACAGATCTAGAACTGAAGCTGTTTAAAACCTGCCAATTATTAAGGAAACCTTCTAGCTTCCCTCTAGACAACCATATCGCTAGAGGGAGGAAAAATGGAAATACAGAAAGAAGGCCCTGATATAACTAAGAAGTCTATAAGACCTGAGAAGGCTGCAAAGGAGCCTGCTGGATAAACAAAGCCCTAGCTGCAGCAAGTCCCTCATTTAATCAACACTACTAGAGGTGATACCTTTCTCATAATTGTTACTAGGCTTCTCTCAAACACTCTTGTCATAACTCAAGGCTACAGAGTGTGGACAGCCAACCTTCTTCCCCTGGACCGTCCATAAGCTGACAACCATTCACCAAATAGTTTAGCAGGCTGAGAAACAAACACTCTCCCCACAAAGTGTGGGGTCACACATCTGGTGATCTCTTGGTGGG
Organism: Euleptes europaea; assembly: GCF_029931775.1. NCBI lineage: Eukaryota > Metazoa > Chordata > Lepidosauria > Squamata > Sphaerodactylidae > Euleptes > Euleptes europaea. The sequence goes on from NC_079322.1 coordinate 40,608,710, forward strand.
GGGGAGAAGATATGGGGGGCTGAGACAGTCTCGATAAAGTAAGCTTTTAAGTCCTGTGCCTTTTATAGTAGCATAGAAATTCAACCATTCTTGACTACCTTTCCACAGTAGACAAGTGACTGTGACCATTTGTTATAAATAGCTTAAAAGCACATGTTCAGCACTACGGGATTGTTTTATTGACCTTTTCATAGCATCTGATACTTCAGCAGACAGCACAATGCATGCAGTAACCAGAAGACAGTGGGCATTATGGTACCATTCACAACCAGTGTTCTGGATAAGGGTCATCAAGAAGTTGCAAATATGAACTGAGTAGATGATGAACCCCAAGAAGTCAATAAACATTACATGGGCAGATCTAGTTTTGTTGCTGTACGTCTGTCTTCCATAGCCACTGTAGCTTTACTGCCTCAAGGCTAAATTTGTGTGGCTTCACAAAACCCTTTAAACGCTGTTAATAAAACTAGGCATTCTGCTGCAAAATACAACATACCTTTCCTTTTGGAAAATCCTCTACACCCTGCAATATAACAAATTGATTGTAGGAAGATATAAAGAACATAGACATTAACGAAAGCAAAACTTACCGTCTGGTCTACAAGTTTATTAATTTGCTTCTGCAGCTTCTGGCATTCCTTAAATTTTTCCTTGTAATGTTCAGCAGCCATCTGCAGCCGGAGCTTTAAGTCTTCAACTTCTCTGCGCAGTTCTTTCTCTACAACGTTTGACGCTTCCTTTAACAAAGAGTATGTATTTGCCCTTTAAAAAACTTAATATCTCTTTAAGCAGATAATGTAGATTTTAAGGAAAAAATGATTTTTTTTTTTGTTTGCTTGTTTCTATTATAAGGAAATTTGCTTTACTTTGAGGTGGAATATGATTTCTACCAGTGCTTTTATATAATGGCTTTATTATTTAGAAAGCATACAGACTAGTTTTCTTGGAATGCCTAGCCACACCATTTAGTTTCACTAACTCTATAGCATGAAATCCTAACTCTTTATTCAAACTGAAGTACCAGCAACCAAAGGACTCCCTTCCAGACCATGAGCAAAATAAAAAAGTACAGCAGAGGTATGCACTGCTCAGGTCTGACTTACTTGGCTCAGTAAAGGGAGGAGGCTTAATTTCTCCTCCTTCATGCAGCCACACAGGTGGTAGAAGCCTTCCATCCCTTCAGCAAGATGAAACTGGGCTCAGTGCAATGGCCATGGCTTATACTCCCCCATGGAGCTCAGCTCATGAAAGAGAGGAGGGTAATGGAAACAGGGGCTCTCTGCCCCCAGTCTGGCAGCTAAAGCCACCTCACTGTGACCCCCCAGCAGCTGTCCAGGCAAACCATGAGGAGGTGAAATGCTTCTCTTCATAGCCCATTCTGTGTTGACAAAAGAGTGAGATGGGCATGATCAAGGGTGGGCAGGGGACATGGAGGAGACCATCAACAATGGTCAAGGTAGGGAAAAGGCCGCTAATCCAGCTTAGAGATTCTCCAGCAGCAGCCCCCAACAAAAAGAGGTCAAGGCAGGGAATACCCATGAACCAGAAGCCCCGCTGGGCAATGGCCCTGCCCACTTTCTTGGGAACTGCATGGGGGTTCGGGGTGTATGGTTGTTTGAATATTTACAGAAAAATATAAGCTATAAATGAATCCTTCCTTTTAAATGCTATAAATGAATCCTTCCTTTTAATCATACAAACACTGAATTATTTACATCCCTAATAGATGTTCGTTAATAAATCAGACAATGTAAGTATAAAACGAAATGCGTCTAGTTTAAAATTACAAGCATAAAACTCTATCAGCTCAGTTTATGGCTATCTGCCACAAAGAACTGCTGCAATCAATCAGCATTATTGACTAGTGGACTGCCAACTGTTTATGGGCCTCAATTAGGCAGATCGAGTTGGGCCTGGGCAAGACGAACACAACACCAACCTACAACTTGCTATCTAAATGAAACCCCGTAACACCTGCTATGTCTCCCCTTAGGGCTGGGGCAAAAATATAAACAAAGTGTGTTTAAAGATTACCAAATGAAAAAAAAAATTCTATGAGCAAAGCAGATGCCAACCTCTTATACTGAGTTGAGGGACAAACTCTGCCCCCGTGGCTAGATGGCAGAAGAATTTCTAAATGGCTTCTTCAAATCTAAAAACAAAACAAAAACTAGAAGCCTGCAAGCTACCCAAAAATATTTGTGGCCCTTTAACAGCATTTGAGCCAAGCTTAGCTCACTTGTATACCAGAGAATGAGTGAAATTTTCCGATGAGATCAGCAGCATTTAAAACATCTCAAGCTTAAGTCTGAACTATCTTTTCCTATTGCAGTTTTAATGCCTATAAAATTATGGAGGGGGGATATGGAGGAGGGCTCCAATGGAAACTGGATGAAAATCAGTAATTACACAAACAATTGGTTCCTGAGCACATTTTACATTGGAGATCTACACACACAAAAAAGACACTACTTACTTGTTCATTATTCACAAGAGTGATTTTTTTAAGCTCGGCTAGAGCATCAGCAAGTTGCTTCTTCACTTTCTCATTTTCCAGGCGAGCATTATGAAGATCTGCCATGGTTTTATCACGCACATTTACTGCATCACTGAGTTCTTTGGACATCAACAGAGCTTCCTGCCTACTAGCTTGAATCTGATCCTCAGCTTTCCGAAGCTGTTCCTTTAAAATGCTTGCCTCTTCCTGGAAAGGGGAAATAAAGAACCCGGGGAACTGATAGTTAAATATGGCTGAGGAGTCCCTGTTACCTTTAAATAAAAAGGTATAAAAATCTAAATGCTATCACTATTAGATGTGTTCAATAGCTGAGTGTGTTGAGGACGTATGAGGGGAAAATATCACAAGTGGCTGAACATCTGCTCATATTTCAACTCCCACCACATAAATGTGAAAATAAAGAAGATTTTTATAAGCAACACAGGCTTCATATTTTCCATTTTATATTAAAGAATTAAGAAACTGTATCAAAGTACTCAACAGTATAAGGACAATACCTTTGATTTTTTTGAGCGCCCAGAGTATTCAAAATTCCATCTTAAATTACATCTATAACAATTACCTTGTTTGATGAAGTAAGCAAGAATGCTCTTTTCAACTTTTCTTTTTCTGCCACACATAGCTGTAACCTGCCAACCTCTTCTTTATAATAGGCAATCAGGTTCTCTTTGTTTCCATCCAAATTCTTTAGTGCCTGAACTTCTGATGCTAGTTTGGTGTTTTCAATTTCTGTGTTTTTCAAATGTATCTGCAATGATAAATTCCTTGTAATGAGACAACTAGCTCACCTCTTTCTCACTGAACATTTTATATTAATCTCTTAATGTTTTATCCAAACAGACTTAAGAAACAGATAAAAGAGGGGGAAATCTGATTTGTTCATGGTGCACGCTGCCACTGGAGGCTTTGAGGCTTCTCTTCTTCATAATGATCTCACTAAGCCTGACCAAAAAATTTAACTGTTCACTCAAAGGGTTACACAAGACTAAGAAACAGGAGTCACCTGCCCACAGGTGAGATCAACCACATGATGGTGCGCATCACTGGTCAACTGCCAGGCATTTGCTATCAACGTCTGAAGCGTCTCTGTGACATACACAAAGCAACATATCGCCTTTCTAAAGACTGCCTCTCAAAGCATCAGATTAGAGCCTTCTAGGTATGAATCCAGACACAATGTCTGGATTAACTCGCATATGAGCCTATCATTTATGGAAGCTCTGCTCCACACACTCTTACTTCGTTAAATTTTGGCTGTTACCGCACTTTGTATTCCCAGCCATGTATTAAGAGTTTGAAAATGTTATAAAAAACATCGCTTTAAAAGGGTTTTTGGATGTGTGTGTGTGTAAAGTGCCGTCAAGTCGCAGGCGACTTATGGTGACCCCTTTTGGGGGTTTTCATGGCAAGAGACTAACAGAGGTGGTTTGCCAGTGCCTTCCTCTGCACAGCAACCCTGGACTTCCTTGGTGGTCTCCCATCCAAATACTAACCAGGGCTGACCCTGCTTAGCTTCTGAGATCTGACGAGATCAGGCTAGCCTGGGCCATCCAGGTCAGGGCGGTTTTTTGATACCACGGCTTATAAATGGTTGGAAGACGTCTTCACAGCTAAAGGGGCCAAACAAAGTGCGAACAGTATTTTTTAATAACGTTTTCAAACTCCTAATACATCAGTGGGAATACATAGAAAGTGCGAACAGTATTTTTTATAACATTTTCAAACTCTTAATACATCGCTGGGAATACAAGTGTGGTAACCCCCAATGTATCTATGAGGGATCTTCTGCTGTTACAACCAAACTAAACTCTCCACAGCCTGTTACCAAATATGAGTTTTCATATGAGTTTGCCTAGACCTTTTGTGAATTTCATCCTTTCCTCGTGATTCATTAAAGTTGCTCTTGCTGCTTTCCTTTTGGCTTTAATGCCTTTTTGCTGGTAGGGTTTTTAATCACATCCCTTTTAACTAAATTGTCCTCTGTTTTTATGGCCCTTTAATGTTATTTGTTGGTTTTGCAAACTCTTAATAAGCAATTTTGGGCTGGCTGTTTATTATATTGTTTTGTTATTGGAACAGACTCATGTACTATGCAGCTGAGAATTATTTTAAGTAATTTTTTAGAAGCCCTGTACCTAAAGCCTGTAACCAAGCAATGGAATGTGAGACAGTGACAATTTCCAGATCTAGTGTTACTTTATAAAAGAAAATAACTAGGATTTTAGTATACCCGTTTTGAACTGTACACTCTTGAATTGGGGTGCCTGAGGGGCTTCCCTGACAAGAGACCCAGACACTTTTCACACATGACATTTTCTCCATGAATGTGCAAGGAAAACAAAAAGATTTACTTGCACATACCACCAAGTATAAAGATTCTGACAGATCAGTTTTGCTGCAGACAAACTCATCAGGAAGCAAAACACAAATATGTACAATCTTTAAACAGTCTTGAGGGTCACTGAGTATTGTGCTGGAATAAATACAGCAGAGGAGAAAAGTGTAGCAAGATAAAGTGGTATTTCTTATAGCTGTTCTTAGAATATAAAATGTGAGACTAGCAGAGCCATTAGCCGAGTACATCATAGAATGGAAGATAAGACATGAGAAATTGGTGATGTTACCAGACCCATCTTCCATCCAAAGACATATGAAAGATTTCACCATACGCATAATACTTTAGTGTAAATACACAAGGAGATGAGGGGAGTAGACTCTATGGTGAATTAAAGCTTCATGTTGTTTTAGACAGAAATGTAGGAATGCTAGTTCTGAACAATACAGGCTGATATGTTACCTTGTAGAGTTCCTTCTCATCCTTCTCTGTCTTTAATTGGCATTCAAGTTGTTCCTTCTCAAGGACTACTTTCTTGAGTTTATCTTTTAGGCTATAGGAAATAAGACATTCAATTATTTCATGTAGTTCACATCAAAGTGGAAAATAAAGCATTATTTTAGATGTGTACCTGTCTAGCTCTGTTTCTTTTGCAATTGCTTTCTGAGTAACTGTCATGATGTCTTCTTCAAGTTGGAGAACTTTTGAAGTAACTTCCTCATATTTTTTCTTGAATTCTTCATTTTCAGTTTTAAGAGTTTCTACAGTTTTTAAATTATGCTTTCGCAACAAAACAAAAAAGAGAAGTGCACGTGTCATGAACAATACTTTTAGGATGTTTATGTTTACAGGCGTCTAATTAACTTTAAACACGTTTTTACAGCAAAAATTTCTTCTAAAGCGGCAAGATGGGAAAGTAATCTCTCGTGATGTGGGAGCATAAGCAATTTGAAACTGGACTGAAAGGCAAACACAAATGAGTTATTTTTAAATCTTATGTAGCTTTTAAGCAACAGGGAGCTCAACTCCTTTGAGCAGACTTTCAGCGTCTACAGGTATGTGTATATCATACACATGCTTGTGGGGAAGAGGGGTTATGTCTATGTCTGTGTAAAGAAGAAACTGCGGAGGAACAGTTTAAGTATGATTAAATCCAGGCTGTTCATTTATAACAATTGAGAAAGAACCATGCTGTCATTTAATCCTGAGGAATAGTTATAACAAGAATACTTCCATTGTTATAGTATTCACAAGGAACAAGCACAAAATGCTAAACGCCTCCCTTTCTTGATTCTGAACTACATGAACCAAACTGCTACAAAGTTGGAAAATTAGGACCACCATCTGCCAAGCTAGAGTCTTTTATTACTTCCCTGAAAGGATGACTAGCAATACAGATAACAAGAGAAGTCCAAACGACCTCAAAATATGTAAATGAGAACAATTAAATTCAAGCGCCATCTTACCTTAAATCACAGCTTTTATTTAGGAGTTCTCAAAATGAGGCAAGCAAGTAAGTTTAGATACTGCTCTAACAAGCAGTTTTCAGAAATGCAAATAAAAGTTGTGCTGTCTTACAGTTTAGGAAATATGCAACCCAATGCATACTGTAGCTATTCAGACACAAGCCCACATTTTAATAATCATGCACAGCCATTTGAATAATGTAAATAGAATCCTCCTTACAGACTAATTCTCTACACTAAGAGAGCAGGCATCATTGCAAATGAAATTCTTATGTAAGAGTATGTCTTTTAAAGATTGGTTAACATGTTTGGGAAAGAGCATAAATAAAATGTTCTATTTTAGTCTAAAACTTTGCTTCTGTAATTACTGACAATTCCCTTACATCAGCAACAATATTCTCCCTATCATTTTCTAGCCAAATGAACTGCAAGTAAACAAGCAGCTGAAGCCAACTCAAACATATATCTTTGCATATGAATGAAGTTGCAATGAAGTCATCTTAAATATTTGTTTTTAATGCCTCTTCAAGACTAGAACAGCTAAGAAACAAACTCCAAAAAACCCTACTAGTTTTTAAAGATCCACTGAAAGAACAAAATGCACTAGCTCAACAAATCTATCAGTGTTCCACTATATCTGTATTAATAAACACATTAATGTTTAAAGGATCTTTGAAGAGGCATACTAAAGAAAGATTTACAGTAGGCCTAAGTTATGTATTCATGAGACTAATTAAGAGTTGTCACCACTGAAACATTTCAGTCTGACCCAGTACACTAATATTATTTTGTCACGAGAGGGAGACAAATTACTACATAAGGCTACAAATTGCAAGCTCTCAAAACTGCCTGGCAACATGCAGCTTACCATATTAAGAGCATACAGGCATATCTTTAATATAATTTTGTGCCAAGAACTGAACTCACTGGGAATAGACAAGCAGCTTGTAATTGATACCCATGAGATAACAGAATTAGACCTATGACCACAGACAGAAAAGGAAGTTCAAGTGTGTGTCAAGTCATTACCTCTGAAAAATGGAATCGGGGCCCCTTTAGTCAATGCAGGCTGAGACAGCTGATGATCTCACTTTATATAGTCATCCAAAACCACACATCTGGCAAGGGAAGCGACTTGATGGCACTTACGCGCACAGAGATTTGAAGGGCAAGGGGTGGGTTATACATGTTTCCCAACATAAAAGTGTACTTGCCCTGTGTGTGCGCCAACAAGAAAGACCCTTAAGTGCCAACAGGTTGGCTGGACGATGCACCTAGGTTAAGTAGGCTAGAAAATGCTATAGTTAAAAAAAAGTATATTCTGACTTTCATTTAACCAGCACTCTTGTAATTGTGCTACCTTTAGAATGCCATTAGTGCCTTTTTTCCCATAATAACCTTTAGAAGACAGGCTGAAGTCTTGTTTAAATTAACTGGCCAAGCCAAAACAAATGTATCTATGTAAGAAGGCAGATATTTATGTTCTGCTGCAACAAGACATTCTGTAAACTGATTTGCTCATGAAAAACTGTGCTATATCCTATTCTATGCTCCCAATGTTTTCAGAAATGTTTGCACTAGGCTTCCAAAACCATAACATTTTAAGAGGCTTTATCAACTGCAGACTAACCTTTTGCTGTGCTTCATATTGATCACATCTTTCCTTTTCACGAGTAAGTTCTTCCTCCAGTCTTTCAACTTGATCTCTGAGCTGCAAAGTTTCCTTTTCAAGACAAGTAGTTATCTTTAACAGTTCTTCTTTTTCTTTCATCGTTTTTTCAATTTTGAACTAGAAATACAAAAGCCAGCATTACTTGGTCATTTTTACCTCAATATCATTACAACACTATAAACTAATCTTCATTATTGCCCATTTGCTGCATCAAATGCACGGGGGGGGGGGGGGGGGACGCAAAGCAGATGAAATACCTGCCCTCCCATTTTTTCATCTTTACTTTTACTCTGATAGCCTAGACTAAGATGCTGTTCGACCATGGATTAATAGCAGGTGTAATAATCAAATGTAATACTCCAGGATTAGAGTATGAAAGCGAGCTTCTGACAAGAGAAAAATGTGACATCTTGCAGAATAGTAATAAATTGCATTTTGTATGTTTAGGTATATACAAATATTAGTTTGCCAAATCAAACCTCAAGTAGTCCAGCTTTTGTAGTCACCACCAACATATCAGAATTCCCTTCATCTTCCATAGTTAACAGTTCTTCAACAGGAGAAGATGTTCGAAATTGAAAAGGGGTGCTTGCTCCACGGATCTCACCCTTATGCGTCACATAACAGAACTGGTAAAATTCGCCATCATCATTTGGAAGGTAGTATCCTGGGCAATAAATAAATCAGTATTGAAAGAATGTGTGCTTATTCTTCACACCAAGCAAAATTTATTGTCATAGTAGCTACAACTGAAATTTATTTGAATTAAGCAGCATAAACCTGATGCTTAATTATCGTCCAGTATCTTCCAAAAGGCAAGGCTCAATGAAAAAAAAAGTTATTAGACATAATTTATATTGCTCAAGACTTATTGCAATAAATAGCATTTTTGCTAGTTTTACTTTTTATACCCATTCATATTTTAAAAAGTCTGGCATGGTATTTTACAGTTGTCGGAAAGCAAAATAGCATGGAAAATATTGATCAAAATATTCTGAAAAACAATTACTTCAAACCAGTCTTAAAACTCTGTTACATGAGCATATTACAACCTGTAGTTATAACAATAGGCACCTATCTCTGAGACCAGGCAGGTGGACGAGAGACTCATTCCCATGACTGCCAAATCTCTTCCTGCCTTTGAAGCAGGAGGCCAGCATTGCTTCATACATCCTGCTTTAAAATCGTCTCAAAAAATACCTAAAGACTAGTGATTATCTCCCCACCCTAGGGTGTTCTGGACTCCACCTCCAGCTGGGAACCAGGAGGAGGCTCCAGGCGTCAGGCTCAGCTCCTCCCTTTTCCACTCCAGTACCCAGCTTGGCCTAACCAGGCCACCTTTCTACAGCCACTGTCCAAGCCTCTCACACTGTATATATTTGAATAGTGTGTAACAGAGCTAGACGGTTTTTGAAGTATTAAAATAAGCAGCTAATAGCCAAAACTAAATAAGCAATCTATTTACCTTGAAAAGACAGCACACAATTAACTGTTGATCCGTCTGCATAATTTTCAGGCATAGGTGACCAAACAAATGTATAATAATCGCGTGCAGTACTCCAGCCAACCTAATGTTTAAAACAGCAAATTTTTAGAACAGAACTAAGCACAACTTTTTCTAAATAGTAAATTATAAGATCACGTCAGGTAACTACAGGTTGAATGCCCAATTAGCCATTGCTGTACATATTTATGAAAATAAATTTGTTAAGTGCCTAAGACATATAGTTCTCCAATTTATTGCTGGCAATGTACCAGCACCTACATTAGGCTAAAACTGTCTGGCCACACGTCACACTGCACCAATGGAAAAGTGTGTATTTTTAGACTTAAATAATCTTAATGAAATTACATGGAGAAAACTTAATTTCTGGACGGAATATTTTTAAAAAGCTTTCCCTACAGGTCTCTCTCTTTGTAAAGGAACTGCTGGAAGCATCTGCAGTTTTAATGGCTGATCGTCCACCAAGTTTTTGTTTGTACCAACTGTTCCAATGAGAATAAGATGACTAATTATTGCACCCTCCAGAATTCATGCCTTCTCATATTTTTTCCCCTCAAGTCACATCTGACTTCTTTGATGCTTGTATTTCCCTCTTACCCCCCAAAGCAGCAGATACAATCCTCACAGAATTTACTTCCTTGCCCTGTATTCCACGTGGAAGGGCCATGGGAGTGGTAGCACATACAGTTTTCATGCAGAAGGTCCCAGATTTTTTTTTATTTACTTCATTTATAGTCCACCTTTCTCTCTAAGGCGGATTACAAAATGTATAACTGTAATAGGAACAGTATAATAAATGCAAAAACAGGATTACAGAAATTAGTAGAAAAAGCAGTAAAAACAAGAAATACATATAATAAACAGTTCCAATAACTTCAGCCCTTATCCTTTTATTAAAGCATTGTCCTCTACAATTTCAGCACTGTTCTCTTCATAAAAATTCCTGACCGAAGAACCCCCCTTCACACATTCTGTAGATTGATAGAAGTGTGGGAGCATTTCTGACGTCCTCAGGCAGGCCATTCCACAATGTGGAAGGCAAAACAGAGAATGCTCAAGTATGGGCAGCTGCTGATCGTGCCCATTTTTACGGTAGACTTTCTTCAGTAGACTTTCCTCAGAAGAGTGCAGCAGCTGTCACAGTGGGGCATACGGGGAGACATATTCCTTTTGATGTGTGGGTCCTAGGCCATGAAGGGCTTTATAGGTGATAGTTTAAAATTTGAATTGAATCCAAGAACTAAACAGTAACCAATGGAGACAGATCACGATGGGTAGCCATGTCACTAGCAGTAGAAAAGAGCAGGAGTCCAGTAGCACCTTAAAGACTAGCAACGTTTCTGGCAGGGTATGAGCTTTTGTGAGCCACAGTTCACTTCTTCAGATTCAGCCAGATACTCTCGCTGTATCTGAAGAAGTGAGCTGTGCCTCCAAAAGCTCATACCCTGCCAGAAACGTTGTTAGTAATCAATGGAGTGACTGCAGAACACGTAATATATGCACACGTTGCCTGATTCCGACAGTAATCAAGCAGCAGCATTCTGTAACAGCTGGAGTTTCCAAGTGGCCTTTGGGGGCAGACCTGTGTAGAGAGCATTACAACTACCTAGCCTTGATGTTACTGTGGCATGGCTCCACATGGCTAGATCATTTCAACAGGACAGCAGAACTGGTCTGTGCCACTTGGCAAACAGTCTTTTCCAAAGCCTGCTATCTAATCTCTGGTTTCAGTACGATGCTGGTGTGGTAGAAGAACTTATGCCTAATATTGCATGTGCCTTCATCTCATTTAAACTGGGCTGTTAAGTGTCCACACTGGCACATCTGAAACCTGTAAGAGTAGGCAGTGTATGTTACACATTGATTGCGTCCACGGTCGCACAATTGGTATGTGATGCTGGTTATTCTCTGCCCCTAGGAAGCTGCTGCCGGCAGCATACAGAGAAAAATGAACCAGTAGCTTCAGAATAAAGCAGCTTATGTCCATCTAACCCCTTCCCCACTGCGGTTAAAAAAAATCGCTGTAACCAGCAGTTTATGTCCATCTAACCCCTTCCCCACTGTGGTTTAAAAAAAATTGCTGTAACCAGAAGCTGACAAATTTGTGCACCTTCTGCACCAGTGCAAACCAATTCTGTTTGGACTCAGTGTTTACCTTTCAGGTTTTGCTGCTGGTAAACAAGTCTTTCCTTTAAAAGCCACTCTTCCATCAAGCTCACTTCTGAATAGACTAGCTTGCTGAAAGGCATCTCCACACTGTTTTGGAGTCCCTGTGTTACATCTGTCCACAAGCCTATCTACTAGCAAAGGCTGCAGTGATTCCTCGCAATAAAATCTACCCATGAGATTCACTTCCATTGTATCAAGCAGCAGGCTTGAGCTACCCGCTGATTCTGGGCCACCTCACTAGGTGGTAACTTGCAAGTAACTCATACGCTTATCTACATCATGTGCTTACAGCACCATACACTAGAAGGAAAAGGAAGGAAGGAAATTACTTACACAAGAACTACACAGCAACTGTTTCCTATTGCCACAGATTACATCAAGTTATGCCATTTGGAAGCTCCCTTATTTTCACCTCTCTTTCCATTTTAAGACTTTCTTCCTTCAAACCAGGTCTAAAAGACACACCAATGTTGGTTTCAGCCAAGCACTGCCAAATCCACAGGCATCTGGCCCTTTTTGGCAAGGGGAAGAAGGCAGCTGTTCCCCACCCTGAAATTTGGGCCTGGTAGGTTGGACTATCCATGACTAACTGTGCACTCGGATTGCACTCCTCTTGTTTCCCCATAGGGTTGCCAACCTCCAGGTACTAGCTGGAGATCGCCTGCTATTACAACTGATAGAGATCAGCTCACCTGGAGAAAATGGCCACTTTGGCAATTGGACACCATGGCATTGAAGTCCCTCCCCTCTCAAACCCCACCCTCCTCAGGCTCCACCCCCAAAACCTCCCACTGGTGGCAAAGAGGAACCTGGCAACCCTATTTCCCCACCAGGGTCTAAAGCACCTGGAACACAGGAGAGACATTGGCAATCAAGAAAATGGCAGGGGGGGGGGAGTTAAACCTTTCCCCCAAAGCCTCAGCACCAATCCATCACAGCTACAGTTACTTTTTAAGGCAAAAAAACACATTGGGGAACGCCAATGCCAGGTGTAGTTTGTTCCCAACCCCAGGAAACAGGCACCTCAGAATTCCATTTACAATGTGGAAAAAAAATCTCTTTGATAGGCACTTATGACATATTATTTTATATTATTACCTCTGATGGACTTACTACATTTTTATCACATCCTTCCTCCAATGGGCTCAGCTTCTTATATAACCCCCCATGTTACCCTAACAATCCTATGAGCTAAGTTAGGCCGAAAGCAATGGGCCAAGGTCACTGAACAAGCTTTACGGCAGAATGGGGATTTGAGCCCACATCTCCAGAGTCTAGTAGTCCAATGGTAACAGCTACACCACACTGACTCTTACGAGCTTGACTGGCCTGAAGTCCACTGGCAAGTTACACAACTGTCACTAAAAATAAAGCAGCACCTTAATAATTAATTTATATTCTAGCATAAGCTTTTGTAAACTGAAGTCCACCTTATCGGTACCCAATGTTCAAGTGCTGCCAGAGGCAGGAACTAGTTGCCAATCAAGAGGCTAGGCATTTTAGTACAATATTCCATTAGCCTAACTGGATCAAACTGCTGCACCCGCAGAGCACAGCTCAGCAGGAGGTACAAATACTGCTGCGCGAAGGCCAATATTAAGCCCCTAGAGAGGCTTAGAGTTGTACGTACTCAATCCTTGACCTTGCCATTCTTCTCATTCAGCCACTGACCCTGCCAAAACTAGCAAATCTTGTGCGACCTTCATGCATATCTTGTGGATTTCAGAGCAAGACAGGCAAACAGCCAGCTTCCTCTGTAACAGTGAAATTGCCCTTATTGCACCAACACTACCACAAGTTCAGGGATTTGACAGACGGTCTTGCAGAATAGAGCATACCATATTGAAGAGGTTATGTAAAAGAGCCATTAGGGAAACTGGAATCTATGTTCCTTACATCTTGAGTAAAGATGATTGGGGGAGTAGATGGCCTGATGAAGGAAGGGCTACAGATTCTTTACCCCAACATTTTTTTAGTTATGCTTGAGTACAAAACTTCTTTATAATATAAACCAGCTTCTCTTAAATAGCTAATATTAGCTCTCTCTTAAATGAAAACAAAACATTAGCACATGGCTATATGCCCAGAGGATCAAGGAACTAATGGATTAGAATGAGAATGTACCCACAAGACTTTCACAGAGCAGACTATTAAGAAGCAGGCGGGTACGAGGGAACAGTAAAACTGCAGAAAATATGGACAAGTCGTCTTCAAAAGAAACACAAAACAACTGAACAGCAAGCAGACAGGGATTTAAACTGATGGGGGGTGATGTGATCAGAGGACACATTTATTTTCACAAATAAAGTAGCAAAAAGATAAGCTTATACTGGATCATTATGAGGCACTTAACAATATCTGGTACATCTGCTCAGAAGAAATATAAATGATCCTCTCCTGACATTTATGCCATCTCCTACAACAAAATGTTTCCAGCACAACACCCACATTTGGATATGGCTTTTCAGAAAGATGGCGGTCCTGAAATGGAGACCACCACCCAAGGACCATAACTCATTTTAAATCCAAAGGAGATTAGCATTAGTCTTTCAGAACCACATGGTTAAAGCAATATAAAATTAATGCTTTGGAAAACAGTTAGGACATACTCAGCATAATGTGGGAAGTCTTACGAAAGTGTACCAAATAAAAGACAAGTGGCCTAATTATTAAATTATGAGAAAGAAACTTTCATATAGTGACCATCTTCCATTATTTGCTTTGGTTTTTAAAGGATTTATTTCTGTTACAGAAATAATGGCTGCGACACTTTCAAAATGAAAATATGATATACTCTAGTATGGTGTCCAGCACAACCAACTTGAAACCAAGAACAGTCATATCAGCCAAGGCCCAAGGCCTCCCATTCTACAGCCACAGAAGCCACTATCATTCTAAGCACCCTAGCTGTTCCTAATTCAGGAGCTGAGTGGGGTCAGAAATGTTCTCCAGTTGAGCTCTTTAGTTACCCTGGGACATTGGAGTGTTTGGAACATTTTGTGCCTTGATAAAGCATTTTAGATGTAGACGTAGCCACTGGTTTAGATGGTTTTAAAAGGGGATCTAATTGGTCTAATGACAATTAGCTATGATTAATAAATGGAACAGAAGTAGCGGGGGGATGGGAAAACTTTGGCCTCAATATCTTTCTTGCAGGCCTCCTGGGGCATCTGATTGGCACCATGGGAAACAGGATGCTGGACTAGATGGGCCTTCAGTGCAGCAGGCTTTTACATTTTTTGGAGGAGTGGCAGATGAGCTTTGTTTCACATGCAAGAGTAAGGAAGGAATTTCCTTGCAGACTAGCTAAGGATCCAAACAGCCTGAATGAGGGTGGGGGGTGGGGTTGCAGGCTGCTTTAGTATGAGACTTAACTCCTTTAGTGTGTAATTTACTGTCTCAAAATGATAGACATCCGGGTACAATTATATAGTAAAATGGCCACATAACAATAGTTGTTCATATAGTAGAAGAATGTTTCCACCCACTTTATATCATCTCACAGGGAAGCACCTTCTACTTTTAACGTAAAATCAATAGTGGGGGGAAAACAGGACTTAGGTTAGAAAATGCTACAAGCTTGCTTACCTTGAAAACACCAACCCAGTCTTTTTGATGGGGGCGTATATATGGAGTCAGAGTGTAATGGCACTCAAGGTGCACATTAGGAAGGTAACTTTTTGCTACATTTTGAAAGACTACATGTGCAAAATTCGAAGTCTGCAGGGCACTGCTTGATGATGGAACTTCTTGAAAGGATGACATTGTTTATCTGTAAGATAATATTAAATTTCTGTTAGCATAAACTAGAAAAGGAAGACAGCTTGTCAGCGCAGTTGCCCTCGTTTCAGTTTTAACTGTTCATCTAAATGCGGCTAGATTGTCCTACTAGATGGGTTTGCAGGAAATGGATGTATGTATCAGACATACTGGTATTGTCAGCATAAGAAGCTGACATCACTGAACAGATACATCTCTCTGACAAGTTTCCAGTGCTACCATTTTAAAATACAATACACTCAAAAACACAAATAAAGCCAAAACGAGGTTAACAAAGCACAACAACTCTTCATTGAACATACAACTGTAAGCCCATTTAAAGAGGAGTTGTTATGGTACCACTGGACTTCTGTTTCATTATGCTACGCTACTTTTAGCTTCCCTATGGAAAATCACAGTGGCCTCCATATATGTGGTGGGTCTTTTAAGGCATCCATGGTTCTTTATTTAATCCTGCGTAAAAAAAAAACAACACCCTTTTTGGCACTGTATATAATAGATACTGTCCCTGCACTTCTCCCCTCGTTGTATCATATAAGTGTTGGGTGTTGTACCCAGACCTAGTGCTGCATAGTGGACACAGTATCACAATGGAGATGCCCAGATTTGTAACCCTATTCAACTATGAAGCAACTTAAGTAGCCTTCGGCCAGTCATCTGACTGATCCAACAACTCCGTGATGCTAAGTGAGGACCTCTCCCACTTGCCCTGGCAAACGAAGGCTCCCATTGAAGAGAAGGGAGCTGCTGAACCTCACCCACTATCATTCACCCTACCCTACATCAGCTTTATTATGACAATAAAATGTGGGATGGGGAGATGGAGGGGAGAGATGCATACCAGCCAGAGCTACCTTTTAGAAAGGAAGAATGAATATTAATTAAATGTCTAGTGCAACAGCAGAGAACTGAGCTGGTTAGCAGTGACATGTGCTAGGGAACAAGAAAAAAAAGGTATAAGAAGTATACCTGCATACCATATATTTGGAATATATTTATGAAAAAAAACAGTACCACAATTTACCCAGTATTTATTAGAAGCAGCAAAGATTTGTGTGATATTAAACTTTAATTTTTTTAAAAAGCAGTCTTTTAAAACAGAAAGTTAACAAGAAAGAATAAGAGATGAAACACATGAATATATGGGAATTCTTTATAACCTTTAGGAGCATTTATGCCTATAATTATGCACGGATAAGAGAAAGTAAGACTGGCAAATGCCGCAGGCAGCTTGGCTGCAAGAGAGAAATTCCTTGGAAAGAGAACAGTAGGACTTCAAATGAAATCGAATGCTTCTGCTTTGGAGTCAAGCTGCTGGGAGAGCTGTGCATTAACTGCATCCAGCCCCGCCCCCTAAAAATGCCCAAGAGCCAGATCAATCCTTGATGAAAAAAAAGGTTTCTCACTCCAGCATTTATATACACATATTATATATCATGTTGACACATTTTAAAGAGTGCAAGCTGTATTCCCATGTTCCTCTCTGTATTTTAATGTTTTACCCCCACACACACACACACCCAGTAACAACCAATAAGAAAATATATATGTTTTAAAAAATATGGAAGCTTATGGCTTGAGATACGGTTCATAACAGCACATGAAACATCATACTTTGGGTTTTTTTACACATCACTGGATGACTAAACCTTAGAAATCAAAAACCAAAAGGAATTTTTGCCTCCTCTAGTTAGACCAGTTTGTATTCCTCTGTTCTGCACCATTCCTGATTTTTGAGGCGGTCATCACTGAGCTTCTTTTAGAAAATAGAGGTATGGGTAGACTCCCTAATATGCGATATAATATACAAGTAATGACCCGTTATTATTAAGTTACCTGCGTGTACAAAGCACTACACAAGTAACTTAATAATAATAAAAGTTCAACAACAGAATGCAAACATCCACAAAGAGACAATCCGAAGTGCCATATGCATTTTGGCAAATAGCCTTCATCAGTGGCTTACACAATAAACACAAATATTATTGAAGCCTGGTGTTTTGTTAAGAGGAGTTCATAACATATTCCAAGTATGTATAAGGAACATAGCCAGAGGAAGACAATGAAGACAGTGAGGCGTCTGGAGAACAAGTTCTATGAGGAAAGGTTGAAGGAGCTTGGTACGTTTAGCCTGAGAGGTGATATGATAACCATCTTCAAGTACTTGAAGGGCTGTCATATAGAGGATGGTGCGGAGTTGTTTTCTGTAACCCCAGAAGGTCAGACCAGAACCAACGGGTTGAAATTAAATCAAGAGTTTCCAGCTAAACATTAGGAAGAACTTTCTAACAGAGCGGTTCCTCAGTGGAACAGGCTTCCTCAGGAGATGGTGGGCTCTCCTTTGGAGGTTTTTAAGCAGAGGCTAGATGGCCATTTGTCAGCAGGGCAGGAAGGGTTGCATCAGAGTTTGGCTCTCGTGGCCCTTTCTTACATGCTAATGCTGTTCGCCACTTTGGGGTCAGGAAGCAATTTTCCTCGAGGCCAGATTGGAGGAAATACAAAGTGCCATATGCATTTTGTTCTTTTCTGGAGGGATTTCCCTCCATCTTCTGGGCATGGAGTAGGAGTCACTGGGGATGTCGGGGGGAGGTAGTTGTAAATTTCCTGCATTGTACAGGGAAGTTGGACTAGATTACCCTGGTTTTTAAACATTATTATTAATATTTATTGGTTTAGAAGTCCTTTTCATTTCTGCAGGTTTTTAACTGGGTTCATTTCATTTTTGCAGGTTTCTAATTGGGTCATGTTTGTGGTTTATTATGATTGTTTGCTGGGTGAGTGGGTTGTGACTATACTAATTATGTTTATTGTGTAAGCCACCGATGAAAGCTGTTTGCCAAAACGCATATGGCACTTTGCTTTGTCTCACTGCCTGTGGATGTTCGCATTCTGTTATTGAATTGTTCTTAAATTATCTGTGTAGTGTTCTGTGCACACAATTGGTCATTGTATGTTGTATCATATATTGTTCTTTCATTTTTTCAAACTTTTGGTTTACCTTGTCTTTCTCGATTGGGTATTTTTGCCTTTTTTGTGGTATGAACTTCCTAATGTCACTTCTTCTAGTCTCATTTTATTCTTCCATACTTTCCAATCCACAGAGGATAGAACACAGGTACATAAACTGGTCAGACTACAGAGATTATACTTTCCACTCTTTATTTTTGTGGGCTAGAAAGTGTTTTGTAAAACCTGCAGAGCTGATGCACAAATATCACTGACCTTCTTCCCCTCTTCTTTCCCCCCTCTTATTCCTGTGTATCTGAGCTTTGTGGCAACCTCTTAAAATATTACATTTTTAAAAGCATATTTTCAGTTAACTGTCCTCCCTACTCCACCTCCCCAGCAAATTTTTCATAATGGCAATGTAATTATTTCCTCCAAACATCCTTCCTTACAATATTAGTGATACAGAATTTCCCCTTCACCCACCAAGCACACTTTTAGTGCATGCTGGCATGTAAAACAGACACTGAGATCCATGCTAGACAATGGAAGTATGGAATATAAAACTGCATTCATTACTTAGCCTAGAACAGCCAGGGTACATATATAAGACTGTACGTTGGGCATATAAGACACACCAGGCCTACTTTTCCAAATCTGTCTCTGTCCAGGAACTGCCCAGACTTTTCTCTTTCCTCAAAATGACAATGACTGGTAGGTTGAAAAGAAGCATTACCGTGCTGCAAGAATTCCTGTAAGCATTATGACTTCTCACATGGTCTTGATATTGACCTGGAACATGCACAGTGTTTTGCTTTGTAGACCTTTACAGTGTCTGTCAACGGATAGTCACATATTACATTACTCATGTTGCATTAGTTATACATTATTTGCCAAAAAGCTTTTTAGTATTAAATTAACTTTAACACTTAATTATGAAAATTAGCTATCCATGTACATTGACACACTACATGCTTCTCCACTCAGAGTATGCAATATAATCAATTAGCTAAAGCCAAATCATATTACTGACATCAGGATTCTTAAAAGTACAGTGAAGTAAAGACACATTGACAAAGCCATAATTTTATACCACAATCTGTCATTCTGCTGTATACAAAAGGGGGGAAAGATAGACACCCCTGTACTGATATCAATTAAATTAGGAAATTAGTACAGATGCGAAAAAATTAACAAAGTGCAAAAATGTTAAGTAGCTTGTATACAAAAGGGGAGCAGATCAGTCTCTTTACAAAACAACAAATAGACACAAAGTATGACATCCAAAGTAGCAACGTTAAGAAACTGGTAGGTTTCAACCTCCCAAGAAACACTACAACTGGAAACCACTGTCTGTGAAAAGCAGCACTCTTAATCAAAGCAGAAAAACTTGTGCCACACTCCAGCAAATCTGTTTAGGGGGCTCTACTGAGATTAGTACCTTCTCTCGAACTACAGATATTAAAATGAGTACAGCAAAGACAGGAATACTGTTACCAGTTACAGCTGTTGATAATTTATACTGTGCTTATTCTTATACCATTTGAGTTAGACACAGAAATATCAGAGGCCGGATCTCTTGCATTTCAAAGCCTTTTAGCCTCATAGATTATGAAAATATGGTTTTCCATGTCAGAATAAGCAAGAAAACTGGAAAGCCCTTTGTCCTCTGAAACTACAGAAGTGGTCATGATCCATAAATCTCTGGAAAGGAAAAAAAAAAAACAGGACAAGCCAGTGCTGAAAACAAGAGTATTATCTGCCTACCATCCAAATAATACAGGAGCAGCCCTACAGGACCAAATGGAATACCTGCAGAAAACCTAAATGTTGATAAAGGAATGGTCACTGAAGTACTAAATGAAAGACAACCTGATACAAGATTAATGAGAAGGTGCAGGCAGACAGAAGAGACTTTTTAATATAGCTTATATATGTATACACATATGTACACAGGACTACTCTGAATGACATTAGCATTAAAACACTTGATATTATTCAAAATTGTACTAGTATGAAGCTTTGACAGTTCTTTTAATCCACAAATGCAAAAATAAGAACTGCAGATAGCTTAAATTTATTTCTACAGAATATACTATGACCTATCATGCTGTTTAAGCAAATAAGGGATTTTTAAAACACAACTTGTACAGACCAAACAGACTCCAAGGTCACTTACAATCACAGTATTCCTGCATATCAGCAAAAAAAAAAACAAAAAAAAACCCTCTGCAACTTTGTGTTTGGTAAGCATTAAAAAACCTACAGAGTCTGCAAGCAGCTGCCTGCTAGGGTTGGCTGAAGCTGTTTGGAACAGAGAAGGCCTCTTGTTTACCCAGCATACCATGAGTGGATTTGAAGGGAGTGGCTGAACCACAATCTAGAGAAAAGCATTACTAAGGAGACCTGGATTGCACTCCTTTTTCTCTCTTTTCCTTCTCCAGCCTTCAAAGTTTGGTCCCTATATAAACTATGAGGGAACCCTCTACCAAATTACTACCTTTACATTACCGTCAATTAACTTAGAAGGGGGCAACTCTGCTTAAGACAGCTAGTTTCCAGTCCTGTAGAACCTTGAAGACCAGCAAGAGTTCCACAGTATAAGCTCCCCAGAATCAAAGCTCCCTTGGTTAAACACCCTTGAAAGCTTATACCCTGGAAATCTTGGTCTTTAAGATGCTACTGGATTCAAATCTAGTTCTTCTACTGCAGACCAACATGGCTACCCACCTGACACTACCTGATTAGAATGGCGCTGTTAGCCCCCTTGAAATATTTCCTAAGTAGTTCTAGGAAGAGGTAAAATATTTAATTTGCCTCACTAAGGGGGGCAGTTTAACGGAACGTTCATAAGAACATAAGGCAGGCCCTGCTGGATCAGACCAAGACCCATCAAGTCCAACGGTCTGTTCACACAGTGGCCAACCAGGTGCCTCTAGGATGCCCACATAAGAACATAAGAACGGCCCTGCTGGATCAGACCAAGGCCCATCAAGTCCAACGGTCTGTTCACACAGTGGCCAAGCAGGTGCCTCTAGGAAGCCACTAACAAGGCAACCGCAGCAGCACCATCCTGCCTGTGTACCACAGCACCCAAAATAATAGGCATGCTCCTCTGATACTAGATGTTTTTCCAGAGAAATATCATTGGAACTTCAAAAATAATAATAACATGCATGCAATGATTATACAGTAATACTTACAGACAACTTATCACGTCTTCATGTTTATTATTATTATTTTTGAAGGTATGCAGCATGACTAGTATCCATTTTTTAACGAATAGCCAGGAATACCCCTTTCTTCCATGAATATGTCCACTCCCCTCTTAAAACCTTCCAAGTTGGCAGCCATAAACAAGACCACTACAGCAGCACCATCCTGCCTGTGTTCCACAGCACCTAAGATAATAGGCATGCTCCTCTGATCCTGGAGAGAATAGGTATGCATCATGACTAGTAGCCATTTTTACTAGCAGCCATGGACAGCCCTCTCCTCCATGAACACCGTCCACCCCCCTCTTAAAGCCTTCCAAGTTGGCAGCCAGCACCACATCCTGGAGCAGGGAGTTCCACAATTTAACTATCCAATGAGTCTCGAAGGCCTTTCCCCTGTTCCCTCCCCTAGAAGGGCCCTGTAACGCCTCCGCTTTAGCAGCGCGTCCGCCTCCCGCCCGGACGGGCACCCCTCCCGGCCTAGCCTCGCTTGCCAACCCAGCGGCCCCGCTCCCAACGCCCTCGCGTAACGGCCCCACGTAGCAAACCAGAAAGGGGGTTTCAAGCCGGCCCCACCTTTGAACGCTTCTCGCGCGCGCCCTCCTCTCCCCCCACCCCACGACCCCCTCGGCTACTGAGACGCCCACCCGCACACCCCCTTGCCCCTCGGCCACCTCCGCCCGCCGGGCTCCCTCGCCGCCTCTCCTTGGGCTCCGCGGCGGTAGGGGACGGTTGGCCCAACCCACCGACGGAAGCCGGGGAAGGCCACTACCACGGAGGCGGCCAAGGCCCGGAAAGAAGGGCAAGGCCAGTAGGCCTCTTACCTGGGACGCGCCGGGGACGTCAACACCGTCAGCCCGCAGTCGCCATTAGCTCCCAGGCCCCGCCCCCTTCCCGTCAGTTCCGGGCCCGGAGAGGCTTTTTTCCTCACACGTGACGGCCGAGAAGTGGTGCGCCACGACTGACGCGTCGTGACGTCCGGTGACGCTCCGTTCCCGTTGCTCGCCTTTGCTGCCCTCTCTCTCTGACGGCCGCCTGTCAATGTCCCCATCCCTGAATTAAAGCACAGCATTGGGCTCCACCTCCTTTACCTATTTCAATATTAGCTTCAAACTGTATATGTAATTCACAGTGGGTCGCCGTGTTAGTCTGTTTGCAGTAGTCAAAAAGGGCAAGAGTCCAGTAGCACCTTAAAGACTAACAAAAATATTTTCTGGTAGGGTATGAGCTTTCGTGAGCCACAGCTCACGAAAGCTCATACCCTACCAGAAAATATTTTTGTTAGTCTTTAAGGTGCTACTGGACTCTTGCCCTTTTTGTATATGTAATGTAACTTAAAAAAAACACACCAAACCACTTCTGGGAAGTGGTTTGACTGGGTCCTTTGCACTCCGATCTTCAGTGAATGTACCAGGAAGTAAATCCTGTTGCCTTAATCTGGAATTTTAGCAGCTTCACAAATTGCTGGTTATGAGTGTACTGTGTCCCATTTGAAATGACTACATGTGTCTTAGTTCACTGGGTACACACAGTGGCAGCTAATAATTTCCTCTCGCATATAGGGTTGCCAACCTCCAGATGGTAACAATACACAACTATAAACTTGGATTGCAATAGGAAGTTATTCAACCAAGGAGCAGTCACTATGGCAATATTCACAAAAGGTTATACACAAAAGAAATGAGCCAATGATATTAAATACAATTCCTGTATTATTATTATTTTTGTTCGTTCATAAAAACTACTGTTTAACCTAAACTATATTCCAAGACCAACAATTCAACAAATCAAGACAGAATTCCGGTATTCATTCTGTTTCACAACTTTCGTCAGTTGAAAATTATTGTGGTCCATATAAAGGTAAGTATTGTCCAAAATCAATAATCTTCTATTTGTTTTCAGGTGCTTTTTCCTTTCAATTATATTGAAGAAGGTGATGCTCACAGGCACTCCCACGCCGTTTCTAATTGAATCAGTCAAAAAATGTTTTTCCAGAGAAATATCATTGGAACTTCAAAAATAATAATAAAAATGAAGACGTGATAAGTTGTCTGTAAGTATTACTGTATAATCATTGCATGCATGTTTATTATTATTATTTTTGAAGTTCCAATTATATTTCTCTGGAAAAACATTTTTTGACTGATTCAATTAGAAACGGCGTGGGAGTGCCTGTGAGCATCACCTTCTTCAATGTAATTGAAAGGAAAAAGCACCTGAAAAGGAAAAGAAATAGAAGATTATTGATTTTGGACAATACTTATCTTTATATGGACCACAATAATTTTCAACTGAGGAAAGTTGTGAAACAGAATGAATACCAGAATTCTGTCTTGATTTGTTGAATTGTTGGTCTTGGAATATAGTTTAGGTTAAACAGTAGTTTTTATGAATTAACAAAAATAATAATACAGGAATTGTATTTAATATCATTGGCTCATTTCTTTTGTGTATAACCTTTTGTGAATATTGCCATAGTGATTGCTCCTTGGTTGAATAACCTCCAGATGGTAGCTGGAGATCTCCTAGGATTAGAACTGATCTCCAAGCAACAGAGAACGGGTCACCTGGAGAAAATGGCCACTTGGGAAGATGGATTCTATGGCATTGCACCCCACTGAGGTCTTTCCCCTCCCCAAATCCCACCCTCCTCAGGCTCCATCCCCAAAATCTCCAGGTATTTCCCAACCTATAGCTGACAAACCTGCTCTCATACCATGTGTGTACCCAGTGGAATAATTACCTATATAACCAATTCAGACTTGACAGGATATGTTCTTAACCCAAAGCGTATAAAATACTTTCAGAGTAAACATGTTTGGAGGACTTTCATTCATAGGGTCGCCATGAGTCAGAAGCGACTTGACGGCACTTAACACACACACACAAACATGTTTAGGATGAGTTTGCAAAATGGTCATAAATCTGTCTCCACAACCATATACATTGAAATGCCTGTAATTCTCAACTATTATGTATCAAGTGCATTGACACATGAGTGCCAAGGGGCTGTGGATTAAGCACTGGACAAAAGTATGGAGGAGATATGGAGGAAAGCCGGGTTCAAAGCCTTTTCGAAGCTGTAAAGCCTGCTGGAGGAATGCCTGCAAGAAACTTACCACATCACACATTGTGAAATCCATGTATACACTATATGTGCACATAATTCACACTATTGTGCCACAGTAGCCATCAGCAATCACAGAAATACTCATAATGATAAATGACACACAGATTATATTTGTAGAACACTTTGCAGTAAGAAAGATTCTGTTATAATTTGTAAAACAAAAATGAAAGCCTTCTTTTTCAGCTCCATATTGGGGGCACAGAGCTTGTCCTTGCTGAGTAAGGTGTTTTCCACATGGGATCAGGCTTGAGTGCTTTCTTTGTTGGTGCTTTTGCTGTGGATACAGCAAAGCAACAGGGCTTCCACCCGGCAGATTTTCCCATAGTTTGCCTGCCTGTACCCCAGCTACAGCCAACCCACCCCAGCAATCAGGGCTTTATCAAGGAGTTTTTTTTAAAAAAATTGACAATATTGTTATATCATCATAACACTGAATCCCCAGCTTTCTTTTTTTTTTAAAAAAAGAGTAAGTCTGTGGACCCTTTTGTTGCAGAGCTGTGCCTTTCCCCTTAGATCTCGACAATGAAAGGGCCTGCTTGCTAAAGCAAGTAGAAGAGAAGGGTAGGAGAAGTGGTTGGGGCAGTACTGGGGTAAGACTCATCCCTTCTGAGTGATGCCTCCTTATCCTGTTAAAACAACAGGTCCAGAGCTGGCAATTCTAATTGTGTTGGAAGCCTACAACAAAGGGGGCACTTTGTGCCAGATACTTGTTACAAAGGATCCAACCCAGTATATCTGTGTAGCCCACAGTTACACTGGCACCAAAGAGAAGCCACTGTTCAAGATCTCTATCCTGAGTTCCCAGGTATTCTTGGAATTTCTTTGGGGCAAAAAGCCCCCATGCAGTTTTGAGCCCTCGGATGAAAAAAACTGCATCTAGAGAGCGGCAAACCCAATGCAAATTTTCCCTGCATAAATGGTCGGGGAGTTATTGTAGGCTTCCGTTTGTACTTCGAAAAGCTGCCTAACGGGTAGATTGGCCATTAAGACCACTGGAAAAGTCCTGGGGGGCCACCCCGCAGTCAGGGCCACCCTGAGCAAGGAAAGTCTCACACAGCACAGCCCCACATAAAGTGGGTGGCAACGGCGAGAGGATGGCCCTTGCCACATGCAAGGTGGGTGGAAGCCAGTGTCCCTTGCCATGTATGAGCTGCCACCACCACAGGCCAGGAGCCCTCACCCTACATGAGGTAGGCAGTCTGTTCTTTCTCCTCCCTTCCCCCCCCCCCCATTGGGGGATAGGACAGGACTCTTTTCGCCTCTCAGTCTCCCCCTGCTGCCTGATCTGGTGATGTATTTCACTGTGGAACCAAATTATGTGGTCTTTTCCAATATTATAATGCTATTGCTAGGTGGATCACAGAGCATTCCACTTTGGCTTTTGTACGCAAAAAGTATTACAGATAAAATTCTTTTAGCCATTCCTACTTCTGTTTTGCAAACCCTTTACAAACTCAACAAAGAAAAAAATGTTCACAGAAGGTTGAAATTAATGTGGGTTTTTTTTAATTCCATGTTTTTAAATACCGGTAGGTTGAGTCTAGCCCCCATCACAGAATTTGTCTGTGCTGTTTTCATGATTCCTAGCACAGCGGTGGTCAAAGGAGACCCCCTCCCTTTTTCACTAGTGGAAAAATTAGTTGTGCGCAACCCAATTTTCTTCTCATCATCTTTCATTTTACTATAGCTAGCTGTATCAGACATATATCTGTATCCTGTGAAGAAATACAAAGAATTATGTACTGCTGAAGAACAAACTTTATATGATGAACATTTTAAAAATATTGTTGATCCTCTGTGATGATACTAATACATGCTGAAACAGATAAGTTTATTTAAATCAGGGGTGGGGAACATCAGGCCCGGGGGCCATATAAGGCCCACGAAATCATTTGGTCTGGCAGATCTCTAGCTCAGAAGGATCTAAGACTGGTGATCAGCCCCCTCCCGTGGACAGGAATAGCTTCTATTCAAGGCAGATGTTAATTTGTTTTGCCGAGAAAAGGAACCTTTCCCCCCCTTGCAGAAGAGTCTGTAGCTATGGAGCTGCTAGAACCGCCCAAGAAACTGTTAACCCTTTCCCACCCAGGCCATGGAGAAATGTATTGGTTGGCTAATTTTTAAGTTGATAATTTTGTTTGGCCCGCGAATGATGTTATAAATATCCAAATGGCCCTTGGTGGAAAAAAGGTTCCCCACCCCTGATTTAAATGGTTGAATATGGATATAGTCCTACTTCACCAATCCTTCAGAAAAGCCTGAAGCTTCTATGAAATGTGGAAAGTGTATATTTCAATCATCACCAAACGTGCATTTTCTCATACTGTGCTATGTACATTGTAAATAACTTCTTAATAGAAACGATAGACCAGAAAACTAATTATTACAGCACTCTGCACCAGTTCTCCATTATAAATTATATTCCTGTTGTACTTCATTTGATGATGTTTTATTCCTGAGTGCTAAAACAAATCATGGTGCTTAGATATCTCTAAGCCGTCCCTTTGGAATATATTAGAAATAACTTATTGCTAGAATTGCCTTCTCCATCAAAAGTCCTGTGTGTATTTTGGATTTCTTTGCCAACCCTTAATTGGAATTGATGAACTAGAACTATTCAAAGGTTGCCAGGGTATTTAAATCAGTAAGAGTGAGACTGAGGAAACGGGTTACTTTCCCCATAAGACTATAGGTGAGAGCAGACACATTAATTGTGTGTGCGTGAGTGTGTATGTAAGGGAGGGTGAAGAAGGGAAAAAAGACCCCTCTTCGAAGGTGTGAAACTTGGCAGCTTTGCACTGTACAATGGGCATAAGAAACCACATTTTCTGTCAGTGACCACATCTCAGTTGCTGTTATTTCACAGTTGGATGACTGTATTGTTAAAGTAATGGAATGTTTTTTAATAAATGCAAATAGTGATTTAAGTGCTTGAACTCACTACGAGTTTGCCTCTCCGGTGCGTAATTAATGTGGGTACATTGGAGAGCCATGTCTGAGTGAGTGTTTCATTTCTTATTTATAGCACACACATTTTTTTTTTACCTCTGGCTCACCTTTTCACACAGGTCAATCTATACCTGCAAGGATCCCATGAGCCATTTGCCTAAGAGATAAATGGCAAAAGTTGTAGCTTTAGCCAATTGCTACGTGTAGGGAACCACTGTCAATTTTCACAATTTAATGCTGGCCAAGTGAGACAAAATAGGGTCTTCAGAGAAAACAGTGCTCATGGGTCTGTGTAACCACTCTTTCAACAGCCCAAACACTACCCTTTACATATCTAGTGTATTTCTTCACAGCTGAGAGTTCCTACTTCTTAAAACAGACTTTCCAGCAATCTACCTCCTCCTTCTCTTTAAGCTCCAGCCTTCCCCTTGCAAGAAAGATGTGTTGAAGTCATATTGGCTGGAAGCTATTCTGTAAGAGCCCTGACCTGGATGGCCCAGGCTAGCCTGATCTCATCAGATCTCAGAAGCTAAGTAGGGTCAGCACTGGTTAGTATTAGGATGGGAGACTGAGGAAGTCCAGGGTTGCTACGCAGAGGCAGGCAATGCCAAATCATCTCTGAATTTCACTTGCCTTGAAACCCCTGTGGGGTCACCATAAATCGGTTGCGACTTGATAGCACTTACCATTACCACCATTCTGAAAGAACAGGCATTTCTGACTATTGCCCTTTCATTGTGATTATTTTCAGAACATACATTCCTTCCTTTCATGTTCTTCAGACAGATTCACTATTTGCATTTTCAGAACAAAAATAACAGACTACCCAGTTTAGGTTTGTGTCCCCATAATGTAACAGACGTAATACAGTCATAAATGAGTTGTGGGTTCTCCTCAGTGCTTGTGTGTGCAATGCCTGATGAGGATCAGATGCCTGTGAAGAAGGGGCCTCAGCCTTCCCTCCCTACACCATTTTCCCCAGCCTGAAACATTCCCAAGGGGTGCTACTGGGCCTATCAGAGAAACTCTTGTGTATCACAGGTAATGTGTGGGTTTGTCAATACAGTTCCCCCACCTCTCCAGGACTGTTTAGGTCAGGGAAATGGTGCAAAGGGGTAGAATGAAGCCTCTTTTCCAGGCACCACAGGCATGGGAATTGCGAAGAATGCACAACCCATGCGTGACTGTTATTTCTGATTCCAGACCCAAGCTGTGAACTCTGTTATGTGCATGCCTTCTGCTCCATCACTTTAATTTGCGGACTCCACAAATGCCATCTATAAAAAAAAATCTGCAAAGAATAAATTGTAGTTCTGCTCTTGTTCCCCCAGTCCTAAGCATTTTCCCTGACCTCTCTGTTTGCAACAGTGATCTAGCTGTTCTACATTCTTGACATAATTTTGAATCTGATACTGCATTTTGAGAGGAACCGGTCATCGACTCTTCTTTGGGAGCATGGCTAGTTTTCTATTTGGGCAACTAATAATTTACAACTGTGCAGTATTAGAATAAAAAACTGAATAAAATCCAGAAAATTCAGGAGTTTTCTAAAAATCCCTTTTGTCACTAAGGCATTCAGTGGTTTTATTCAAAAGCATCCTTGTTAAAATATTTGTGTGTTAGCATTTAGCAAATGCTGGTTTACCTTGTGCAGTATTTAAGGATGGACATATATGCCTTCAGTTAAGTCAGCACCAGATTATACAGAAAATCATCTGAGCGCTTGCTCACATGTTCATTGGTGAAATTGGTATCCTTAAGCTTCCTGCAACAAGGTCAGGGGAGTCATACAGCGGTGGACTCTAATCTGGACTCTAATCTGGAGATTCCCTACTCCTACACAGGAGCGGCGGACACTAATCTGGTGGACCAGATTGGTTTCCCCACTCCTACACATGAAGCCAGCTGGGTGACCTTGGGCTAGTCACAGCTCTCTTAGAGCTCTCTCAGCCCCACCTACCTCACAGGGTGTCTGTTGTGGGGAGAGGAAGGGAAGGTGATTGTAAACCGGTTTGATTCTTCCTTAAGTGGTAGAGAAAGTCTGCATATAAAAACCAACTCTTCTTCTTCTATATGTCCTCAAACTGGTTTTTGGTTACAAAAGTAAGCGAGTAAACTTCAAAAACAAGTTTATCTAACGTTGAAGCAGTAAGAATCACATTACAGTCATAAAAAATAATCAGATTCTTCCAGTGCGTTCCTCACCTTTTGGCAGCTGGGGACGGTGTGCCTGAGGGGGCACCTCCAAAGCAGTTTCATGGCCGCCGAAAGATTTTTTAAAAGCCTTTTGCCGGCTATTTTTCTTGTAAAAATAGGGCTTTTCGCCCCATAGAGAATAGCAAGGCTGCGTCTGCAAAATAGCACGTGCAGCACTGCCATTCTCAGCACCGGCATCCAGGGCCAAAAGGGGACAGAGAGCTGCCTACATGCAGCTCCGCCCCGGGAACGCCCCTTGGGATGCCCCCCCGGAACACTGGCACAGGCCTTTATACCAGTGGGATGTCAGTGGGAGGCTAAGCCGGTGTCACGGGGTGGCGCTGCTGGGAGACTGGCGTCTGGGTCCCCCCGCCGGCATTGGGGCCACTTACAGAGGCATTAAGTAGCCCGGACACCGGTGCAGGGGGTCCCAACGCTGGCGCAGCCCCTTCCTAGCCTCCCAAAGACTTTTGTCCTCAGAAGTCAGGAATGCGCTGTCAGTGTTTTAAACTGTTTGCTATTGTTAATTAAAAGATGATAATGTTATAGTCTATAATCCTGTGTTGCATGAACATTTTATGCCATATAAGATGTGGCATAGCTTACATGGCTTTTAAAAAAAGGGTTAGAAAACATCTATGGATGATAGTGGATATTAGCCACGATAGCTCAGTGGAACCTCTATGTGCTATGTAGAGGCAGTGTACCTGTGAGTGCAATGTGATGGAGACCAGCAACTGGGGAATGACACAAATGCCTTTTCCACAGGTTCCCATTGCAAACAAAAAAAGGTAGATAATTGGTCTAATTTCTTCTGTAAAAGTTCACAGTGTCCACAAACAATTTCTTCAAACTTTGTTTTGGTAGTAAGCTCTTGTGCTTAAGAATGCATTGGTAAACACACTTGGAAGAAAGTAAGATTTTCTGCTGAGTAAAAATTCATAGGCTGCACAGGATTTAATCCATTGTGTTTGAACATTTGATGCAAAGTAATAACTGAACCACTCAGCATCACATTTTTAAAAAACATTTAACTCAACAATATGGTATTACATACTTATTAGAAGTATTCCTTTTGTAGGCAAAAAGTTAGTGGATTATTTCAGTTCAATATGCAAACTGCAAACTGATTATTTTATTTTAAAACGACAAATGTATTGAGGGGAAAGTGATAGTTTGGTACATGCTAAATTTAAACAAACTTTTGTGTGTATATTTTTGAATGCCAAAACCAGTTAGTATTATTGCCTTGAAGACACAATGCTCCATTGACAGAAGAGTAGCTTTCAAGCCAATTAAAGGTTGGCAGCCGTCCTGCTACTGGCAGAGTAATGCTTGTTAACAGTTCACTTTTGTGATACATGTGTATCATAATCATGTATTTTTAGAAAGTGCTTATTAGTATTTTGAAGTCTCCTTTTACAGATGTTCTTAGTCTTTACTTTCAAACTGAAAGTCATTTTAAATCTTATGGGCACCCATATATTTAAAAAAAGGATACAAAACAATTATAGTGTGTCGAAATATGCTATCCAGAACAAGCAGTTAATGCACATGTTTACATTTTAAATATCCAAGCATTTCTGAAAACAAACAGGAATCTGTTCATTGGACTGTATTATTTATGTTAATTCTTATCAGTATTGCAGCTCAGTTGACTCTTCTGGAGCATTTTATGTAAGTTAAAAAGAAGAGTTGGTTTTTATATGCTGACTTTCTCTACCACTTAAGGAATAATCAAACCGGCTTACAATTCCCTTCCCTTCCCCTCCTCACAACAGAGACCCTGTGAGGTAGGCAGGGCTGAGAGAGTGTGACTAGCCCAAGGTCACCCAGCTGGCTTCATGTGTAGGAGTGGGGAAACCAACCCAATTCACCAGATTAGCGTCCACCGCTCATGTGGAGGAGTGAAGAATCAAACCCGGTTCTCCAGATCAGAGTCCACCTCTCCAAACCACTGCTCTTAAAAACTACCATGCTGGCTCTTAAATACAGTGGTAAGCTTTTGCAACTGCTTATCTATTAACAGAAGGCCGGCAAATCCTTTATAAGAAAGGAATTAGTAACTCAAATGTAGCATACCAACCTCTTTGCTACTTTGTCACAAACCATTGTATTTCATGTCAATGCTGAATCGGATTACCATGGAAATAAAATTTGCCCAATAATATCTGTATTTGTAGCTGTAGTTTTCAAACAATCACAATTGTACAGGTCACACAAGCCTAGTATTTCAGTACACAACCCTCAGAACAGGCCTGGTCAAAGTTTTAAACTGCATAAATACAAAGACCTAAAATTTATTTCCAGTTTGTATTGTGAGGATTATAATGTTTTGAATCATTCACAAGTCTTGTGAAAGTTCTATTAAAGAATCAGCTGATGCCTTTTGAAAACCGAGGGAAATATTGAGATCCCCTTATCGAAATGTCAGCTGAAGTAGGCTGCAATCTTAAACACACTTTTCTGGGAACAAGCCCCACTGAATAACATGGGACTGACTTCCCAATAGATCTGCTGAGGCTTGCTCCCGAAGTCACCTAAACTGAACACAGCCAGATCCAACTAAAGTCATACAAGGAAAACAGATGCTGACAGCAGAAACACGAAAACACTTTGGCTTTCTAAAGGTATCACAGGTTTGGCTGAAAGTCCTGAAATTTTACCCAAGGTATTATCTGATCATAATGCGATCTTGATTAAAATTAACATGGGGAATAAGAGAAACAAACCTTGGTCTACAAATGAATATTTATTGAAAAACAAGAAAATAGATAAGTTAAAAATAGATATACAAAATTATTTTTTGGAAAATGCTGATAAAGGGATTTCGGATGAAACAGTATGGGACGCTGGTAAAGCAGTAGTTAGAGGATTATTAATGCAACAAAATTCGAGATGGTTCAGAGAGAGGGAGATGCAAAAGAACATTTTAGAGAGGAAGTTAAACAGGGAGAAAGACAGCTAAGAAAATTACAAGATAAATTATCTAAACAGGAACAGATGGAGAGGCTAAAAAAATTACAACATCAATATGAATTTTTAATAACCTCAGAATAAATAAATAAATAAAGCTTTATTCTCAGATGCCTCATCGTAAGTCTTTTTGAAAGAGATTTTACCTCCCCCCCCCAAAAAAAAAAAAAATAATCCCAGGCTGCAAGGGAAGATGTTGCAAGTTGGTGCAAAACAGCATCTCCTCTACCGTACGCGTTGCAGCAGCTGCAGCGGCCGCCCAGGGAAAGGCCGCGGAGCGAAGAGTTCTTGCCTGAGCTGTTGCTATCATTGGGTCTGGGGGGGGGGGTGTAGGCCCGGCAGGTCACCGACAGGAGGACGTCCTCTCTGATTGGCGTTTGGGTTCCAGCGCCGGCTGCGGTTGGCTGGTTTGGCCGCCGCTCCCCTTCCACGCCTCCTTCCGCGCTCCGAGGCGAGCGAAGCCTAGAGAGGGGAAGGAGGCGGCGTCTAAGCGGAGGTCGCGGCGTCGGAGGCGGGGAAGCAGCATGGCAGCGGCGCTGATGCTCAGAGCCTCCGTCAGCTTGCTGCCTAAGCAAAGACGGGTCTATGCAGGCAGCATTGCAATGGGTAAGGCTCTCGCTGCGCTGGGTTGCTCGAACCGGCTTGCAAGGTGATTTGCACGCCACGAAGATCTTTGCACGCAAGATATTTGCACGCCAGGCCTCCTTTAACACCAGGGGCGACAGTATTGCTGCTGGTTTCCTCTCTCCTCCCCTCCCGTTTGTCACCTCAGGAGGGTTTTGTTAAGAGTCGGGGCAAATAGTTGGGGCAGATTCACCGGTGGCCTATGGTAGCGTTGGAGGAGAGAGTTGGTAGGTAGTGACTTAGTTGTGACTTTGCTGGGGTGGGGGCATGTTCCTTCCAGGCTTGAAGGTTTTGTGGTTCCTCACCTGGAGTATGTGTTGGCATGCTTCAAGGGGTTGCTGATCAAGAGCCTTGTAGAAGGGAAGGGGTTATGGCTTGTGCTTGGTGCCCTTTACAAGTTTTGTACATGCCGTTAAAACACCACGCACGTTGTAAAATTATATTGGGCGAATATCAGAAGTTATGTCAGCTTGAGCAAAGCCTCGTGTAATAAATATTTTCACGTGTTTACTTAAAATAACACATGTGGTGTTAAAATGGGCCACAAAAGTTTATGTGACGCTGGTGACCTAAAGCATCAAGTTAACAGGACCCACAATCTATGCTCATATTTACTTTCCCCCAGAACACTGATGGTTTTTCTAGCCTAAAACTTGGCTTTGCTGTTTTATTTGTGGCTGTGATCCTGAACATTTTAATACACGTAATAAACTTTACAGGTGTGATTGGCCTGTTAACCATGTACCATATCCGTGTGTTTAGAGTTAAGCATGGTTTAATGGATTTTTATCAGAAATTAATTATAGTTGCTCATCTTTCAGGGGCAGCAGCAATTGTCTGTACTGTATTATTAGTGACACCAAATCTTAACCTAAATTACCATTCTAGAAGAAAATGTCTATAGACTACTGATGTGCCCATCAATGATTCTTGGTATGTGTATTGGTACATTACATTTTACATTACATAAAGAGTACTGTGGATGTAAAAGATAATGTACTTTTTCACCCAGAAATGCTCTCTCTGTGTGCACCAACCCTCTATAGAAATATGTACACTTAACATTCAACGCTAGGTTACTAATATTTAACCCCAAGTGACTTGAACAAAATGCATATTATTAGATTTTTAAAGGTGGCACTGGGCTCCTGTTTTATAATCCCTTCATATCCTTTATGCAGAACAAAATTTGGCTACGTACTAGTGAATTTCAATAAAGCAAACCCGTTTACCTCAATAAAACATGTTGAATCATTGAGAGCGTAAGTCTGCTTTCCCCAATTCAAATGTCACCTTCAGCAGAGAACTTACAACCTGCCTCTAATATCAGAATAATAATAATAATACTGGTTTACCTATGCAGGATTGTTGTAAGGGTTATTATGAGAATACTCAAGCAACAGTATATACAAATTCTAAGTATTATTGTAAGTGTTTTCCAGTAGTTGCCAATATTTTTACTAATGTGTCCATCTCCCCCACCCCCATCCTTTTTATCTTAACAATGAATTGGAAATTTTTATTAAATTTCTTGTGCTCTGTAGTTCACAATGCTAGTTGATCCCTGGGATAAACAAAACTTTCTCTACCCATTGTGAAACCTGCTTGGGAATTCTTAATAACTGTTATACTTAATTTAGAACTTTTAGTTGAGCAGTGCTGTTCCTATTTGTCTGAATGAATGTTATGAATGCTGTGTAAATATGCTGTGAAGTCTTTTCACTAAGTTATGGCAAAAATATATTCTATTGGTTCTCGTAGGTTATCCGGGCTGTGTAACCGTGGTCTTGGTATTTTCTTTCCTGACGTTTCGCCAGCAGCTGTGGCCGGCATCTTCAGAGGAGTAACACTGAAGGACAGTGTCTCTGCTGGGTTTGAAGGACAGAGACACTGTCCTTCAGTGTTACTCCTCTGAAGATGCCGGCCCCAGCTGCTGGCGAAACGTCAGGAAAGAAAATACCAAGACCACGGTTACACAGCCCGGATAACCTACGAGAACCAATGAACTCTGACCGTGAAAGCCTTCGACAATATATTCTATGTTTGCCTATTTAAGGCGGTACTAAGTGCTAATATTATATATGAAAGAGAAAATGTATAGTATTTGGGGGGTTGTTTGGTACATAGGGAATTCTCCCTTGTTTGCATCATCCTTTCCAAAACGTTGATTAAGATGAAATCGTTATTGATTTCCTTGCGGCTTCAGACAGTGGGAAAAATGGATTCCGTTTAAATATTTGTGAAGCTTGGTGCCTATGCTTACTGGTTGTAACATCCCCTCTGATCAGGTATATTTGGAGCTTTTTTCCTTCAGTCTTTCACCAAAGGAAGAGCCTCTTCTGCTGGAAGAAGCTTCACGCTTACCTGAAGCCTTACCTGGCTTACCTGGGTAAGATCCAGTCCATTGTCTGTGGTACTTGCTACCCTGCTGGGTTTGTAGGACACTGTATAATCAGGTCACTGTATAATCAGGTAACAGGATTTAGTTCTGTGAACTCTTGAACATGGGCTCATTCAAACCAGCTGCAATAGTATTGAATAAGCAAGTGACAAAGAAATATTAAAGTAAGAGTTTATACTATTTCTGTAGGAGGGTGGGAATCACAGAGTTTTATACAGCCCTGCTGAAGTTACTTTGAAATCTTGGGACTTTGCAGTGTGTTTTACATTTCAGTCTCTTTAGTCTGCCTAGCAGCAATGAGATTGTCTGCTTGAAGATTCTACTAGTGTAATTGAACTTCACAGGTAGCCTCTTAGAATCAATACGATTAAAATAATATTGCTGGATTTCAGCTACAAATAGATCTTGCTTGATTTCTAGGGTGCCTGGAAACTTCAGTATATTCCAGTCTGCATCAATATATATCACAGCTAGGGTTAATATTGCAAAAACCTAGAGGGGAAGTGAAAGCCCCCACAAATCTATTGTATCTGCATTCTTAATTCAGTAATGTGTATAATGGTAATCAATAAAAGCTTTGGGAATGATATACATTTAAGGCATATTTTTCATGACTGGTATCCTGTGCTAGAATTGATCTGTGTAGGTTGCTGAACTCAGCAAAACGATTCAGTACTGGTTTGATCTTTATTAATATACTTTAACCTATTTTTTAAAAATACCTTTGTATCACACCTTTCCTCAACAGGCGCTGTCAAAATGGCTCACAAAATAAAGTCCTGCAATAATTGCAACAATATAATTATCAC
This sequence comes from Euleptes europaea, assembly GCF_029931775.1. Taxonomy (NCBI): domain Eukaryota; kingdom Metazoa; phylum Chordata; class Lepidosauria; order Squamata; family Sphaerodactylidae; genus Euleptes; species Euleptes europaea. Next base: position 40,645,400 of record NC_079322.1, read on the forward strand.
AGAAGGCAGCTGTAAAATGAATAAAATCACAGTTTTTTAAAAAGTTTGTCTAAAACTATAATATTTTGTTTATTCTAACCATTTTTATCCTATCCTTCCTCCAAGAGCTCAGGATGGCATACATGGCCCTTCCTTTTTCAATTTTGTCCTCACAACATCCCTGTGAGGTAAGCCAAGGTGAGACAGAGAGACAATGACTTGACCAAGGTCAACCTAAGTAAGGCTGAACCCAGGTGCCTGAAGTGTTCGTCCTGTGCTAACAGTAAAACCCTAAACACAGTTACGCTCACTAAACTCAGTGGATTTAGAAGGCTGTGACTCTGTTTAGGATTGCACTGTAAATTACTGATTTCAGCAGGTGAGACATTCCTCTCTCTTTTACTAGAATCTGCTTGAATATAAAAACAATTCAATAATGTGTTGATAATTTATTTTCTATTTTGGAACAAAAGTAAATAAGAACAATTGTTTTCTTTCTTCTTGCCTTGTCTATTTATTTGTAATTCATCTTTCTCTCTGAGATTTAAGGCAGATTACAGAATATAAAACAGTGTAATCAGACAGCGCAAGACAAGCAATGAACAATGTGAGAACACACAGAGCTGAACAGATATATAGGTGTTGCCCTTTTTGACAACACTGGCCATCTGTTGACTGAAAAACTGTTCATCCTGTGAAGCTTGTTGGTCCATGCACAGATCTGTAGAGTGAGTCCCAATCATTTATAAGACTGATTTCCAAACTGGTAGAGATGGAGAGATAGAGGAATTGATTATTTCTTAGACACTTCTCTGGGAAATGGCTTGAGGTGGCTTGTGGCACATTTAAAATTAATGTGAGATAATAAAAGCAGCCAAAACTTTAATAATCAAATGGCAATATTAAATCATAAAACATTTTGTAAGCTGAATGAAAAATGAACATAATCACACAAAGCAGCAGATGAACCAGGAAAAAATAGCATAAGATAATCAATAAAAGGGGGCCAGCAAAATAAAATATGGTCAGATGGGATGAAGGGGAAAGCATCTAGAAGGCATGAGGAGGTTGGACAGTTACTTGAACTAAGTCATTGATCTGTTTATGCATCACTACTGATTATATAACTGCAGTGCCTCAAGGGTGGCTGTTTCCAGGCCTTTCCATTATGAGATGTAAGAGTCCTGACCTGGATGGCCCAGGCTTGCCCGATCTCAGATGCTAAGTAGGGTCAGCACAAGTTAGTATTTGGATGGGAGACCTCCAAGGAATCCCAGGGTTGTGACACAATGGCAAACCACTCTTGCCTTGAAAACCCTACGGGTTCTCAATATGTCAGGTGTGACTTGACGGCAAACACACACACACACACACACCAACAGCAACCACTGGGTAATATAGAAAAATTGTAGAAGCTTTGGGGAAAATAAGCAATCAATAAGCAAATTACAAGATTCCTAGTGGAAGCCAGCCTGCTTACACTACATGTGTCCTTCTGTGAACTAGTCGAAGAATCAGAACCCTCCCTAGTGTCTTGTAGCAGTGCCCTAAAAAGAGGGGAAAGGGTCTGGGAGGGGGGGGGGAGCAAAGATCTAGGTACCTTTCAAGCAGAATTCAAAGAGAGGGTTGGTGTGAGGAACAGGCTTGGGAAAGGAGGAACGTTGGAACAGACTAACGAAGTAAAGCAACAAGTTCTATATGTAGCCTGATCTTGCAGTGCAGCCATCTGTTGTGTCACTGGGGAATTTGGTGGTGTTTTGTGACTGGACAAATATTAAGTTCTCTTCTCACATTAGGGAAAGGTTAGAATCTTAACTGTCACTGGACAGGTTTGAATTTTGCTTTGTGGAGATGCTAATAGGGAATATGTCTAGATCAGGGGTCCCCAAAGTGGGCAGTACCACCCTTCTGGGGTGGTGGAGAGATCCAGGGGGTGGGTGAGGGAAAAGGGAGCAGTATGTATGGGGGTGCTAGGGTTGTGGCCTAGGAGGCAAGGGGGCGGCAGCCCAAAAAAGTTTGGGAACCACTGGAATAGGAGAGAGAGGGATGGCCGTGGCTAAGATTATTGAATTACCTAGGTGGCAGATATGACTAATACTTGGCAGCAACAGGGCAGGAGATGGGTAAATGCATTTGAATAGTGGCCCAGAGAAGTCTGCATCCTTAGAAGTCAGTGTGGGGGTGTAGGTTATTGTCCTGCAATCCCCAATTGTCAGTCACAGCCAGAAAGTTCATAAACCTCAGAGGGGCATGGAATTAGAGCCTTTGATTAGGCTCTGTTGGAGCTCCCATTGGATCCAGACTACTTCCTCTTGCAGTAGTCTCTTAATCACTCTGAGCCTGATCTTAAATCCCCCACCTGAGTTTCAATACATGGTCCTATTCCTGCAGTTCTGCCACTGAGGGGTCCAAACAGCAGGTTTTCTGGCTGTAGGAGCGCTGGGAGGTATCACTACTCATGACAATCATTGTGTCATATTAATAGGCTTTGAAAGTATCCTTGGTTTCAAAGGTGATTGTTTTACACATACCTTTATTGGCATAATTACATACTTTAGCCAATGATCGAAACAGGATATAAGTACAGCACCCTTTAAATTAGGGATTAGTAATAACCCCTATAAATTATGATTTACAAATATACTAGTTAAAAACAGTTTTAATCTTCAGCACCTCAGCAAGAAATTGAGCTACCATCGCCGTTATTTCAGGGATCGAGTCATTCAAGAGAAAGTGACATTTCAGTTCGTTGCTCAAAGATTTTTTGGTAGCTAATAAAGCAGACAATAGTTTTTCGCGGGTACATTCATTAAAAGGACAATCTAAAATAATGTGATCAATAGTATCGATTGAATTAAGATTACACGAGCATAAACGTTCATGCTTTGGGATTTGGGAATATCTGCCGGAAAGCATCTTAGATGGGAAAGCGTTTACTCTAGCTAATAAAAAAGCTCTACGTTGTGTGGGATCATCCAAGGAAGAAAGATAGCAATTTTACCTATACAGTTAGTTAAACCGAGCACGGCAGGCGAACAGATATATGGTTGAGCTGGTAGGAACCTTTGGAATTCAGTATCTGTGAATCTCTGCTTAATGTATTTGAATATATAAGTTTCTTTCTGCCAAGGATAGGTCGTCAGGGAGATTCTAATTTGATTTATTCTATCTCTGATCAATGCATCCCAGGACGAGTTGTGTAATTCATTTTTTACTTTGCTTAGTAGGGAGGCAGGTACATCACTGAACCAAAGCTTGAGCCAGTATCTAATCGCTAAGGTCCAGGCTTTAGTCTCAATCAGACTTTGACCTGTTAAGGTGATTGTTTATATGGTAATATAAATGGAAAATAAATAAATTAAAAAAATAAAATACATCAATAGAAAAGGGAAGGGTTGACAGTTGAGTAACACCATCCCAAAGCCCACCCTAATGCATGGAACTAGTGCGGTTTCCTATGGAACCAAGCCACCATACAGAAATACTTTCATAGGTCAACTCTCTACATGGAAGTTTTTACAGAGCACTTGGCAAAGCTATTGGTTACGTTTAAAGGGAGGCGTCATTTTAAGTAACTGAGTCTGGATGGATCCTTTACTCTTTTGACAAGATCTTGTTTTTATCTGTACTCTGGAATGTAATGTAAGACTCCTAAGTCCTGGGAAGCTGGGCCTTCCGGCCTCTTTGCAATAATTCTACCCTCTTTCCTGACCTCTTCCGCTGTTCATAGCGCATGTCTCTTTCTCTCTACTAGGGTAGCCAACTGCAGCTTGAAAAATTCCTGGAGATTTGACAGTGGAGTTTGATGAGGGGTGATAGCACAGTGGGGATATGATGTCATGAAGTCCACCTGCTATTTCCTCCTGGGGAACTGATCTCTGTATTATGGATATCAATTCTAATTCTAGGAGAACTCCAGTCCTTACTTGGAGACTGGCAACTATACAACTGTAACGCTTCATGCATCTGCAACAACCGATCCGTTAGTGTATGAGGTGCCATAAGACTGTTATTCTGCAAGCTAATAGGGTGTTTTCTTCTACAATGTTCTTATTTAGCTAAAGATGTAGCAGGAAAATTATAACTAGTGTAAATGTCAGTACTGAGATACAGTCAAATTGTTGTGTCTCTCTTTTGTTATGTCAATCTTTCTTTTGGATAACGACAGTGAAGTATCTTAGGCGTTAACGTTAGGACTGTTTACCAAGTGGCCCAGTGCAAGGTGTTGGTTTGTTGATCATGGCACTAATTATATTATTATGTGGTTAATAGATAAATCCATCTTGTGGTGACTAACAAGAAACTTATAATCAGATGCTCTCTAATAAATTAAGTGCTTTTGAGTCAAGGAGGATGCTTTGTATATAGTGTCTGATTGCTTCCAGATGCTTAATAAATGCTATTTTTCATTCAATAAACTGAGTTTTTGTAGTTGGTAAATTACAAAATTGATCTTTAATCATATTCCCAGGATGATTCTACTGCCATTAAAAAAAGTGTTTCTTACTACTAACAGTGAAACAAAAAACAGATGGTTGTTTCGGGCCCTGAGTTAGGACTATATTTATAAGAGGAAAATACTGTTCATTGTCTTGTTTCAAATTGTACTGTTGCCTAATATCCTTTCATTAATGCATGCAATGTCATTAGTGCCTAAATCGGGGTACCCAGTATGGCACCCGTGGGCTCCATAATGCTTGCCGACACCTTTCCTGGGGCCCATCAAGCTTTTTTTATAAAGTGGGCAGTGCCAGTTGGGGCTTTCACTCATCAGGGCTTCTGATTGGCCAATACAGTTTGATTGGTGAAGCAGATTTTTTTAGAACTTGCTTTCTGCAGCAGCTGCCACCACGGAAAACATATTTTCACTGTGTGGCAAAGGTGAGCCACACAGAAAATAGTTTTAAATGAAGTGTTTGTTTTAAAAGGCATCTGGTTAAGCAGAGTTTCTGCCTGAAATGTTGAAGTGTTACTATTAGAGAAATGAGTAACCTCACTTCATGACACTCTGTGGTTGGCTCCATTTCTTCCACTTACCACCGTGTATCAGAATTCCAAATGTGCCCTCAAGCTCATAAAGACTGGAGACCCCTGATCTAAATTATGACTACAGGATACAATCCTGAGAGAGTTTAGTATCATTTGAACTTCAGTGGAGCTTGAGTACAGTTACCTCTGAATTACATTCCTAGTGCAAGTTAGGGTTGCCAGGTGCCTGCTGGCGGGCAAACCCCCAGCAATTTACCCCTCTGCCTGCCGACCACCTGAGGGTCAGCGGGCAAACGTGCATGCGTGCGTAGATACCGTGTGCGTCACTTCCGGTTTAGAACCGGAAGTTCCACCTTATACCAAGGTATAAGGCCCCTTTCGAGGCAGCACTTCTGGTTCTAAACTGGAAGTGATGTGTGTGCGTCGGTGCGCACACACTCGCACATTCACAATATCAGAAGAATAGCCTCCCACCGGAGGAAAGGGGGACCTGGCAGCCCTAGTGCAAGTCCATATTGATAGTATCATGTTATAGTTTTCATACATAGTTGACAGCTTCTCTTGTCATTCAAGTGTCTGTCATCATTCTAATTTACATGAATGTTCTACTGATGACAGAGAATAGTTTTTAGACTCCTGGGTGGAGGGATTAAATAACTATGGTGTTTAAGTTTCCATTACACCTTTTAAAACTGAATCCTTAGGCCATAAAAACAAAATTGCTATATGATAGTAGTTTGCCTTCGTTTGGGCTTCTGGTGGACAGCTGTCTGTATACTAAGTTATAGCATATGCTAACTGACTGAATTGGTGGACAGGAAAAGGAAAGAGGATAACTATGCATGGAATCTGAAAAACGATTCTTGACAATGCAAGGCTCAATCCCCTTGCTTTGTAATTTAAGAACAATGAAATGGTTGGCAAATCCAAAACAAATAGCAGAACCTCTTTTATAATTGAAGATTTTCTTTTTTAAAACCTTAAAGGATTTGCATAATGTTTGGTGACCAGGCCTTGACAGAATGATATATAATAGAATTTACTGTAAGTGTTCTTTCTGTAAAATCACTGGGTTTTTTTTTTAATGGAAGAAGTTTATTTCACTATGAAACAGATGCTTTTTGTACACTGATCTGGGTAACTTGCAACATTCCACCATGAAATAAGTAGTTTCATGCTTGTGTGAACTTGAATGTTGTGGTTAGTGGAAGCTATCAGTGGATTTTTGGGAAAGAATTAAAAAATTCCTTTGTGCATTGTGCTTGATAACAATTTCAATTAAGAGTGTGGAAAGGGCTGCTTGGCTTCGGAAACGGGAGCAGCTTTCTAGTGATTCATAAGATGGGTATTTATCTCTGTCATAGGTATGCTGTCCCTTGCTGATGGATGCTCATGTAGATAGGCCAGAAGTCCATTGGATTCTATGCAGTTGTCACTGGATTTCACTAGCCTTAAGCATGCCTGACATTGCTAGTTTGTTTGTGTATTACACAAGCTTAGGAACTTGCAAGGAATTATGATAGGATGACAATGTTTTAAAAAATGACTTATTGGTTGCAATTTGGAATTGTGTCCGCCCTCCCCTGTAGGATTCTTTAAGCTTTCAAGCTCATTTATTTTCATTAACTTACAGAGTCTTATTTTTCTGCATACCAGGGGGCTCCCCAGTATGTTGAGACCCCTGCTGTCTGTTATAACCTTCTAAGGCCAGTCTAACTCAATGGGCTTAGAATGGTACAACTTGGCATAGGGTGGTACTGTTGAACTAGAGTCCCAAGCATACATAATAGGGATTAATTCTCTTTGAACACGGTGGAACTTAATTCCTAATAAGCATTCATAGGATGACTCTGAACACTAGAATTGGTATTTAATGCTTTAAAGCACATCTGTCTGTGTTTAGCTTTATAGACACTTTCCTTGCATTTTTTGGAGTTAAGATCAGATATTGCAATTTTAGGTATGGCATGATTCTAAACTATGTTTAAGAGAACTTAAAAGATTAAAAGATTGGCCGAAGTGGAATTAAACTTGAGATGAAATGAAACTTTAAGGGTGTACATTAACCACAGTTTTAAATCTGATCAGTAAAAATAAAGTGTTTGTATTTACACATTTTATATAATTTTTTTTAAAATAAAATATTCTTAGATTGAAACTTTTGAATTGCAATTAGTGTCTTCTAGGGCAATGGCTTCCAAGACCCCTGTTGGATTCGTTGGTTTGGGCAACATGGGAAATCCAATGGCAAAAAACCTTATCAAACATGGCTATCCTGTTATTGCATATGATGTATTTCCAGAAGCTTGTAAAGAATTTCAAGACGTGGGAGCACAGGTATAGTAAGCATCCTCTTTTCAAATTTGCTTACTGGGTGATTGGGACAGACCTAGCTTTAACCCAGAGGTTTATTCCACAGCATGCATGGCGTGGCTCAGAGATGTAAGTTCATTTATTTCTCTTCTGTGTCTGAATATTTTTTTAAAAACACAACTGATGGTAAATTGGTGCTGTTCTTGGAAAACGCACAAAAACTGTAAATAACTGGAACATCATAAAACTCTATTGCTATCTAAGGTAATGGATAATAGGGCGTTGTGAGGATATACAACAAGCAAATTAAAAGGTTCTTTTCTGTCCTCTTGAATCAGTTGTTTATGGTCGTTATTAGCTCTGTTCACATGTTACAATAAATTTACGTACGTAATTCCTGTACATGCATATATCTGTTAGTGTGAAACAGTCAATGCACATGCACTTGACGAATCAAACTCAGGACCAGTATCTGGATAAATATGGGGTTTGTATCACATGTTCAGCTGTACATGCATTGACTGTGACGTACGAATTGCTTAATGCACATACAAAGAACAATCAACTGTACAGTATACACAGATTGTACTTGTGTTCACTGTTAACTTGTAGACAGGGCTTTAGTTTTCTCTTTTGCCTTTCTGGTGTTATGTCTCTGTTAATTATGTTGTGATTAACATTCATAGTAGCAGTGCCATGCTGCAAGATTTCACCCTTTTGTTGTGTTTTTGTAGTTTTTCTACATTGCACAGTTTGTGCCCCTGTAGGAACCTGAAAATCTCCAATACTAATTGTAAAAAGGGTGATCTCCGGTAAGAAACTGATGACTCTCTCTTTTTTTATTTTCCTTGAAAGGTGACTGATTCCCCAGCAGATGTGGCAGAAAGAGCTGACAGGATTATTACAATGCTTCCATCTAATCCTAATGCAGTAGAAGTTTACACAGGCAACAGTGGAATTCTAAAGTAAGAATTTCTTCCATTAACTACCTTTTAACCTTTTAATACCAAAGTACAGATGGTTTAGTTTAGTTTTAATTACATTTGGTCTGAAGCATCACTTACATTAATTTTTTAGTTTAATAAATATTTTGGAAAGTACTTGGTTCAGTTCAACAAATGGCAACAGAGCGAATCCAACCATATGTGTAGCAATACATGTCTGGGGCCAAGTGATGCAAGTTTGTGCATGAAGCATTGTCTGCCTAAGAATGCAGCCTTCTGCTATGCTGGCAATTCTGGAGAGAACCATGTCCTTTATTTACTTTATTCATGTTAGTTTCATTCCACTTACACACTAGTATTCATTCAAAGCCGCTTACAGTGAAATAGACATAGCAATGCAATTAAAAAGTAATAAAAATTAAAGTGAAAAGTGATAGAAAGTTCATGCTGTCACTGAGGAGAGAATGGACACCATTCCTACATCGTATACATTTGATCTTTGCATAGAAATATTGCATGCTTTATTCTGACACTAATCTTTTAGCTCCAGTGTTTGGTTTTATTTATTTATTTATTTTTACTTTGTTCAAGTATATGGGTTGGATCCCACCAGCTTGTCTGCTGGCACAGGACAGGGGATATGCCAGGGATTGTGGGGCCTGTGTGGACAAAAAATCATGTGTGGCAAGAGCTGCGGTGAGAAAGGGAATTGGGTGAGTTTGCCCCTCTTGCATCTGTGAAAAAGAGGGATCCAGCCCTTCACCAGTATGCAGGAATGCATGTTAACATGCGAGGAACACAAGTGGTATAATTTTCCCCACAGCATACGTGTGTTGAAAGGGTCCACAAATGTGTATGTTAGTATTTAGTATCTCAGAGGTCCAGGGTATGTAGCCAACCAACCAAAGAAAAAGGCCCCTTACTATTAATATTGAGTGCAACTTACCTATCAATACTTTTTAAAATTTTATTAACTTTTTATTGAGAAGATGGAAAGTCAATAGTAAGGGAAACATGCATTTTATCACAAGGTCTTTTTTCCTCATGCAGTCTTACTGTGTGTGGCCTCATTTTAAATATGAATGAATTTTCCTGCGCTTTTTCACTTCGAATCTTCCCCCTCGCCTTGCCAATCACTGCTTGAGGGAAAATGTCACCCATCTTCATATTTCTACAGTCTGACTGTGCTATGTAACATATAAAGCAACTTGCTAATTTTTTTAATTGAAAAGCAGGCGACCCCTAATATCAGTTTGAAGTACAGTGAATTTTGGTCTAAACAAGACTAATACTGCAACTATAATGCACAATATACACATAGTTTAGAATTTACATCTTGCTAAACTATGTTAGGTGATGTAGTTAGTATAATCAGGTGTGTGTGTGTGTTAAGTGCCATCAAGTCGCTTCCGACTCATGGCGACCCTATGAATGAAAGTCCTCCAAAATGTCCTATCTTTGACAGCCTTGCTCAGATCTTGCAAATTGAAGGCTGTGGCTTCCTTTATTGAGTCAATCCATCTCTTGTTGGGTCTTCCTCTTTTCCTGCTGCCCTCAACTTTTCCTATCATGACGGTCTTTTCCAGTGACTCTTGTAGTCTCATGACTTGACCAAAATACGATAGCCTCAGTTTAGTCAGGCCTGATTTGATCTATAACCCGCTGATTTGTTTTTTTTGGCAGTCCACGGAATCCGTAACACTTTCCTCCAACACCACATTTCAAAGGAATCTATTTTCTTCCTATCAGCTTTCTTCACTGTCCAGCTTTCACACCCATACATAGTAATAGGGAATATGATGGCATGAATTAATCTAGTCTTGGTGGCCAGAGTCACATCCTTACACTTCAAAATCTTTTCTAGCTCCTTCATGGCTGCCCTTCCCAGTCTCAATCTCCTAATTTCTTGGCTGCAGTCTCCCTTTTGGTTGATGGTGGAGCCAAGGAATAGAAAGTCTTGAACAATTTCAATTTCCTCATTGTCAACCTTAAAGTTGTGTAATTCTCCTGTAGTCATTATTTTTGTTTTCTTGATGTTCAGCTGTAGTCCTGCTTTGGCACTTTCTCTTTTAACTTTCAGCAGTAGTTGTTTCAAATCTTCACTATTTTCTGCCAATAATGTAGTGTCATCAGCATATCTCAAATGATTAATGTTCCTCCCTCCAACATAATCAGGTAATGTATAGGTTTCCCCCCATTTATGTATAAACTCCTTTTCTACTGAGAATAACTGTTGTTGGGGAATTAATGAAATAGTATATATCAAGAGCAAAGATCTTATCCATTAGGACTAGAAGAATTTTGGTTACCTCCAAAACTTTAAGGTTATCATGGTAGTGCCTGTGCCTAAGCAGTGAACACATGAAACTGCCTTATGCTGAATCAGACCACTGGTCCTTCAGAGTCAATATGGTCTCCTCAGACTGGCAGCAGGGTCTCAGGCAGAGGTCTTTCACATCACCTACCACCTGATCCTTTTAGCTAGAGATGCTAGGGATGGAACCTGGGACCATCTGCATGCAAAGCAGAGGCTCTTCTGCTGAGCCATAGCCCCTCCCTCAGTGTTGCCTTTATTGCAAGATGGTAGCAGTAAAGAATGTTGGTGTTAATTCTCTTTGTCAGTATTTGCCATAGCTGTAAAGTTTCAACTCTGTTTTTTTTCCCCTTCAGGAAAGTGAAGAAAGGATCTTTGTTAATAGACTCCAGTACTATTGATCCTGCAGTTTCCAAAGAGCTAGCTAAAGAAGCTGAAAAAATGGGAGCTGTTTTTATGGATGCTCCTGTTTCTGGTGGTAAGTCCTTGCTTATACTACACCTGCACTTTCACTTGTTTCAATTAATTATTTACAGAAGGGTGTGTGTGTTTTTCCTTTTTGGGGGGTTATACTCTGACATGCATTCCAAGCAGGGGTATGCACCTGAAATACTAGAAGTAGGACTTACATATGTTACTGTTAGGATTCATGTTCCCTGTGCCAATTTATTTGATTAGATCCCTCAGAACATTTCCATGAACAGGTGAGAGGAATCTTGGCCAGTTCCCCTCTTATTCTGTTTCTGTGGGGTCCTCAGCCCCCCAGGAGGAGCATTTCAAGAGACATTTTTGGATGCAGCAGGACAAGGGAGGTCCCCTCAGCTGATTAAAATCCCCGAGCACCCATTACTTCACTCGCTGCCTTTTGTCTCTTTACCTGGTACAAGGTAGAGTAGTTTTGTTCATCTCAATCTGAGCTGCAGGCCTTGTGCTGGGGAGAAAACAAGATTACAGTGAGGCAAATAAAGGGTTCCAAGACCCTTCAGGAACCTGCTCTGAACCAACCAGATGTGCTGACTTGGAGCTACCCTTTGGAATGCTCATGGCCTGACCTGAGCAGGCTCCTGAAGGAGAAAGCTTGAGGACCCCTTACTTCCATCTTGCCCTCTCCCCAGCATGAAGTAGAATGGGCTTCTGAAGCTTCCGGCAAGATTCAAGCAAGCTGGTTCTGCAGAGAAGAGGCAGGCGCTTTGCCTGTCCTTCCCCTGCATCTGTACAGAGCCTATGGATCACATTCATTCCCTCATTCTTTCGACTTCTATCCTGCCCTTTCCTCACCAAGTCAGGCTCAGGGCGGCTCACAATAAATTCCAATAACAATGAAAATCACATCACTTACCATTTAAAATCCTCAGAAAACTGCCACAAAACTTCTATACACAATTAATAAAATACTACAACACCAATTTAAAGGTTTAGAAAGAAGTATTAAAGGACTCATACACAGTGATACGCATAGAGATACAATAAAATACATCGTCACATTGGCAAAATATGTTCACTCATCATTTAAGCATGTAGAAACAATCCTTTTATACTTATGCTTTAGGAGAAGGCCTTCCACCCAGCAGAGAGTCCCATTTATCGTACAAGTGACAATCATACATACACAGTTGTGGAGTAAAGATTTACAAAGTTATTGAAACATTTTTAACAAGTAAAGTGCATCTTTACTCAGCTACACTAGAATTAGGAATAAAGGGGTTTACATATGTTCCAATTCTAAACCTATCAATCAAACCCATGTTATTCCTTTGGGAGCTTATTTACATGCATATTTGTCAGCCTCACATGCTAATTCTCTGCTGTTTTATGCCTGCGAGGCATGTTTATGAGTTATAATTGTTAATCTCATTTGATGTATTTCGCTGAAGACATTATTCAGTTATGTGGCCTAATGTCAATGAATTACAATGACCTCATCTTCCAGTTGCAAGAAAACATACAATGCTCATAACTCTGCCGGTCACTTGTTTTCTAAATCCCCACACATTGGCCAGTTGCATTGCTTAATCTTAGTCCTATGCAAATTTACTTAAAAGCAAGTCCTATCAAACAAAAAGTAGGACTGACAGTACATTCCTGAGCTTTCAGCATGCGGGGACGGCGTGGCAGAGGCGCTGCCGCGGCGCCTCCTGAGCAGTTTCCCACCCACCGAAACCTTGAAAAACGCCTTTTTGCGGCTTTTTTCTTTTTAAATGGGGCTTTTCGCCCCGTTGAGAATAGTGAGGCTGCGCCTGCTAAAAAGCAGGCGCAGCCTCACTCTTCTCCCTGCTGGTGTACCTGGGGCGAAAGGGGACAGGTGGCTGTCTACAGGCAGCCCCCCCCCCCCGGAACACTGGCATGGGCTTTTACACAATGGGGAGGGGGCAACGCTGGCACAACCCCTTACTGGCCTCCTGAGGACTTTCGTCCTCAGAAGTCAGGAATACGCTGGCTGTTACGAGTAAACAAGGCATTGGCTGATGTTAGCATCATCTTGGTTGGGAGAGCTTTGAATTTGGCAGCTTCTCAAACCATTCGGCTCTCTCCCAGGTGGTGAAGAGAAAAGGGAAAGGTAGGAGGAACACATCAGAAATAGGGATAATTTTATCATTAATATGGGCTCAAAATAAAACTAGCAGTTTTATTTTAGAAACAAAGCTGCTCCATTATGATTATATAAAGATTGTGGAGATGTAGGTGGAACGAGGAATACGACTGTAGAGCGCTAAGTTATAAAACAAAACTCCTTGCAGGTAGAAAATTTAGCACGGAGTGGAGTTCTAACCGCACCATCTCCTGCAGTGCTACAGTTCCCCCTGAAGGGAAGTTTTAGCACAGGGAAGCAGTTATTTTTTTTTTTGCATTTAGCCTAATAATTAATTTTGGAGAACTTGGAAGCTTACATTCTGTTTTGTGTTGTAAATGTGACTTGCAGGCCATTCCCCAGAGGGTTGGCTAAGGTTCAGCAGTGGTGGGGAGAAAACCCTATATGCTCAGTGGTACTTTGATAATTAAAAACGTTATAACTACATATATACCATATAAGTATCATATTGAATTATTGTATGTGTGAGTGGAGGTGACACGTAGATGATACGGTAGTCATGTGGCTCTTAGTTCATGGTAGTTGCGAAACTGGCTCTCCATGAACTGCAGAGTAGGTACTACTGGTATAGAGTAATGGCTACCAAGTTGACCACTGAAAACTAGACTTTTTGAATTCCATAGTTCTCTGCTTATTGGTGATTAAACTTACGTTGTAACTCTGTGCTTAGTGGGGGGGGGGCGTTGACCTTGGATCGTAACATTTTCCTCTAAAGAAGTAAAAGAGCTTACTTCCTTCATTATGGTAGCACTGAGGTCGCTGCTGTATTGTGTGTTGGAGAAACAGTTGACATGCTTTGATCTATGGAGATTTTTAAAGTAACTAAGCATGGGGGAACATGATCAGCAGCCTCCATACCAGAGACACACTAAGTTATAGTGTTTATATTATAGTAAATAGTCCAATTTAACTGGTGTCGTTTACTTTGGAACATGTTCAGTTTTATAGGCAATCTTACTGAGCGACACTCTTAACAAATTAAGCTGTAGTCCTAGTTGGAAGGTTCTAGCGAAGACTGGCTTCATTCCAACTAGGATCGCAGTAGCGAGAGTTGTACTGCTGAACGGCTAAGGAGTATGGAGGAAGCATGAAGATCAGGCTAAATCTAGAGTAAGGCTGATGTAGAAACAAATGTGATATGAGAAACCATGCAGGATACTGGCAGTGTACTGACCCAGAAATGGGTCACTTACACACAGGTTGTTTGCCCTGGTTTGGATTTTATTGGGAAGTGGAATGTTTCCCACTTCCACGCACCTCCCAGGTTTCCCTGTCTTCCCTGCCATCTATCCCAAACTCCCTTTGCTACAAAGTTTTTTGAAAGATCGCCCCAAAGCCAGGGTTACCGCTATATGGATAGGAAGTCACAGCCCTGCTTATGTGGGCTCCTTTTCTGTGCCCCAGTCCCCTGTAAGGAAGAAGAGTTGGTTTTTATGTGCCGACTTTCTCTATCACTTAAGGAAGAATCAAACTGGCTTACAATCACCTTCCCTTTCCCACAACAGACACCCTGTGAGGTAGGTGGGGCTGAGAGAGCTCTAAGAGCTGTGACCTGCCCAAGGTCACCCAGGTGGCTTCATGTATAGGAGTGGGGAAACAAATCCAGTTCACCAGATTAGCATCTGCCGCTCATATGGAGGAGTGGGGAATCAAGCCCGGTTCTCCAGATTAGAGTCCACCACCACTGGTGAGAGCCATTTCCTGCCACCTGAGGGGGTTGTGTTTTTTTAATCAACATATCGTTATTATGTTATAACCATGTGTATTCATCAGGTTATCTTGAAATCCCAGCTTTGACTTCAAAAATTCTTTCCCTCTATATTTGAAGAAATAGAAACATGCATTTCCCCAGTGAGAGGGGCTAGACTTTTTTTAAAAAAATAATGAAAACTAGGAATTCAGAGTGTGATAGACGCATTGTTACAACATTAAAACAACATGACAGCAGGGCAAGGAAAATGGGTGGCGCGAGAGACTGAAGATGCAGGGAAACCTGCCATGTAGGGCTGCTGCACTGTATTGGCAGCTATAGCGGCAACAAGGAAACCACAGAAGCTCGCCCTGTAGAAGAAGAGTTGGTTTTTATTTCCTGACTTTCTCTACCACTTAAGAAAATCTCAAACCGGCTTACAATAACCTCCCCTAACCAACCCCACAACACACCCTGTGAGGTAGGTGAGGCTGAGAGAGCTGTAACAGAGCTGTGACTAGCCCAAGGTCACCCAGCTGGCTTTGTGTGTAGGAGAGGGGAAACAAATCCAGCTCACCAGATTAGCGTCCGCTGCTCATGTGGAGGAGTGGGGAATCAGACCCGGTTCTCCAGATCAGAGTCCACCGCTCCAAACCACCACTTTTAACTCACAGCACCATGCTGTGTAGAAAACAACAGGGCGTGATACTGTCAGTGAAGCTAACATGCTGCACAGATCGAAGGCTCATAAGTAGAACTGTGACTAACCCTTCAACAAGATAGGATAGCAGCCTAAGCCATATTGTGCTTTAAATAGAACTGTAGAGAGAAAAATCAGGTGGTCTTGAGTTTTCCCAGAGCGCAGCACTGTGGAAATGTAAATGAAAACAACAACAACAACAACAAAAACAGGTCTGTCAGCCCTGTCCCTGAAGATTCAAGGGCTAACAGCTCTGGGACAAATATCTGAGAGCAACTGAAAAGGCCGAAAGATCCATGTCTGTATGCTACTTTGCCACTGTTTGCGTATTTTCATTTTCCATTACGCTCCCTATCTACTTTTGTATAAGCACCGGGCCTCGGCGCTGAAATGTAATTTGCTGTTCTCCACATTGCCTGGTCAGAGTTACCGTTTCTGTTTCATCTTGCCTATATATGCCTGAGGGAAACTGGAATATGTTAAGTCATTTATTGAGGCTGTAGTGACAAGTGTAAACTGAGAATGAAGAAAGTGACTCCTGTGTGCTCTTGGTAGTCATAAGAGTCTCTTTGTACACACTGTGTCACTAGCGTGGCATTTGCAGCAGTTGCTAGTGTCAAACTGAAGTGTCCTTTATAGATGGTAGAGTGTGTGCGTCTGTGTGCATTTTTTTTCCTTAATGGAGAAAGTAACATAAGTTGAATGGAACCATTTTTGCTAATTTGTATAAATGATTCCTAGAAGATTGAAACAGTAGGCACTGGAGCTTGTTAAAAACTTTATTTTACAAGCTCTGAAGAATTTAGAAAATGGCATGGCTACTGACTTTTTTTCCTTCTTAATTCAAGCCCTCTTATAGGCTTCATTTCAGAGCCAGCATCAAGTCTGTGCTGTGCTTGTCTTTAAAATACAAACATGCACTCTTGCTCTTTCTATTTACTGAATCAGAACCCTACTGTTTCCACTAGCGCTGTGTCTAATTTATGATGTGACCACAAAAACTAAAATTATTTATATGTTGGCACAAAACAGCACCACTGTAGTTAAGAGTCTGTTGGCATTTCCATTATAAATCCTCCCTTGGAGAAGTTTATAACTTGGCATTTTTACTTTGCTTCAGGCTGAAACATGTTGTTTCTGTCAAAGCTCAAATTCCTTTTGCAAAAATTTCATTTAAATAAGGTGGGCCATTAATTTATGGTTGAGGCCTAGTAAGCAAAGTAGAGTTTGGGCATGGCATTTAATCTGGGTTTCTTACATTTGGTCAAACTATGGTGAAATAAAATAGTAGGGGGTTTTAAGGGACTTTCCAAACTTTCTTTTCCCTTTACTAAAAGGCACAAGCATACATGTCCTAATCCTTTGTGTGATAATTTTTTTTTGGCATAATGATGTACATTTTTGTTTTTCCTTGAGAAAAATTGGGTCCTGGTATGTCTAACATCTTTCCAGTATTTAGAGGTGCACTAGCTATAAACTGGTTTGTACAAACAGCTCAGAGCGTTGATATATTTATAGCCTTGTACAATCTGAGACCAGGGTATCTGAAGGAATCCCTGTTCCCATATTAACTTGTCTGATAAGGCTTTCTTCAGAAACTCTGGTGTATGTGTCTTCTGACTTTGGCAGTGAGGCAGGTGTCTCCAAGAACGGGGCATTCTTCTCTGAGATGATACCTCATTATGGAACTCTCCACCATCATCCGTTTGCCTGCCACTCTGCTGAATTTCCAGGTCCATGTGAAAATATTTTTTATTTACCCAAGTTTTTAGTGTAACCTAAAATACTTTTTTCCTGAGCTGGATAGCCCAGGCTAACCCAGTCTCATCAGATCTCAAAGCTAAGCAGGGTCATCTGTGTTTAGTACTTTGATGGGACACCCTGGGAAGTCCAGGGATGCGACGGCAGAGCCAGGCAATGGCAAACCACCTCTGAACATCTCTTGCCTTGAAAACCTTACTGGGTTTCCAATAGTCAGCTGTGACTTGACAGTAGGAGTATGCATTTGGCAAAGCCAGACTGAACCCCCCAATACCTCTCCCTCCCTCTCCCCCTCACTTACCTGCTAGTTAACAGAGCTCTACCGCTGCAGCCTCAGAGTTCCACACGGGACTCTGAGGCAGCGGTGGCACAGCCCAGTTTGCAGCTCTGCACACAACTCCTCTGCCGTGGCCTGCAGGTTCCATGTGGGACTCAGAGGCTGCAGCGGGTACAGAGTTGCAAGCCCGGCTCGGCCAAGCCCAGCTTTCAACTCTGTGCACAGCTCCTCCGGCTCGGGTTCCACATGGGACTCGTCGTAGGCATCCTCACAAACACACCCTGCCACTGGACTTCAGGTAAGTGAGAGGAAGGGGAGATGTGGGAGTAAAATTCAAATTCGGGTATAATGGACCCAAATTTATTTTGGGAATCCTGGTTATTCCGAATATGTGGGTTCAGAAATATACGGAATTCCCTTTTTCTGGTGTTTTTTTTTTTTTTGCACACTCCTACTTGACAGCATTTTCCTCCCCCAAAATACTTTTTAGCAATCCTCTGTCTCTGCTTATTCTTAGCAAAAAACATTCTGGCTTATTTGATGAGGTAATTCATGCTTTGTTAATTAGGTATTAGTCTCTTTTACGTTTGTTGATGTCATATCCTAAAATTGTCTTGGTTATTTAAATATTGCTTATCATTTAGAAATATTTCACTAAACAAATAAATAACTCAACCAAAAGCAAGTTTGAATGGGTATCTGGCCTAACTGCTGTGTGGCTTATGAGCTTTGGCATATCTGACACTCACAAAAGCCTTTGAAGGGAACTTTTCTAATTGTCCTTTTCCTGCCCTTACATCTTATGAGCCTTGCGTCTGTTACTCCGTATAGTTTGTGAGGAAAAGGCCCTATATACTTCCTTTCTTCCTTATATCATCTGCAGATAGCTACTTTCTTCTGAAGATCTTTCCCCCTCCATTTCTTTCCCCATTCCAACGGCATGGCACAACTGATCTGAAAAGCCAGGCTATGTGCAGAAGTACTGGAGTACTATTGTCACAAAAGCACTTTCATGGTTTTATTGCCAAGGGGGCTTTGCACTAGAAATTTAAATCAAATTAGAAACTAATTTCTTGGGCACAACCCAATAATTTGGGGGAGAATATTTTCTATTTTGGGGTCTTAAACAAGTAATTCCGTGTACTCTCTCAGAAATACAATTCCAAGAGAAAGCTATGAGTATTCAGTTGTTTTGTAGATTAGATAAACTGCAATATCCTTTTGAAGCATATTGCAATCATATGCTCTAGAGACTCCAGAGGAAGTAGAGCGGTGGGATTTTTGAAGCACCTAAGTGGCTGCCATGTGCATAAATTCCATTAAACAAAGACCACTAGCTTGTAAAGATATTTGTTGCTGCCACCCTGAAATACTGTAAGCAGCTCTCATGTCACTGGGGTAATATTTAAAGAATCCAACATAAAGGGAGGGGCTGATTGCATGGGTTAATTCCCATAGAATCTGTGACCCATATGTGACCCTGCATGGTTGAGTCATTTAAATATTACCCAGTCCATATGCGGAAAAAAGCTTACACATTAATAGAGAATGTATATATAAATTTATACTTGAGTGTAGCTGCTCCAGGAATTAAAGGGTGGTTCATATCATACTATACTCCCTACCCTGTGTTGTTGATTGGGACTCAAGCCAACTAAATTGTGTTTAATTGTAAACTATGATTCTGATTCCCAGGATTCAAAAACAAAGCACTGTGTTTGGTACTTTTTTTTGTAAGCCTTAAAAAGAAAGATGAGATATAACTTCTTAAAGAAAGAAACTAAATATGATAAAATTATTTTGAAGCAATTTATGTCTTATTTTGCTTGTTTTCAAACTCTGGTGTATTACCAGAACTGCAACTTCTCTACCAGTTGAAATTTTCATTAATTGCATGACTTCAAGAATCTTTGTAAAAACATAAATGATGGCAGGACTCCTAGAATTATTAGGGTTGGCAGTACTGAAATCTCTAAAACTTCAAGAAGGTTTGCAAGAATGGAAAACTGAAGTGACATCCATTTCTGCCTATTTGCATGCTTCAAATGGCCCAAATAATGAGATTGGCAATTGTCAGGGAGTGCTTCATAATGACTTGTTCTGGCATAAATTTAGAAATGTTGTTGTTTTATTGCGTAGCCTTGTTGAAATTTTGTAAAATAAATGTTTTTGTTGAAATATTAATAGCTTTAAAATATTGAAAAGATCACTACTAAACCAGTCTTAAATTAACCGATTCAGCTAATCTATTCAGCTATTGGTTGCTTTCAAGTGACTCCCTGACTTCCCAGGATGCTAATGGAAGCACATTCTGTTTTCTCTTCTGGCTGGAGCTCAAACTGCTGTTTCCAATGAAACCTCTGTTGAGGAAACAAATGGAATTTTTGATGTTTTATGGTGTTAACTTTTGATTATCTTCCCACTGATAGAGTAACAAGAAACGTTCCTTAAATTCCATTTTAACCTTGAATATCCAGTAGTAAAAACAACCTCTAAAATTTGAATATTGTGATAAGAGGAACATTTATTTGGGCCAAGCTTCATGTGATGTTTGATTTCAAACTTCCAATACAGCATTGTCTTAAAATAGATGTGAGGTATGAGTTAGTTCTCACAGTTCTAGGTAAGGGAGAGTTAACACTTCTGGACTGTTTCCCTTGTTCAAAATTCCCTCGCCCGATTGCTTTACATCCCAGTCGAAAAAAATGACAAATACACGTATCCGCAAAGTATTCATTTAGTACAAACTGCATAAAGTGTATCAAACAGAACACCCTGACCTGGATAGCCCAGGCTAGCACAAACTCGTCAAATTTCAGAAGCTAAGCAGGGTCGGCCCTGGTCAGTATTTGGATGGGAGACCATTAAGGAATACCAGGATCGCTACACAAACACATGCAATGGCAAACCACCTCTGAATGTCTCTTGCCTTGAAAACCCTACAGGGTCTCCATAAGTTAGCTGTGTCCTTAGGAGAGTGGTTCAGTTAAGGTTTTTGCAGGTTACAAATACAGTTAGCCAGGAGCTCTCAGCATCCTCCGACATGATTGAATGAATATGGCTTTGGATATCCTTGTGTTTTAAAAGTCCATTGTATGTTTCAATAATTAACAGTCAACATTTATGCCACTTTTTCCACCAATTTTCTTCTGATCTCCAGCATGACAGAGCTTGGAAGTTAAGCAGGGTCGGCTGTGGTTAGTATCTTCGATAGGAAACCACCAAGGAAGACAAGGGAAGGCAATGGCAAACCACCTCTGCTCATCTCTTGGCTAGAAAACCCCATGATCCTGGGGTTGCCATGCGTCAATTGCAGTTTGATGGCACACAGTCATTATTGTTAAATACAACAGCCAGAAAAGGTTAGGCTACAATGCTGCTTAATGATGTGCTGGCTTTCCACAATTAAGCTGTTTTTGACAAGGGAAGAGCTGCTCCATTTTTGTCCTCTATTTGCATTTTGAAGCGGTACAGTCCCAGAAAAGCTGTTTATACCACATGATTTTCCTGAGCATGTAGATTATGACTTCAGTCTGCCAGCTTGGTATCCTCATTTTACAACTGGAAAACTGATGGTAATGTAGTAGCAAGGATCAATGGATTGATTACATTTCTTAGAACATGAAATATAAAAAGCTACAGACCCTGAAATTAAATATTGTATCAGTGAAAGCAGCTTCATTCCTAAAAATTAAGGTAGAAAGTCATAGCTGTAGTTCTCCAGAAGGGTGTTGAACTCAGTAACTATCCCTAGTAGTGTTAATCCTGAATTAATAGAAACCAAATTGGGGAAACTACCACTTGTATTCTTGGAATTAAACAGATGATGGGAGACTGTGCAGTAGCTGTTTGTTTGCCACATGGCGGCTGTAACTGCATAGAAAAGTAGTATATAGCTTTCATTTGTGCAATAAATTCAGTATTGCCACTGGCTTTCAGCCAAACAAAACTTCAAAATTTAGCTATGGAAAAAAATGTCAAGGGGTATGCTCAGAACTACCTCTGGCATTGCTTGGTAGAACCAGATTTTTGGTTGGGCCCAGACTAAGTTGGCAGATTCAACTAATCCCCCCTTCCCACTGTAGGAACCCCCTCTTGTTGTTCCTTGAGGTTCCTTATTCCCTAAGAGCTGCACTTCACAGAGATCAGTGGGCTGCAGTGGGGAGGGAGGCAAGAAAGTTTTATTAAAACTCAGTCTAGATCCACCCCTTTAAACCGACTTAACTCAGTTTGCCCTGAGGAATTCTGGGAATTAAGACCATGTGAGGCTATGTACTGATTCCTGGCTCTTGCAAAACCGTTCAACTAGTTCCCAGCTTTGTGTGTATGTAAAACAACATGTTGCTTTCCTAAAATGTGACGTCCAATGAGGTGATTGTGTACAGTCTATGCAGATTATTTGTAATTATTAGGTGAAAAACTATGTGTCAGAAACCACCCTAAACTTACAATGTATTACACGATCTCCTACATCTGTGTGAGCTAATTTCCACTATTTCATCTAGTATAAAAATGTATGCATTATTATCCTAAACACTCAACAGAAAGCATGAACTAATGTAGCCCTTTGGGGGCTGGGAACTTACTTCACATTAAGGTTAAGGTCATTGATTGTCTGCCAAATAGTTGGTTTAGCAATGGCAGGAAAAATTGCAGTTAAATCAACATTCATATTTCCACAGGAAGACCTGCTGTATAAATCAAAATTCTTTTAAAAGCAATAAAATCACACTGTAAAACCAAACATTGCCTCTCAACTTGCAACATTTTCCAGATTATTAGAATACTTATTTTGCTGCAGGTATTTTAGAAGGTGACAGTTGGCTAGCAATGTGTGTCATGCTGGAGATCAGAAGAAAAGTGGTGAAAAAGTGGCATAAATGTTGACTGTTAATTATTGAAACATACAATGGATTTTTAAAACACAAGGATATCCAAAGCCGCATTCATTCACTGATGTCGGAGGATGCTGAGAGCTCCTGGCTAACTGTATTTGTAACCACTCTTCTGCAAAAACCTAAACTGAACCAGTCTCCTAAGGACACTTGCTGAAGGCTGTTTTCAAATTGCACTTCCTACTATTAGCATTTTTAATGGTATATGATTTTAAGCTAGGTTATTTGTGAATTCTTTTTATTCCATTTGGTTGTAGTTCATTATGGAACTTGCAACCTCTGTTTCACCAAATAAAGGGAGGGAGAGAATATTTTGCTATTGCCCTCGTTGCATAAATATTTGTCTGGAAATCTGTGGAAATGTGTCTGGTAATTCCAGGTTTATTGCATGGTTCAAAAATTGCTCATATTGCTCTTCCAGTTTTTAAACAGCTCCTGTTCAATTCCTAGTCCTATATGGACTTCGTAGAGTGTGCTGTAAAATCTTTTGCGTTACTAGATATCAAATGTCAATAGTGACCAAAGTAAGGGAGGAATCTTTGGAAGTGGGTGCTTGTAACTTAAAGTTAGTTAATCTTAACTGAAACATTTCCCAAAAGTATAAGAGTGGGGGTTTAGTATTTTGCATGGTATATGCTTGCGTTAAATGTATTGGCCTATATCCTACCTCTATGCTTAACGTTTCAAGCCTGCCTTAAGCCTCCAACTTTAGTGGCTCCTCCAGAATTGTAGGGTACAATCCACCAGCTCCAATCCAGAAAGATGGAGCATCCAGGCTGTATGCCTCAAGATCTTTCAAAAAGCTTAAAATCGTATTTAAGGATTTACTGAGGGACAGACTAGGGGCAGCCTGAATGTAGCTGCTTCCCTCCGCCCTCTTGATGAGCTGACTGGGATTTTAGCCTCTTTTTAAAAGACAACTGTGCTTGCATCGTTGCAGCTACCGGCTCAGAGAAGAGAACTATGTACCTCTATATGATTCCCCCATCTAACTAGATAAATGTACACTGAAGCCCGATTTCACATACTCTTAGCTGGATCAGAACAATGATTTATTGCAGTCTTCGTTCATTTCATTCCAGTTTAGTGTAGTGGTTAAAAGTGGGGGACTCTAATCTGAAGAACCAGGTTTGATTTCCCCTCTCCTCCGCATGAAGCCTGTTGGGTGACCTTGGTCAGTCACAGTTCTCGCCAAACTCTCTCAGCCCCACCTTCCTCACAAGGTGCCTGTTGTGGGGACAGGAAGGTATTGAAATTGTAAACCGCTTGAGACTCCTTAAGGTAAAGAAAAGTGCGATATAAAAACCAACTCTTCTTT
The DNA here is from genome assembly GCF_029931775.1 of Euleptes europaea. NCBI lineage: Eukaryota > Metazoa > Chordata > Lepidosauria > Squamata > Sphaerodactylidae > Euleptes > Euleptes europaea. The sequence goes on from NC_079322.1 coordinate 40,669,170, forward strand.
TTCTGTCCTAATAATTTCTGCAATAATCTAGCAGTGTGACTGTGTTTTTCGGAATCACCATGTCTTCAGTGTGATCAGCTGTTTTAAAAAAGCCTTTGGCAGTGGAACAGTTTAATACATGGTATCTTTCCAAGCCAAGGAAGGTTTCAAAAAAGTTGGAGGGAGAAGACAGAAACTTGGTGCTTGTAAAATGAATTGTACTGTCCTTTTTAGAGGTGAAAACTGTTTTTACATGCAACTTTCTTCAGTGCGTGTAAAACAACTTTCTGCTAGGAAAACTTTTATTTTTCATATTTCAGGAAAACTATACTTGTTTGTATTTTTGTAGGGTGTTATAAATGAATAGATTGACATAAGCCTATTATGTGCATATTTAATTCAAGGTAAGTGATAGGTCTCTATGTTAATGTGCTGATAGTTTAATGCTGCAATTCTAAATTATCTTACTAGTGAGAGTCACATAATCAGTGGTACTTGCTTATGCAATAGCATGGGTAGGACTGTGTGGCAAATATAGCAAAACCAAGAGAAGTGGAGGGGTTTCTGAACAGCTCCTAAATGCACAACATTCTGTGCTATAAAATACAATGGATGTTTTTTGTTAGTATGATATGGTATAGTCACACTTTGCAGACCCAGGTTCGAATCTTCATTCTAACCCAGAAAATACATTTAAGTTGCAATACTAAAGCCACTACACACACAAAAACTCATGCCAGTGGAAGCAGTTTATTTCTAAAATTACACTGTGGGGAAAATAGGCTCGTACTAATGGTCTTTGCGCTGCTCCCCACTGGCGCCCCTGGTTGGGCAGCTGGGCAGCGGGGATCTCCCCCCTTGCTCGCTTCTCCTGGCAGCCTGTAGGGGAAGGAAAAGAAAGGCTGGGTGACCAGGGCTCTGCAGCAAAAGGAGACGCAGCCTTGCGAGCCTGGTGAGCAGCTCGGTTGGCTCCCCTGGCTGGCTGGCTGGCTGGCTGGCCTGTCAGACATGAAAGGCACGCAGGAGCCCAGGTGAAGGCGGGTACTAATGTCTTTTGGTTGACTTCTGCCAAAGTCATTCTAGATATTTATGTGGTGCAACCATCTAGAACAGGGGTGTCAAACATAAGGCCCGGAGGGGCAGATCCGTCCCCTTGAAAGATCTTATCCAGCCCATGAGCCAACTGAGGCAGCCACCCCTCCCACTCTCAATCTGGGCTGCCAAGGCATGGCCCAGTCTAAGTGACATTTATGTCATATCCGGCCCTTATAACAATTGAGTTCGACACCCCTGTTCTAGAAGATTTTCACTCTTCAATTCTGCATGACATGCTTAACATTTACTTATGGTTGCTATACATATACCTTCATGAAATTCAGTTCATCAATGTGAGTATGCTTAAAAGAAGAGGGAAGGAGGGAACTTGTGTCAGTAGGCCTTACCTTGACTTTGGTAGGTTCAATGTGCTGTCTGCATGCATAGACCGTATATGCCTCAGGGAGGACTCCACAGGAAGTAGGATTCTGGTCAGGTGGGCAAGCCTGTGCACATAGAGTTTGTACATACACGTGAATTGTGTAGACAGAAAGCTGAATGTGTGTAGGTTGGGGCCAAGTAGGGTTGTCAGGTCCCTCTTCGCCACTGGTTGGAGGTTTTGGGGGCGGAGCCTAAGGAGGGCAGGGTTTGGGGATGGGAGGGACTTCAATGCCATAGAGTCCAATTGCCAAAGCGGCCATTTTCTCCTGGTGAACTGATCTCTATTGGCTGGAGATCAGTTGCAGTAACAGGAGCTCTTCCGCTAGAACCTGGAGGTTGGCAACCCTATGGCCAGGGCTGGCCCTCACAAGCTCCCCTCCTCTATTTAGTCCAAATGCATGTTTGAAATGGCATTAAAACAGGCTATATAAGGCTGTTTAATAATTGAATACATGTACGTGCTCTGCACTGGAAACCTTAAAGGCTCATTCGCTGCTGCCACTGAACAGAGAATGCAGGGTGTTAAGTCCTGTTTGCTTTATGTTGGTCAAGGAAGCGGTTGCAATCCAGAATTTCACACCAACATAACAGCGTAATATTCCATCCTTTCTCCAAGGAGCGTAAGGCACAGTACTTGGGTTTTCCACATGTTCTCCTTCCTAGTGAGAAAGTTTAGCTGAGAGACTTGACCAGGGCCACACAGTAAGTTTTATAGCCCGGTGGGTATTTTAACCCAGATCCCCCTAGACAGAGCTCAACACTCTTCTTCCATGCACCTTGCTGGCTATGTTTTTATGGGTGTACGATACTAGTACTTTTTATGGATATATGCTACTAGTACTTAGATTGGAAATGGTAAAGTTACACTCTTCAGCCTTGACGCAGGGCCGAGAGGAAGATTATAAACTATTTTGAACAAAATTTATTTAACCTGTTAAACAGTCAATCTTTAAACTGCAGTTAATTAGTTTACACTATTACCTCACTTCTACAGGGTGGGGGTGGGGGGAGAGTAAAATGTAGTCAGAGTAAAAGGAGGCTATATCAGGTGAGTTGACTGTGGCCCATATGGAGCTTTAAGATAATGATGAGTTTAAATTTCCTCTTAGAGCTAAGTGAGAATATAACTGAAGGCAATAAATACTGTTGGCCAAAGCCATTAAACCAAAAAGCTGGGAATTCTCCAGTTCTTGACTTAAATTGTTTGTTTATCAGCTGGCGCCTAGTCTGGAGTCGAGAGCTGGAGATGTCTATCTGTGACAGAACTTTGAAACTCTTGCAGGACACTTTCATTTTAACTTAAGGTAACTTGAGTTTATAGCTTTGGCTTTAAAGATTACTAATGATTTACTCATTTCCTTACCATTTAACCAGAGTGGACTTTTTTCCCAGGAAGGGATCTGTGTTTATTTAGGGTCTTTGTCTGCGGAGGGATTAAAAGGCAGCCCACCAGCATTGTGAACTTGATGGTAATAAAGGGTCACCAAAACACACCATAAAAACATTCTTACCATGGAATTAATTATACAGTGTAATTTTACAAAGCAGCTCAGTAACCCTTCTTTAAGGCTTTAGCAACATGTCATTTTTCTTCAAAAAGGGGGAAAATTTTATTTAATGTTAGGAAGCCTGATGTGTACATAAATTTATCCAGGCATTCAACTTACAAAGGCTTGAAACAACTGGAAAATCCCCCGTTTTTAGTTTCTGGTGTATGTGTAAAATTGTAGGAACTTTATTAGACTGCGTGCAATGAGGATAACAGACCCTTTTAAAAGGTCTGTTAACAGATGCAATTTAGATATCTAGGGTACCAAAAATTCGTACAGAGCAATGCATATTTTTTTCCAAACCCTTCAGCCTTTGAAATGGAATCTGTTCATGTTGTGCACCACCAGGTGGCATTACAACCAAGCCTGATTAAAATAATTGGTGGGTCTGACTAGGAGCTTTTTTTGCAGAGAGTGTAGAAATGTAATTTTAGTTTCTGCTTTGTTTAAAACCTCTTTTAAAAAAACCTTGCTGCCTGAAGGGGGATAATCATGATAACAGAGTATGAGAGCATGGCTGTGGAATGAAAAACTTTGGAAGTGCTTTGATATGGAACAATGTTTCCTTCCGTTTTATGCACTAATTTAGCTTTCAGTTAATCAGTGGCGAAGGAATTGTGTAATTTGCGTGTAGTCTTCAAAAAAACTGTTGTGCAGTCTCACAGGAACGTTAGGCTTGTAATAGCAGATTTCTGAAATAGTCATTCCACATGTTCCAAACTGCTTAGAATCATAGTAGTAAATGCATGAATGCACATTACAGTGAACGCATATACAAACTGTGTATAATTTACACTTGATTTTTCTTTGTATATGAGTACTTATCTTATAGTCAATACATGTACAGCTGAATGTGTGACTTAACACTCTCCACATCTACTCCGGTATTGGTCCTTGGTTTCATTTGTAAAGCAATCGCATATTGGCTCTTTCTTACAAGCGAATCTATGCACAGCACTTACATGCAGGATGGACAGGTGTTCACTGTAGCATGGGAACAAGTCTGCCATTTATTTACATTATTTATATTTATTTACATTATTTATAGTCTCCCTTTCTCACTTGGAGTCAAGGTGGATTTCACAGAGTGAGTCAATATAATCAACAAGATGGGATATTCAGTAAACAATGAAATAGGATTTAGGATGTAGAACTAACCAGAAGCCTAAAATCAGAAGTGAAGCAAGGCATAAGTGTTAACATGAGACATGATGCAAAATTACACAATAGGATCCAACCCACAGCAAATTATACACAGTAGTACAAACCACAGTCTCCAATAATTTATTCAAGTAACTTTGTTATGCCTTTTGTACAATGCTACCCTATTGCCTGCGTAGAAAAGACCTCTTGAATAATTCAATATTGCATAGTTTGCGGAGAATGGAAGCCTTTCTGATCTCATTAGGCATGCCATTACACAAGGTGGGGGCCATAACAGAGAAGGCATGTGCAGAGCAGAAGGGTACATCCAGTCTTAGTCTTCCACCTATACCAGTCAGCAGTGAACCCTGCTTATACGTGGGCCAATTATTGGTAGAAAGAGGTACCAGTTGTCAGGAGTCAGATGTGTACACGTGATGCCTAACTAGTGTTCTCTCCTCATTGAATTGCATGGCAGATCCTGGAAGATTTTCCACTGGGTGTAGTTATTTCTTAAGCCACACAAAGTTTTCTATGAGTGGATCAGGCCAGAGGAGTTGTTTGAGAGTGGAGAGTCTTAACATTTTCTAGTTTAGACATATGGGAATCTGTACAGTTCCTGTGGTGGGTAAACATCTATCTCTTTTTTTATTTTTGAACCTCCTAAAATTGCATTATTTGTTTTTATACTTCCTAGAATTGCATTATCTTGATTTAGTTTTTTCTTGCATATAGGTTAAACAAAATCTTAGGATTTAGGATATAGCAAATAAGCCATTGTTAATTTATAGTGTTATTTTTCTTTGCTTTGAAAAGGCTTATTTATTGTAATAAACCAAACAGTAGTAATCTGAGGAAGATATTTTAAACTTTTTGTGTTTTTATCCTTGCTTAATTCACCAAGGTGATAATTTAGCAACAGTTTTATGAAGTGCCATTCATCTTACACCATTACTCTTTCTCTTCAAGTATTTAATGTGTATAATCTGGTAAGAAATGTATATGCTTTCAAAGTAAGTGTCTGTGACCTCCCACCTTGTCCTAAGGCCAAGCATATATCTTCTGGCCTGCTTGTATAAAGAGTAGTTGGGATATTTTATATCTCAAAACGTGGGTGGGGGTGGTGGAAGTCATTTATAATTTAGATAGTTGGGTTTTTTAATGCCACTTGTTGGCAACAAACATAGATTTTGCCTGTAAGCAGTGGTAGTACAAGGTAATTGTGACTTTTGACCCTCCACATTACACTTTTAAACTTGATACAACAGTCTGCTTCTAAGCTTTGTTGTGTGTTGATGTTGCTACTTATTTAACATCAAAAAGCTGTGTTAGTTTGCCTTTATAGATTGTGCCTGTGCTCTGGAATGGCCTCCTGCGGCCCTTGAACCATTCGTTGTTTAAACGTGTCAGCTCGAGTCTTGCTTATTAAGGGCTCTGGTGAGAAAATCTAACACACTCTTCTTTATCAAATGTGATACAGCAGAGGCTGTGCTTCAGTAACTGCCCAATTCATTAACACACATAACAGCTTGGGCCTTTTCTTGGCACGGTTAATGATGTTGTGGAGTAATGACATGCACATGCAGATTTTTACATTGCATGTAATCTTTGTATTTTCCCACTCTTTTTAAAAAAAAAGGTCTGGAGTAAATGAGTGTTTTCTGCTAAGATTCCAAAAGTAAACTAGCCTCATTAAAAATAATGGTCATTGGGAGGGGAAAAATCTCCAAGTTAAAGTGCAAGTAAATCATAAGTACAGTATAGAATCTATACAAGTTCTGTTTAGAGTGGCACCTATTAGTAGTGAATGTTGCTATGGGAACCTCTTGCATAGAGGTGAAAATAAGAAGGCCTGGGTTAGAGGAAAATGGAATAATGGCTGTCATCTTAAATGTCTGTTGATATAACATGTGTGTTCAGGTTATTATAATGGGAAAAATTCTATCATTTTAAAGTTAGCTTTCCCCTCCCTGAGTTGTTGAGACTACTTTCATTTAGATTTAACAAATGAATACAGCAATTTTTAGAAAATGCAAATACTGGTATTTTGGAGGATAGGTGGAGATTTCTTTGATAACAGTGCCATTGTGATCTCTAAATCCTATAAAATGTATTGTGAGAGGGCTTTCATAGCAATAGCATTTTTCAGTATTATCTATGTAATTCACTTAAATATGCATTAATTTGGGGGGCTGTTATGGGATTATATATGAGAAAATGTAGGATTGCAATCTGGAAAGTGATCTTTAAATAATAGTAGCTGGTTTTGTGCTGAAATGTGCTATCATATGATCATTTGTTTCTTTTAAGTTTGAAATGTCTTTATATACAAGGAAGTAAGATTTTCGGCGCATTCCTGAGAGGAATGGCTGCCCCAGTTTCATGAGGCAGTGCAGCGGTGCTGCCTCCAAAGGAGGTTTCACCACCACCCCCGCCCCTGGGGCCAAAACCTTCCTCTTCGTGAAAAAAAAACACAGGAGATACGCCACCTGAAAAGGTGGCATATATCACGGAAATAAAAAAGGGCGTTCCTGGCCCGAAAGGGCTTTGGAGCCCATCTATAGGAGGCTCCTCCCACAGCCTGGTGCTGGAATGCCCTGGGAACGCCTTCTGGGGCGCTGGGGTGCCTCCCAGGACACCGGCGTGGGCTTTCTTAACCAGTTGCTTTCTATTCAGGCTCCAATATTCAATTAAATGGAGCTTTTAAAAGTAGTAATAGAAATACAAGAAATTGGGAAGAAGTCCAGCTAGAAATAAGTTTTTTGATGTGATGATACATACTACAGGACATTCAACTAGACCTTTTGTGGTCTAGGACCCACATACAGGATCACTTGCTTCAATATCCTCCAATGCAGCTGCTTCACTCAAAACCTTCTGAAGATGTCATCAGGCCATGCATTCTCTGACCTTGTGCAACAGCCTGGCTGATGGGGACAGGAAACCTACCATGATTCTTTTATCATTTCCCAGAATGTGTGAAACAAGAATTGTTGAGGAGGGTGTCTTTATAATAGGGAGTAAGTTTGTTAAACGTCTGTCAAATTCATTTACTTTTCATTGCTTGTCGCTTGTACTTATTACGCTGTGTATTGCATTGTTTGCCAGTTTTATAGTTCAGTCCTGTTACATTATTTTTATGTTATCATACTGTTTTCGGTGGATTGGTCTCTACTTTTGAAATGCAGTAGAGCTGATTGTAAGTTTTCTGTTATTGTGCTGTTTTAAACTGTATGATCCATCTTGAGACTCGGCAAGAAAGGTGGACTATAAATGAAGTCAATAATAAACTGAAAAGTTTTGTGATAGCAGTAAGTGGTCATTAAAATATAAAATGCTGAAGGCTGAGAAATGAGTCTGGCTCCAAAATATTTGGGCTGGTGCCTAGAGCCAAAGAAAAATTTCCAGGGCCTACTTGCAACTCTCCCCCTCCACCCCTCCTCCTCCAGGTGCTTTTCCTTTCTCCCATGCTCTTGTGTTTATGTATGTGAAATAATTTATTCCCTGCCTCTCCTTTTTACCTGCTGTTTTCTGATTGCACACAGCTCTAGAATTTTAATTGTGACCATGCCTGCACTTTACAGGTTAACTTTACAATTTTCTCCATCCTCAGTGGCATCTAAAATATGACTTGATTCTCACAGCAGATGGGGCAGTAAACTTGTTTCGGAGTTCTATCTCTTCAGGTTACAGCTCATATGGTTGAATTCTCATCCATTGAAAAGATAAGAGCAAAGGGTCCCTACACATAAAACATTAATGTGTTTCCATCAACATTTAAAACCAGAGTTGGAGAATTTACTGTAAATGTGTGTGTGTTTTTGGGGGGAGTGTTTCTTATGGAAATATTTCTAACCGTCAAATGAAACTGGCAGTATTAGGACTTGAATTACTGAAATCTTGGATAGGTTTCAGTTTGTTCGCTATAAAGTTTATCTTAATGATATTAGCTGGCTTTTCTTTTTTAAAAGCATCTTCAGCAGGCAAATGTGAAGGTTTACAAGACTGCTGGGAAAGTTTTGTCATCTCACATTTCCATGTTCACAAGTTACCAGTGTAGTAAATATTGCACATTTTTATAGCGGGACTGACTATTGCATAATTTTGTTGGGTGGAACGGCTCGTTTTTGTTTTCTGAGCTGCAAATGGCAGCATGTTAAAGGTTAGTTGTGAGAGTTTTGTTTTTAATCTGACCAGTTTCCTCTTTCTGTGGAATGTGTAAGAAGCACATGGAAGCTGGATGCACTTGGTATATACTTCCTAATTCAAAAGGTCTGACTGTGAGTTCAGGAAAGATGGCATGAGATTAAGTGAGTATTCAAAATATTCACATAACCTAGTTTCAGACCTTTTTAATGGCTTGACAGGCTTTTCTTAAATGTACATTTTTTCCTGTTAAAATAATCTCTGAGATTGTGCTGATAAAATAGCTTTAATAAGATTGCGTGTGATGAAAAGGTGCTTTGGATGAATTTTTCTCCCAGTACTTTCTCCAGAGAACAGTTGCCCGCTGCAGAGAGGTTACAGTACTATGGACTTCTATTGCTGCTCTGCATTAACAGTACAATCGAAACTGAGCAGGAATAAATGAGGTACTGTTGGTAAGTAAAAAAAACAACCCATGATCCCAACTGTCAGTGTGAGATTGGTTCAAGGAACAGTTAGCCAGCAGTAATAGGGTATACTTGAGTAATTGAATTTGCATAACAAGGCTTGCGGGAAAGATCTGACAGGCGTAGAGATTTGTCTGGCTGGAGATCTCCAGATGGATGTGACCACACAGCAGCTGGGTGGCACGTTTCTCAGCATGGTCAGCAACGCCCAGGCTGTCAGCTGCCCGTGCAGTCGCAAAGCCCTGGCAGGCCAGCTGGTGGCTTCTGACAGCCTACGTCCCTGTTTACTGGAGTTTTCGTATTGCTTGTCAGCCTACGGGACCTGCGGGGACTACTGGTAGCAAATGTAACAAGTTACCTCTGAGGATTGTTAAAGAGCTTTAGAAATCTGCTTTATTTCTGGAGACATGGCCTTCCCAAAAAATGCTTCCAGTTCTTGAACAAATATAATGGAAACAAGGGATTATGTATTAACTGTGTTGTAGGAATTGGTCTGTATAGGAATTTCCTGTATATACATTCTATGATTACAACTTTCGTTCAAGTATTCAATTTGAATCTGAAAAAGGAAATTCAGTTTCCTCCTCCTTGCTTTGGTTGATGATGCTGCATGCAGGTTGACTGGATGGATCTATAGTTAGAAGATTTTCGAAATGATCAGTACACAAAATTAATTCTTTTAGCCAAAGGGGAGAGTGTTCTGAACTGATTGATAGCTCCCCCCCCCCCCGCCCAATTACTGTGTCACAAACAAAGCCAGTGTTAACTGAACACGAATTTGACTGATCTTGCTGACATAGTGGTGAGATGCTTTTGCAATTGTATTTCCAGTCAATGTTTTCTGCATTTGTTGTGTTCTCTTCAGGGCTAAGATGCTTACAAACCACTGGAGTGAGTAAGGCTATAAATGCAGTGAAGTAGATCCATGTGCTCTCATTCCACCTGGCCATCTGTGCCTTTGTATCTCACTTCTTCACAGTGTTAAAAGTTGCACCAGTGAAGTAAGGGGGGGGGGTGGTAATTAAACTTGGTGTACATACCGGCTACACACAATTTCCTATATTGAAGAAGAAGAAGAGTTGGTTTTTATATGCTGACTTTCTCTACCACTTAAGGCAGAATCAAATCGGCTTACAATCACCTTCCCTTCCACTCCCCACACCTTCTCTTCCACTACCCACACCCTGTGAGGTAGGTGGGGCTGAGAAAGCTCTTAATAGAACTGTGACTATCTCAAGGTCACCCAGCTGGTTTCATGTGGAGGAATGGGGAAACCAGCCCGGTTCACCAGATTAGCATCCACCACTCATGTGGAGGAGCTGGGAATCGAACCCGGTTCTCCAGATCAGAGTCCACTGCTCCAAACCACTGCTCTTAACCACTGCACCACGCTGGCTTTCGTATAATCTGTCTTTGTGAAATTTTAGTTTTGTGTGAAATGGACTTTATTACAATTTTTTAAAATTGTGTACTTTATTTTTACTCTGTTCTTGTCATTGGGGGCAACTTCTCCCCTTTTCCATTTTATCTTCACAACAGCCCTGTGTGGTAGGGTCAGGCTGAGAGTATATGATTGTCCTAAGGTTACCCAGCAGCTCCAATGGCAGTGTGGGGATGCAAACCTGGGTGTCCCAGATTGTAGTCTGACATTCTAACTACACCATGTCTCTAGATGTCTCTAGATGTGGTGACTTGTCATGAAAATTTCAGAAAGAAGGCTAACAAAAGAAAGCCAATGCCTGGTGGCAGCGCTGTGGAGAGGTAAGCATGAGGAGGAGATGTTAGCTGGCCACTCACTCCTTCCAACCCCCACTCTCTGGATTTTGATTTGCTGTAGTCTCACCCAGTGAGAATTATACAACTTTAAGGTTGACAATGAGGAAATTGAAATTGTTCAAGACTTTCTATTCCTTGGCTCCACCATCAACCAAAAGGGAGACTGCAGCCAAGAAATCAGAAGGAGATTGAGACTGGGAAGGGCAGCCATGAAGGAGCTAGAAAATATTTTGAAGTGTAATGATGTGTCACTGGCCACCAAGACTAGATTAATTCATGTCATCGTATTCCCTATTACTATGTATGGGTGTGAAAGCTGGACAGTGAAGAAAGCTGATAGGAAGAAAATAGATTCCTTTTAAATGTGGTGTTGGAGGAGAGTGTTACAGATTCCGTGGACTGCCAAAAAAAAAAAATCAGTGGGTTATAGATCAAATCAAGCCTGAACTGACCCTAGAACCGTGTCGGCGAACCTATGGCACGTATGCCGCAGCCGGCACACCGAGCACTCTCTGTGGGCACTCGCGGAGCCGTTGCGTCTGCCTAGGGCTGTGCCATGTTGCCGTGGTGAGGGCGCTGAGGGCGGTGCTCCTTCTCCCCAAGCCCATGCTCCCCAAGCCTGCGCTGGCGCCCTCCCTCTCCTTGCACCTGGGGCAGGCCCCTCCCTCTCAGCTGAGCTCAGCTGTTTGTCAGGGGGGCCGCCCGTCTTCAGTTTGTCTGGGGCCCCGCCCGTCTAAAATAGCATTTAGAAAATTCTACAGCATTTGCAGACAATCCTACAAGCCATCAGGAAATCTATAAGGAATTTTCTAGCATTATAGCAGCTGCAAAGGTGAATTTTAGTAACAGATTTTTACAGTTCCGTAAGATGGAGACAACCCTGTGTTTTCTTACTTCTCCAGATAAAGCCAAATTTGAAGAACTTGATCTTTCCTGCCTACACTGGTTAGATTTAGAAAATCTGGAAATATAGCTAATAGAATTTCAAGAAAGCTCTATCTGGAAAAATAAATTCTATGACCTGCGTGAAACACTTGAAAAAAAGAAGGGATGCCAAAGGACAGCACAGTTAGTTCTGAAAATGAAAACCTTAAAGTGTGGAATTCTCTGCCAAATAATTTTAAGTCAATGAAAGCACTTGGGATTGCTTTCCTTACTTTGTTTGGATCATCTTATGCTTGTGAGCAGCTGTTTTCAGCTTTGAATTATATCAAATCTGACACCAGAAACAGGCTAACAGATGACCTGAGTGCTGCATGTGTTGCTCTCAAACTTACAAAGTATGAGCCAAGGGTAGACAAATTATCGGCATGCACACAACAGCAAAAATAACATTAATTGTTCAAAAAATTTGACGATGTCCTCAAAGATGTCACAAAAATGGTGAATTACATCAAGGCTCGTGCTCTGAATTGTCGACAATTTCAAGCACTTCTTGAGGAGGTTCAGTCACAGTATAATTATTTACTTACGTACAATAATGTCCGGTGGCTGAGCAGAGGACGAGTCCTGGAGAGATGCATGCCAAATGCAAACTTTTACCTTTCAATAAAAAGTTGTTTGTATCATTGAAAGCTCTGTTATTGTGTTTTTCTTTTAAGGCAAAAGATGTGAATGTATGAGTTGTTTTTTCTAAACTAAAACCTCTGTATTCAGGTTAAATTGCCGTATTGGCACTTGGCGATAAATAAGTGGTTTTTGGGTTGCAGTTTGGGCACTCGGTCTCTAAAAGGTTCGCCAGTACTGCCTAGAAGCTAAAATGACTAAACTGAGGCTGTCGTATTTTGGTCACGTCATGAGACTACAAGAGTCACTGGAAAAGACAGTCACGCTAGGAAAAGTTGAGGGCAACAGGAAAAGAGGAAGACCCAACAAGAGATGGATTGACTCAATAAAGGAAGCCACAGCCTTCAATTTGCAAGATCTGAGCAAGGCTGTCAAAGACAGGACATTTTGGAGGACTCATTCATAGGGTCGCCATGAGTCGGAAGTGACTTGACGGCACTTAACACACACACATACACACCCTGTTTGATCTTGTTTTTTCTCAGAAGGCTGTCCTGCCCTGTTCTGTTTTTCTGCTTCTGTCTCTGCTCTGCTGATTTTTTCAAGCCATCCTTTAATTTTGCCTTTACTTAAGTGTGCCTCCCATACCAGTACCCAGGTCAGGAGTTGCATGGTTTCACTGATGTTTTATGCATGGTGATATTTTAAAAACTACGAAATGATTTCCTCAGGATGCCAGCACTGGGTATTTCAAACACCTGCTTGTTATCCTTCTCCATTTAGTATGGTTTTAGGGAGTAAGCCTGCTGCGTACATCTAGTGTGTGTGTTTGTATATTTTGTGTATATAAAATATTTATCAGCCCACTTTTCTTCCTGCCTTGGAGCCCAAAGCTATGACGCTAAAAAATGAAAATCAGTGAAGTTAAATGAAGCCACAAACCTGCAAAACACAGGCTGTACTTCCAGTTAAAAATTGGACACTCAAGAAGTCAGTCAGCTGGCTCTTCCAAGTGCCCCAGTATGTCCGTATGAGTAATTCAGTCTTACAGACCCTTCTGAATGCCACTCACTCAGGGAGGCTTTTCTGCAGTGTGGGGGCAGTCACGGAAATTGTCCATGAACAATCTTGAGATGTTCTCAACTGGTGTTGGAAAATTGGAACTGATGCACAGGTTACTAAAGGGAGTAGTCCTTCAACTGTGTGGGCCCTACCTTGTGAAAAGCTTTAAACAAAAGAACCAGAACCATCAATTGAACCTGGAAACAAATGGACGAGGCAAAGATCTTGAAAATGAAATAGTATGAACCAACTGACTAGCACAAACAGGCTATAGTATTCTGAACCAACTGAAATTTCCAAGTTGTCTTTGAGGGGAACGCCATACAGAGCACATAGTTGAGCCTTAAGGTTACTGAACCAGTGATCAATGAAACCACATCTACTGAGTCCAGGAAAGGATATCATTAATGATCCAAGTGCAGCTGGGAGGGAAGAAGCACTTTTAGCCACCATATTTGCTTGTACTTACTTGCATTTCAGACATATGGGCTGGGTTTAGTAAGTGTTCCAAGTACTTAACATAGTCTTGAATAATGAGAAAGACAACTCACTCAGAGCAGGTAGCATAAATCCATCTAGAACATCAGCTTTACCAACCAGCATAAGGTATAACATCTATTTTATCTGGGCTCAGTTTCAGTTCTGTTCTTATTTTTATTTGGAAACTATTGCCTATATTTCCAAATTAGTATTTGTACAATCAAAACATTAAATTGTAACTTACTCTGGTACACTCTACTACATTACATATAAATTGCCAAAGGCTTAGGGTAAAATACTGCAAATAGACTCATGTAAGTACTGTATTTTACTTGGCCTTGGCCTTTCCTCTGCATGTGCATAGTTTCACATCTTCATGTAGTCAGGGAGGAAGAAAAAGAAGTAACTGTTTTGGGTGAAATTCAGATTGGCCCCCAAGCAGCATTATTGGGGGCCAAGGAGCCAGCGTGGTGTAGTGGTTAAGAGCAGTGGTTTGGAGTAGTGGACTCTGATCTGGACAACCGGGTTCGATTCCCCACTCCTACACATTAAGCCAGCTGGGTGACCTTGGGCAAGTTACAGCTCTATTAGAGCTCTCTCAGCCCCATCTACCTCACAGGGTGTCTGTTGTGGGGAGGGGAAGGGAAGGTGATTGTAGTTTGAGTCCCCCTTAAGTGGTAGAGAAAATTGGCATATAAAAACCAATTCTTCTGTCCCATGTTTGTTCAGGGAACAGTAAATAGCAGAACTGACATAGTTCATCTTTTGATGCATGTTTATAGGCAAGGTAGGGATACTAATCCATCCATTTGAATTAATGGAAATACACTCATACTTCTGGTTAACTTACCACAGCTTTGATTATGTTCACATGCATGTGTAGTATTTCTACTGTCTTCAAGAAGACAAAGATTCTCCACCAGGAAGAGAAGACTTTCTTTTTATACATTTTTTGTGCCAACCCCAGGATCTGTTAATATGTTGCCTAATGAATAGTCTGTTCTCATTGTTTCCAGTAACATGGAAAAACTGTTATCTCTGTGGTATAGTCAGACTTTGTTGTTGTTTAAACTCCAGCAAATGCTATGCCATTAGGAACTGTGTTATTAGTACATGTATAATTGTGCAGTATGACCAGACTATGTGGCTGGAAACTTTTCCATGTTACTAGAGCAATGTGTTTGCAAAGTTTTATAAAGTGAAGTGAAAGCTACACTGAACAACTGGGAGAAACAAATCACCAAGAGTAGATGGGACATCAGTAGAGCTATTCCAAGCCACAGAAACGGAGTCCATCAAAATCTTGACAAGAGTATGCCACAACAACAGTGGCCCACAGACTGGAACTTACATTCCAATTCCCCAAAAAAGGAGATGTCAAAAATTGTAGCAACTATCAGACCATTGCATTAATTTTTCTCATGAGTAAAGTGATGCTCAAAATCTTACAACAAAGACTGTAACCATATATAGAATGAAAAATACCTGATGTTCAAGCTGGATTCACAAAAGGACGAGGCACTAGAGATTATATTGCAAATTTATGTTAGTTACTGGAGTGTACGAGATAATTTCAGAAGAAAATCAGCTTGTGTTTCATAGATTACAGCAAAGCTTTTGACTGTGTGGATCATGAAAAGCTTTGGTTTACTACATTAAGTAGCTTTTTCCACAGAGGCGCTTTTAATAATCTTATCCTGCTGCAGGGAAAGGTAATGGTACAGTCCAGAATTGTACCACCTCGGTCTCTGATTTTGCATAATTTAGTAGCAGTTAAAGGGTAATAACATTGATGGAATCCCTGTATGGCAATAACATTGGTGGAATCAGTCCTTATTGTAGTGGGCTGTGTGTGGAAAAGTGGTTGCTTTCTTTGCCCATCATACTGTTCTGTATGCATTAAGGGTGAGTAAATTTTAGTCATCTCATTGCATGCTGAACGGTATGCTGGGTGAACAGCAGCAAAACAATTGCTCTGCTGCCCAGCCTGTTTGAATGAGAATTGATCTAAGCCCCCAGTCAGAAAGTGAACTTGCCAGTGTTGTTTTTGTTTATTGCTTAGAGATGGTCATAATATCAGAGGGAATACTGCCATTTTTAGAAGCCATTTACACCAGTGTAAGCCCTGATCTGGATGGCCTAGGCTAGTCCAATCTCGGAAGCTAAGCAGAGTCGGCCCTGGTAAGTATTTGGACGGTAGACCACCAAGGAATACCAGGGTTGCTATGCAAAGGAAGGCAATGGCAAACCACCTCTGTTAGTCTCTTGCCTTGAAAACCCCATAAGGGGTCTCCATAAGTCAGCTGCGACTTGACAGCACTTTACCCACACACCCAAATTCTGTACATATTCATAAGTGAAGAGGACTCTGAAGTGCATCATCTTCCAGCCAGCTCTCTAAGGTACAAGGCCCCTGTATCTTTGGGCTGACCAAAAGACCTCAGAGTTCCAGCTTTGGGAAGGCATGGAGTCTTTGTCTCTGATGTTAGCATAGAAATGCATATGCATTTGTGAAAATAGCAGGTTTGGTTGAGTAAAAATTTTTACTTGAGTGTATACCTGAGGGCAGTGGGCTGGCTCCGAACTCCTATAAACAGAAGGAATTCATGGAAGCAGGACTTCCCCTGCTTTCTCCCCCCTCAGCAGCAGCCCCGTTACCCCTAAAGCCATGGCTGAAGGTCAGAGATTCTCCCAAACAACGTGCCACAAAGCATATAAGCAACCCCACTGTTAGAGTTACAGATTCAGCAAGCAAACAGCAAAACATAGAAATCGGCGGTGTTTCAGTATGCCTGCGTGTTACTCCATATTTTTACTATTTTTAATTCTTCCCTAAAATCATTCACCTTTTGATACTTCATTTGTTAATCCATTTTAAAATAGGGAAGTTAATTGCTGCAACAGTTTAGTCAACCAGACTACGTTGTGGTCTTATGTTAGCATTTGAAATATCTGAATTAGCTAATCCTAACACTGTATTCCCAGCAGGAGCGTTCAATATTCTTGATACCCATAATTTTTTCAGTTTTAGTTAATATACTCTGGCAGTGTATTTATACTGTGAGACAAGCTAAATTATATCTTCAAGGTTTTCTCATACATTGCATTTTTCTCCGAAACTGCTTATTAGATGGTAATATGGAAGTAGTATAATAGGTTCCATCAAAGCGAAAATGTATACAACTTTTCTATCAAATTACAGCTAATAGGGCTGCTGCTTGCATAAATTATTATCCCATTCCATTCGTCAACTTCCAAATGGAAGTTAAGTACTTTCAACCCATTTATCTTTATGATTAACTTTTAAAATGTTGCCCAAACTACATAAACTTCCATAAATTTTACCTGTAATCCTTTTCCACTTGGAATTATGTATGCACTAGTAGCTTTTCATTTCGTTTCTATTGCAGTACCATCTTTTTAAAAGCCCTTTAAGATGTGCTGCATAAGAAAGTCAATGGAGATGCCTTCTGTGTTTATTACTGTTCTGTGATATACATGTACAGTTCTGGGATATACTGCTATAGTTTAGCATTCTCCCCTTGAATAGTATGCTAATTTATGTTTATTTTTAAAGAAGAAACTTGTTATTCTGAAATAACTGATGGCTGGTTTGCTATTTTGGCTTTTGATATCAGAGTCTGAGTTCAGTATTGCTACAGTAAAGGGAATAATTTTACAGATCACAAAACATCAAATTCTGTAGACAGTCTCTGTTACGTTGAGTCATCATCCCGAGCTTTGTTTTAAGGCCCCTCAGCAATTTCATTTTAAAGATCTGGTTGAAGGTTTTTTTTCTAAAGGCAAATGTTTTTTAAAAAATCTCTTTTGACTCAACTGCTTTTAAAGGGCCATAAAAATTAGACTGGTGTTTTCTAACTTTCAGAGAAAATCTTGAGTATTTTTTATAGGAATCGTGTAAAGCAATTAAAAAACTCTCAAAGTCAGTTCATACACAAGTCTATGGCTTATGGATTCCCTTAGCATATTACACAAATGCCGTTTCAATTTCTTTGCTTCCTTTTGGAAACTATTATGAGCAGCAAATAAAAGCCTCATTTTCTTTATTTTGTGTTCAACTAACCTAGATTATCATCTGATCAAGGGCAGCACCATTCAAGAATTTCATGCCATTCCAGAAGCTGAGCATGAGAACTCATGGGGGTTCAGTGCTAGGGCACATGATTTGCACACGCAAGGCCCAAGTTTAAAACCTTAATTCCTCCAATCGGAAGAGCTCAGGCCTGAAAGAGATTTTCTTGGTCTTACTTGGGAAAGCCTCTGCTGACAAAGACTTAAGCAGATCAATGGTTTTGTGGTATAAGGCTGGTTCTTAACGTGTGTCCACTCTCTTGTACTGCTTCGACTGTGGCTGGCCATTGAAACTTACAGAATCCTTTAAGAAGGCAGGCAAAAGATGGAACTGCAGTTCCTTTGCATTTACTGTTTCTTCTACACCAGTTTAGCAGTGCTTTGCTAAGAACGCTTTCCTAGTAGTAAGGCCCACTGTATAGACTTCAGTAGGATTGTGAGTAGATTGATTTAGGATTGCTCTCTTAATCATCAGCTTTCTTATTTTACATCCACTTCTTTATTTGTCTTTAGGAAACAAAATTCCAAATTGTTTGAAAGATATGAGCTTGATAACATAATTTATTGTGCAAAATGGAGATATGCTGAAGTATAATATATTAATTGATCCTATTTTTGTATTGAGAGAGATGTAGCCCAGAATAACAATTTCCAGTTTCACTGGTTTTTATGCTGATCTTGCCTAGATGATCCATTTAGATTTTCTGATTATTTATTTTATACTACTTCCTAGCTTCTCAATTGCTTTGACCTGGATGGCCCAGGCTAGCCAGGTCTTGTTGGATCTCGGAGGCTAAGCAGAATTGGCCTTGGTTAGTATTTGGACAGGAGATAGGGTTGCCAGGTCCCTCTTCGCAACCAGCGGGAGATTTTGGGGGCGGAGCCTGAAGAGGGCGGGGTTTGCGGAGGGGAGGGACTTCAGTGCCATAGAGTTCAATTGCCAAAGCGGCCAGGGGAACTGATCTCTATCGGCTGGAGATCAGTTGAATTAGCAGGAGATCTCCTGCTACTACCTAGCAGTTGGCAACCCTAACAGTAGACCACCAAGGAAGTTCAGGGTCACAATACAGAGGCAGGCAATGGCAAACCACCTCTGAACCTCTCTTGCCTTGAAAACCCCATGAGGGGTCGCCATAAATCAGCTGCAGCTTGACAGCACTTCTATCCATCAGCTTCTCAATCAGTTCCATTGTCTCTTTTTAAACTATGTTCTCCTGTCTTCCATGTTGTCTATCTCAAACATCAGCTCAAAATTCCTGCTGCTTCCATTCAGCAACCCAGTAGTGTGTCATGTGGTAGGTATTCGGCATAGTAATGGTAAAAAAAAGTCTATGTAAAAATCAGTAGTTGGTCTATATCCGTGGTTCCCAACCTTTTTTTGACCAGGTACCACTAGGACTTTTTTGTTCGGTGCAGGGACCCCAAGGTTCAAAATAAAAATTCTGAGAATTTGAAAATAAACTTTAATCATAACTGTTAGTTAAACATTAAACTTAGAATAATATTTGAATATATATATTTTATAATAGAGAACTTTTAATTGAAAATATTAATTTATTATGGGTTTATAACTTTGTTTCGCGGACCTTAATTTAGTTCTCGCGGACCCCTGGGGGTCCACGGACCCCTGGTTGGGAACCAGTGGTCTATATTCTCAATGTCATTGAGCTCCCAAAATTAGCACACATCTCAGTGTTAGCTATTTTTTCTTCTAAAAGCAGTGATACACAATCCATGAAAAGTATACCCTCATTATATAACAATATACTGCATCTTCCACCATTCACGAAAGCCTGCTTTCTGTTTTCCATTCAATGAAAACATTTTAGTTCTTTTTTCATGTATATAAATGACTTAGAGACCAGTAGTTGGGTTTTTTAAAAATAATTAAACTACTTTACTCTGCTTGAACACTTTTTCTGTCCAGGGTTACTCCTTTTTTATCCAGTTATTTCTCAGTCATTGCTTTTCAGGTAGTAACATCTGTCTCTTCCTCACATAGATAAAATTAAAAAATAGGAGTCTTTCCTACTACCCTCACCATTGTTCAACTCTTTCATCTGATGGCAGCATAGGCTTAAGTGCATTCACTATGGTACTGGATTATATTTGCATGCATGCATCCTGATGTGGTCACTGAGTAGTGTGGCTTTGCTCTCAGGGATAGCACAATTTGGACGAATTGCATTCAGAACTTGCCCCTCCTATCACGTGTTTCATACTCTTTATCCCACTGTGGTGTAGTGGTTAAGAGCGGTGGTTTGGAGCGGTGGACTCTAATCTGGAGAACCGGGTTTGATTCCCCCACTCCTCAACGTGAGCGGCAGAGGATAATCTGGTGAACTGGATTTGTTTCTCCACTCCTACACATGAAGCCAGCTGGGTGACCTTGGGCTAGTCACAACTCAGAGAGTTCTCTTAGCCCCACATACCTCACAGGGTGTCTGTTGTGGGGAGGGGAAGGGAAGGTGATTGTAAGCCGGTTTGATTCTTCCTTAAGTAGTAGAGAAAGTCGGCATATAGAAACCAACTCCTCTTCTTCCTCTTCCTCTTCTTCCTCTTCCTCCCTCCTTCCTCCTTCTTCTTTTTCTTCTTGTTCTTGTTGTTCTTGCTGCTGTTCTTGTTGTTCAGAATGGGCTTGCTTTTTAGATCAAAAGTTCATGCTAGGTGATTAGGTGTCAAGACAGCACCTTGCAGTAATTCTGCAGTATGTTTTAGTCTTGCAGCAGTTTCTCTGTCTATATGCCATTGTGTTTAAAATCCTGCCACTAAGTGGGCTTAGAGGCCCTAGAGTGACAGCATATTATCTCATTGTGCCAGACATGAGATGTATCCCCAACCATATGATGTAGCAGCAACCATTGCTAAAATTAATTATTCCTTTCATGTTGCTCAGGGCCCCCTTTAAAAAATTTCCTTTAGGCCAGGGGTCCCCAATGTCGTGCCCATGGCCGCCATGGTGCCCACCAAAACACTTCCTGGTGCCCGCCAAGTGTTTCTACAAAGTGGGTGGGGCCTGGTGGGACTTCTGCCTAGCACGGCTTCTGATTGGCCACTGGAGATCTGATTGGTTTTACAGATTAAAATAATATCGCTTTGGTGGCAGCTGCCACTATAGTGCTGATTTTATTCTCTTTCTCCTCTTTCCCAGTATATTTTTAAAAGTTGCTCTTCTTATCCCCAGCCCTTGGGCTTCTTCCGTGTTTGTGTGTGGCTCAACCTCCCATGGTAGCCATTTTGTGCCCACTATCCGTTGTCAGAATTCGAAAGGTGCCCTCAGGCTCAAAAAGGTGAGGGATCCCTGATTTAGGCCCTCTAGGTTGGGATCATTGTCTTTTGTAGTACAGGAGTTATACATAGCAATACATCTTTGCCCCATTTGTCAAATAGAATAAACTGTTGTGTGACGTTTGTGCTGTGTTAACTGAGCCAATCCACAGGAATGTAAATTGCCCCATATTTTATTATTTGGCTGTTCTTAATAAAAGCACAACTAGGAGGTATCAAAGTTCATGGCTGCTAACTGGCTAAAGCTGCTGAAATCTTGTATTCTACTGATGTAGATGGAAAACTCTCTTCCTTTCTTTGTCAGTCATGGTAGCAGTTACTGAGAAGTTTGTATTCTGTGCCCAAATGGGCTATATAAGCTGCAATTTCTGTCGTTGAGGAGTCATAGAGGATAATTTTCATAGCGCTGTTTAAATGTAATCTGGGTCTTATACCCTTTGAGGGAATAATTACATTATGTTGAACAGAAGGTCTAAGTTTCACAATAAACCCTCCGTGTCTGCTATGCCTTGAGGTGGAATTGTATATCTACATGACTGCATTCATCTGACATCGGAACATCTTCCCAGGAAAAAGAAAACAACCTTTAAAAAAATTATCCCTACAGTAAGGCTAGCCTGGATCCAGTGTCAGTGATGTGATTTCCTGTTTATTGCCGAAGGCTGGAAGGCTAATCTCATTGCCAAAAGAGTGTCCTTTTTCCATCCTTTTTTTTTTAAAGCACGTCTGTGAAGGCACATGCTCCATCACTGCAACAGGGAATGTACAGACTCCAAGGAGACAAAGGAAAGGAAATATATATCCCACTGCAGGCAATGTGAGAAATTTCATTGCTTTCCCTCAGCTCTGTTTTACTCAACTCTGACTGAGCCATGCTGGAGTAGTTCTTGAATACATCTTGCTGTACTAAAAATTTTTATTAAAAAAACGTATGTAACTTAAGTATGAAGTTACATAATGCTTCTGGAATGAAGAAAGGTTGTTTTGCTGGTCACGGTGTCCATCTTAGGTGGCATTTGGACACATGCAGCTGCCTTATAAAGACTTAGACCGTTAGCCTGGCCGGTTAGTATTGTCTGGTCTGACTGGCAGTGGCTCTCCAGGGTCTCGGGCTGAGGCTTTTCACATTGCTTACTATCTGATCATTTTTAACTGGAGATGCCAAGGATTGAACCTGGGACTTCCTGTATTCAAAGCTCTACCCTTGAGCCACACCTCCACTTCAGTAGCATTTGTGCAGTTGCAATTCACAGAGTGTTCACTGTTTCAAACTTGCTCAATTAAAGGAAAAATGGTATTGTCCCAGTGATCACACATGGTTTTGAGAGCTTGGAAAACTTTGATATCCCATCAAGAGAAATGCTACCTTTCCCAAAAAGAAAGTTTGGATCCTGCACAACGGAGTATCAGTAAATTTGTTATATTGTATCATCTGGAAAAGCACCAGTGGCAGAGATTTTGGAGTTAAGTACATTTGCTATATCTTACCTGAAATCATTAACAGAATTTATGTACTGCCAACTGTGGTTTTAGAAGAACTAAAGCTATGTTTCTAATATTGCAGAACGGAGAAAATAAAGAGGTGGTACAATTTTTAACCTTTTTTAAATGAGTAATATTTTTAGAATGGCTATGTGCTTCAAATACAATTTATTACTTTTAAAACATGCTGCTTGGTGGGTTTTCGAGACACCACTGAAACGAATGCAATGGATTTTTATTTTAAGAAATTTCCTTAACCAGCTTTTTATAGATAAGCTAGCAAAAAAGTGAAAGCAAAATAGCCATTAATAACAATATTCGGACAGCAGGGTAGCTTTCTTTCTCTGAGGTCAGCTGTGCTTAGATTAATCAGGTTGACATTTCATGCTGGTGGGTCATGAACTAATGATAATAGCATTAAATGGTGATTCACTTGCTGTGGGAAGCGCAACTCATTATTCAGTAGCTATATTAAATCATCACCACAAACAGGAACTTTTGCATGCTGCCAAAGCAGCCTGTAAAGGTGGATAAGTCCCTTTTTGTATCCTTTGGCTTTAGCCCTACATTTAATAATTTCAAGGATTGGTAGGATCTGTAGGTTATAATGGGATGACTGCAATAGCCTTAGTTCAAGATGTTGCATTGACAGCATTTTAAAGACATAGGCTGCAGAATGTTTTCCTGTGAGTAAACCCCATTGAGTAAAGTACTGATCTCTGGGTATACCTGATTAGGATTGCTCTCATATTCTTACAGGATTTATTTCTGCCCTTCTTTAAGCTGCCTTTTAAAAGAAATACAGACACTCCCAACTCCTCTGTGCATAAAGTTCTTACAAAGAAAATAATCTGAACTTCAACTCAATTTTTACATTAGATTTTCCTCCCTTTCCATAGTTCAGTGATAACAGATAAACATACCTGCAAATTTCTTTACTGCATTCAGGTTTATGTTCAGAAGTGAAATGGTAAATCCTTTCTTCAAACTAACTCCATATTTTATTACCTAAAAATGTAAATGAATTGCATGTGTGTGTGCTAAATAAAGCAACTGAAGTATACATACAACTTCTTAATTTTTTGTGGATCCCTAAATTTTGCACATAAAAATGCATTTTCTCATCTTTTCAAAATAGCCTGAGCAGCAGATCAGACAGATTTTTTTAGAATGGTACATGATACATAATTGTTGATAGATTTTATAAATGACCTTTTTCCTGAGCTATGTATGACACTGTGTGAATAAGCCAGAAATTGGGAATTGACATGGACTGTAGAAAAGAAATCACACAGACATAACTCTTCATGTTGACTCGTTTAGCAGTTAAAATGCAACTCCATGATGTCTCAGTAAGGAAAACAAGCTAGGTTGTAAGACTCCTATGCCACTAGAGGTCAGTCTTTGGTAATCAACCTTTAATGAACCAGAACTGTCAAGAAAGCTAATAAATTACATTGTGGACTTTTCTAATTATGAATTCCTATTTAATCATTCACTGACAAGTTAACTGTGGCAGTAGTTCTATGTACTTTGCATACACAGTTATGCTCGTGTATTATTATATTTCTCAAGGTGCAGGTCTTCCATCATATGAACAGGTCATTACCAAAGACTCTCTTATCTAATCATAATTACTTATTATGAGAAATAATTAACTTAGTTACCCTCTTGATTCTACTCATGGCGAAAGACAGCCCTCTTGATTCTACTCATGGCAAAAGACAAGACAGAATAGTAAGACATTTTACTTAAAGGCACATTTTGTTTTCTGTATCAAGAAAATAATTAACACTTCTATATTAAAGTATTAATCTTTAAATTTAGAGTAACAAAGAACTAAATATGGCGCACAATTTCAAATGTTTTAACAAGGACACCGTTTATTACTGTGACTTGTGGAATTCAAAGATGCTTCACAAACTGGAATAGAATTGCATATAAAACTTTCTGTAATGTACTGCAAGCTAATTGGTTAACTAGATGTGATTTAGCCAACAAGTCTGTCTTTAGTAAGCATAATGATACAGCATCACATTCAATTCTGAAATGCATTAAGAAAGTAAGTTCCAGTAAATTCTGTGGAACTTAATCCCATGTAAATGTGCCTTAGAGTTGGAGTCAAGTAACCAGATGACTGTTTAATCTCATTACGTGGGAGCTTTCTTGTCATTGATGGCTACACTTTTTAAGGCTCTTCTCGTGGTAAATCTGGCATTTGAGACAGCTTCAGATGACCAAGTATTTTGGCTATAGCCCTCGTAAAAAAAAACACAAAGCATGGTCATCTGAATCTATCCTAACAGCAGGGCCTTGTAATTGGGTTCCAACACTACAAAGTTACATTCATTGTTCTCAAGGCTCTGGACAGCAGCATATATGGTCAATTTGTTAGATCTGAGTCCTGTAGCACGTTAGAGACCAACAAGAGTTTTGAAAGTCAGACAAGGTATGGTACATTTGTAGAGCTTTAAGAAAGAGCAGAACTGGGATCTCTGACATAAGGCCATCGCCAACTACAGGCAAGGATTGCTGACTAGAGAATCTCAGTAGGATATTGGAAAACGAAAATTTGTACTGCATTCACATGCAAGTACATACCATTCTCATTTAGGTTGCTTTTAATGGTCTGGAGGAAAAGCCGTATGTTGCGTGAATTAAGCTAAAAAGATGTAGTGCGTGACACAAGGAGCTGCAGAATTCAGATACATAATGAAGGCTATTTTTTTCTAATCCTTAGGAGAAAGGTAAGAATAAAGTGTTTCATTCACATTTCAAAAGGGCACTATTTGGGGGGCATCATAATGCAATCCTGGATTTATAATTTACGGTAAAAAAAACCCTTTCTCTTTTGATGCAAAAAACATATTAGCACACAGACAGTGCATCAGTACTGTTACAGTGTCTTGTAAAGCGTTTTACTTATTGCTGTGGCTGTATCATAAGAGAGGTGGTTTTGTTTTGCATTTTAATTTTTTTTCTATGTGATATTTTAGTTTTAGTGTACATAATTAGGTTTCTTGAAGTTACTCTCCCTCTTCAGAAAAGAAATGGACGAGATTTTAAGATTTGTTTCCACATTACAGCAAAATAAGTGACCAGAATTTGAACCCCGATTTCTCAGGTCCTGGTCTGACACCGTAACAGAGATGTTGACCAAGTTATTGCTAATCCTCTCAACAATGTCAGTCATGTGGTAAGTGCAGCAATGCCATGACTTGTTGCCTGGAACAGAAATGACAATATATGAATATAACACAAGTAATTACCACCTCAACTGATTATGTGAATTGATCTTTCCCTCAGTTCTACAAAATGGAGATATTGTTTCTTTGTTTTGCTCAGATAAGCAAGAATATGCATGTGCTGGCTAAACAGCTACACAGGGAAGTGTTTCGTACATACATCAGCAATATCAACTTCCATGTACTCTGAAACCTCAAATCTTTTTATGCACATAAAGGTGTATAAAAATGCAGGCAATTTAAAATTAGCACCTCGTTCAACATGGGTGAACTACAGCAGGAGAAACAGCAGGAGTGTGTATATGCTAATGCATGTGTGTGTGCATGCACACACAGTATATTCTACATTGCTCAGTGGAACAACAAATTATGGCTGGCCTAGTCATCGTTTGTGATGGTCAGTGATCTCTTCCCTCTCTCCAAAGTCCTAAGGCACATGGAGACAATATAGGGAAAGGCTGGATTGATCTTTCCCTTCATGCCAAGCTTCCGAGATGCTCAGAAACAGAAGGGATATTCTTGGTTCTTTGGGTTGTTTCCAAAGGCTGCCACAGAGTGAGATTGATGTTTTCCATTGGAGTTCTGAGCATGCAAAGAACTTGGAGTAGGGGTGGTTTCTACCTTCATCTGGCAGTAAGTGAGAGAGCCTCCTGAATTCTTTGAAATCTGTGGACTTGTGGGGGAGTGACAGAAAGGGGTAGATAGTGACCAGAAAGAGATCTGTAGTCGTCATTGGCCACCATACTTGGTATCCTTTGTATCATGCAGCTTGTGGTTGCAAAAAGCCATTTGTGGTTTCATTGGGTTTCATGCTGAAAGGGTGAGTGGTGGGAGAAGAGCAGTATCCTTATGGATCTGGAACTCAGATGAGTCTGGATCACTGCTCCTGTTTAGAAAAATGTTAACTCTTACAAGCAGCAGTTTAAGATAGTGGTATTTTGTAGTATTCTGGTTTTTAGTTTTCCATATGCTCCTTGAATTACTGTCCCAATTTTGTTTATCAGTACATTTAGCCACTAATGCAGTAAATGTCAGAATTGGAAGTTGAGTACATATTTTAGGTTGGATTTCCGACACTGGGGAGTGTACTGGGTCTAAATTCTAAGGAAGCATGTCTTGCATTATCTTGCTACGCAGGAAGATTTTTTTCTCTGCTATTTCATTGTAATTTATATTATTTCCTGCCACAGTAAGAGTGGCCTTTCTCGCCCCACCAAGTAACTTCTCAAGTTCTGTAACATCTCTTTGCTGTTAAGTGACCAGGACACAGCATAACTTTTTATAATTTGTGTCTATTTAATCTGTTTTATCTTATAGGCTTGTTTTTAAAATAGAGGCTGTAATAGCTAGAGTATATTTTTCTGTAAACCTCTAGCACCTGTGGGATTAGCAGACATAAAGTGATCTGTGTTAAGGACTTTTAGCAAATGCTCTCTGGTGTGTGTTAATCATCAAGGACTAGATTGGACACTCAGTCCCTTCATTATATTTACCTGAATGTATATTGTGTTTTCTGTTTCAGGTGTCTGAGTATATCAAACTTCCTTTGCAATTTTATTGGCTTTTCTCCCACTCATGTTCATGGCGGAGTTCAAGCACTTTAATCCCTATGGCCACTCAACACCTTGCTAGAAGCATAAATCCTTTAATTATGCCACTCTGTGGGTCAGGCAGTTGCTTATACTCCCTTATGAACTGCCTTGAATGTCAATCTTGGTTCTTTCTGTGCCTTTAATTTTTCATACATTCTTGCAGTAGCTCAGTACATGTGACTTATTGGTGTACAAGGCCAATGTGGGATGGCAGAAATAATCATGTTACCTCCACATTCTGCTTACCTTTTTGATCTCCCTTTCCCCTGGTGCATTTTCATTGCAAGAGGGCACATTTCCTGTATGTGTAGCAAGTTGTATGCACTTTGGCTTTCTCCTCATAATCAGGAACCTAAGCTCTGTACATGCATAGGTGCTTTGCCCATGTGTAGCTGGGCCAGTTCCCTCAGTCCTACTAGCCACACTGGCCATGCACACCAAAACGTTGTATGTATAGGGCTTTTGTACAAACTGTGTGAGCTTTCCGATTCACTCAGGCTACCTGATGAGATTGTGCTCTCAATTTTATTCATAACATTTAATTAGTACTCTTCTAACTACAATAAATATGTTTCCTCGAAAAAAGCTATATGCTTCACTACAGTCCCAAATATGGAACTAAGCACATGCAGACCACAGTTTTGGAGTTTTCTAGGACTATAATGTCACTCCTGGGCCTTCCTTCAACTGTTCCCATCCAAAAGTAGGGAACAAATCACTGAGCCTTTACAGAAAACACCTTAGTTCCACTGACCTGTGACAGAGAACTATTCTGTTTATCTGATAATTGTAATCTAAATGAAAACACTTGTCAATTGAGATAATCTCATGAATGCACCCATGCAAGCACACTTCTACATAATAGCCATCTTTTGTGTATGATACTGTTATGCAAATGTTTGTTTCCTGTAGGTCCCAGTAGTGAACTACTCTTAGTTTTGATTTGTGTCCCCACTGGGTAGGGAGATCATTATTCTGGTGACATGAACACAAAGAGAGGGGACTGATAATACGATAGAAGATTATGATCCCTAAGGATAAACAAAATAAAGGAGACAAAATTAGGTGAGAGGCTAATCTGATTTAATTCTGGATTTTGCAGAATGTTCTTTTTAAAGCAACATGGGCAGTAAATAATTTGAACTACACAAAAATATTTGTATTTCAGCATAATGTTTTAGAGGTTTCTTTAAAACAACGACAACAACACTGACGTACACACCTTTTCAGAAGCAGAAAATGAGAATCCTTGTGGGAAGCCTGGATGGAAAAAAATATCTGGTGCTCACACATCCTTTTAAGATACGTGTATATTTTTAAACATGCTTGCATAGCACAGTTCATCAGACTTCCTCTCCATATGGGTAGTTCTGAAGTCAGAGCAGCTCATCCTTCACAGCTTTCTGTTGCTCCTTCAGCAGAAGTTGGGCCATTGTGATATTTATTTGAATTCAAACAAGGCTAATTAAAAGAGCTGCTGACAGTTGTTGTGATCCGACTTTGACTGGAGCTTGATGGTCATTATGGGTAAATAATGAACCAGGCCTGCAAATGTAGCAGCTGCCAACTTGGGCTCGAAGAACAGCTATTTCTACCAATTTAAAGATCTATCGACCGCTTCCTTTTCTCCCTGCAGATCTTTTGCAGAAATCTAATGTTTTCTGCTGCTGTTTTTTTTTTTTTTTTTTGGTCGTTTCAGCTATTGTGGAAATACCCTATAATTTCCTTCTTAATATTTAACTTAGCCAATTATGAGCTTTCAGAGTTAACTTTTCTGGTTGAAAGATTGCTTATTCCCTTTTTAAGGAATAAGAGTAGGTTAGCAATTATAATTGTGTGCATTCGGTTTATACATTTTGCATATTATTGCCGTTTGTTGTAATTTGTGTATTCAGCCAGCTACTTTTCTTTGCATATAGTTCCCTTAATGATAGAGGTAGATTAGTGCTCTAAATGTTTTCCCTTGGTTACTGAGTGTTCCGCTACAGTAATAAGCTCCCACTCATGGTGAAATATTCATACATTTGCACAAATCTGACATCAACTTCTGGGTTTGTGAATTTTGTTTTAGTTTTAGTTTTGAGGCTGCTAGTAAAGGGAGAAATAATGTGATCCAGAGTTCTCCATTTCAGTACAGAGAAACTGCAGTGTTTGTCACTAAGATACACTTTGAATGCGTTGACACTTCATCATCTTTTGCCTTGTCCCATTAGCAAGCAGGAAATATGTATTAAAGGAAGTTGGTAAAGATAAATTGTAATCATAGATGGATCTTACTTTCCTTATAGAATTTCTTGAGCTATAAATATAGCTTAGAAATGCAAGAAATCTCATTGAAGTTTTTGTATATGTGCCTGCACTTGCAGCAACTGAACAACATTTATTTCAGGTGCCATTATTAAAGGCTATGCACATTAGGCAAAATGTAAGAGCGTGCTTGCGCATGGAGCATATTGCAGCAGAACCAGAAATCTTGCTGAGAGGAAATGATCCCAAACGTGCCCCTAAAAGACAAGACTTGCCTCAAGAAATAATGATGAAAAATGGTCCATTTAAGTGTCTCTTTGTGTTCTAGAAGAAGATAAACTTTATTTAGTTGTGTGCAGACCTATCTTGCTTGTTATTTGTGGGGAGATGTATGTGTGTTTGTGCATGTGTACATTGCAGTTTTCCCTTCTTTGTGAGACCAGCAATACATTGATGAGAGGTTACGTTGTGCTACTTTATGTTAAACCAGATCACCCCTGAAACATGTGTAGAGCCATTCATCTGTGTCACCAAAACCCAAGAGAACATCTGACATCGACTCTGAAACCGAAACAGTGATCACTTACAAATCAAACATGGCACGCTCTAAACCGATTGTGCATGGCAATCTTTTCTGAGAAAGGACAACTAATTGAACATGATAAAGTGTAAAGTTAATTAACACCCTTAAATTTGTTGATTACTTTTCACAGGATTATATTGTTCAGTTGAGTAGCAGCTTTCTGTCCCAGCTGTCGTCTTTTTAGCTTGAATGACGCTGGTAAACAATAGAGACACCATAACAAGTCGTAAATGGTCCCTGTGACAGCAGACCCTTGTGAGGCTGCATCTGTAGAAAATGATTAAAACAATTGCATTTTAAAGACAGTTCACATAGCAGCCTAGTCCCATCGGCCCTCTTCTTTATCTCATTTGATGGCAGACTGGTTAAAACATTTAAGTGTATTTTAGCAAATTAAGTGATTTACTGGTTTCAGTGGAATAACCTTAAATGCTGTTTTCAGGTGCTGTATGGATAGAAATGGTACTTATGCTCATTTTAGATTCTTTCTATACGTATTTGGTATTAAATGAAAGAAAATGGCCCTTTCTAAATGGCTGCATGACACAGTTTTTCTAATACATAGGGTAGAATTTAAATCTGGATTTTAGTAGCTCAAAGGAATTAAAAAATAAAGAATACATTGACAGCATAGTAAAACTTTCCACATATCTTTCGTTGCCTTAGTATTTACAGTACATATTGGTTTTCCTCTGCACAAGATAAAATATGTCATGTAAGCTAGAAAGAATTTTGAGATGAATTCTTTTAAACAATGAAATTCTCACAAGTAACATCTTCAGTGAAAAGGAACAAAATGTTATTTTCGAAGGCTTTCACGGTCAGAGTTCATTGGTTCTCGTAGGTTATCCGGGCTGTGTAACCATGGTCTTGGTATTTTCTTTCCTGACGTTTCGCCAACAGCTGTGGCCGGCATCTTCAGAGGAGTGATCTGTTAATGTTAAACTAGAGTTTAAGAATGAATAAGGCTTGGCTTCCTGTCTTGAAAACCTCCAGACTAACAAAGACTACAGTCAACAATAGCCATGCAGATTAGCTTTGTATTTCACACATTAACAGATCACTTCAGGATACAATGGTTCCATATTAACATACCACACCCTCATCAGCACATTATCTTGATACTTACAGGACAATGGTTAGCACATTATCTTTGTTACTTTTTGCAGGACAATGATTCAGTTCAAACCCAACCCCTTTCTGACTATATATTACTCTTCCTACACACTTGACACTGAGAGACACTGTCCTTCAGTGTTACTCCTCTGAAGATGCCGGCCACAGCTGCTGGCGAAACGTCAGGAAAGAAAATACTAAGACCACGGTTACACAGCCCGGATAACCTACTAGAACCAAAAATGTTATTTGTTGCTACAGGCTCTATACACTCATGCTGTCTATTTTTTTAAAACAAAATGCAGTAAGGAGGCAGTGCCCTCTTGCATGTTTATTAATATGGTATGGAGACCTGAAAATGATGTAAAATAGGAGAGAATTTAAACTATATTTTCCTTGGCAGTTCTGCTTGAAATAATGAATTATGTTCAAAACTACTTTAATATGAATTCATAATGAGGCATTTGTGAAGAGAAATAATTACTCTTATTTCAGTCCCTTCCCCCCTTTGGGTGCCGCCTTTCCAACAGAAATTGCACAAGCTGGCATACACAGGGCTGCCAAGAACCATCACCAGCCTCCGGATGAAGATTCCCTCTGGTATACCTTCCTTCATACTACCCAGACCCATCCAGACATCATATGAAAGTAAATTGGATCAGTTGCCAAAGTCTTTAGGCCCATGGAATTTTGTCCTTTCACTCCCTCTTCCCTAGCAGCCCTGTCTATACTGGATCAAAATAACCAATTATAAAGTATACAATAACATAGCATAAATACAAATCTATAAAGCCAATAGCAACCACATAAAATCAGTTGCCTTGGGGAGGCCTAAAATACCACACCACTGAAAAATCTAGGCTCATATTTTATTCAGATGTGTATTTCTACTTGCTGGTTCACTTGAGAGAACAGGGAGACTGATGTATGAGAACATGCTCCCTGAACAAAGCAACACGGAGACCATGTAATACTTTATAAGTAAAAGGCAACACTTTCAATGGGACTCTGAAACAAACTGATGGCCTGTACAGGTATGCAAAAATGAGATCAGTGTGTTCACTTGGCCAATTTCTGCTTTGAAGTCATGAACTGAAGCTTCAAAGTGAACCCCAAGTGGAGTACACTACAGTGACCCAGTGTGTAAATGTTACGAGGGCAGAGGTTATTGAGGTTCCAGGTAGCTATGTTGGTCAAAAAATAAAATCCATGTAATATATTTTATTGAAACCAACTAAAATGAAACAAATCTGTATGCAAGCTTTCAAATTCTCCAGAACTCTTCATCAGGCACATGTTAACAAAATAATATGATGAGAGAAAAATAAGTTTCAGGCCATAATAGTGAAGCCTCTGCTTCTGTTCTTGAGTCAGGCAGATTTAGCGTGTGCCAGGGGACTGCATGGAGTTTTTCAGGTATTCGTGACCTTCTGGGAAGAAGAAGAAGAGTTCGTTTTTATATGCCTACTTTCTCTACCACTTAAGGAAGAATCAAACCTGCTTACAATCGCCTTCCCTTCCCCTCCCCACAACAGACACCCTGTGAGGTAGGTGGGCTGGGAGAGCCATGACTAGCCCAAGGTCACCCAGATGGCTTCATGTGGAGGAGTGGGGAAACAAATCCAGTTCACCAGATTAGCTCCGCCGCTCAAGTGGAGGAGTGGGGAATCAAACCCAATTCTCCAGTGGAAACAGTTTCCATTATGAATATAAAAACCAGTGGTGAATCACAGGCGCCTATGGCTAGATACCAGGTTTCAAAAAGGTGCCATAGCCTTGTGGGTGCCTTGGTTCTTCTGTGGAGAGTGTGATCAGGCAATTCCATTTTCCCTTGTACCAGCAGTCACCAGCTAGCATCAATTCAATACTGTCTGGTCTCACCTCCACTTGGTTGTCCTGTGTATAACCCATAATAGCATTCAGACACTTGCTCTGGGGTTGTAATAATGCTGCTTTTAGTAGAATCATAATGGGCTGTTTAATTAGTTTTCTGATGACCCTGGATTCTAAATTCCCCTAAAGGGTCTCAACTAGCAGCTGCATCTAGGAGTTAAAAATGCCTCAGGGACAAGATAACAGTGTTACAGTTCCCCACAGAACAAATGCTTTTGTCGTCTCCCTTCCAAATGTTGGCAGAGATGAGCTGAGCAAGAAAACTAGAACTTAAAAGAAGGGGGGGGGGGTAACCTACCAAACAGCAACATTTATTTTCCACACAATAGGAATTCAAGGCAAGGCTGCTGCAGGTATCCTTGAGTGTTGGGAGTGTCCATTGACTTTGATGGACTTAAAAAAGCTGTAAGTCTACTTAGAATTTTACTGAGAGTCTGGCTGCCTTTCCACATTGAGTGTAATATGTAACCCTGCTCTGAGTTAGGCACATCTACTCTCAATGTTAAAACTTGCAATCAAACTGTTTATTAATGCTCTCCAGTGCTCTGTACTTTCCAGATAGCTCATTTGATGTGTACAGGAGCCAACAGCCACATTTGATGGAGGATATAACCACCACAGTGTGAACTTGCTTCACTTTAAAGTGTGGAATTCTCCAAGGCTCTGCGTTTCAAAGCAAAACCCCTTGTTTTTTCTTACCCACTTTATTATTATTCTTTTATTCCATGCTTGAAACGTTAAGTGTTTGGGCAATTGAGAGAGTGAGCTGTCAAAAGACTAACCAGCTGAAAACTATTGTCAGCATTAATTTTGCTCTTATAAATGACACTCAGAAGCTATTTAGGAATCTGTAATCTGATACCAAGTTGTTGACCTATGATGGATAAGGCTGGGGGAGGGCAGGGGTTGTTTGTATGTTTTAACTTAGAATAACTATTTAATTTGCTGGAGGTCAAGGACTTGTGATTAGTAATCAAGGCCATTATGAAAGTTCTTTTAAAAAAAAGGAGTATGATGAAACTCTTTGAAAGAATAATTGTGAGAGGTTGGTGTTGGCTGGATGGATTAGAGTCACAGCATTGGGGAATGGGTGGGGCTGTTGACTGGAAACACCTTTCCTAGAAGAAGAACGGGAAGAGACAAAAATCAAGCATACTTTCCTTGCCTTTTTCCCTACCAGGGTGAAAAGTGTATGGGGGGGTTCAGTTTTGGGAAGCCAAGATTAACTCCCTCCCGTTCCTCAGCACTGTGAGCCCAATTCACATCTCCCTGTGTTTTCTCCTTGATGCTATGCTACATGTTGAAATATCCAGTCATGGATCTCTAATATTGTATGTTGTACATACCTCTAATTGTAAGGTTCTTGGGTGGGGATTTTTTTTTTGGGGGGGGGTTATTTTGTAGAATTCTACATAAACTGATTGCTTGATCTAAATAAAGCTAACAGTATCACAACAGCTCAGCCAGTAATGAACAACAACCAGTATTTAGATTATTACATCCAATTAAAATGGTAATGTAGACTAATGAATGCAAGCCACTGTGACTTGAACTGAAAGCGGAACTAGCATACCCACATAATAAAGCGTATATAATAAAGTATGTATTTTTCTACTGTGTTTTCTGCTGACGATGCATGTTTTCTTCTAGACTAATATTTCTTGGACTGGTTTCACAGATGTTCATATTATTTCATTCTCTAGAAGTTCCAGGGGTAGTTCTACTGGGTTTAGTTTCCTTCAGATCAGAGTGGAGATTTACTATACCTTTGTTTAGAAGTATAAAAGCAGAACATGTTGGAAGCCAGTTGGCTCCTTCAGCAGACAGCACAACTGCTGATCTTTCTTTAGGTTCCCAAGGATAACTCTGCCCCAGGGATGCTTCAGCATTAGTCAGCGCGCAGATCTCTTCCTTGTCCAAATACAGGCTAAGTGTCATCCTATCCCATGTCATTCCCCGCCTCCCACTTCCTGGGTAGCCAGAGGGTTTTGTCGTCAAGGTCTGACAGAAATTCCCATTTGTCAAGAAATAATTCATTTTGTTATTAAATTTTACTCCCATTGAGCAATACTTTAAGCAAAAAATTAATCGTAGATCCATTCATTTATCAAAACTGTCCAAAGTCTCAACAGTGTACATAAGAGGTCAATGAAATTAAGGCAGAAATTATAGGCACACTTCCATGAACACGCATCCTGCATAAGATTGAGATACACTACTTAAGATATACTGCTATATCACATTTGAAGCAGTTGTTCCAGTTCACTGGAATAGGTGGTAAAAAATCTAGGTCTTGACCCTTCATTTGTAAAAACATTGACAGTAGTTGAATATATTAGAATCAAAAGCAGGCCATTATGAATGGCTCATTTCTAATAGGACTATCTTTTTACACATGGCAGAGGTTGTGATGGCTACTGCCTGGCTGTATTGCACAATGAATGGGGGCTGTGTCAGATCTTGCCAGGGCCAATGCACTTTGCAAAATCACCCAGTTCATTTAGTTATTAGGAACAAGTTAATGTATTCAACATTTTTTACCTTGAAACAAAACATAGCATAAGATCTACTACAATAATCTATTATTCTACCTGGATTTTTAAAATGCATTGTGATTCTGATTCCACTATCATTAGTAGCATTTGTGTGTGAAATAAGTAAGGGTTAGATCCAGTGATCCTTTTCTGCTGGAGGAGGAGAAGAGAGTGAAATTTCATTGATTCTATCCAAACACCTAGAATTCCCTCATTGTACCCACATATGTTCCAGTACTCTCCTGAGCATTTGGGGGTCTGTGAGCTGCAGCAGGAAAGGGGGAGGGGATCAGAACTCTGCTTGCAGTTCTTTGGATCCAACCCTAACACTGTAGTCCTGTGTACACTTAATGAATAAACCTCAGTGACCTTGGTGACACTTACTTCTGAACAGGATGGGGCTGTAAAGGGTTTCCCACTGAACCAGTTTTATATCTACAGCAGACCTAGAGGGATCTTTTCCTGGTTTTTCCCAGAGCAGCAGCCAATAGAATAACCTGAAAGCAAGTAAGGTATAAGTGGTTACATATATGTGTATATTCAACTTCTTTTTTTACCTTTAGGCGTTGGGGCAGCTCGTGCAGGGAACCTTACATTCATGGTTGGGGGAGTGGAGCAAGAGTTTGACGCTGCAAAGGAGCTGCTTACATGTATGGGTTCCCATGTTATCTACTGTGGAGAAGTTGGAACTGGGCAGGTACTGTTTGAGTAGTATTGCACTTTTGCTTTTTTCTTCTTTTGGAACACTGTTAAGGTTCACTGCTCTCCCATGGCAACTTCACATTTACACTAAGATACCCACTTAAGCTGATTATTAGAGGAAGAGTCTGGTGGCATTTCATGGATCAGATGATGTATCATAGCATGAGATCTTCATAGGTAAAGGCCTGCATCACTGGATGCATGGAGCGAGGAAGAGTGAGGCAGATAAGCAAACTACTAAGGTGAAAAGTTGTGAGCCCCGTGCTGCAGAGTGGTAAACTGCAGTACTTCAGTCAAAGGTTCTGCTCATGACCTGAGTTCAGTCCCAATGGAAGTCAGTTTCAGGTAGCCGGCTCAAGATTGACTCAGCCTTCCATCCTTCCAAAGTCAGTAAAATGAGTACCCAGCTTGCTGGAGGTAAAATGTAGACAACTGAGGAAGGCAATGGAAAACCTCCCCATAAACATAGTCTGCCTAGTAAACATCGGGATGTGACATCACCCCATGGGTCAGTAATGACCCGGAGCTTGCACCTTTACCTTTTAAGGAGGCAAGATATACTGACAAGTTCAAGCTGTAGCGCCTATCGTGCAGGCACTTCAGCTTGCACAAGAGACTTCTGTCAGTTTCCTCTTCTAGCTGTAATCTCCTGAACCACATGCCCTGCCACTCCAGAGTGTCTCCTAGTCTTTGGGAGGTCAAGGGCCCAAAGCAGAAAGGAGGAGCTAGGAAAGCCCCATTGAACAAATGGAACTTTACTTGCACTTATTATCCAATCCAGTGTAAATGCAAGGAAATCTTAAGTGTGGTGCAAAACATGAATATGTATCTATAACATTCTCAGTCCATTTCATGGCTTTGGTGGGAAAATACTCGTCTTTGAAACGTTGTGGAAATTTTAACTGCTTTGGAACTCTTTACTGCAGGGGGCTGACAGTTCTAGTATATGGTTTACTTAGCATGGCATAATCTGCTAATGTGATTAGGTAGCAGGGTCAATGAGGAGTCGGCAGTTACAATGCTGTTGATACATATATTCTAAGGGCAATGTAGTCATTATATCAGAAATACACCAAATGAAATTTTTCAGCAAGTGTGCCAAAGCGAAAGTTTTGTAGTGCTTACCCTTTGTCGTGATGCATGAAAACATGCTTCTGTTTGCCCTAGGGAGTGGCTGTTGAGCATAGGCATTCACAATGACATGAGATTCTGGTTTTAATACTTTCCAGAGTAATGGAGAAATTCATTAGGTATTTTATTTATTTTCAGGCTGCAAAGATCTGCAATAACATGCTCTTAGCTATCAGTATGATTGGAACTGCTGAGGCCATGAATCTCGGAATCAGGTTTGTTGGATTTTATGGGATCCTTTTTTATACGTTAGCCATTTCTGTGTATTTTTCTGGCTGACTTTTCTATGGAAAAAGAATGATGTTTCTGAGATGCAGATTAACAGCTGTCTGCTGCAAAAGTGTACTATTTCATTATTACAATGCTACAAAAAGCCTGGCTTGTTTAATCTAGTATAGGATTTCAGGGAGCAGGGACGTTCTTTACAAAAGCCATAAAATAAAACTGCGCTTTGTGTGTGTTAGATTATATATAGTGGCTCCCTTTTCTTATTTCCAGATGAAATGTACAGTGGAGAGAGAATATCAAGTGCAATGGCTTGAACATATAAAGGCAGGGGGATGTACAGAATTGTGCCATCAAATATGTTAGTTGCATCTCTGAATTCTTCTTTATTTAGTCACCTTTTGGAGTATGCTCTGCAACTTACAGGACAATCCTAAACCCATTGACATTAATGCATTTCTGCTTAGGATAGCAGTGTTATTATCCTGCAGTTAATACACCCAGATATTGGAGTTCCCACCTCTGCTTTCTCTAGGTGACCTATGATTATGAAAACTACAGTAGATATTTAATAAACATTGCAGCAATTTACCAGATGTGCATAGATATGTAAAATAAAATCCCCCCCAAAACCCTGCCCTGTATTGTATCCTTTCACAAGATTTTATGGTACTGTGGTGGTAGGTGGCAGTGCAGCTGTATAGGCCCTCTCATTCTTTTCAGTTTGTATCCTCTGATAGGTAGGGTGTGGGAGGAGGGTAGAGATGAGTGGAGCTGTACGTGGCAACAATGGAACAATGTTAGCTGCTCCGAAACTAGTGATCCCAAAAGCTTTAGGACGGTTATAGCTTTATGGTGAGCATTCTGGAGTAGAGAATTCCATACACTGGTGACCACCACTGAAAGTGCTTTGACTCACGTGCCAACCAACCGAAGCTTCCACAGTGACAGCACACATAATTTGAGATTGTGTCAAATTACAATCTCAAATTATGGGCAGGTTGTTAGAGGATGAGATGGTCCTTTTTGGTACCTTAGCCCCAAGTCATTCAGGGCTTCAAAAGTCAAGACTAGCATTTTTAATTGATCCTGGAAAAGAAAGTATTCTGTGGTATCAATGGTCTAGGATTTGACATGTTTTGCCTTTCAGACATGTCTTTTTATCTTCAATGCAAAACAAATAATCACCCCTCTTTTTTTAACCATGCACTCCAGAGTTCCTGAGTTTGCCTTCTTTGTATTGAGAAAATCATCTCAATCTTGCAACTACAGAGTGTACAATGGCTTGCCAGTATGCACTGTGATTTACCAAAAGCTTGACATACCCATTTTTAAGCCTTTGAATGACAAGAAAACAGGTGTATTGACCACCTGGTAAACCACAGTGTATGGCTAATATGCTGTGTGCAGCTGTGGGACCTGAGC
This sequence comes from Euleptes europaea, assembly GCF_029931775.1. Classification (NCBI taxonomy): domain Eukaryota; kingdom Metazoa; phylum Chordata; class Lepidosauria; order Squamata; family Sphaerodactylidae; genus Euleptes; species Euleptes europaea. The sequence goes on from NC_079322.1 coordinate 40,708,310, forward strand.
ATATCAGACTTAAACTAACGGCGCAATCCTGTCCCTGTCTCTTGGTTTTAAAAAATGTGAACATAAGCAATTGTGGTAAGCGTGTTAATACTTGGAGATTTTAAGAGTTTATAGTAGCATTTAAATTCATTGTTAGACTCCCTGGCTAAGGTTGGCAAATCCTGCTTCAGAGTATTTGTATTGCATCTTTTCTTTATGTGTTTGTGTAGGCAATAGATACTTCATTTAACTTTGCAATACTTCAGTAATTTTGCTCCCAATTAGTGTTTGTTTAATTTTTTCCATTGTTTCATCATGTGGCTGGTAATGATTTTTACTATGTTGTTAATCTGTTCACTAGAAGCCACACACTATAACTATTCGTGAGTCTGAAGAATAAATTGCTGTTTTGATATGTGTATTAGGTATAATGAAATACATAACTGTGTGTGTAAACCTGTGTGTGTGCACAAACACAGGTGCACCTAAAAGATTGGTTAATAGATTCGCATTTCCTCTTAATTATCATATCAAGATTCTGTTGTTTTATTGAATTGCCCTTGTCTCAGATGTTAGACTATCTTGACCTATTAAGTTGTCATGCTGTAATTGAGATAAAAGAGGAATTTGCTTTGCATCAGTGCTAATTGGTTTATCAATATCTTGTACCATTTACATTTTAAAATTGAGCATCTGTAAGATAGAGAAGCGTATCTTTAACAAGCCATAATAAAACCCATACAGTACACTATGATTGTAATTGAGGATTGTAAAGCTGTATCATAGTCAGTTTTAAGTCATGGTTGCCTAATGAAAAATCAATCACATATGACTTCATTGTGTTTGGCTCAAGCAGAAAGTCACATATTCTGTATAAAAAAAAATGTTCAGCTAGCCGAAGATATGGCAATACCTGCCCCCATAATTGGCAGTACCTGCAACCATAATTGATATTTGCAGGCAATGTAGCATGCAAGTATTGCTGGATTTTCATATTCCATGTTAAAAAAAATTTACCCTGAGATATGAATTTGGGCTGTTTTAACACCAGTAGCCTTGATTAATGCCAGGTTTAGGTTTGACATGTGCTTTATGGGCCTTACCCCCATATCTCTAGTAGAGCAGCAGCATCTGCCATCTGAATTATGTACTACTCATGAGCTTTTGCCAAGCAGAATTACCAGCCTGAATAAAGACAGAGGTATGAAAGTAAAATCTTTGACTAAAGCTAGCTGCATTCTGTTGGTTTGGCCCCAGACTGTTGGACGTTGTCACTTCTAACTCAGTCTTTTTGTGAATGGACTGGAGTTTTCTTCTTTTTGAGAAACACTAGTGACGCTTTCACACATGCCAAATAATGCACTTTCAATCCACTTTGCAGCTGGATTTTACTGTGTGAAACGGCAAAATCCACTTGCAAACAATCGTTAAAGTACATTGAAAGTGGATTGAAAGTGCATTATTCAGTATGTGTGAAAGTGCTATGTGTCATCTATCTTCCATATTCATCACTCATCTTGGTTAACGATCCAGATACAGATTCAATTGGCTCCTATTATTGGCCATAGAAGGAAGCAACTGGCTTTTGAAATCCACACCACAGCCAACACCGGAAAAGCCCAGGTCATGCTCCCTAGTAGTCAGTTGCTGGATTTTGGCCATTGTCCTTTAGAACCATTAGCCGAGCTTATTAACGGCTTGCACAAGGCAGGTCATGTTTTTGTCTCTGTTTGGCTGCTTATCACAGTGTCATTCTGTCATCTGCTCTTAGTCATGTGTATTCAGAAACAGCAAAGCACTGTTGTGTAGGCAAAGCTGGACCAAACAGCTGTGGGAGTTGGACAAGAGCTGTTAGCAATCCATCTTGCTCTTTATGAGTTCCTCTGTCTGTTGATGAAAGTTGGGATATTGCTACATTGTTTTTAAAAAAAATTCCCTAAAGAGTTATAAATTTTCCAGTGTTGGTTTCTTGGCCAAAAAAAACGAATAGAAGAACATGACTAGTTTCAGTGGGAACTGGAATGGAATGTAGGCATACACATAACTGTGAATGTATGCATCACCCACTCTATCCACCTACTTTCATACGGAAAAACACATTCATAACGCTTCCAGCATATAATAAATATGTTTTTCTACTTAAAGATTAAATTGTTTCCCTGATAATGTTTTGGATGGGTTCAGAAGGGATAAAAATAGCATCTAATGTTGCTTTGTAAACGTGCAGCAGCGTGCATAGGAATTTGTGTATTGCTATAATAGGTAGCTTCTGTGGCATCTCTCATGTGTGTCTGCAAGATGTTGCACAAGAACATCATCAGTGGATTTACTCTGTTGTTTCACATGTAATATTCTCATGCAAAAAATAAAAGTGCCCTTCTGTGGACAGAAAGTTACCTTTCTGGTGTGGAAAGGCAACTTGGGTTCCAACCAAATGTGTGAAATGAAATGTGAAAGATTGGCTTCCTATCAGATATTGGAACAGCCATTCTTAAGTTATAAAATACAGGAGCATGTGTGTGAAACAGTGATCTGGGAAGGATGCCTTGAGTACCCTGGATGGGATCCAGTGCAGCATTTCCAGGACACAAGAACTTTGGTCTGCTGTGCTTGACTTTTGTGGCTCCCCCCTCCTGTGACATATAGAAATGCACCTCAAAATCCTGTTCTTGGGAGTCCCCTCTCCTCAGGAGCAGGATTTTGGGGGTATCTCAGTCTGCCACAGAAAGAGGAAGCAGTGGAAATCATGAACCAAGGACAGAAGTCCTTGCATCCAAGTCCCCACTTTCCATTTTTCTTGTTTTCTTTAAACTTAGTTTCCCTTGTGAAAGCTGGACAGTGAAGAAAGCTGATAGGAAGAAAATAGATTCCTTTGAAATGTGGTGTTGGAGGAGAGTGTTACGGATTCCGTGGACTGCCAAAAAAACAAATTAGTGGGTTATAGATCAAATCAAGCCTGAACTGACCCTAGAAGCTAAAATGACTAAACTGAGGCTGTCGTATTTTGGTCACGTCATGAGACGACAAGAGTCACTGGAAAAGACCGTCATGATAGGAAAAGTTGAGGGCAGCAGGAAAAGAGGAAGACCCAACAAGAGATGGATTGACTCAATAAAGGAAGCCACAGCCTTCAATTTGCAAGATCTGAGCAAGGCTGTCAAAGATAGGACATTTTGGAGGACTTTCATTCATAGGGTCGCCATGAGTCGGAAGCGACTTGACGGCACTTAACACACACACACAGTTTCCCTTGTCACCATTACTACTTCCAGCAGCCCAGAATGTTGGTTTTATACTGAAACACTAGCCCATATCCTCCCACACGACTATTTAAAGTTTGAAGCCTTCCTCCAGCATAAGTGGCCTTTCCATAGGAAGAAGAGCTACTTAAGATGGGGGAAGGCTCCTTAGGCTGGAGGGACTATTTTCTAATTCATTTTAAATCTTCTGTCTGCACTCTCACAGAACTCTCTTATTTGGCAGCATTCAGGTGTCACACTAACTCCAGCTTGCCATGACAGGCACAAATATGGTTTGTCAAAACCCAGACATTCCCCTTCCTCCTCCCTGCTCCTGTCCTTCCTTAGTGGAGCATGAAAGCAAACACCAGTTGCCCATTATCCAATTGCAGGTGCCTGGGGAAATTAATTTGGTTCCCAGCACCAAAGATGGTGCTTTAGAATGTTAAGGAGTGGTGCCATTCCAAAAACAGGAGGAGGTAAGCTATGCATACCATCTTCTTTTGTGTTTAGGAATAAATCTGTATCTAGAATTTAATTTTCTTCTGATGTATGAAAATCCCTGTAGTCTTAAATTTTTGCTGAAAGTTTTCTTTGCTAGCAAAACTGAGTGGTTTAGTTTCTTGTGCATTCATGCGCACACATACCTGCAAGCGATCTCTCGCATGCATTCTTCAAGTAGTTTAGAACCACTAAAAATGAATGCTTCTGCTATCAATTTCTTCTGGGTTGACAAGTGTGTTTTTGAAGTGACAGAATTGTTCCCTAATAAAATACATATAGCATTTACAATTTATAGAGCTTTTGTGGGGTGAAAAAAATTGTATCATCAACTATGAATTCCCTCATAGTAAATTCTTCTCAGAAGCATACATTTTCATGATGTGCCTGCATTGGTATTCCATTTATGTCACAGTCATGTTTAATTAAAGCATTTTTCCATTTTTTAATTTTTCAGATTTTTAAACAATTATGTATTAAAAAGCAGAGTAACAGACTGTACGGGTTTGGTGAATAATGTATAGTTGACTTCACATTCACATGATCAGATCTTGGGGAACTGGCATATTTTTAGTGGCTTCCAATATTATCGAAAATGAATAGGGGAGGAAAAAGAGATGTATAATGGACAACCTAAAAACTATAGAAATACAGCTAGGATCTAATTTCCTGCTCCTCCATCCTGGCCAAAATCATTGTGAGTACACAAGGATGTCTGTGTGTGTGAGAGAAGCAGCCCCTCCTGGAAAAGCACAGTGACTTGGAGTCTCCGGGGGTGGGGGGCTTATTGTGGACATGGGACTAGATACAGAAGCTGAAAATCGCCTGCATCAGAACAGAACACCATTTGTGCAGTACGCAAAGTATGCAATAATTAAATATGCAGTAACATTTAATCACTTGCTTTCATTATGTTTTTAATTCTTCTCTGAAGACAATGATGTAATCTATTTCAGTTCCTTTAAAAGCCCACAGAGAGCTGCAGAAGCATATAGAAGAGCCATATTAACACAGTGGGTTGGATCCTGCCAAACATTTCTGCTGATGAAAGTGAGGGGGATTTTCGACAGTTCCTCCCTCCAATAATAAACCTCCAGCCTCCCATGTTGTGTCTGGGGGGCCCCCATCCCTCAGTAGCAGCATTTATGGAGGCATTTTGGGGTGCAACAGGAGAGGGGAGTCAATTCCTGTGGGATGCAAGCCAGTGTGGTATATTTATTTATTTGTTTACCCTGCTTTTCTTCTCACTGGAGACCCAAAGCATTTTATAAAATACAAAAATACAATTCAAATAAACACAAAACAAGCACCATAACATGCCACATCCTGTGCTACTCCTGGATCTGCTGCCCTAGCTCAGTTTTGAGGCCACAGGCAACAAGCACAGGCTAAAAGCCTGGAGCCCTTCAGCTTTTGCCCTTCAGCTGTCACCTCTGGCCACACCCAGGCTCAATTCTTGAAACCAAGAATGAACAGAAGCTTATCCCAGATGTCAACCAGCTGTCCTAAAGATGCCCCCAACTTTCTTCCTCTGCTACATTTCAGGTGAGCTTTGCAAACTCGTGAATTGCACTGCAGCAGAATAACAGAATGAAGCTGCAAAGAGTGTTGAAGCTGTGAAAAGAAGGGCAGAGACAAGCTTACAGAGGACAAGCACACCCCCCCCCATGCTGCCCTTCTCCAAAAAAATTCTTGAAATTTTGCCACTGATGTCCAGGAATCTTGTAGAGTCTCAAAGGGATAGGCCCAGAGAAACTCTACAATTTCAGCTCTTTTGTTGCTGGGAAACAATCCTGTACTAATTATCCTCAACCATATCCCCCATTCCTTCCCCCCCCTCCAATTGGTAGCCTACTTTTTTTGGGGGGGGGGAATTCTGCATTAGCAACTTTTGGTTGCAAAAATCAGAATATTCAACTCAGCCCCAAGAAAGAGGCTCTACAACTTCTTAACTCTAGATGCGTAAAGGATCACAGGGATGTTGCCTCTAGGAATTTACCGGACTTCCTTTAATGCTCTGGATAATTCAGTACTGTTGCCCACATCTTAGATTATTAGTTGATGAACACAGTGTTTGCAGAGCTGTTGGTGAACTGTACCATTTGGTCTGCAAGAAAAAAAGGCTACAGCTTGTTGTCTTTCTGGCTTTTCTCTGGCTATCGGTTCCATCACATCTTTGGATATCTATACAAATCCTCACCTACTAACGCCAAACTTCTGAAATGTTTCTTAAAATATCACTATGTGTCAAATGCAGTGCAATGGAGCCACCCACAAACAGGGGAGCAGCCTATGCATGTTCAGTGGACTTCCCAAGTATTTAGAAAAATGACTTTGTAAATTAAATAAATGGGGAAAATCCTAAAAAGCTAGCATGAAAATGCTCTAGCAGGAACAGAATGTTGTGATCAGCTCATCTGCAGCTAAAGAAAGAGAAACCAGCCTGCTCAAGCCCAGGAAAGCCTAGGCAATCTTGGAGGGAGAGATTTGGAGGGTGGAGGGCTTTCCAAGTTGTTATTTAGCCTCCTTTGATTCCTTACCTGCTTCCAGCTTGTTACTGTACCTAATAGTAAATTGGCTGGGCCTTGTGTGCATAATGAAAGTCCCATAATGAGACCTCCCACTGACAAGATTGGGGCTCTACTAATTTGGAGGATTCCCTGGGTATGCAGGGAAAAATGACCTGTTAATTTAAGCAAAAGGGGGGGGGGCTCTTTTTTAAAAGCTTGATAAAGACTGAGGATGGTTCCATATTTGTCAAATGTAGCTCAGTTAGCCTCATTCATAAAACGGTAGTTCCTGACATCAGCATCAGCCCGCTGCTCTTCCGTTCCTTTCCAGTTGCCATCCCCAATCTAGTATTTCTAGAAGCTGATTTGTTGTGATATTTTTGCTTTGGGGTGGAATAGCCATACAGACTTTGCGGTATAGTCTATTATTTCACCATGTTTTGGTGCATGTGGTTTTGTTGCATGACATGAAAGCTTAGTTCGGGTAGTCAGTCTCTGAACTGCTTACTTCTAAAAAATTGGCACAATTCATCATAGAGAATTGGCACTATTGCTATTTCTGCCATGTAATTGAATAGAATAAATAAAATAAATTAGGACCATACCAGATGAGGTGTGTCCGTGTCACAAGGAGGCTCTAGATCTCCTTGACACTTGGGGAGAGAAGGAAATTCAGCAGCACCTTTGAAACAGTCACAGTAATATGGATTCTTTTCATTATATCTCTGAGGAAATGTCTGACCGGGGTCATATGAGGACTGGTATGGCGTGTCACATCAAGGCTAAGGTGCTACATTAGGAGTACAAGTGCTGCAAATATGTGCCTTAAACTTCTAGAAGCTTGGTGGAATCCATGATAACGCCATGTCATTTTGATGCAGGGGTAAGCAGAGGGGAATAGGAAAGTCGTGATATGTTGTCATGATTTAATAGCGTTGATTGGCTCAAGCTGGAAAGAAAAAGGAGGGGTATCTCTACAAGGATCAGTGAACAGCAAGGAAAGTGGATTTATAATGATAATATAAATATAATATAATATAATGTGGATAGGAACGTATGTGAGATAGTTTCAATGGCACCAATATCATGTGGGTCTTTGTGACAGGCCTCTTCTTCCTCACTGAGGGATGCACACAGCCTCCTGTGATTTTTGGGAACTAGGTTTGTTTTAAACTATGAACCTTCCTCACAGTTACCAGGTGTTCTAAAGGTAGCAAGTGTATAGGTTTGGGGTTTGCTGCCGTGAGGTAAGTTTTGTCATGTACATGGAGATTATTGAGATCACTGAGGCAGGGTTAGTATATAAACAACTAAGAAGATTTATTTATTTACAGGCTGGCTTAAAGGAACAGATCGACAGCACAGGTCTCCAGGTAGACAAAGGAGAAACCTGTCTGGGGCACATAAGTATGAACTAGTTATGTCTCCAGAGAGTAGCTAGAAGTTTCTTTTAAAGCTTTCAGGCACAAACAGGCTTTTGCTGACTAGTCACTAGGTTGGATCCTCTCACACACACAGGATTCCACCCACACCAGCCTGCCCTTTCCCAAGAGCCAGACTAAATTGTACAAGCTCTGCTCATCCCCAGAGACAGGCCTAACATCGGCTACTCTGTTCTCTCTCAGAGATATTTCTAAACCACTCTTCCACGCTACCAGGCAGAGCCGCCCTTCACTCTGTCTGCTTTTTTCCCTGAGACAGAATGAGCTGTCCCTGCTCTCTCTTCTGCTGTGCGCCCTCCCCATCCTCCTTCTCAAAGGTGATTGGATGTCTGTCACAGTCCTCCATGGTAATGGAGCGTTGTGTAGTGGTCAAGAGCGGTGGACTCTAATCTGGAGAACCGGGTTTGATTCCCCACTCCTACACATGAAGCCAGCTGGGTGACCTTGGGCTAGTCACAGTTCTCTCTGAACTCTCTCAGCCCCACCTACCTCACAAGGTGTCTGTTGTGGGGAGAGGAAGGGAAGGGGATTGTAAGCCGGTTTGATTCTCCTTAAAAGGTAGAGAATATCGGCATGTAAAAACCAACTCTTCTTCTTCTAATTCTTCATGCGGCAAGCACTGGGACAGCAGCAATTTGTTTGCCAAGAATGGCCCAATATTCTCCAGAAAGTTAGGATGTTGAGAATAGCTGCGTGTGTGGGCTGTCAAGTCACAGCTGCCTTATGGCGATCCCAGAGGGTTTTCAAGGTATTATTATTGGTATTATTAGATAAGTTGTAAGAACACCTGAAAGGTTTAAACAGGCTAAAGGTATCTCAGAAAGCTGAAACGCATTGTATATAAATGTGTTTCTGTTTTGCCTTTTGATTCCAGACCAACCCCTGAAAAGATGCATTATTATAACCTTCAAGTTCAGCTAGTTAGAAGTTCTCTAAAGTTTGCAACAACATTTTAAACTTTTCCTTATCAAGGCTGGTTTTATCCCTTCTGATTCCCTGTTAGCTTATGAAGATGTTTAAGGGTTTTTGTGTGAATCATGTGCCACAATTATTGAAGGGGTGCAACACAAACTGTGTTGGTTTATTGGTGCTTTTCCTCCCTTTTTTTCACTCCCCCCATGTGGAACACCTTGCCAATTGTAAATGCATGCGCGCATGCACATTCTCTTGCCATGTCCGGTGGCAAGTTATTATGGGGACTGACAGACTGTCATCGTTTTGATAGCTTGAGCAGTATATCTCTTGAACAGCAATAGAGCTCTTATGCAGAAAGTATCATATGTTCCGAGCCAATTTACAGGGAAACAGCAATAACATTTTATCATGGTTGAGAGCCCAGTAGCTGCTTCCTATTAAACTTGCCCTTTCAGATACCTGTCTTGGATTAATTTGTTGATTTCAAATGGAAACTCAGTCTTCTCCACTGAAGCATGACTTTCTAGGATAGACTCTTACTGAATGACAATTACTGTATATTCTACCCGCTTTCAGACCATTACAAGCTTTGGGCACTGTGGAAGACAGAGGACTTCTTCAGTAACTGATTTTAATACATGTCTAATTTTAGCTGTCAGTTATCTACGCACCAGTAGATGAATCCACAGGAAGATGAAATGCAAAACACCTCCAACTTGCTCTTTTTAATGATATACTTGCTGCAAGGGATAAAAAGGGAAGGATTGGGGAGGGGGGAGAATCTCTAGATTCTTGAAGAAAACTGCATAGTGTGTAAGAGCACATAATTTTGAAAATGGGACTGCTTCAACCTTTCCCCCCCTCAAAATCAAGATCTGAAAATTGAGTGTACCTACAATATCTTTGATTTCGAAGTATATTTTATGTTGCAGGCATTTCATGAGAACCCTGCTGTGATAGTTGTTCAGGTTTGGGCTGCAAATCAGCAATAAGGGGCACTTTGTTTTTGTCCAGTTTTGCTCTGTAGAATAAGCTTTGCTGGAAGTTATCAGAAGCATCCAATGAGCATTATCGTTGAAGGCAGGTCTGCTCTGGAGGATGGTATATCTACATGTATTGACTTTGGTAAAATGAGGTGTGAAACCTTTGGGGTACTCTTTATGATCGGAGGGGTTGTGGCTTAATGGTATGCAGAAGGTCCCAGGTTCAATCCCTGACATCTCCAGTTCAAAGTATGAGGTAGTTAGGTGATGTGAAAGACCTCTACCTGAGACCCTGAAGAGGTGCTGCCAGTCTTAGACAGTACTGATTTTGATGGACCAATGGTCTGATTCAGTATAAAGCAGCTTCATGTGTCCATGATTTACATGGTTGATCAAATTATCAACTATGGCTACTTTTCTTAGTGAATCCCTTGAAAAAAATAAACCAGAAAATGCATATATTCCATTTTAAAACCCAAACGTTTCTCCTTTGAAAAGAAAAAGACAGAAAGGTCACTTCCATTCGATAGTGGCTCAGTCCTAACATTGGAGGTTAGCCTGAAAAGTGTAAATTAGGTAACAAGCTACAGTGTTTTCAAAAAATTAATTATGATGAAATATTGGGAATGAATAATTGAGCATCAGACCAGAGATGGCAGGGTT